>NC_080862.1:3346648-4091648 GCF_030435755.1 Ochotona princeps
TAACAAATATATTAAATATGATGTATTCCAAATGTATTAAATATTACATATTAAATCAAAAACAATTTTAAAATATGAGATGTCATGAGATCAATATTGCTAATAAGATGGAACTACATAAAATAGAACTCACTTAAAGGCAAATATTTTCATAATGGGAAAACTAAGTCAAGGAGTTGAGCTAGCTAGCTCTAAATGTCGGTCTGCAAGCTAGTTCTGTGACAGAACTCTATATGTTGTCATGGCAACGCATATTTGGAAGTGAAACCCGGATTCTTCTAGTTGTAGTCCACATTGAGAATTCTCAATGTTGCCTTTACCTTTGCCTAGGATTGTGTAGTGAACATGAAATGAACACTCCAGGGACTATCAGGTGCCTGTTTCAAGCCCACGTGGGTATTGAAGATCCAAATTTTGGGAATGCCTTGGGCTTTTTCGTACAAGGCGAGCATGTGTAAATGCTCCTGGTTGGGTGAGGAAACTCTAGTGGACAAAGACTTCAGTGTGATCTGAATTCCAGGCCCTTTTCTATGGAGCATACATCCCGCTCTCCAAAAATTCACCTGGATATCTTGTCCTTCCCATAAGCTTATCACCAGACGACTGTGGAATTGACTCCAACCCTCACATGTGGAATGTTCTCCAACAGCTTGTTAAAAATTTCATGAGCTCATCTGTTATCGTTTGTTAACAACTCCCCACACCTCCTCCCTGTACTCTCAGCTTCCACACGACTCATCCAGTATTTAAAGAATTTTTAGAGAAGGAGCTGTGCCAAATTCCACAGCTGGCCCACACACATTACTTTAAGTCTCTAATGATTGGCTCGTGAAGGGCATGGCCACATGTTTGCAAATTATATTGAGGCCCCTTACCAAAGCATAGATGCTCCTCAGGGGTCACAGATGCTTCAGTGTGCCCAGGAGGTCAGGGCTGCACATTTCCTGTGTCAGAGGTGTCACTTTCGTCTAGCAGATCGAGGCACAAAAGATCTCTGCTCTCAAGGCACAGAAATAATGGAGAATTAAAACCACCCAAGGTCTGTTTTCTGCTGATGGTAACTTTCCTGTAATGACTGCATATTAAGCATGTTTTTTCATTTTCTGAGAACACCCTAAATATTTCTCTCTAGCTTGGGATCAGCAATGCAGGATATTCCCTCCCTTTCAAATAGCTGATGTTGATTATCTTTCTATCTTAGTAAAGAACTCTATGGATTGTTCTTACTGCAGTCATTGTGGTTTCCCATGGTACAGATGGTATAGATGGTAAAAATAAGACTTGGAGAGCAATGTTTAAGAAGGAACCAGGCTTAATTCCATCCGTAAGACCGTGTTCATCTCTGGGAGGCAGTTACAAGGAGCATGTTCAGTAGTAACCGGAGTAACTGTTTCGTGTGACAGTGGGGATGTTGCTTGAGACGGGCTAGTAAAGAAAGCTTTTTTCCACTTGGTTGTCAAAGTTCGGGGTAGTCTACGCTCAGCTCTGCTTCAGTGCTGGGCTAATGTTTAGATCTCCCAGTTCTTCGTCCAGCGCTCTCCCCTTCACTCTAGGGTGCCAGTTATCCCTCATTTTGGAGGGAATGCTGTGACGATCCTTTCTCAAACTACAAATCACGTCTTAAGAGAGGAAGGGGAAACCTTGACCCCGTCCCCGACCCCTCCCAGCCAGGTAGCTGAAGCACAAGTTCTCTGCTCACATGACTAGAGTACGGACTGCATCTATTCCCTGTATATCCTGGGAAGCAGAAGATGTGGTGGAGTGCCGTCTGTAGTTGTATAATTATTTAGGACAGGACTTTCAGCCTGTATATCGATGAATAAACCCAACTGAGGTTGTCTGTGTGATAAGAAGACCACAGTCCTGGATTCCAGTTTTGTCGCTTCAGTTCCAAGAGGGGCTCCTCTCCAGGGAGCTGTATGACATCAATGAATCTGTTTTCCCCTAAGTTTGTTTACGAAAAGGGAATGAGGGCATCAATCTTATGGGCGAATGGAAATGTTAAATATAACTCAGTATAAATAGCTTAGCCGGGTGCTTGGAACATCAGTATTAATACTCTTCGTAGCAATCACGAGAAATAGAAACTTGGAATGCAGCATGTTACACTGAAAAGAGAATCGGGAGGGAATTAAAGGGCTTGAGTGGTAGTTCAGATTGATCTGAGGCATTTGTTACAGATTTTTGTAGTGAATTATGGGAACAGAATAAGACTTTGAGATGCCTTTCTGTTCTAAGCCTTTGGTGATTTGATGGTGCTGTATGAAAGCTAAACGGAAGCCCTAGGTTTTCTTTCTACCAAGCCTGGAGACACATCATACCAGTCATTGATGAGGGCCGCATGGATAAGCCACCCAGTCTTAGGGTCCTCTGGTTCTTGAAGCCAATGGAGAAGTATCTCTGGGAAACTTGTGTCAGGTGCAGGCTGCCTGTGACTGTATCAGAAGCGATCTGGACAGAGTACAGGTGGCATCTACTGTTCTACCACACCTTCTTCAGGCTCTTTTACCTTGTCTATGTTATGTACTGCCATGACTGTATTCTAAGAAACCTGAACATTTCTATTGTCACTTCTAATCTTGACCTTGTTCTAGAAGTTACACCTTATGTTATACCGAAACACTGGACTACTGTCTACCTTTGTCCCATGGCTAAGCATTCTTTTAGCGGGGTGAGGTGGGAGTATCCACTGACCGTGGCCCTTTGCTTGATCTTCCCACTGCCCTCCCCTAGGCTGTGGGCTGCGGTCCTCTGGGGGGGAAGAATGGGGTGCACAGGTTTGTGGAGGAGATCTCCAGAGCACGTTGAAGGCCTATGCAGATAGATGGAATATATACTAACCCCACCTCAGATCATTCATGAGTCTCTTTACAACATCTCTGATTTTCCTCCACATGTTTTTATTTTTCTTAGAAGGGTTGGGAAAAATTATTTTATCATATGAAAGACTTTAAAATTATCTATTAGTTTTCCATAGCTTTAACAAATCATCCAGGAAGTTAATCATGCATGATTATCCCTACAAAACCTATTTCTACACTTCTTTTTCTAGGCCCTTGTCTGTTTTCAGGGAATTAAATGTAAACTTCCAATGGACAAGTCTAGTTTACTAACTTTTTTTTGGGGGGGGGGACACTGTTTCATTTTTATTAGGTTTCCATCCTCTTAATTACCCTTTTTGTGTGTGTGAGATGCAGTGTTCCTGCATGCTACATCTCTTAAGTATGGCGTATTTCTTGTCTGGAATAATACCCGGGACCCCTAGCTCTGCAACCTGTTCTAAAGTCTCCTACATTTTATTGCCCGACTAATCTTTTTAAAGCTCCATTCTGATATAACTTCTGTGATCAGAGAAATCCAACAGTTCTCCACTGTCAACTAAAAGCGTTCGTATTTCTTTGCAAGGCGTTCAAGACACTCCAGGACCTGAATCCGGCCCAGCTTTCCGGTCTTGTCTCCCACTAGCCTCCTCTCCGACTTGTACTCCATCCTCACTGATGGCTCACCCTCCTGTGGCCTGCCTTCCTGTCTCTCCACCTGTTGCTCTTTCAATGAGTCTTCACTTTATAGTTTCATCTATATTCATCACTATCTTTAATCATTGCCCTGTTTCAAGCTCCGTTTGGATACCCCCGTGAAGTCGTTTCTCCTTGGTGAGGAGGAATACCTGGGACACCCTGAACACGCTTGCCTTTCTGTACCTGTGACAGTTTGCTTTGACATGTAGAGGCAATGAATTTATGATTTAGTCTGGGTTCTGCCTTTTATCGTCTCATTCTGGTGCAAATCCTTCAGCCTCTCTTCACCTCAGTTTTTCCCTGTTTTAAATAAGAATGAGCTCCCACATCATTCATAATCCTTTTGAAACTCAAACCAAGAAATACTTCCTAACACTACTTTTATTTTGTTAATTTCAACTGCATATCAGATCCCCTGATTCTAGGAAGTAGGAGTATATTTTCAAAAGGCTCATGAAATTATAATTATAAAAAAAGCTATGCCTGAATTTTAAACACTTCTGCATCAGCGTAATCAATCTCTTAATTCCATTTTCCGTGAGCTTTTTCAAGTACTCGCACATGTTTCAGTCATTTTGTGCCTGTATCTCTCTGCTAACGTTTTAGGGACTTGTTAAATTGCTAATTTGTTTTAACTTAGACATTTTCTTTTCAGCTCAATGTTGTAAGTTATCGGCTTCTATGCCACATGAACGTTTATCTTTTCAGTACAACCTTTCTCCATCTATTTCACATTTCTTATGTACTCTTCAGTTGTAATAACAAATCATACCCTAATATTTTCTTCAATAGTAATGTTCTCCAACTAGAACTTGCATTAATTCCATATTGAATTCTCTGGATAGGTTGTTTTGTTAATTCTGTTCGGTATGCAATTGTTTAATAAATCTGTGTGACTTAACAGAACTATAATTGTAGAAAGTTAGATTTCATTTTTTCACCTCACATAAAACCAATACACATACGTGAACAAGTGTCAAGGAAAGAATAAAAATATATCTTGCAAATCACATTTATTTTACGAAAATTTTAAAACATTTAATTCATCTAGACTTTAGCAGTTTTAAAAAAGATTTATTTATTACAAAGTCAGATATATAGAGAGGAAGAGAGGCAGAAGATATCTTCTGTCGCAACGACCAGAGCTGCGCCAATCCGGAGCCAGGAGTCAGCAGCTCTTCTGGGCCTCCCGCATGGGTGCAGGCTGCCAAGGTTTTGGGCCATCTGCGACTGCTATCCCAGGCCACGAGCAGGGAACTGGGTGGGAAGCGGGGCCAGTGAGATTAGAACCGGCGTCCATATGGGATCCCAGTGTATTTAGCGCAAGGCCTTTAGCTGCTAGACCACCACGCCGGGCCTGAAAAATTCTTTATGCTTCAAAGGTTCGGCCAAGTGAAAGAAACCAGAGAGTGACATCTGGGGTTTATTACGGTGTGAGTAGAACCTGTATTTGGTTGCCTTACAAGGCCTAATCTGCTTTTTCTTCAGTGAGGAGCAGGATTGCTTGGCTAGATTGTTGGTCTTTGCTTCTCTTTTCGGTCGCTTCCACTGTCTTGTGTGTGTGAGTCCTGCTTTAAAACTGTCTAGCAATTGGTAATGAAATCCACAGTGGGGCGGGATAGTGTAAGATCAGAAATAGGGAGTGAGCATTTAGTCTAGCAGTTGAGACATCATTGCCCCATGATAACATCTAAGTGTTTGTCCATGAGGAGTCTTCCCACCAGTGCAAGCCCTGGAAAGCAGCAGGGAATGGCTGTGGTAATTGGATTCCTGTCACACGTGTTGGAGACCCAGGTTATGTTTCAGGATGCTGGCTCCAAACCCAATTCACACTGGCTGTTGTGTGCATTTGGGAAGCTAACCATTGAATAGGAATGTCTCCTCCTCCTATGTCTCAAAATTATTTAAAAATACAGATATATTGAATAGACAAGTTTCTGGAGTGTGGATTACAATGAAAAGGTGTCATTTATGTGTTCACCTGGGGGAAAATGAAATGCCAGATCAAGTTCCAAGGTCCGTGATCCCATGTCTGGCCCTTAGAGAACTGGGCATGCACTCTCTCTCCAGCGGCAAGAAAAACTTGTTTGGGTTACTGAGGAGGCAGCATAGGATTAAGGAATGACATAATCTCTTTCTTGGAAGAGTCTGGACGGGTTCTGTGCCATTTTCGGAAAGTGTGGGTGATGCACCAAGAATAACAGGTTAGAAGAGAGTGATGTGGAAACCTCTTCTCCCCCAGTGAGTTTCACTGGAGAGGACTGAGATGGTGAAATGCGACCAGTGTGGTAAAATAAGACCTAGGCACAATGTATAAATTGTTAATCCTGATGGGGAACGTGGTATATGCTTGAATATTTAAAAAGAATTTGCACGTACAGCACTTGGAGTCAGAGATTCTCATGGACTGTTCCGGCTGATTCCAAGACAAGGGAAGGAATTTGATGACGAGAAAAGGAAGCATGCGAGGTAGAAGATGCGCAGAGGCTGTGTTGGATCCAGGAAGCTGCAGGGAGTTACACGATAGGAATGGAATATAACTTGTTTATCAAACTCTTTGAAATTCTTTGCCTCAGCTCGTGTGATTTGTGACTCGAGGGTAGGATATGGTTTATAACTCCGTATATTTCAGTGGTCTATGCCGAGAGGATAGCAGTGGCTGGTTAATTCAGTCTGTCTCTAGTTTTCTCATACACATGCACACACACACACACACACACACATCCACCCCCACAGGCATATCCTTACGTTCCTGGTTTTCTGGAAGATAGTTTTCTACTCCACTTTAATCTCCTCCTGATGCTACTGGGCTCGCCCATTCTTGGCATGCCTTCTCTTTTTAGCCACTCTGGCTGGAAGTCAAGTTTATCTCAATAAAATGAATGCTTTTTGCTTTATTTTGAAAATTAACAAACAAAACGTTGGCTATAAGAAGTTAAACAGTTGTAGGCCACTTGGCTTAGTTCTTAGTAATAAAGTGATACTAATTGAATTCCAGAAAGAACAAACTTTTTTTGTTGAAGAAATCCACTTAGTTCTTTTTTTTTTAAAGATTTATTCATTTTATTAGAGCCAGATATACACAGAGGAGGAGAGACAGAGAGGAAGATCTTCTGTCCGATGATTCACTCCCCAAGTGAGCCACAACGGCCAGTGCTTGCCGATCCAAAGCCGGGAGCCTGGAACCTCTTCCGGGTCTCCCACGCGGGTGCAGTGTCCCAATGCATTGGGCCGTCCTCAACTGCTTTCCCAGGCCACAAGCAGGGAGCTGGATGGGAAGTGGAGCTGCCGGGATTAGAACCGGCACCCATATGGGATCCCGGGGCTTTCAAGGCGAGGACTTTAGCCGCTAGGCCACGCCGCCGGGCCCAATCCACTTAGTTCTATGGACAGAAGTTGTCTGCCTTAGCCTAGTAGTTCCTGCAGGCCTAGTTTGTTACATAATTGTAATTTTGCACACCTTCTCACGATGACTTGTAAATACAGACTAGGTATATTCATCATCATAGAATAGTAATATATTGGCCATCAGAGGAGCTGGCAGGGAACAATGAGAATACCATCACTACTGGAAAAAGCTTCTGGATTTATAGGCAGTGGTGGTTTTGAACTGAGTACTTCAAGCCAATGACCTGGGGAAGGGGCTGGAATTCAGATAAAAATGCTAATTCTATCTTTGCTTCCTCCACACCTAAATTTTCTGTGTTTATTTTACTTTCATCCTGTAAGAATTCCTGGACCCACTGTTCAGGTCTGGTGAGGCAAGACTGTAAGCATAATCCTTTTGGTCCTGCACATCCACATGGTAAACTAGAAGCACACATCAGTTGAATTATTAGAATTGAAAACAGGCCTGAATGCAGAGATATCTGTGTGTCCTAGTTTCTCCGTATCCAACAAGTTATCAACAGACTTGGTGGAGTGAGAAGTTCTTCCAGCAAGCCGTGCTCATCAGCGCCTGGTGATTTAATCCGAGAGAACACATCGTAAATTGGACTTGACGTCAAACAGCAGCCAAGGCCGAGAATCTGCCTGGGTGTGCTGGGCTCGCAGCAGGCTGGCTAGCCAGCCGGCATGTTGTCACGTCTGGGTCGCCTGCTGTCAGTGGACAGTTCCCTGTGGGAGGTCCAGGTCACGAGCGCTACAATAGTCTAGACAGGAGGTGACAAACATGTTGACCTCTGGGACAAGATTGATCTGTGTGTTTTTGGACAGGAGGCCTGACCAGAAGGAAATCGCCAAGGAATAGCCTAGGAGCTTCATCATCTGTGAGGGAAATAAAATCTGTGAATCTGCCCCACCCAGACTGGAATGCCAAAAAGTTTCTTGAACTCGCGGCTGACGTTTATTTACTTCTCCAATTTTCCTGAAATATTCCCTAGGGCGTCAGGCAGACAGAAGATGGAGTGAGGGAAAGGCAAAAGGGGAAAAAAAAACTTTGTTCAATGTTGTCTCAGCTCTGAGGCCAAAGCTGGAAAAGTGGCATTTTCAAGGAGTGTTTTGTTTCCATGCCACGCAATACTATGGAGGTTGCCTCATTCCTCTCCTTTGTGAAGAGGAATTAGAGGCTCCTGGAACACTACTTGACAAGTTCACGGACAAATGGAATTAAAAATTAGCATAGTTAGGTGTAAGAATACTTGAAATCTATGTATTTTCATGGTACTCGTTTCCATGGACTTTTTGAGGACTCTTCATGTTCATGGATGTCAAAAGATATTTGCATCAAAATCAAGTCATATTTTAACAGAATTTTTTATTAGCATATTTGAAGGACCCTTGTGGATACTAGATCTTGCTAAAGGCCACACATCATATAGTTGCTAATACCCAGTTTGAGCCTTACTTTTCATTGTTGCGCCAAGATGCCCTCTGAGGGTCTGTTTTTTCTTCTCGCTCCGTTACTTCCTCCTCTGCTTCCTTCTTCCTCCTTGTTCACAAACTGAGAATGATTTCAATTTCCTTTGGAGCCCCTACATTTATTTCAAAAAGGACATTTGCTTCTCCTCAAACATGCAACGTTAAGTAAAACCTGTCTTTGTCTTATGGGTGTTGGTAGTGGTCAATGACTGACCTCTAGAACAGAGGTGGACGAAGGAAGTGAGGCGGGAGCTATGTGCACAAATGTACCCCAAGTTCTGTTTTGTGGGACGTCGGATCTGGACATTTCTCCAGACAAGGTTGCGAATCTTGGCATAAAATATCCTGTTAATGAAGAACAGCGGGACTTGTGTTTAGTTGAAATCTAAGTTTCTCACAATGAATCATGAACTCCTTAACTAGAAAACTGAAGATCGCCTAGTTCCAGCTCTCTGGAACAGCTCTGTGTTGCAGATGCTTGTAAGCATCTTCATAGTGGTAAGGACTCCTTAGGTCTAAACTGCCAAGCTTTTAGAACTGCATCCTGGCGACTGTACAAGGTCAGTTATCCAGGGCTTCAGTAGCCACGTGCTGTGCTCAAGGCTCTGCCGTGCTAGTCAACACAAGCTTGCAAACTAAGGATATACAGTTTTGCAGATAGTAAAGAAATTTCAAGTCTAAAAGAAGCACACAAGGCTATATTTTGTCTTAAGTGTATGCCCTTTAAAAAAAAACCTATATGCCAACAACACTTTCAATCATGTACTGTTGTCATGGACAAATATTCTGAACCCAAAGGCCTTTTTTTCTTTTAAAGATTTATTTATTTTTATTTGAAAGTCAGATATAGAGGAGATACAGCAAGGGAGATCTTCCATCTGTTGATTCAGTCCCCAAGTGGCCACAGTGGCTGGAGCTGAGCCGATCCAGAACCAGGAGCCAGGAGCTTCTTCAGTGTCTCCCACTTGGATGCAGGGTCCCAAGGCTTTGAGCCACCCTCGATTGTTTTCCCAGGCCACAAGCAGGGGGCTCGATGGAAAGTGCAGCAGCTGGGATTAGAACTAGCGCCTGTATGGGATCCTGGTGCATGCAAGTTGAGGAGTTCAGCCATTAGGCTACTGTGCCAGGCCCGCAAAGGCCCTTTTTTTATCTTCTGTACACAAAGCAAAGAAAAATCCCAGACTGAAGTGCACTTGAGCCATCTTCTGAAGTCAAAGTGTGATGCTCTCCGTCTTTATCTTCATTGCTTTTCTTCATTCCCCTTTTTGTCCGTTTCTGCTTCCTCCCGTGCCGTTCATGTTGGACAGTTTACTTGCCGTGTTCAGATGAATTCTTCATAATGATAGGAAGAGAGGAGATAATACTAACACAGCTCTACACCCAAGTCTTGGACTTTACGTCGGATGTCACATACATTAGAAGCGTCATCTTAAATATCTTCTCTTTGAGATCAAGCAGGGTGTTGGAATAAATAAAACCCATTGTATTTGGCCATGGAGTTAAGCCAATATTTTACTCTACGGGCTGTCAAATAAAATTCAGACGTTCCTCTACTTATCTTGGATTTGTTCATGTGTTTAATAGTGCACTGGAGAGGCCTTCTATTCTAAATTGTATTTAGATGGAAAAATTCAAAGCATGGGGGAATTATGTGAGCATATATGCTGCTGATTGTCTCAAGGTATTTACTGATTTATTTAACATCAATATTTCCTGTGGACTGCTCATTTAAAGGGGAACAATATGTATCCTGAGAATTTTAAGTGTATTGGGATGTTTAAATTTTATTATTTGTGCCGGTAAACCAAAAATCCAATCTCTCAGTCCCTCAATTCAGCACTTAAAAGAGTAACATTCTTTGGAGGGACTGTCATGCAGTGTAATTTCTCCAGTGGGAAGCTTTGCATGTCCGTCACCCAGGCATAACTCAGCATTTTGATGAGCCTGGTTGAAAATTCCAATATGAAAATATCTTACAGCCACAACCAATAGCATAGTCTTTCAAATAAGAACAGGAAACGTCCTACCCATCCCTAGCCTCCTTTACCCACTCTGAAAATACCTTATCTATAATGGAGGAGAAAAAAGGTCTTGAAGCAACATCTTGAGTCCAATGAATGTCTTTTCTCAAGGAGTGTTTTTCAATGTATTTTTAAGGCAGTTGCTTGATTATGAAAGCAGAGTCCCATGGTTTAGAAACAAAAGCCTGTTTTTCTCATTTGATACTTTCTGGCAGATTTTGTTTTGTCCTATGGAGTTTGTTTATACAAGGTTGCAAATTGCTAGGAAATGAAACAGTCCTAGCAGAGTGACAAATATTTAAAACGTGTCTTCCATGGCATGTTTCAGATGATCCAGATCTTCAGGGAGGCAGAGTGAAATAATTTTCATAAAGATTTATTTATTTTCTACTGGAAAGGAGAGCCGGAGAGGGAAAGAGCTTCTACCCACTAGCTCATTCCCCAGGCAGCTTCAGTATCTGGGACCAGGCTGGTCCGCAGCCAGGAGCCAAGAGCCAGGAGCCTCCAGCCTCTTCTGAGTCTCCCACACAGGTACAGCGCCCCAGGGACTCACACCATCACCTGCTGCTTTCCCAGGCCTCAGGGAGCTGGCTGGGGAGTGGAGCAGCCAAAACACAAATAGGCACCCATTAGAATGCTGATGCCAAAGGAAGAGGGTTGACGAAAAGCCACTGTGCTGGTCCCTAAATATTTATTTTTATGGCATTAAAAAGCAGAAAAGGATGTTTCATATAACAAATTGGTGTGTTTCCTCAAATTCTTCTTAGAGTAAGATAAATCCAGGTCCTGGTTTTTTTTTTTTTTTGTTTCTAAACTAAGGCACACCTATTAAATGCTGAAATTGAGTAACGAGTGAAGAAATAGAAACCTAAAAAAAATATATAGAAGTTTTTAAGTACAGTTAGGCTAGCTACATAGATTCCAATATGGGCTTCACTATTAATTACATAAATTTAAGCAAGTTTTTCAACTTTTCAGCTTAATTTATTATGTTAAGCAGACTGGGAAATACCCATTCCATGAGGTTTTACTGGGACATGGACAATGTGTTTATAGCCCAGACAAGGTTCTCGGGAGATGTTTCCTCTTTTCATACCAAATGGTTGTGGCAGCTGGCAAGCCTATTTCTCTAGTTTGTACCATATATTATGTGTTCTTGGAGAATGAACTCAGGAGTGGGTAGTTGCAATCAGTTAATTGATTGTATTAAAATTATTCAACTGATTATGATAGTCTATTATGGAACAAGTTCTGTGTCACAACTGAGGGTACAGCAATAACAAATAATAGAAATACCATCAAGAAGCAAATGGGGAGGTTGATGCATCAGCACATAAAAATATAAGTAATTACACCTGATGTTAAAAGGTTTGCTAATGCCGGCCTGTGCGAAATTGTACCAAGTCATTCAAAATTGAAAATAATATTAAAACTGAAAGAAGTTTGCAAATGCGCAGAGGTAGCTGGGACATTCTCCTCTGGTCAGGAAAGGGCTCTGTGAGGAAGTGTTATTTAAGCCAAAACCTAAATGCAGAATAGACCGGAGGAAGAAGGTGCAGGAGGAGTATTAGTGATGGCAGTGAGTACCACAGGGTCATTAAGAATAGGAAGAAAAAAGTCGGAAACCCATATCACAGGCATCCTCCAAGTCAGCCACGCTAAGAACTGAGATTTTATTTTAGAATGTTCCTGATTAAACTGCCTCATGACTTCACATACATGGGATGTCTTTGTAAAGTTCTGGGGATGTACATCGGATGAACGAAAAATCATACATGGGCTTCAGAGTATTTTGCATCCTAACAAGCTTGTCTTACTTTCAAAAAACTTTTGAGGTGCATGCATAAATACAATGCTGTTGGAAATTTCTTAGAAAAGTTGCTGAACACTGGATTCCCTCTCCTCCAGCTCCCTATCCCAACACACACTTTGGATGTAGTCAGCCAAAGAGGTTAAGCAGGTGTTCGATAAACAAAGAAGTTTCAAGAACATTCTGTCTGTGACCTTCGCAGTCTCAGAAGTTGGTTCTGTTTGTTTTCAACCCAAACATGCTTTTGATAAAGCCCCCAAAAAGCCTCACTGAAGAGCTTAAAATGCCTTGGGTGAGGAGAAGGGAAGTTGGGCCAAATATTTTCCATACCCTTAACAAAACAAAAAAGAACCCAGATTCTCCGTCTCTCACCACTGAGAATGCCAAGTGCAGTCGTACTTTCTGTGGTCTGTGATTAAAAAAACCCAGAAGTTTGGAAGATTTCCAAATGCAACTTTGTGTTGGGAGGTGATCTGTTGTTTTCATGCTACAGTTAACTTCTACCAAGTTAAGCATCCGTGATTTAATCCTGTGAACTAATCAATGGAGAAGTTGGAGAATCACTTTGATACTATAATGGGTTTATGGTTTTGTCATCTTTTGTACCTTCTTGGGCTAAAAATATCAGTTTTTTAAAAGATTTATTGGAAAAGCAGATTTACAGAAGGAAAGAATGCCCATCCACTGTTATTGTTTCCCCCCAAATGGCCACAGCAACTGGAGCTGATTTGATCTGAAAAGAGGAGTCAGGAGCTTCCGTTGGATCTCTTGAGTGTTTGCAGGACCTCAGGACTTCAGGCCATCCTGGACTGCTTTCCCAGGCCTCAAGCAGGCAGTTGGAAGATGTGGAGCAGCCATGACACAAACTGGTGCCCATAGGGGATACTGGCACTTGCAGGTGGAGGCATAACTAGTTGACCTATCACAGTGGCCCTAAAACATCAAATCTATGGCAGTAGAATCTGGCAGAAGGATCCAGGAGAGGGTGGGGATGATGGTTCATGACTGTCGGAAGATTCTTACTGCGGATTCATTTCGGTCTCCACTGGTAAATAACCTGAATGTGTTGTTTGCTGTCTTGACTTGCTGCCTTCCCAACACCTGCTTAATCCTTTTCCCACAAAATGTGATAACTGTCTCAGTTCATCAATAGGTATCTCTTTGGGAACAATCCTTTATTAATAAAATTGGCTTTTAAGTGGGCAGGGTAGATCCTTTTCAAAGGGAGGAAAGAAGTAGTCACTGTATCTGACCCCTTGTATTTTTAGCAGCACCTCAAAGGCAGTAAGCGCAATGTGGTAATTCTTTCATAATCCAGTGAATGGAACAACTTTCTAGAAGATAATGAGCTTCTTAAATCCATTAGGCAAGGGATAATGTACTCCATCTCTCCAAAGAATCTTGTCTGAAAGGTTTTGTGCCTTGAAAGAATTTCTGTATTTCTGTGTCAGAGTTAGGAATGCTTTTTGCTTCCAAGTTATGTTACATAGAATCCAGTAATACTCCCCAATCAAGTTTCTTTTTCTTACATTTTTTTCTTTCTCACTTGTCTGTTGCTTACTTTGCAAACCGCTAACGGTTCTGCACCAGGTTCAACTCAACCAGTCTGACTCAGTTGATGGATGAATGTGTGGGACATGGTACTTCCCAGTGCCAAATGGGAAGCAGAGGTCACTTCTACTTGGAGGCTTTGCTGAGACTCAGGTCAGCTGGTCTCATGGTCTGCATGGCATCTCATGGAAGAGAAATGAATTTGCATAAAACATGTGATGTGGATGACATAAACTAGCCATTTCTCTTCCTGCCACTTGCCATGATGACACAGGCTGTAGCTTTCCAAGTCATTTTAAGGTGGGAAATATGGTCGGTATTTACACTGTCCTGTGATTGTCAGCTGCGTCAAACCACTCATGCACCAGGTTCCACCACATGTAGGAATACAAACCTGACACTGAGGAAATACTTAGGGTCTTCCATTTTCCTGTTTGTTTTCCACCTGCTCATAAGGGTCTCATCTTCTTTTTAGCCCGTGTTTGACTTTCAAATTGACTACGAGATTGAAACCCAATGTCAGGGATTATCCGGGGTGGGGAAGTTCTTGGATGTATCTGTAGTGTAGAAGGACTTGTTTCCCAGCTTACACGTGTGAACAATGTCTGTGGTGCTTTCTAGGTACGCTAGCTGGAAAGAGGAAGAACTCTCTTAACAGGCTTCTTCACTCGTAAATTCCTTCAACAGCACATTGAAATTGTACGTGGAAACAGTTCTCAAACAGGACGTGATACTACTGCTCGTCCATACCTTCTCTGCCCTTTTCTCCCTCCCCTCCTTCCTTCCTTCCACCCATCAATTCATCTAGTCTTCCTTCCTTCCTTCCTTCCTTCCTTCCTTCCTTCCTTCCTTTTCCTTTTTTCTTTCTTTCGCAGAATTACAGAGAGACAGAGGAAGACCAGTCTTTCATCTAGGGTTAGTTCCCCAAATGAGCGCATCAGCTGAAGCTGAGCTGATCTAAAGTTAGGAGCCAAGAGCTTCTTCGGAGTCTCCCATGCAGGCCCAGAAGCCCAAGGGCTTCAGCCGTCTTCTGCTCTCCCAGGCTGTAAGCAGGGAGCTGGATTAGAAGGAAAAGAGCCAGGAAACAAACCACCATCACGTAGGATGCTGGCTTAGCCTGCTGTGCAACAATGCCGGCCCCTTTCTGGATGTTGATAGCCAGATAATCTATTACCTTGACATTTACCTACTCTGCTTCTTGGTGGGCGATTTGCCCCAGTTCAGTGTTGCTCTCAACTATTTTGTACACCAGCAGGAAAAGGGGAGAACACTGACTTGGGCTCTAGGAGGAAGCAGAGGAAACACAGAAGCGTCTGGTTTGTTTCCAACATGACTAAAGGCAGAAAACAGCCAGGGCATAGTGTAAAACAATACAACGAAGCCTGTGAGTTGACTGGCACCTAGTTTCCTTTGCTGATGGAGATAAAACCTCAAAGAAATTCATTTCCTGGTTCTAGAACTAGGGTTAGGGTTAGGGTAGCATAAATGATCTAGACCATTTGACATGAAAATCTATATGGGCCCAGCGCGATAGCCTAGTGGCTAAAGTCCTCATTTTGCATGTGCCAGGGTCCCATATTGGCACCGGTTTGTGTTCTGGTGGCTCTGTTTCCCATCCAGCTCCCTGCTTGTAGCCTGGGAAAGCAGCAGAGGACACTCCAAAGCCTTGGGATCCTGCATCTACATCAGAGACCCAGAAGAGGCTCTGGGCCCCTGGCTTCAGATCGGCTCAGTTGCGGCCACTTGTGACTACTTGGGGAGTGAATCAGCAGACAGAAGATCCTTTTGTCTCTCCTATCTGTAAAAACAATTTCCAATATTGTAGTAAGTTTAGGGTCATGTATCTGTGGACATTATATTCATAAAATTGTTAAACTGAGTGGCGTGTGTCACATGGTAGGGCTGATAAGACAGCACTGGATATGATACACAGAATTAGAGATGCATTAAAATAAGTTTAGATAGGGACAACTTGCTCATCCATTATTCCTTCATTGACCACAGTGTGGTTTCTAAAGTTCTGCCTGGATATTCCATCCAGGGCTGAGATTCCAAATTCCCGAGATGCTCCAGTGTTTACGGCTGAGTGCTTACCATCCTCCCTGACTCGTGGGATCTCGATGTCCCCAGGTTTCTCCCTTACCCCTGGGGAAAGTCACTTGCGGGGACTAGATCACGTTGTAAGACCAGGCTGCGTTGGGTCTGTTTTGGGAGCCTCTCTGGAGGGCTATCCTAGTTCAGATGTCTGGTTCACAGTTCTGCTCACTCCTCTGTCCAGTTGCTCTGTCTTCTCTTGGTGATGTTTCTGCCATGATTGCCTGTTGGAGAATTCCTTCACCCAGACCCCTGCTTCAGAATGTTTGCAGGGACAAAACGTTGTGTAGGAGTGGAACAGTCTGGCTGTTCCAAACAAGATGCAGAGTGACCCGAGCGACCCATGTTTTAATTGGTAATGAGGAAGAACAAGGAACGATGTAGGAGGAGAGAGCTTTGTGTGTGAAGTTAATGTTAACATAGACCTTGGGTAGTGCATACTTCAGCTTAAAGCCGATTGAATTTCTTCATTCTTGTTTCTGGTTTTGCGACTTGTGACTTCTCGGATCAAAAGGTGGTCCCAGTGGAAATTCTGGGGTTGTTTTCGTGAGAGTCGGCTTGCTTCACTGCTTAGCATGGAAAACCAGTTCTCTCTCTGCAGACCAATGGTCCTCACCTTTATAGACTGCTGGCCCTGAGAGGATCTGGGAAAAACTGTTCTGTGCTTCTGGTATTTGCTTTCTATTGCTTTTGGAAGACGATTCAAAAACAAGCTCTCCTGTTAGTATTTGTAATGAGACAATTTCAGAAAGCACCACGTTCTTTTCAATAATACAGAATAATTTCACTGAAATATGTAATTTCAGTATTTCTGCAATAATCTCATTTCTCTTATTCAATACAATTAATGACAAAGCATATGAGGCTTTTAACCATCCTATCAACATTTCTTGTAAGTGAATTGTAAAGAAAGTTTTATCTTTAAAACAGTATCTTGTGCAATTAGGACTTAAGTGAACATAATTACCATGTGAATTATTCAGAAAGGCAAATTAGCTGTGATAGAAAAAAATTGGTCCAGTGTGGCCTTCCAAATTTATGCAACACAAATGAAATCCAGCCTGATTCTCAGTTTAAGGTTCTAAAATCTGGTTGCTTAATTCAACAAATATGTACATGCTGTTGTATAAATATCCCTCTAAAGCAACTGGGAATATGGCACTCCTTGCCTGTTTGTTTACCCATTTCCATGGGGTCAGTGCTGGGAAGCTTCCTTTGAGTATTTCTCTTTGATCTTCTTGTATTCCTGTTACCCTTCTGCTGTGTGTACCAGAGGACAGAAGGAAGGACCATCGAGATGTCAGGAGTGTGAACTGTCCTTTAGGCAGAGTTGACGTTGTCTGGCAGCACTCCAATGAATTGAATTCAATAAATATTTGTGGAAGGGCTATCTTGTAGCAGACAAAATGCTGCCACACACAGAGAAAGTAAAACACTGGTGTTCTTTTTTTTTTTTTTTTTTAAAGATTTATTCATTTTATTACAGCCAGATATACACAGAGGAGGAGAGACAGAGAGGAAGATCTTCCGTCCAATGATTCACTCCCCAAGTGAGCCGCAACGGGCCGATGCGCGCCAATCCGATGCCGGGAACCTGGAACCTCTTCCGGGTCTCCCACGCGGGTGCAGTGTCCCAAAGCATTGGGCCGTCCTCAGCTGCTTTCCCAGGCCACAAGCAGGGAGCTGGATGGGAAGTGGAGCTGCCGGGATTAGAACCGGCGCCCATATGGGATCCCGGGGCTTTCAAGGCGAGGACTTTAGCCGCTAGACCATGCCTCCGGGCCCAACACTGGTGTTCTTAAATGGGTGTGGATTTGATAAGGTATTTTAAATGTCCATCCTTCGTGGAGGACATGTGTGTTGACCGTGGCCCAAAGAATGGCAGCACAGAAGAAGAGCCCAGAAATAGAAGGGACTCCTTGAAGGTGATCTGTGAAGAAGTACAGTTTTCCAGCTGCAGACAAAGGCAATTAGGTGGAAATGACAGAAGGGACAACGTTAAAAATAAGAGTCTAGAGGTGAAGTCGAGGCACAGCTAGGCTCAACCATGTTTATAAAATGCAAAAATCCATTTGATGGACAGATCCTATGCATTGACACTGAGCTACAGGAGGGGCAGAATTCTTTAATGATAAATCCAAACTGGAGAAGGTCACCACACAAAATGGTTGCACCAGAGTGGCAGGGAGTAAACTCCAGCTTTGCAAACGAGTGTCCGTGTGGCCTATGCGGTTGAGGATGTAGATTCTGGGGACTTTGCAGGGATTACTCGTGTTTACACTGCTCATGCCTGGAGGCTACTACTAGCTGGTTTGGGAGTATGGGAACTCATAACAGGGCTGTTGGAGTATATGTCTGGTAAACTCAGAGTGGGGACCTGGTAAAGATGGAGAATATTAAAACAGCAACACAGTAAGTTACAAATATTTTGTATTGATAGCAACAGACTTGTGTTAATATAAATTGAGGAGAAAAATTCCCATCTGAGAGGCTCAAGACTCCTTATTTCTGGATGCAGAAACCCCATTTTCCAAATGGAAAAACTATTTATGTGGTTCCACTTGAAGAGTGGCATTCACTGAGCATCCAAACTTCTAGAGTTGTGAAGTAAAAATTTATATAAAGATATAAGGAAGTTCTGGAAAATCTAAAAGTTATTGAGAGGATGAAGTTCAAAGTTTAGTTCAACTAAGGCATGGCGGATGTGCTACCATGCCATCCAGATATTCCCCTTCAAGACCAGCATATGTTCCTCTTCAACTGCTGCACATAACTCACAGCTGTGCCCCTCTCAAAGACTTGGCCTTAACCGAAGGGAACTGCTTCACCCAAGGTTAGATTCCCAAATGCCTCCTACTTCAGTTTTATGGGCCAAGGTATTTGGGCACAAGTTAATTAACTAGTTTATTAGACATTATTCCTGAATGTTTGTGGGCAAGATTAGCATTTGAACTGGAGAAGAAAAGATGTCTTAAATGTGGGTGGGCATTCATATAATTTCCTAAAGATCTGAGCAGGGTTAAAAAGGCAGAGGAAGGAATCTCTGTCTGCATAAGCTGGGTCGTCGGTCTTCTTCCCTCTGGAACTTACCAGTCTCTTGGCTGTCAGGTTTCTGAAATAAAACGGAATTGCACCGTTAGCTGGCTGCATCTCCATCTTAGCATGTTCCAGGACTGCTCAGCATATAATTACACAAGTTAGCAGTTCCAATGCTCCTGACAGGACAGGTGAAATCCTCCATTGCTTCATCCGCTCCCTCACCCCTTCAGCTCCTCTTCCTATTCCCACTCCGTGCATGTCAACACAAGAGCACACTTCAATAGATTTCTCAGTCAAATTTGTCTCAGCCCATTTCACATAGAAAACAGCCTAAAACAATCTGTTTAGTTACAGAGTGATTAAAGAATTTTAGAAGGGGTGGGTCGAATTTTATTTCATCCTGGGTGGATTATGAAAGAGCATGCGTGTGCTTCTCAAAATTACTTGCATACTTTAAAGTAAAAAAAATCAGATGTTGTTTGAACTGCTGCAGGTTGTAAAAGAGGAACAAACCTTTGTTTTTTCTTTATAATGTTAAAATAAGTTCAACAGTGGAAGTTGATCAATACATCACAAAAAGTGAAAAATTATGCTTCTACAAGAGCATAGATATAAAATTCTTTGCAGCAAATAGCAATTGATTCTAGCTATGCATTGAGAGAACAATATAACATGACCCAGTAGAGTTTACTTGAAGAACCATAAGGATGGTTCCACATTAGGAAATGTATCAATATGACTTATAGCATCAACAAAAATTAAATGAAGAAAGCCAATGATTATATCAATAGATGCCTGGAAGGCATCATAAAAACTCAAAAGCTATTCGTGAGAAATATTCCAAATAAGCTAGAAATAAACAGTGATTTAAATATGATAGATTCTTTTATTAAAGCAAGACTCAATGGCAAGCATTATGAACTATGCAGTGCTGCAACTACTTTCATTTAGAAGTGAACTTACTTCTTTTAAGATTAATGTGTAGTAAAATGAAAATTTTTTTCATACCAACCACTATATCAGGGGATTGAGGATACAAGTCTGTAAGGCACACATTTGTTTCCAGCAAGTTTCAGTCTAACAGGAGAGACACTTAGGCTCCTGCATCCTCTGCCATGGTACTAGATGTCCTATGCAAGCCTCAATGAGCTGTCATGTCCCCCATGTGCGTCTGGGCGTGCCATTCACTGCACATGCTTCAGTGACCGAGGAGACCCAGTTCTGACACATGCACTCCACAGTCAGACCACAGAGGCTGTGGTTATCCACATGATTGGAGTCAAGTGGTCCAACAGGGATGGGGGGTGTCTTTAAACCTCACCTGAGGTGACCCCAAACCTGTCCCCTGTGTGTACCAGCCAGTGCAGGGTCTGGTTCAGTCCATCCCATATCAGACAATACACACATTGGTGGTTGCAGGTACCAGGTCCATTCTGTCTCCAGCCACAACTCCTGCACAGACCAATGGACGCCCAACCTAACCCTACCCACCACGCTGGGCCCTCCACATACCAGCAGGAACTGCAGCCTGGTCTCCACTAGGATTGCCTCTAGCTTGGCTCATGTGATGCCAGTATGTGTAACAGGATTGTCCATCTACGTTCCATTCAGGTCTCATATGTATCAATGGGTGCTGCAACCTGGCTCAGCTCAACTGACCCCACTCTGCTGGGTGCTGCCACCTGTCCAGCCAGGCCCACCCAGTCCTGGTTCTCGTGCTTACTGGTGGGAGCCTCAGCTTCATGCCCCGGAGTTTACACTTCCCAGGTGGCACTGCAGTCCAGCCTGACAGGACTTGGCTTTAGTCCTGGCACTTGCCAGCTGATGCTGCAGCAAAGGCCAGCCAGCCTGCACTTACTCTGACATGTGCATGTACCAGTGCAGATGGTCGCTCAGCCTGGCTCTCCCCCAGACCCAGCTTACATGCGAGCCAAAGGGTGTCGTAGCCCTATCCTGCCTGGTCCACCTCACATCCCAGCTCTCACACTCTCGAAGGAGCAGTGGCCCAGCAGGAGGGTCTCCACAGCCCCCTACTGGGCTTTCTCCTCCACTCCCCAAGAGTGATCCTTATATTTGCTGGTGGGTGTGGAAGCCAGACCCGCTCTGACTTGGCCCACTTCCTGTGCCAGCATTCACTGGCAGGACGAAGAGCCTTGCCTGACCAGCCCACACCCAACTGGCTCTGAGTGCTACATCCCAGCACTCCTGTGAAAACCTCAGATCCAGGTTTCACAAGGATCAGCAGGTAAAGACCCAGCCCAGCCTGTCCTATACCCACTCTTGCTCTTTGAGGCACAAGTACGTACTGGAGCCTGGCATACCCCAGACCCAGTCCACACCCATGCTGAGAGATGCTGCAGCTATGTCCAGCCTAATTTGTCACCCCCATTCCAGCGCTTGCACTTATCAGTGGGAACCATAACCCAGCTGGGGTATCCCCTTAGCTCCCCACCAGAACCGCTCCAAGCCACTGCTCTGGTGCATGTTGGTGGTTGCTCTGACCTACCCTGGCATAGCCTATCCCCTGTCTTGGTCCTTGCCATCAAATGCTGCAGCTTGGTCTGACTTGGCATTTCCCCAGTCTGAATTTTTGCTGGTGGGTGCTGCAGGCTTGCCCTGCCAATCCTAGCCCACCCCTATCTTTCATGCAAACCAGTATGTGTGACAGCCTAACCCAGCATGGTCTGCACCCTATCCTGGCTCCTGCACATGCCACTGTATTATGGCTTGGCCCAACCCTGCTGTGTCTTCCTTCCCTTCCCCCTGAGCCAACCTATAGCCTGCCAGCAATTGGAGTAGCCTTGTAGGGCATGACCAACACCCAGCCCTGAGTGAATCATGCTCCCCAGAGTAGCTACAACCCACCAGGGGAGTTCCCCACTTTACCCACCAGGTCCACTCCAAGATTCAAATCTCACGCATGCCAGCAGGTGCTAGGCCTTTACCCAACATAGTCTGTCCCCCAGTCTTAGTGCTTGCGTGCTGGTTGTTTTGGCCTAGCTTTCCCCACACCGTGTACTTGAGTGGGCTTGTGGGTGCTGCAGCCTGGACCAGCTCAGCCTTTCCCCAACCGTTACGATGAGTGTCTTCGTGTTCTATGGTCATGTGGCCCATTACTACCCTCAGCTCTTGAGCAAATCAGTGGATATTGCAGTCCTACAGAGCCCAAATATCCCCACAGAATTTGCCCCAAGATCCAGTTCTCTCATGGGTGGTTAGTGTCATGGGTCAGCTTAACGTGACCTATGCATGGGTCCCTAGTCCTGGTCCATGACATGTGGTGCCAACATGCCAGGCTGGGACCTTACCCATCCATCTGTCTGGGACTTAAGCATGTGAGTGAATCTCCAAGCTCACTGTGCTGGCCTGGGCGCAGCACTCTTTCAGTTAGAAAGTTATTACCACTTCTCTTTTCACTTGTACTACTAGATACAGATTGCTGGAACATACAAAACTTTTGAAAGGCTTTTGACAAAATCACCCACATCAAGGTTTCGAAAGAAGGAAAAGTCAATCCTCAGTGTTGAATGACCATTGGGGGTCTTGGAAGAGAAAATAAGAAGGGAGACGGAAGGAAAAGGTTAGAGATCATAGAGGCCGCGGGTCTCTGGGTGGTATGACACCTTCATAAAAACTCCACAAAATTTTAATAAGCATGTGTTTTAGGGCTTAATTTGAAATTCAGTGAGTGCATGCCTGATTGTTATTTTGTTACGAAGAAGTGGCTGAATTTCAGGCTGCAGGAAGTGTGGCTGAGAAACAGAACACCAAAATTAGTGATGCAGAAAACCACCGATCAAGGTAGTGAGTGGTGGGTGGGGCTGGACTGGCCAGTCCAGGCTTGTCAGATGCGCCCCCCACGTCAGCTGTGAGCCACTCTGTCTGCAAACTAAGAACAGGAGTGTTTCAGGTCTTCCTCTTACTTCCAAGTAGTAGCTCTTAACAGATGTTTTGTAAAACGTCCCAAAGCTAAGTACAGCGGATTTGGGCCTTGGATTTTGAGGAAGGCAGTTGTGTTACGACAATTTCCCTTTGGATCTAAAATCAAGGGAAGCTCCTAAATAAAAGGAAGATTGAACTTTCTGGGATTTAACCCCCAAGGATGGTACAACTACCCCTAGAGACAGAGATGTGAATAAAGTGTTGTGGATGAATCAGAAAACATGTTTTTTGATGTGAGAAGATGGGTTATTGTTCACTTTAAAATAAGTTTAGCTAGGACAGGCAGAAAAGACAGAGTTGGGCAGCGGAGGAGAGGGTGTCATACCTAGAGGGAGAATTGTTCAGTTCTAATAAGAATTTGAGGCAGGCTTCAGTGCTGGTGGATTGGAGCCTTGTCATCAGAGGCTGCCCATTCACCCACAGCAGTGTGATTGTCTCTTCCAATAAAGACAGTACCTCGCTATTACAAAATCTGCCCTCATAGTTCTTTCCTCTGTGTCCCTGCTGTCATTTAGATTTAAGGAAAACAGTTGAAGACATAAAAAGCCTAGCCTATCGGGAAGCTTTCATTTGAGCCTTGTACTTTAAAGAGGCGTATTACATGCCATGTTTATGAACGGAGACCTAATGTGTGTTATATGATCCCTCATATTTTCTTCCTGAGTGGATAGAAACCTCACTGGCATATCATCAGTCCTCAGTAGCTGGAGGCAGCCCCAGAAATGGAGATAATCAACAGGAATTTAACCTTAACAGGAATAAATGAAATTTGAATGCTCCGTCTCCCTCCCCTGAAAGCAGAGCAAAGGAGGTTAACAAGGCAGGTGACTCTTGGCTGGAGAAGGGCACATAAGTCATTCCTAATTGGAGGTTTTACCTTTGTTTCCCTGAACAGCTGCCAAAGAACTTTCTACATGTGACTGGAGATAAATGAACAAGTCGGAGATGTTTGCATCTCTAAGATGAACTGCTAGGCTATTCCTTTGAAATCCCAAAAGGAATGGTGGTGATTAAAGATGCATTTTCTACAACCTAGAGAATTAAGAAGTTCAGAGAGTCAGGAAGTCCTGAAGGAAGAAGAGCCAAGGAAGCTCATGACCAGGGCTTCTAAGAGTAGCATTTTCTGTTTTTCTTCTTCGGGCTAGAGGAGACTGTTTGGAAAACACAGCTGTGAACAAGAGCTGTTGAACTTTTTTTGGAGAGATTAAAGCAAGCTGAGGGAAGGTTACATGATGACATTCTTAGCAGCTATCTCAGTCCTCCAGAGAAGAAACTGAGTTAGAAAAGATCACTGATGGAGCAGGATGGAACGATGCTGAGGAAACACCGTGGGTGGAGAATCGGTATCTGAAATCGCAGGTGTAGCCGATTCACACCTCCATTAAGCTGGGAACTCCAGGCCAGCCTTGATCCTTGGAGTTTTCATTTTCGGCATCATGCCCAGGCCGGGGTTTTGTGCTTCCAGCAGGGGGAACAAAGGAATGGATGTTTCTAACAGAGGCCCCAAATAAGTTTCTTGTATAGTTAGTTTTGTCAACTATGAGTATGTATGCTTTTTTTATATGCGAAAAGGAAGAATGGGTGTAAATACCAGACATCTTGAGTTGGCATGCGCAGGCCATAATATTCTTATATAAAATTTGGATAACACTTCTTACGCACTTCTTTCGCTCCAAATATTTAGTTTTCAATTTCTTAAGCTGATGGAATGCTGAAAATTACTTTTGGCATTTTCTCCTGTCCTGGGGTACAACTGTGTGTTATTTGAAGCAGGAGTGGTTTCAGCCTGAAAATAGCACAGTTCTTGCTAATGAACTCAAAATCTTCCAAGTCACACAGACTATCGGAAGCCAGGACCCATTTTTTCTGGACAGGGAATGTATTTGCTCAGTTCATGAGATGGAAATCAAACTTGAAGATTATTTTCCAGGTCCTCATCTTTGCAAAGAATACCCTGATGGCATGAGCTGTTTGGTGAATAGCAAACTCTATCATTTTCTTAGGAATCACATTTTGCCCTGTGAATAAATTAGAGGTCATAGGTGTATTTTATCTTTGAATACTTCAAGGTTAATGTGAAGCAAGGCATATATAGTATTTAGCATTCAAAAATGTTTGGATACATGAATAAAAGTAGCCATATACAGAGTTTAAGAGAGGCTGAAAATCTTTCATTAGGAATTTTCTTAATTAAATTTTAATTACTGCTTTCAATTTTGATCTGTTTCTATAAAAGGATTGCTACTTAATGAATTTCTGAGTAGATTCTTCTGAACCCATCTTACGATACAGCCTTATTAACTTTGAAGCGCTCCAACTAGCATCTGGCTTTCTTTAAAAAAATAAAGTTAACAAATGAGGGAAATGGTCCAGCCTGGTTAACCAGGTATCTATGGCTCGGTCAAGGAAAGATTAAATCTGGAAAGAGCTTTCCATTGCAATGGAGTGTATCCGAGAAGCATCTTTGTGTTAGCACCGTCGGGGCCTCAAGGTTTTATTTGAATTACCGACACATTTAGATTTAGACAGATCTTGAAAAGTTTGTCAAATGCAGGTATGATCGTTCTTGACATTGAGAGTTCACTCTCTGTGTTGAAAATGATGAGTAGGAAAGTACTAGCTATTCATTTTTTGTTCTGGCCTCTGATTAAACATGTGAAGACATTGGTATCTGTCTTCTGTGGGGTGCAACTTGGCAACATTCAGTTTTGATCAACTATTTTCCTTTTTGGGGAAGATAGCGTTTTCTGGAGGCTTTGCCTGTGGGGAGCAGTCCCTGCCATCCAGAACCGATGTGCAGCTTCTTATCGTTCCGTCTGTGGGTGATCTCACTGGGAGCGTACATTCGACAAGAGCAGCAGGCTGGGAACAAGCCTCTGACGGACCTCTGTGCAGCTTGATAGCCGACATTTGCAAGTTGGTCATCATTTCAGGTCTGTTGGATCCCCCATATTCATTAGAGGAATGAGATGCCGCTTCCTTCTCCTAGCAAAAAAAAAAAAATTTTTAAAACACCAGGCTTGATCAGCCAACACAACATTTTTGTGTCAGCCTGAAGAGATGAAGTTGGCCAAGGATATTATTAGAAGTAGATTTTGGGTCCCCTAACGTTTTTGAAACTGCTAATGGGCTACATTGGAAAATTCCATAAATGTCTTATATTCTGCTGAAATTAGAGGTAGAAAAATGGTCTTCTGGAGATATCTCAGCGTGACTACTCTTGCGATGAGATTTTTTTCTAGTTATAAGCCACATAATTCAGAATGGTTTCTTTTGTTCTGATTTGTGTCACAAAGACAAACTGTACTGTGTGTCACTGCAAGAGCATCATTTTTTCATCAGATCATAAATACATCAAGACTTCCAGATCTACAAGTAAACTTAGAGGGTATCAAACTGGTTTACAACCTAGTCAGTTCTTATCCAAATATTAATTGTGATTAGGAGCTACAGGCTTTGACTTCAGGTCAGGCCCTCACTCCATAGCTTCAGATCTATAGGGCTGGATGCCTCTGGGCTGGTAGTAGGGTCACCACTACTGGCCATGCCCAGTAGCCTCATCTGTTGCACCTGCTGGGCATTGCTGCCCAGTCACTGTTTGGCAGGAAGGCAGATATTGAAGTGCTGAAAGTGCGAGCAGTCTCTGAAGCCACCAAAGCAAGTTGTCTCATCCTGTGCCTCCGTTTCTTCATCTGCAGATGACTGTAATACTTGTGTTTGTAAGTAATGCCATGTGGAATGACAGGCAGGTTTATTTAAAACTGGCATTGTTTGATCATCTCAGGTGAACTGGTGCCACCTGGGTGAAACTGGGAGTGGCAAATTTCAGACGCAGCTTGGGGAAGGCAGTGTCCCCATTCTCAAAATCTCAGGATTGATGGCTTCGTCCTGCCACTGACATGGAGCAGAGAGGGACGTGGGGGATGCTGTGGTGTCTGCTGCCTCCCATGGGCTTTTGGGGTCTTCAGGCTCTGGGTAGCTGGCTTTCAGAGACACTGATTTTTATAAAGAAGGTGAAGCTAAGCTCGGACTGCCTGAAAAGTGTGCAGTTGTTTGCCCAAGATGTGTTTTATGTTTGACCATATTGAGAAAGAGCACAGGGGTGTGTGTGTGTGTGTGTAATGGGTGAGGGTAAAGCTCTCTGCCAAGGCACAGTCCTTTTATTTGGGCATTGAGTGCCTCGTTGCACATGGGCTCAAAGATGACCCTCTGTAGAATACTAAGAAACAAAGGACTACACATCTGTCGCCCTGGCTGCATTCCAGGTTTTCCAAGTGACGTGTTTGGTATTTACTCCAAACTTTTAGAAGATCAGGTTGTTGTGAAGATTAATTGAATTAGTTTATCTGTGTAGCTAAGGATGTATGTAGCCTGATGTTCTAAGCTCTCAAACGGGCACAGTCATCCAATTAGACGAACCCTAGTGAGATGACAGATGTAAATGCCATATGTCTCTGATAGAGCATGTGCATATATTAGGATTATTAGCTATGCCTATCACCATGTTCCATATTCATACTTTAAAATCCTCTCTCCAGTCTGAGTTACAAAATAGTCAACCTCAACTTGAAATACTGAACCCTAGTGACTGAGAGGTTATGGAGGGGAATCCTGGAAAGATGTTGAAAAATGCATACCAATATGTAATTAGAAGTAATGGGTTCTGTTGACAGCCCTCTGGGGGTTACTGTGTTACACAATCATATAATATGTGTTGTATAAATAATTGGAAGAGGGGAATGGTTGACTCCAAATAGAAACAGTAGATAAGAAACATGGCAAGGCTATTCCAGTAGAATTGATTTATATTGTATCCATGTGTTGCAGTATTGCACTACACTCCACAAAAATGTGCAAATATTGCATGTGAATCCTAAATTTAAAATAATTGCTTTTGCCAAAAATAAGGGACACGTTAATACATGTTAGCAAATGCTAAGAAATGATTTGTTTACAACAGTCAACAAGGCAGAAAGAACTTGGTGTTTTCCTGAAAGTTTTGACATGTTTATTTTTGAAAGGATTTGCAAGTCGGAAGAATAGCTTTTCTCTTGTATCATAAAATGGAGGATGCTTCTTCACCCTTATGCAGTAGCTAACACAAATCACATCTGTCTTTCCTAGGACATTTGTTAAAGCCCTACATCTTCCTTCATTTTCAAACATGTAACTTCATCTTTATGTGCCTAACACAATCTCAACATGAATACGAGTAAGATACATTCTGTTAAAAATGCCACCAGGTCTAGAGTAGAAAATGGTGTGTCCATCAGCCTGGAACATGATCACATCCTTAGGAACATAGCTTTGCTTTTGGGGAATGGCATCTCCAAACACCAGACGTCCAGTCTTGATTGTCAGCCTTCTCACCCTCATGCTTTTCCGTTGCCATCTTTATAGTATCTTTAAGTCACTCGTGTCTGTCACCTTTGATCCTGTCAGTGTAAGCAGTGCCATCACTCACAGGCATTCTTACAAGAGCCTTCTATCTTTATGTATTTTGGCCCCACTCCAGTTCTCTACAAGTGGGATGATGTAATCTTTCCAAACAAGAATTGGATCAGGTCTCTTTCCAGTTCTGCTAACCTCTTTTTACACTCAGAGTAAAACCCAAAGTCATGGACTTCCTTGGCTGCAACAACTCGCAGAAGCTCAGCCTCCATCTCCCTTGAGGACAAGGATGAGGACACTCTGTCTTCTAGTTCTTTCCTTAGTTCCTGATGAGTATTGGCCAGCTGGACCTATTATAGACGCTCATCTCTGCCACAGCATCCCTAAACTCTCTATCCCACCTGCTTTCACTCACCTCTGCTCTTGTCTCAAAGGCTTTTTTGACATGTACACGTAAAGACTCCCAATTAAATGCATGCGTAGATATGCTTACACATCAACATGTGGATATATACTGACACACACACTTGTATCTGCATATATCTATATAGTTAGATATAGATACACATGAACATTCACATCTTCCCATCTAACCACATACCAGACACATGCACATACTCCTCTGATAAGGTCCCCTCTATTCTGTTACTGAGGACTTTGGCTTTCTCATTCAGTATACTTATATAGGAGAATGCATAGTCATCTACATTTCTTAGTAGGTGTTTGTTTGAAGTATCATGGACTGAGTGGCTTCCATACAATAGAAATTTGATTCTCACAGTTTGAGTTCAACATCTAGTTTCTGGCAGATTTGGTGTTTACTTAGGATCATTTTCTGGCTCACAGATGGCATTTTCTTGCTACTCCCACATGGTGGAAGGGCAAGACAGCTCTATGCAGCCTCTGTTATAAGGCATTGGCAAATGTCTCATCTCCTGATGCTGTCACCTTTGAGTTCAGGAAATGAACACATGAATTTCAAGGGAAGATAAACCATAATTAGACCGTATCAGTGAACTTGTTGGAGACTTCCTTCCTCCATGGAAGAGGAAAGGGACAGTATCTTCTGTTCACTAAGGAATTCTGTGTATAGCACAAGGCTTGGCACTTACTGGGTGACCAAGACATGTCGAAGAATGATAGTCATAGTGCTACAAGTTGCAAGACTTTGCTCTAAAACCTTGAGAGATTCTGGAATTTTCCATTGGGGTGGCAGTCCAGTGTGTACCGAGGGGCCATTCAGAACCTACTAGGAGGCACTCTCAAATTGATTCGTCAGCTTCACTTTTACCACTGGTAAGTTAAAGATGAAGAACTAAGGAAACTATAGAATCCTGATCCTTTCCTTTTTTTCACTTCACATGTATTTTGAGGATCACAGGGGAGAAGCATTATAGTAGTTCTTTGGAAACTTAAAGTATATAAAAAGTATGCTATCATCATTAAACTATTGTTTTTGGAAAAAAGAATAGGAAAAGACAGGTGACAGAGTAAGAAAAGGCAAGTGACAGCCAAGCAGTCACAGAAATGCACAGAATGACCGGAATTTCTGTCCGTCCTTCTAAATGTCAGTATTTGAGAAACGAAGCCAATCAAACCATTCATAACGCATTCATAATATGTGTATTTTAAGTTGCTTGTATCTTCGGGAAATTTCCTGGCACATGAACTCTAGTCGATTGAGAACAGCTGTTATCTATATTTTAAAGTTTTTTTTAGCTCTTTGTGATTTTGCCTCAACATTCAGTACTTCTGTCATGTGTCATTTTATATTTTCCCCCAGTTTTCCTTTCACTTTTTGAGTTATATGCTAATTTCTAAACCTGCACGAATTCTTTTATGTTAATGATTCCCTTTCTTTTACCCATTTAATTCTGAAATTTTGAATTCATCGTGCAAATCAAGTGAAACTTAGACAACATCTATTATGTTCCGTCTCCTGCATTTACTGTGGGTGCTTTAGGTTCACAAGGTATTAGCTAAGCTTTAGGCATTACTGGTGACCGACCTGATTCCCGAGTTTGCAGTGGCCTCCTGGGATGACCACTGTATTTGCTTTTGTTGTAAAATAGTACATAGCTCAGTTATGATGGGGGAAATCTCACTTTGATCTCCTTGTGAAAAAATACGTCATTTTAAATCTATATCCGATTCAGAAAAGTATTAAAAGAAATATATACACACATTTATGCATATACATTGGCACATCATTGTTCTTCCTGGTATGCTTATGAATTCCCTCATCTGTTATTCAATAAGCTATTCTAAACATCAGACATTAAAAAATCTGTTTCTCTTTTTACTCATTTGCATCATGATTTACTACCAATTATCAGTCTGTGCTTATTTGGTACTCAGACTTGGTATGACGATTATACCATTAGCAAATCTCTCTCCTTTCCTCCTTCCCTGACACCCTCCCTCCGTTCCATCCTTTCCACTTCTTGAGATAACATATTTACATTGCAGTGAAAAGACTTAATAGTTTATTGAGTTCAAAGTCTAACAAGTAAAAAGCTCCAAGACCCTAGCTGGGTGGGATTATAAACAATGGTTAGAAGTAATTCCATGGATATACATAAAATTCTGAGATAATCACAGAACATTGAGACTATAGCAGCATAAAATTTTTAGCCATTGGTTTAACAAAGGTATAAAGCAAAGTTTTCCAAAACTGTTTGCATTAGTACTCACACCTGCAGATTTTTAAAGATTTATTTTTATTGGGAAGACAGAGGAGATAGGAGAAAGATTGTCCAATTTCTGGTTTACTCCTCCAGTGGCCTCAACAGCTGGAGCTGAGCCAGTCTGAAGCAAGGAACCAGGAGCTTCTTCCCAGTCTCCCATGTGGGTGCAGAGTTCCAAGGATTTCCACTCTCTGCTGCTTTCCCAGGCCACAAGCAGGAAGCTGAATGGAAGTACAGCATCCAGGAAACGAACTGGCCCCAATATGGGCACTGAAATAGAATAGAAGCAACACTTAAAAGTGATATTTAAAATGTGCCTTTCTTTCCAGTATTTCCATATAGAGTCATTTCTGAATTCACTGTGTTGGAGAGAGCGATTTCAACTTTGCTACAACAGGGCAGTGATGTCTGGAAGTGCTTTGTGATTTGTATTTAAATGAGGCTTCCTGCAGAAGGAATTGTGGGAGCCTCTTTGCTGTCGTGAGCACTGCACGGGACAGCTTCGGGTTGGAGGACTCTGAAACGGCGAGGCACTGGAGGACCTCGCACGTAGTTGATTGTTGTCTTATCTTCCCGTCTCAACAGTAGTAAGTGCTCTTGTCAGGGGAATGGTTTGGCTACCTGGGAAAAAGGGGAGTATAAAACCCCATGTGGAAAACAGATTTCCATCATTATTTATGAAGTTTGAAGCTGCCTAAGGAAGCTGGAATCAACTTGGTTTTAGGTCTTGTCTTGGGTGGCAGTGCACATTCAAGTAGTGAGTGGGAACAGCATAGTAATTTCCTCTTCCTTTCAATCAATGAATTTATCCGTGTGAAAGGGGATAAGGTGAAGGAGAGGTAGGGTGAGAGCAAGCAAACAGGAGTTCTCCCATCAAATGATTATCATCCTCAAAGCCTGCAGACTGGGCCAAGCCAGTGCTAGGAGCCAGGAACTTACTCTGGAGCACCCATATGGATAACAGAAGCTGATGATTAAACTGTCACTGCTGAGTCCCAGGGTCAGCTTTGGCAGGAAGCTGGAATTAGGAGCCACATGTGAGTATCAAACCCAGGCATCACAATTTGGGCCTCAGATACCTCAATCAATGTTTCAGCCCCGAGACCAACCTCCTCACCCCCTCCCCAGTGCTTGTACAACCCATGGACTAAAGCCCTGTTACCATGTGTTTGCTCTCTAAGTGTTTAAGACATAATATGTAGACTGTTCATCGGCAATTTGGTGGATAATAACCTCATAACCAGTCAGTCAGCATTCATGTTCAAACTAGACTACTAATATTTTTATGCCATTATTGTCTTGAAAATAAGAGATAAAACATGTCTCCCAGGATATTACTGTGATTTGAAGGATGAGTTTTCTTTTCTTTGCCAAAATGACATTTGGTAGACTACCGAAATAGACTTACACTGTTAGGTTGGCACTTTTCAACCCAACTGAATATTTAGAAAGGTAAAATCTCAAGTTGTAATTCACCTTATGAGCCGACTCCAGATGCCACAGGATGGCGTCAATGCTAGTATCTTGATATGCCAGGATGGGTTTTGGAGCCAAAGCAAATGCTTTGTGCTGCTCGTCAGCAGACCCATTAAGAAGCATCTAGAAGCTTCCTATGATGTACCTGGGGGCTTCAGATGAGCTGTGAGTACACAGGAGATGCTGCCTTTGTGCTTAGTTGCTCATGCTCTGTATTGTTTCTGGTGATCAATCTCGATGTCTTGGGAAACCTGCAGTATAATTGCTATAGTCGTCATCCTTCATCCGGACTAGATACCATCTACAGCTTCTGAACTCAGGCTTGTGGGTATCTTAAGTGGGTAGCTTCCGCCTCTCCATTGGGAAAGGCCTCTTGGGGAATTACATGGCTCACTTTTCATTAGGCACCTTACACTGTCCCTATGACTAACAACTGTGTGGACAAAACGCATGGGTTAAAGGAAACAACAAATAAGGGACTGGAGAACTAATCTTTGAACTAGATATAGCCTGGTGGAAATCTGATTCAAATGCTATTAGATAAGCTGGGGTTCAAAGGCTTTGCTGTCTTGGTAACCATGAGTGTGGTTAGAAATGATCATCTTTTTCAATGGGTGAGGCTCACACACCTATTCTTATCAGCAAATGACTCTCTGTGATTGCTGTAGTATTCAGTAACTGAGGGGGTGGTGTGGGCTTAATGCCCTGTACTTAAGGGAGAGGAAGCTTTACTTGTTCAGTACTGCAGAAGACATAATCGGAATAACCAACTGAATGCACATTGCATTGTTTTTAATTTCCACTTTGTTCTAAGCTGCTGTTTCTAATTTGCACACAATATGTGAGGCAATTGTAATAATGCATATTGAAGAGAATATATGCAGAAACACAATGTATACATCATTCTAAATTGTGTGTAGAGGGTACTGTAACTTAGTTTCCTTATTAGAAGACGTTCTACTTTATTAAGAGCTTCCATTTGGTGGTTCATTCTCTAGATAGCAGCATCATCTGGAGTTGGGGTGGAGAAGGTTGGGAGGAGGGAACTCACTCCTTATCTGCCATGACTGACTGGGACTGTATGATGCCCTCACCTGTTGCCTCCAAGGGCATGTGTGAGCAGGATGCTCAAGGCAGATATCCTACCCAGGCCCTCCTCTAAGGGGTGTGAGCATCTTAACCATAGGCCAACTGCCTGCCTCAAGATGTTCTGTTGTGGAGTAAACTTGGTTATTTTATTTTTCTGTTTGTGTGAAAGAAATGACAGTGGTTCATCCTGCCCATTCTAGGGAGACTAAATCATTGCTGGCCTGCTTATGAAGTTAGCTTTTTGCTGAAGAAAACGGGGATGACTTTCCAATTTCCACACCCAAATCATTGGTATGTTTGTAAGGAGATGGCTGGCAAAAATACACATTAGGATCTCATGTGTTTTGCAGCAAATATGTCCCCTAGAGGTAATCAGAAGAACCTACTTAGTTGGCGGATGATTAGCCCTCTTGACCACCAGAAAGATGTAGGGAGGTTCCTTCTTTTCAGGGATTGAGGAGAAAAGCTGCTTGATTCTAGGTAGTGACCACACAGTGGACGCCAGGTCAGGAACAGTGTCTGTGTTCGCCATTGAACTGTGCATTGCAGCCAGGAAGTGGGTGTGGGCCTCATAGGGCTGACTGTAAGGGAAGAGCTGAGAACAGACGATGTGGATCCAGGCTGCTCTCGAAGGAGTGGGATCTTCTTGCTGTGACGAACCAGAGCTGTCCCTACAGGGACTTACATGAGCAGCAGTCCTGGAAGACAAGAGGGCCAGTCCCACTGGGCAGCAAGAGGCAGAGGTAACCATGGGCTCATCAGCTTCCAGGACCTCTTCTTTGGATGGGCACATCGGCACGACTGTACCATTCTCCTGTTTGGGGAGCTCTAAATCTTGAGGACTTTGGGATGTTTTAAAGAGGGTGATAAAGAAAGGATGCCTGGAATTCTAGTAGTTTATCACTAGGGACTCAAGACTGCTTGATTTAGTGAAAGCAAAGACATGCGTAGTTAACTGTACTTTAAAAGTGGGAAGCATTCACATTGGTCTGTGTTGACATTTGCTTGATTCTTTTTTTCTTTCACCCATATAGCTAAGCTATTTTTACTATTCTTGGGTCTGTTCATTTTAGTTCCCATTAAAAATGCAGCAAATTATAGAATGGCCTGTCTAGCAGACAGATCAGTTTTGGGAAACAGAACTTGTTCTTTTTGTTAGTTATATTGCTTGTCTTTCATCAAGGCTGGCCATGGAATATGACCTGTGTTCTCAGCTTTTGCTGGGAAATTACTCTCGTAGACCACGTGAACAGCTGTGTCTCATTGTTTCACAGTTCCTGTGTGTTTCAGAACCAGTATACTCAGAAGAAATTCTTTTTGTTCTTCATTCAAAACCATATTATGCCTTTTTCTACTAGGTGGCGAATTATACTGTCTTACTGGACATGTTTGTGGTGCTATCCCTAAATACATGGCGTGCTCTAGGAAAGAAATGTCTAAGATACAAGTAACTGGGTTTCTTTTTGAATAAATTATTAGGTTACAAATAAGGTTGGCAGCCAACTGGACAGAGAATATCGTCGCACAAATAAAATATCAATTGCAAGTGTGCAAGGCAGGGATGGTCTGCTTCTGAGAGGCATAATAAATTCTATTCTGTAGTTGTTTCTGAATGTAACCATCTTGAAATCAGTGTGGTAGTGTTTGGTCTCAGGAGAATGGAGAGAATTTCTAAAGATAGTCTTACTTTCCAAGTTCTAATTAAAGTAGAACATTGTGTGCTGAGTATTGGGCCAGACTGGCTCTGCTTTTTGAGAGGAGAATGGGCTTGATATTGACTTGAAAAGATCCATGAGGCTGCTTCCACTTCTTCTAAGACCTTTGTCAAGTCACACACTCTCTTGGTAGATTGTTGTTGTTTTTCATGCATTTAATTTGAATTGGGTAGCTCAACGTCCTTTTCAGAGCTTCATAAAATCTCCTTGGTGCAGACAGAACACATTGTTTTAGAGATTTTTCCACTTAGCACAGGCCTCTGAGTTGTAATTTGGTTCCCCTTGTCTTCCTCACCCTTCCAAATGCCTGGCGCGACTTGCAAGGAGCAGTAGACTCGTACAGCCAAACTCCAAGTCTTGTGCCACATGCGGGCCAACACTAAGAACTGCGATCACCTGAGGAGGTCTGGACAGAATTGGCATATCAGGGGACAATCTGTGCAGCATGGGGCAGAAGTTTCTGGATGTACTGTTCCTCAAGGGTTTGAGGAGTAGTTTTATCTGCTCTCGCTGCTTGACTTTCTTCCTTTTCCACATGCCACATTTTGGAATAGATGAAGAAACTCCTTGGGTCAAGGGTCCAAAGCCTTTATCAACTGCCTCTATGCCCTGGGTCCTACGTTAGACATTATCAAATAAGACTTTGTTTAAGTATTACAGTATTTCTTGGGGCTATCCCCCATTAGGACTCCCCTTTTAGTTGAGGAAGCGGAGGACAAAAGCAGTAATGTGACTTGCTCAGTCTCCTCCAGCTACTGTGTGGCAAGGGCAGATTGAAACGAATTCATTGTCAAGTTTGATGTTTGTATTTCAATGCATTACATTTCCCTTCTTAAGCTTTCTTTGCCAGGGTTGGTAACCCTTTTCACTACTGCCCGTTAAGCTCCTTTCTGTGATCCCCTCTTTATCTAAAGTGTTTGTCAACTCTCCTGAATGTCTTTCTCCCTCTTGCTCTTTCATTCCTGCTTTAATAGTTGGTCAACCTACTAAACTCAAGTCCACCAAAGAGCTTAAGAGCAAGTTGTAAGTCCTACATTGTATAGTGATTCTTGGTTTTCAGAAGAGATGAGATGTGGTGGCTGCTCTGGCAAATGTTAGTTCAGCTCGGTGAACACCCAAATAACGTGCAAGTATTTCCAATGATGCCCGAGGAGAGAAGCCTTCTGGTCATGAGTGTGTCTTCCTGCACAGGGGACCATGAAAGGGCATTACCTAAAGGTTTTCCCTCCTTCCTAGGGTGAGAACGTGTATTCAGAGCACCTCTGAGCATTTGTAGGGGTCGCTATCTGAGAGGACTTCTCAACTGATGTCACTGTGAGTCTGGTGAATTGCCCAGCCAGTTGTATTTGGGAAGAGCATGCTGATCTCTGGCCTTCGCTAGGGACAAGTTTTGGGGGTGTAGTCTCGATACCAAAAGGATTCAGTCTTTGATTTCTGTTTTCTTAAATGGTTTGAAATCAGCTTTTAAAATTTCATCATGTAAAGAGAAAGCAGCTTCTACTCACCAAAGTACCTGGTCTAAAAGACAATCTTTGACTAAAAACAAGACTGTCTTTGCTATCGACTTCCCTTTTCTCCATGCCCTTGAAGGGAATTTTAAATATCCTAAAGAGGGGAACTTTGTGTAAAAACAATGTTAGAAAGATTCTTGTCTGTAACCCATTTCCCCACATTTCACCCTCATTCTTAATACTTGGATCTTCAACTATGAGTGTGCATTCAAATGCCCCAGACAGGTTATTAAGACACACATCTTGTCCCCACACCAGGAGTTTCTGGTTTGGGAGGGTTGGAATATGGCCTGAGAATGTGCATTTCTGTTTATTTTAAAGATTTAATTAAAAAAAAAGATTTAACTGAAAGGGTTAATCAGACAGAGGTGAAGACGGTGAGAGCTAGAGTGGGCTAGTGAGTGTGAATGAGAAAGATATCCCATATCCACTGATTCATTTCCCAAAGGTGATCCAGATCTGGTCCAAGCTGAAACCAGTTGGCAACAACTCCATCCTTGGTCGCACAGATGTCAGGGCCCAGAGATCTCTAGGCATCATCTCTGCCTTGCAGGTGCAATGGCAGGGAGCTGGATGGGGAGCAGAGCGCCTGAGACGGGAAGCCATGTGGGATGCAGGCATCTTAGGCTGCAGTTTAACCCTCTCTGCCACCACACTGGTCTCTAGAATGTGCATCTGACAAGTTTACATGTAATCTTAATGACACTTGTCTGGGCATCTCACTTGCAGAGCCACTGTTCATTTCCATTTTTCATGCAGCATCCAGTGTCATCAATAAACATGTAAATCCAGTCCTGTTTTCTGAATTCTCAGTTACTTGCCAGTGTCCTTACAATACAGCTGAATGCTTTATGGCAACTGCAAGGCCTTGCCTGGTTGGTCACCTCTGGCTATTTCTTCAACTTTCTCATCTGCTGCTCACAACTGTGAGCCCCCTGGCCTTTTCTCAAGTTGTCCTTGAAAATGTGCAACTCTGTTTCCCTCCAAACCCTGCGGCAACTCCTTTCTCTTGTCTCATCAGCGGGTTTCCTCTCAACCTTCTGGTAGCCAGTGCGCTGGTTCCTTGCTGAAACTTACAGTGCTGGGGCCATCTGTCACCAGCCCTGCTAAGCGTGGCTGTTACTGCCCCCCAGGAATTAGCAGCATCTGGGGTAATCTGTATTCTGTTGCATTTAGTTCTCTGTATCTGCAGGTCCTACAACCCACTGCTTCAGATACCTGCAAGTCAAAAATGTTAAAGTTATAGCCTCTCTGACCATGTGCATACTTTTATTCTGGTTAGTATTCCCTAAAAATGCAGTTTTATTTACATTGTATTATATATTCTGAGTAATCCATAAATCCAAAAATGTTGTAAAATGTGAGGGGGCATGCACATAAATTATATGGAAATATTCCATCACTTGCTACAAGGCCCTCAAGCATCAGTGGGCTTGGGTATCGATGGGGAGACCTGAAACCAGTCCACCATGTAATTCAAGGGACAATTGTATTTGTTGTCTTCCTCCCTCACTGGAGTGTAAGTTGGATGATGAAAGGGTCCTGCCTCTTGTTCACAACACTAATAGGTCTTTGACAGATGGTAGGCACTAGGATAAATTTAAGATTTTAAAATTTTTATCGAAAAGGCAGATTTAGAGAGAGACAAAGATCGTCCGTCTGCTGGTTCATTCCTCAGAAATTTTATGCTTGCCGAAAGATGGAACTACTGCGCACTTTGAAATAGGGCTAATGTCTGCTATTTTTAAAAATCTTGTAAAAGATGTAGTTATTGTGGCTGAGGTACAGAATTTGCCATTTTACTTAATTTTACCTAATTTTACATAAGCTCCAGATACTCCTGTGACTAATGGCTACCATCTGGAACGGAGAGGCTCCAGAGCCCTCTTGCTTGGCCCTGCAGGGTTATTTCTTCTGTGTGAGAACTTTCTGGCTTGTCCCTTGGATTCCAGCAGCACCTCTGTCAGCAGGACTGGTGGCTCAATAGCTCACCTTCCTGATAGTCCCCGGAGGCAGGTGTACAGAGCCAGCCTGCCATGTTAAGGGTCTGAGGACTGGCTACTGTGAATGAGACAGAGGGCACAGCACCAACGCCGGGGACAGAGGAGGGTAGCACGGGGACAAGGGTATACATAAGCAGCATTTTGCCGGTTGTCATCTGGTAGGGATGATGCAACATTTTAAAAGAAAGTCTCAGTGATAGGTTTCCGTGTCATAGTTGGATCAGAAAGAAGACGAGCAACACCATCACCCGATTTAGTAATTAAAAAGCTGGAATCCAGAAAATAGTTTGAATTTATGCATGTGAACAAGAGCCATGGATGACTGGGAGGAGGGACAGATCAGGAATTGTCTCTGAGGTTTTAAACAAACTGCATCATTTTGTTGCTCAAGAATTAAATATCCAGAAACATAAAACTTGTGCTCTGGGTATTCTCTGTCTATTCTCCGAACAGAGAGAAGGCAATGATGAATATTGGCAAGGCTTTATCAGCGCAACGTCCAAAGAAATTCTGGCCAGGTGGACAATGGAGAATGTAGATTCCAAAACAACAGATGTTGGAACCCAGCATCTCTTGAAATCCACATGTTTGCTCCTCTCACTAGGAAAATTCCTTCCTGGAAAATTGTTACTGGCTGCTCTCCCTACCTTAAAAATATCAAGCATGGAGAGGCCAGAATTGTGGCACAGCTGGTAAAGCTTTCACCTGTAACGTTGTGTCCTGCCTATTCCAATTCCAACTCCAACATCCATGCTGATGGTCTGGGAGACGTAGAAGATGGTTCATGCCTTTGGACCCCAGCTACCCATGTAGGACACCTGGATGAAGTCCCTGGTTTTTCTGGCCGTTACTTGGCCCAGCCCTGGGTGTTGGCACCATCTGGGGAATGAACCAGTGGATGAAAAAATCTGTCTCTTCCAACTCTATCTGTAATTTTGACTTTTAAACAAAACAAAAATGCATTTTACAAGCCATTCAGGGAACAAGCAAAGAGTAAGTGTATGACAGTGGCATTCCACTTGTGGTTGAGAAACGATAATTAAGAGTTGTATTATTTCCATTAATTTTGTTTAGGTGGAGTGGAGGGAGAGTACATGTTGAAGATACAGTAAGAGAGTTGGAACTTGCATCTGCTGTTTCACTTCCCCAATGCAGGCTTCAGCTAACCTTGGGTCAGGCTAAAGGCAGGAGCCCAGCACTCCATCAGTCTGCCAGAAGAGTGTCGGAAGCTGAGTGCCTGTGCCATCTCCCACTGCCCTTCTCGGCTCATTAGGGGAGCTGAGCTAGAGTGGAGCAGCTGGGATTAGAACCAGTGCCCATATAAATGCTCATTTTGCAAACCACAGCTTAATGTGCTATGCCATAGCACATGCCTCAAGACGACCAATCTTTTGTCAACAGTTTTTACCCCAATAAGAACAACCGAAGAGGGTATAGCGTCTTTGAAACTTTCTGATTTAATGTTAAGTTTTGGTTGTTTATTTAAAGTTTTTAATGAGTGGACAGAAGTTTCCAAAGACCAGCATAGCTTAAATTTTTCCCTCATAGATCTTGGTGTGGGAAAGAAAGTTTGGTTTTCTTTTTTAGTTATAAATGAAAAACTTAAAAGGGAGGAAGAGAGTATGTATTATGCACCTACGGTTTGCCTGGCAGTGTGCCTGAAGCTTTCATAGATGCTCTCTGGTTGAATGCTTGTAGTAACTGTGAAACTGGGGATCCAAACAGGTTCAGTTTTGCCTTTATGCATGTGATACTAATAAGATCAACAGTATTTGACATGTTGTACATTCACTCTGTGCCAGGCCTGATCACAAGGCTTTTGCTTAGTTAAGTACTAGAGTTGTGAGAGAATCTGATCATGTGATCCTCTGACCGCATTCCCCATTTTTTTTTTTTTTTGTGACCTGATTGAGTGAGTTGCCAGGGCACACCCAAGAGCTCGAATGGAGAGAAGGGAATATTGGTGCTGTTTCCAGTTCACAGACTTCACTGTCTTGACTTTGGTCAAAGAAGCATGAATATGACTTACCTGAGAAACACATCTTAAAAACATACTTGTAATTGCTTCTTCAGAAGAAACAGCTCCAGCTTTGTTTTCTGAGTTGATGTTTCCCTCTGATGCGACACATAGAGAATCATTGAGAATAAAGGGACAAAATTATCACTTTGCTAGATGTCATGTCAATTCCCAAGGGATACACGATGTTAACTGATAAATGTATTATGCAGAGTTTTCTGCGTTACAGTGATAGTCACTGGGAGGAATCAAAGATCATTCTTACTTGTATTTGAAGATTTTTTGGTGGTCATCCTGGGCAAGTGTGACTTATTGTAAGTTACCACATCCCAGGAAGATGATAATGCTGAGGTATGGAATCCTTGTATAGGATGACTGGATGTGTCTTCAGGTTCCACACCGTGTCTTGCTCGGAATTCTCAGCTTTGAGTCAATGTCGTTGCTATTCAGACCAAGGACACACATTAGCTTGAGCTGTGCTGCTGGCACTTTCTTGGAGTTTCTTTGTCTCCTGCTTTTCCCAGGTTCCAAATGGTGACGATGTGCTGGGGTTTTATGAGGCTTTCCTGGTTTCAGAGCTGAGCATAGATTCCACAGAAATCTCATTTATTTTCCTTGCAATTTCCTGTGGGAGCCAGGAGGAATTCAAATTTGGAATCAATACATGACATGCTTGAAAGAATTAAACAGAAAAAGTTAGTAACATGAAGATAAAATGTCTCTTTGCTCCCTAGGGTTTATCTCAGTCCAAAGCGATCATAAAAGGGACACTTACCCTGAGCAGGTAATTACAGCACAGGTTGAAGATGAATTCGAGTGGTGTTGTTTATTTACTTTTTGGAATGAAAAAGAAGATCTGCCTGTTTCTAAGGTGATTCTATGCGGTGTTCTGGAGGAGGTGTCACTCTGAAATATTATCTCTTCTGTACACTGGAGCCTATCATCACCCTTTTGGAGAATCAAATGTATACTTGCATGCATGCACACACCTTGCATGCATTATTAGTCCTATATTCTTCCCCTGTGCACTGAAGGCATATGACATTCAAACGCCATCCACACAATTCAGCAAACTTTCGTGTGGGCTTTTATCAATATTTACAACCAACTGGCCCCGGGGCTTCTTGCAAGACTATTGTAGTCTTTCATCAGCAACCTTTGCATTATGATTGCAACACTGTTCAATTTCCTGACCATGGAAAAGGTTTTTCACTAAATTTCCTCCCCATAAACCTTGGATTGTAATCAATAAATGTTTCCTACTCACCACCTCTGACCATAAGGACCTTCTGGTATCTATGAGGCTTCAGTAATATTTACGAGAAGGCCTTAGCTAGGATTAACCCCTTCCAGTGTGAAGTTCAGGTCCTCTGATTTCTCGGCTGTGTTCAAAGATGTCTTCCCTTGAAGCAAAGCCTGGATCTGACTTCTCAGAGTTGTAAGTTTCTTTCCTGAGACACAGTGCCTGAATCAGAAACATTTTACTTCCACCTTTTGTTAAGTCCGTTTTATTACTTTTCTCATAGTTGGTTCTAATACTGACTGTTACGTTGCTTAAGATTGTTACTTCAGTAATTATTGAAGTGCCTGAGACACAGATTCCCTCTTCTAAGTGCTGTCTCTTGCTCTTCAGTGGGGTCTGAAGAGAGAAAAATCACTAACATTTTTACTAAAAACAAAACAGTGTTTTAAATGCAGATCGCTTTGTCAAAACATGACATGATGGTGCTGATCGCTTGTGGACTGGTGTTTTTCTTTAAGTGAGGACAAGTCACTGTTACCTTTTAATTTTGAATGTGTTGGTTCATCTATCTGTTCATTTACTCCTCCAATGCCTGCAATGCTCCCAGCCAGGATGAGGACCAAAGCTGGAATCCAAGATCTCAATATGATTCTCCAATGTAGGTGAAATGAACCTATTTCATCTACCACCTGCTGCCCCTCAGAGTTCAGAGAAAGCTAGAATTGGGAACAAAGTTGGGGCTCAAACCCAAGCTTTTTATTATAGGATGTTACCATGTGAAGTGTGGTCTTCACTACTCCGTCTAGTGCTTTGCCTATTACTACATTTGAGCTCCAGAAATTCCTAGGAATGGTAGGGGAAGACAGGATAAGAAGACCCAGTTCAAGGCTGTGGTCCAGGATCAAAAGTTCCTCTTGGGAGCAGGCTACACCCTATGAATACCCGGAGAGTAAAAGCCAGTATTTCCATAGTTCATGACAATTTTCTCCTACTGATCTCCTGGCTTCCAATCCTGCCCTTTGGATAATATAAACAAGATAACATTCATTCTTCTGCTTGCAATTCTGCAGTGGTTTCCATGACCTTGGAGCAACACAATTCTTACCATGTCTTGTCTGCCTAATTCTGCAACCTCTGTTGATTTTTCTGTCTCATTTCTCTCCAGGCGTGTAAACTGGCTTTCATTTTGTTGCATTTACCAAGTCTTTTCTTGCCAGCAAATCTTTGGTCATGTTGTTTTTCTTGCCTGGAAAGCTCTTTGTCCATTGGAGTCCCACTTATTCTCCAGGTTTTAGCTTAATGTCACTCTTTTGGAAAGGATCTCCCTGATAATCTATTTCAAAATACTTTTTTTTCGCAGTGCTTATCATAATTTATAATTGTGGTAAGCAGTATACATCTCAACTACTTGATAATAAGATCTATGAGAGTAGGAAAGATGTGTGTTCTGTTGGCCACAGAATTTCTGAAACCTGGTGCGTAGTGTGTATTCTCAATTCCTACAAGTGTACTCAGGGTCAAAATGCAGTTGAACAGCTTGGCTGCATGGAGCCAATGCAGGAGATCAAACAACAGAAGACGGTGAACACTGGGAGATCCAGCTCTTCACTTGCAAGCATGTGTCTAAGACCTTTTGAATGGACAGGCTTTATTTTTATTTATTTTTGAAATCTTAGATGACGTTTATATAGTTGATTAGGGTGGGAAGGTTCAAGGGTTAGGAAAAAGTGGGTGTGATCACTGTTTCCAAATTTCCTATTTTTTCTTCCTATGTCTGGGAGTGGGGTGTGAAACAAGGGGAGAAGCTGCATCCAACTTCCAACCACCTCAAACCTGGGGATGGGGAATGGCCATTGGTATCAACCCAGGGTCCTGATGTGGCACCACACACTGAGGATTCTACCCAAGTGGTTTTGATAGTTCTGAAATGTCGATCTCACTGATCCAAGGATAAGGGAACCCTTTCGATGTCCATTGCCTGATATAGTCGACCTCAGTCTCCATTCACTCAGATATTTGCTGTCATTGTTTGGCCTAGGTAGTTGTGCAATTTGTTCTGCCCTCCTTTTGGCAAGGTACCAGATGTCCTCTGTAGGCCTCGATGGGCTGCCATATCCTCCATGTAGGTCTGGGAGGATATTGTCACCATGCCATCTTATCCACTGAGGAAGATCAGTTTTCACAGGTGGGCCCGAGGTGGCAGGCCAGGTGAACAGGGACCCTTTACCTCTGGGGCCCATGGACCCAAGACCCACTGCATAGTGAGTCAAGGACCCCCACCCTGGGGCTCATGGGCCTGGCACTCGCCATCCAGGTGGGCCAAGGACCTGGGACATTGACAAGCTTTGAATCAAAGTACTCTGAACACAGAAGGAGAATACTAGTGAAGACATATCAGGAAATCTGTTAATACCAGCAGACTCAGAGCCTTGGCAGAGTAGCAGACACACACAGCAGCAGAGAGCACAAAACAGAAGCAGTGTCCCACCTCCATAAGGAAATCCTTATCAAGAAAAGCTTTGGGGTCTCACCACAATAGTTCTGATTACAAGGACTTACAGCAGGTCCCACCTAACAGCTACTGAGCCTGTTGAACTCTGACGTCTCCCTTTGCCTTCACACTTGCTGGAAGGTCTGATCTTGATGCTGCGGCATGACTATGTAACTCGGTCTGCAGAATCCTTCATTCTAGCCGAAGTGTGCCGCCCAGATCCTGATGACACTGTTGCGTATTCACTGCACAGCTCACAATTATGACAGCTCCTCTTTGTTTCCAAAGGCATTTAGTTTGAGTGATAGAACATTCTATCTATTTTAAATGAGTTGTATTGGATTAAAAGATCCTGGGGGCTGAAAAGCCTACAAGTAATAAAGAGGTGAAAAAAAAACCCATTCAAGGCTGCTTTTACAAAATGATTTTCTGCTTTGTAAGGGTTCTCTGCTCTTCTCAGAGCAACAGAAAAGGGATGGCCTGGCGTCTTATTGGGTAGTTGGAATAAGGACTGTTCGAACAGACCATTTAGACTGTTTCCAAATAACTTTTCCTTTTTTCGTAGTAAACATAGGAGCTTTGAACTAATCGATTACTGTATTCTTGTTGATCAATCACTTTTTTCTTCCAGGGTTTTTCTCAGTTCCCTACAGCAGAAAAGGCATAAAAACTAAGACAAGATGAGTCCAATTTTGCCTTCACAACTTGTTTTTGCTAATTCAGCAATGCCTCTTGATATCATGTTTGAGACAGAAAGCTTTTCTTTTCTTGACCTACAAGGGGAATCAGTAAATGAATCTCCCATCCAAAGGCTGTACCTTTGACCAGTGGGGACACTTTCCGGAAAGCAGGGCCCACTGTAAGAGAAAAATAAGTAGTGAGTGGTTGACTGGTATTAATCGTTCAGAAAGAACTAGTAATGGGTGAAACACCACAGTAGAGGCAGAATGGGTAAAACAGCAACTGAAACACATAGCCCTATGTGAGCTCCAAGTCAAAGGGGTGTGGTCATGGGGCAGCTATGAAAACCTTGCTGAGCTGGACTTCTGATCCATAGCAACTGAACGTGTGAAGACCCATATATACCAACACTAAGTGCTTCCCACAGCAGCATGGCCCTATGGCTCTGCAGGCACCCCAGGAAGGCTCAGCAAGGTGAGAGGCAGAGGATGCGATAGTGAAATTGTCTGAACAAGTTTGTCATGGTACTGGTCTAAGTAGTTGGTTGGCAAGGCCCGTGGAAGACAGTGATGGATACTCGGTTTCAGTGCACACTAAACCGGAAAGGAAGGAAGAGACACGGTGATTAGTGTGGAAATAGTACATGTTATTTACTGCGGGTTCAGTCGGTGGTTATGAAGCCCTTTTAATGAAAAGCCTAGTAAGTACATGAATGTCCTCTTACTTTATAATTTAATGCAAGGCTCTGCAGTGAACATGGATTTAGTCAGTGGCTTTAGTCTTCAGGGATAGAATCAGAAAATTGTTTTTATGGGTATACATTCATATCTGAGTACTTGCAGTGTGATTTTCTTGTTTTTTTTTCTTCTCCCTCTCCTCCCCTCTTCCCTGCTGCTTATAAAAATAGCTCAGTCTTAGGTAACTCCCTCGGTTCTCTTAGGGACAACAAGAGTCATTTCCAGTCAACAACGCAGCGTATCAGGAGAAAATTACAGACTCAAACAAGAAAACAACCAGGAACCATCTTGGAGTTCTTTATTGAAAAGCTGATGGTCTCCCCCCTCCCTCTCTTAGTGCAACCAAAAACTCCCTCACACACATCTCCTCTGGTTGGCAGTCTGTTCCTACAACTTGGACTGTACGCTTAAGTTCCCAACGTTTTCTAACCCAAGCGTGATTTTGTATTCATCAATAAATGTGCCAGCTAAGAAGTGACAACCGATCACGCAGGTTCTGGAACTGCTTGGAAGTACAGCGCTGGCCAGCTTGGAAGGCCCAGTCTAGACTCCCTAAATGAGGCTGAGGATTTCTCAGTCGCTGCTTATTGGGATTTTTGGGGTGGGAGGAAATTTAGAAACCAAGAGCTGCTCATGGAGAACAGCTTCCTTCATAGCCTGAGGTCAGGTTGGGGGCAGCTAGGGAGAATCCCACCATTGTGTCAGTTCTCCTGAGGTTATGGAGAGACAAAGTGATCCCTTCCCCCTCACCACTTCCCAGATGCAGGGAGGCCTAGGTCCTGAAGAGCTTTGCCTGTCTCAGCCATTTTTGAAGAGTTCAGAGGCTCAGATTGTATGAATTGCTTTGCAAGTGGCCTTTGTGGGTAAAGAAATATGTGGCCCAAGGAAGCAGTTTTTTGAAAATCAGATACCCACCCGGTTGGAAAAGAGATAGTTGGCTCAGAGGTGCCCTAGGCCTCCGAAGAGCTTGCTCATGAGCTGAGGAAATGAGGGAGCATCGTGCCTTGTGCTTTCCAAATACTTGTGATGGGACAACCCCTCTGGGTCCCCCTTAGAACCTGAAGCACAGTTTCCAGGAGATACTACTTGAAGGCCTTAGTCTGTAAGAACAGCTCTTGAAGCCATCTCTTTTCAAATCTTTTATAAAGTTTAAAGAAACCATATATATAGCAACTTTGGGCTGGCTGAAAATATTCGAATCTATGTGGTAGCATGCAAAGGGGAGACGATTTCTGGGGACAATGGCAAGTCACCAAATGAAACATCTCCGACTCAGTTAGCAAACTCATTGGTCATTTCTGTCTGACACAGCTGATACCGAACATCTTTGAGGGGAAGTGAGAGTGGAGGAGGAAGGCTGACCCGTGTACAGGTCTGCCTTGGTAACTGGCCTTGGTAACTGCCTGAAAAGCAGGATTGATGTCAGATGCTGCTGTGCAACACACGGTGGTACAGCACTAATGTGGGAGCTGCCAGTATGTGGAGTGCTGCAACATGAGCAGGCTAGTGGCACTGGCTGAGTAGAAGAATAGAGCAGATGGAGAGATGAAGAGGGAGAGACAGGAAATGAGAGAGAGAACTAGTGTTCGTGAACTAGAGGACAAGTATACACTCCGGAACCTACTTGCCTTAAGGCTAATATTTTACTGCATTACAGTTTTGCGAATGAAAGAAATGGGTAAGAACTTTAATACTTCATTTTACTGCCCATACAGCCTCCATTTACACCTTGGAATTCCCCAATAAAAATCTCTGAAGTTTAACTTGTGAAAACAAGACTTTGGAATCTACTACCTTGCTTCGTTTATTCTCTCGCATACACTTAGCCCTCATCCAGGAGCCTGATATGGAAATAAGGAAAAAGTGGGTTCTCAGAATGAGGTGACGAGAGATGAAGGCCTTGATGTTCCTTTGAGGGCCTCTGAACCATTGTCGCCTTTCCCTTTTGGTTCCTACTTGGGTCAAAGCCAGAGTTAAACTTGCTGTAACAACGGATACTCATATCTAGAGAAATGGTTGAGAGCCAACTGAACTTGCTCAAGGGTCCTAAAATACTACAGAACCAAGTACATGGGTGTGTAGGAGAGATGAGATTAGCGACGCTGTTATGAATTGAGCCACACCATCCCCTTTGGGTTCCTTGCTCTGGCTCTGTTTCAGTCTTTTTTGTACTTCAGGACATTGGCCTTGTCCAGGTACTAAAGGGAGCCCATTCCTTCCTCACACCTGCTGTCTCTGTGTCAAACACTCATGTTGTGTGTACTCATTGCTTAATCCCAGCTAGTTCTGTGGTCTCTGCAAAGACCTTCTTAATCTCCAGGTCTAGGCTCCGAGCCTTGCTATCAGCTCCAACTCCATCCCACAGTCTCTCAGGTCCAAAAATTTATCCACTAGATCTGAAACCCCTTTCAATTTGTCTATTGCTGAATCAATGTTGGTAAGGTTATGCTTTCATTATCTGTAGCTCAATGTCCTCATCTGTAAAATTGGATCCTTAGGTGTACTGATCATGGAATAAGTGATGATCAATTGGGTTAATGTAGAAATAGTATGCGCATGTGAATGATATAGATTTGATGACAGGGTGCATGGCTGTCTTAAAAATGTTCCTATGGACCACCCCAGTGCTGGCTAAGCAAAAGCCTCCAAAACATGTTTATTAAATACACGGCAGTTCTCAACTTTGTAGGGTTGAGCCACTGCTGCAGGAATATTGATACCTATAGTCAGAAAGGCCTTTACTCAGGATGCCGTCACAGGTACAGACAGCAAGGCCTTTGATATCAATACATGCCCTGGTGGAGTTGCTCCATAGTATCACAGAACCCATCTGTCCTCAGCAGTCAGGGGTCTGCTGTGTTGCTTACAGGGTGTGAGATACCCTAAGAGGCTGGGCCCTGGAGAAGTTGACGAGCTGCCTCTGCCCATGACCTTGCTCATGGGATTTTAAGACATGCTAAAAACTTGGCATAATCTAACTGCTCAATAATAGCAATCCTGTCTTCTGCCTGCAGTGGTGTTACAAATTGTTGCTTGAAATACAACGATTGCATATGATAAAGTATTCTGGTTGGTTGAGTGGCTCACAGCAATGTGTTCCAAACTTCAAACAGGGCATAAACCTCTTAGCAACACTTCTATAACAAAGAATGGCAACTCAACTGAAGGCAAATATGTCCAGTTTGTTTCAACTTCTACAGCATTTGGAATTATTGGTAACATTTCATTTCTCAGGATGCTTGCAGAAGTGTTTTATCACTTGAATAAACACATCATGACCACTTTCTCCTTCATAAACTGTATCTTTAGATACAACATTGCACAAAACAATTGCAAACCTTTATGGGATGTTCTCCTTCCGAGAAGCAGTGGAGCAAGTGATCTTAATATAATTGGGGATTTGCCTGGCTCAGCTGAATCCTGATAATACTTCCCTGTAAAACGGGCCCAGGAATGGCTGGCAAATCGGATTGCCAGCCAAGCTCAACATTCTTCAGACTGCATTTTTGCATGTTTCATGCTTTGGAACCAAACACACTTAAATTGTTCCATTTTTAACTGCTGGATTGCATTTCATTTTGAGATCACACTGAGAGGAAAAATCTACTTTAGCAACGTTTTCAGTTTAGCTGCTTCACTTTCCTCTATTTTACAATGAAAGTATCTCGTGTGTACCTCTTGGCATTTGGTGGTAGAATATTGTGTGTCTAATGGAGCCCTAAGCAAGCAGTGGTGTGATAGCGTTGAGTAATTGGCAGTTCTTCTGCAGTAGGATGTCAATGTGCTCATGTGAGCTCATTTCTGATTTCAGTGTTTCCGTTAGAAACTGCGTCTTGAAGATATTTCTAAGACCGAAAATGAGAATTCTCAAGTATAAATAAAGGCTAAATATAAAACTGCCCCCACTGCTTTTGATGGTCCACATCCCAATAAGGAATATTCTTTTATTTATCTTCAGCTACTCTAATTTCAGCCTTTAGGAAGTTTCCAAAGACTGTCCTGTCTTTCATACTGGAATGGCTGGCAGTTGAAGAAAATCCAGAATAGAACCACTGTCTCATAACTCGTTTGCTCACCCAAATGTTTGCTGCATCAACACAATGTGTAGGGCTAAGCCAGGCTCAGAGAAGTCAAAGCTGAAACATGTGAGATGGCCGAGCTACAGCGACCTTAATGAGAGAGGAACACATCTGTAGATTTAGAGGATAAGGGGGTCGCAAAGTAGCCGGAGGATGTACAGGATGGAAACCTGAGGATGCACAAATGCCATGTCCTTGATGATGGCAAGGTTGCAAAGGCTGTCCTATGTGTGCAGGATTGTCTGAAACTATGCTAGTATCATTCTTGAAGCTCAAACAGTTAAAGTTCTCATGGGTAGGCTAGAGTAAGCTGGTCCAGGAAAGTAGGTCAGCATCCAAATTTGGGGCTTGCTGGTGTCTGCTTTGTTAGTGTTGTTGGGAGTAGACTAAGTTTGTCAGAATGTTATGAGAAGGTTGTAGTCCCTGATGGCTGTGCAGCCTCTTCCTGAATCACCTCAGGTAAACCTATAGGTGTGTCCATATCCTCCAGTGGTCCAGGTCAGACCTGTGCATTTGGGAACACTGGCGAACCAAGAAGGATACATGCAGAAGAAAGAGTATGTCGTACAGGTTACCCAGCAACCTACACAATTCCCGGTTGGACCCATTATTTACTTGGGAGTGTCTAATCCTTTATACTGTGGAGTCCTATAAGCATTCAGAAGTTCTAAAAGGGGAGGGTGCATCCTTACCATCAGATGCCCTATTTTACTGTGAGTGCTTTCTGAGCTTTACAGCAGTTCTGTGGTAAGTAATAGGTCTCTTTGTCTCTGTGCACGCGCGTGCACACACACACAGTATACACGAGGATACTGAAGTGCAAAGAGACTAGGTGACAAATAAGTCATACAACAAGGGCTGGAAATTCAGATATTCTTAGCCCTACTGACATCTGGTTGTTAAGGGATGTGATGTCATTTTGTCTTGGTTCCTGGAATTCCTTTGATAGGAAAACATGCCTTTCTTTTGTAAGTGAGTAGTTTAAAATAAAGCATTAGTCAGACGTTGGTTCTTTCCAAGCTATAGTATTGGAGGACTGTAGGAAAATATACTAAGATAAAAAGGTTCTGAAATGATGGAAGAAGAAAGGGGGAGATGCCCATTGCTGCCAAATTGATCGTATGCAAGCAAGATCCCAACATACAATATGCTTGTTTTGAATGCCAATCTTTCCAAAACCTACCAGATTTCTATACATGGGACTTTCAAAAGTTGGTGGAAGAGTTAAATTAAAAAAAATTAACTCTGATACAAGACACTTAAATTGCATACAAGACTTTTCCACGAATGTCTTGAAGTCTCCTTGTATTCTGTATTAGTTTCTTGTTCTCCAAAGCAGTTCTGCTTTTCTGCATTAAACCTTGGCCCATGTTTGCTCTTTTAGCATCTCCTTTTGTACACATGGCACCATCTTCCTAAGATCATTTCAAGTCTTTGTTTTTATGTTGCTGTCGGGATTCACTGTCCTTTTGTGCTTGAGATTCCCTTCACATTGGAGGCTTCTTGCAGTATTTTGCCTTAAGACAGTGTTGCTAGATAATTCTTCCACTATATATAGATATTATATATATTAGATATGAGAGCTCCTAAGAAAATTCATGAAAATTGCATGTCATGAAAAAGCTGTGCACTTCAGTTTTTGCACTGAAATAAACCTATCTTCTGATTCAATTTTATGTAAGCATACTTGAAAAAAGTATAGTCTAGACATAGATATGTACTTTGAGAATATAGTGGGTCATCCTCAGAAAACAGACCATTCTGAATTGTTGAGTAGAATACCTAATATTGCTTAAGGTCCTGGGAAGACGATGAACCTAATAATAAAACCACTTTGACCATGGAGAAGCGTAGGGTGAAGCAGACAACCTCTGGACAGAGGATGGTCACATCCAAACAGTCGATCATCTGTGACCCATTGTTCATGATGAATAGCCCCTTTTCAACCACTTAGCTATAGTGATATGTTTCATGTGACTTAATCAAGGGGAGAGAGGACATTGTATCTTGAATTCCTGATTCTGAAGTGCCCCTGCTCCAATGCTCTTTATTCGTGAACATGTTGATATTTTCCCAACCGATATTTGAAAACCTCCGATTCACACAAATGTTCCTTTTCAAAATGAAAGTGATGACAAAATATCTGGATGAAAACTCGAGGGTTGACTGTGTCAGCCAATGGACCTTGGAAGGATTTCCTTATCCTTGGATCAGTGGGATCAATGGCATTTCAGGACTATTGAAACCACTTAAGCAGAATCCTCAGGGATCCTGGGTTGGTAACTGGTGGCCGTTCCCAATTCAGTGGTGCTAAGGCAGTTGGGAGGCTGGGTGTGGCTTCTCCGCTTGTCTCCTCCCTCCCCCAGATACAGGAGGAAGTAAAACGAAGTTTGGGGGCAGTGGCCTCACCCATTTTCCCTAACCCTTGGTCCTTCCCTCACTGATCAACTATGTAAACACCATCAAAAAAAGATGTAAAGGAAAAACTTACTTTCTCGCCTTGGGGTGGAGTTGTTTGAGGCTCTGATGTCTGGAACCGTAGTAGCTATGTCGAGATCATAAAGGGACAGGTTGAGAGTGAAAGTGACTGTAGAGAGTCAGTAGCGCAGGGAAAATGGAAGAGATGCGAGTTAGCTCTCATTTTTAAAAGCTCATTAGCCATACATGGCAATCTCTATAAGTAAAACACTCTCATTGTCATTTTGGTTCCTCTCTGAGCGTAGGCAAAGGCACCCTAGGAGATGCTCTTAGCACTTGCTTGCATTCAACAGAATCGTCTAGAACACTGGCATCGTGAAATTCTGCCAGTCTGTGATGAGAAGGGCTTTGAATCCTCATCTTACACAGTAGGCAAGATCCTCCTCCAAGAACTGAAAAGAAATGTAGAATTTTATTAGTCATTTATACAGCATCAATAGTCTACTTACCTTGATGAATTGCTATTTCACAATAAGTGAAATACTTTTCATATGAAGCATTGCATTATAAAACATGAGTGACTCTTATTCATAAAAATGTTACCAGATTTCAATAATCTTATGGCATTTCTAGCACCTGTCTGACATGGGCTTTCAAATCTGCATACGTCTCTTCTAGCAGAGCTTTCCCCCTTACCTGGTTTATTCATAGTTCAGGATTTAGTCCAACTTCAGGCAGTTTTATGATACATCTTAAATTTCTATGGCACATTAGTTCAAGAATCTGAACGCTTCTTTGAAAGCATGATATTATGTTTCCTGGCCACAGTTCTCAGCAAGAAGAAAGTAAAACGTAATATGTGTGTGTGTGGTTTTTTTTTTTTTTGGCGGGGGGGGGAATTGGGGTGGAGAAAGGAGACAACCAGAGAAATGAGGCCCGTGGGATGCACAAAAAGCAGAGCCCAGATCTCCTTGTCTTCTGAGCAAATGCTCGCGACTTAGTCAATAGCAAATACCGTATGTGGAGGACAAAAGACAAAGCAAAGAGTACCTGTCTTGTGGAAGCCCACACAATGCTGCAGGGGTGGTCAAGGGTCGTGTGTGTGTGTGTGTGTGTGTGTGTGTGTGTGAAGTATATGTGAAAGGGAGTTTACATGACACGAAGCCAATGTACCCAACAGGGCTTTGGAGTAAGAGGGGAAGCTGTAAATAGGTTTCATGGAAATAATTTCTGCTTTTCTTCTGCTTGACCTGTGAACATGGTTTTCTTGAAATTTCCTTGTCTTGTCTTCAGTGACTAATGCTGTTGTTGCAAGTGTCAGAGCTACAAGCAGCTCAGTTCGGTTGTAGCAAGTGGGAGAGCGATAAGAAACAGTGGAGGCTCACTAATAGCTGCAGCAACAAAACATGAGCAGGTGCATTTACTGGAGGCAATTACATGCATCTCTGGGACGTTGAATAGTCACACTGACTTTAATGACCTGAGAATGCACTTGCCCTTTTCATTATGTCCAAGCAATGAAAATATCGGGAAAGTTATTGTAACCATAAAATTGCTGTAGAGTTCCTTTTTGAAGGAATAAACTTTGATTCCCAATTTAACTTAGAAAAGAGTTCATTATGCTGTGATTCAAAGGGAGGATAAAAACAAGAGAGCAGGAAGGGACCGTCTCATTGTGAATTACTTGGTGCCATTTGTGTGCCATCTCAGAAGGGATGGGTTTTTTACATTGCTGCATTGAAGGAGGGACCCCGTTTCATTCTGGCTTTCAGAAAGTATCTAAACAGGCTGGCATTGTAGTGTGGTGGGTTAAGCTTTGAGTGCTGCTCCTGCCTGCCCCATGTATCACCAGCAGCAGAAGATGGCCCAAGTACGTGGACCTCTGTTAACACATGTGTGAGACCCAGATGGAATTCTAGGTTCCTGGATTTGGGCTGACCCTTCCCCAGTTGTTATGGCCATTGGGGGAGCGAACTAGCAAGCAGATCTGTCTCTGTGTCAATGCAACCCAGCTTCAAATACATAAATCTTTAAAAAGGAACTTTCGCCAATTATGATCTGATAGATGCTACTTTAGGGAGACTGACTTTTCGCTAAATTGGATAAGAATGTGGCATTTTCACAGATGAGAGCAAGATCAGGTGTCTCAGAAACAGACCCAAATACAGCACGTTGTGTGACGATAGTCACCATTGCCAAAGACTAGGACCAGAGGTAGTAGGAGTAAATGGTGCTGAGAGTGTGAACTACCCAGAGAGGGTGCAGGGAGAGAAACTTGTTCTATTTCACATGGTAAAAATAATTCATTCTAGTTCAATTAATTTATATGCATAAAAGGTCAAACTTTTCTATAAAAGTACAGATTTTCACCCTTGGGAAAATATATTCGAAGGAAATGTGGGGAACATGAACTTATTTCTTATAAGTTCCCAATTTAATGTAGTTAATTTATATTCAGACACCATAAGGTAAATGAAGATACAAGAAAATGACATTTTCATGACATATAACAAATATGATTTAAAGAATGTACAGAAAATTCTGACAAGTAGATTGAAAGACGGTCATTCCAACAGAAAAGCGGAAAATATGTAGTACTGAAGACGAGATGTGTGGCAGATGTGCATGAGAAGATCCTTCATGTCAATTAGACCTTCTTGTATAAGTGCAAAACCTAGGAAGAGTAAAGAGTGTGTAGCTTATTACACGTGTATAAAATTAAAGTAAATCAGTGATAAACACCACAGTGTTGAACTCCGGCAGGGAAGATTAAGAGTAGAGAAGATATAAGAATACTAAGAAAAAGCTCTACTGAAGATTTTTTGGTAAGTTCATAGTATTTATTTCATAACTCGTTTTCCACATACATTCTTCAGTATGTATCAAATACACCACCACTTAGAAAACAAGTTTTAAAGATAATTTTATTATTGAGCCAAAATGTGTTTTTGTAACCCAGCATACAAGAAGTGTTCAAAACTTTTATGAAAAATGTGTATGGTGCAAAAAATATTCACAGGCTTCAAAATTTTTGTCAGAACAAAATAAATTGACTTTTTCTTGAAGTTCCCTTTATTACATGACATAAAAGAAAAGCAAAGAACAAAGCTGGATACAGCTTTTCTCTCGTATTTCGTCTTTAGCTATGTGTCCTCTGGAAGTTTAAGTGGTAAACTTTCCCATGCTATACCTACCATAAGGAACCATATTCTTTCTCTGGTCCTTGATCAGATCTCTCTGGACAGTCAGGTTCCTGACACCCCAGGGATCTGCTCTGTAGGTGGCAGAAGTTGAATCGTTGGTTATTGGTAAAACAAAGACAGGTGAGTGAGTTGTTGCTGAAGAGTTTAAGTCGAGCATTAAGCAGTTCTTGGTCTGTTTTCTATTTAGTGCTACATGTAGAGGGGTGTTCAATAAGTGCAGTTTGAAGGTAATGATGAGGAGAAATATTCCTTTGAGGACAGATGTTAGTTAACGCTGACATCATCACAAACTTAGTTTTGAACTTATTTGGATTTAGATGAAATCATACGTACTTACGAATCCTGGGCTGTGTCCTTCCTTGATTTTCGCACAACTGGAGCTGCTCCTGCAGGCTAAGCTGGCAGTTTTGCTGATACCACGCTCCCTGGGCTGTTTTCTGGGGATGTGGGAACAGCGGGGGGACATTGATGTAGGGCCACACCTGAGGGTATTCAAGTCCCATTAGAAAATAGGATGAGTTAGGGGATGTGAAGCAATTAGCTAGCCCTCCCCTGGCTTTCGATGAGGTGGAAAAAGTTTTGATTTTTCCATTTGCCGGGTAAATTGATCCTTTTCTGAATTAGCTTCTGGGAGGAAGGGAAAGAGCATGTTTCTGGTGCCGAGCACCGCTGGGATTCCTTTGTCAGTGGGAAGACCAGACACCTTTCATTCCACATTTAGGACCAGGGTAGAAGTGGCCTAGAGGACCATTCTGCCAAATAAGACAGGGAAGAATCAGAAAGAAGGCATTGCTGTGAGTTCAGAAACTGAGCTAAGGACCATCACATCTCCTTAAAGCAGGGAGCAAATGAGAGGCAAAGGATACAGCAAGGATCGGATGGCGTTCCTTTGAGTTGTACATTTCTCTTTGCCTGCTGCTCATTTCGTCTTTGGTGGATTTGCTCAGCATGTGGGAAGATCACCCCACTCCATACCTGCATCTTGCCACGTGTGGGGGCCCCACTGGAATTGCACCTCTTTATGCTCCGAATCTACCAGAGTGAGCAGAAGAGGACCCTCTGGGGACTGCTTATGCAACTTCTGTTTTTTGTTTTTTAAGTCTGAACAATAGTATTTGGCAGCAATTGCTGTCTAGCTTTTGATTGTAGCTGGGAACTATTCTTTAAACATAGGGCATGCCACGGCAGTGTACTTCTGAATCAATTCATTCTGATTTACAGATTTTTTCAAAAAATTGCAAAAACATGTAAAAAGGCAGCTGCAATAAATTAGCCCCATAGTAGAGATGTGCCAATCATAAAGGTTACATAGAACTGAAAACCCGGCACTAAGCCACTTGTTGGTGCTGTGAAAAAAAAAAAAAAAGAACCAAACAAACATTTCTTTACCTAGTCAGAGGAAAAACCCTGCTTACTGAGCGGTTAGTTCTATGTAACCTTTATTGAGTTTGATGTCAAATCTGTTTTTCACTTTGCACTCTATTTCTCCATGAAAAAGAGAAGCCATCCAAGACATTCTCTAATCCATTCACACTGTGAAAATAATGTGGATTTGAAAACAAAGCAAACACAACAAGGAGGCTCATTGTACTGGTTTTGGAATGAAAGTGTGATAGTGGATTCAGGGTGTGTTGTTCAAGTCTGCGAATGTATTGAGGTAAAACATGTTAATTAGACTTCTGCGTAGCCAGACCTAAACAGGAAACAGAACCACACAAACCTAAATTTGGCAAGCTGCTAAATTCTACTTCTCTTTTCAGATGCTGTAACTTCTTGGTTGGTCTTCATGGAAATGTTCTATCACAGGGCTTTCAACATATTCACATGATCTATTTTATAAACATAGTACAAAGCCTAATTTTTATATCACATACGCACTTCCTTAAATGTTTTAGGTGTATCTGACTTTATGTCTAACTTCAAGTCAAATTGGAACCCAGATTCTCATATTCTGGCCGGTCTGTCCTGAATTACGGGGTCATTTGGGTTTAGAATGGGAATCACGGCTGGAATAAACCATGCATTTCAGGGTGGGCTACTGAGAACCTTCATTCCAGTGGTGACTGACAGAAAGCCCTGGCTCCCACTCACAATGGACAGGTTTAAGGTAGAACTGTATGTCGTAGATGTTCAGCATGTAAATGAACATGCTACTTAGGAAGCTTGCATCAGTGTTTGTGTCACAGCCACAGCTCCACTTTTAGTTCCATCTTCCTGCTAATGCGCAATCTGAGAAGTGACAGGTGATAATTCAGGTGCTTGGGTGCCTGTCACCTATGTGGGGGACCTGAATTAAGTTTCTAGCTCCTGGCTTCATCTTGGCCTGTGTATTTAAAGAGTGAACCAGCAGTTGGAAGATCACTCTTGTTACCATTCCTTTCAGATAAATAAAAATAAATGAAATAAAGTGTAATTGTATGGCTTATTGGACCAGCTGGTGGTTGACATGAATTCGGATTAGGACACATGCTTTTGAGCTTTTGTATATGGGATTTGTTGAACTGACAAAATTGATCATTTTGACTATCAACATTTAATTCACTTTAGATCATGGCTATGTATATTCAAATATGCCTATTGAAGTGTTAGGCAAGTTATTCTAAGATGTTACATAAGAAATTCTGTTAAAGAAAAATAACAGGTTTAAGTGATATTGCGTAAGGTTGAGGAACAATATTAATGTTTGGTCATGTGGATTTGGGCCTAAACCAGCCGTTCAAGGATCTCGGGCTAAGCTGCATATGGGGTTAAACATGGAAGTGAATAAAATCTGCTGTATTCAACACACATCCAATCAAAGGGACACCCCAGCCCATGCTGGAAATAGGTCCATTTCAGGAATTTGGATGACTATGCCCTATGTTAATTACCAGCCTACACATTATTTGTAGTGTTCAACTTTTAGTCTTCATTTAAAAGCTTACTTAAATATTGTTTATTCTGGGAAACATTGAATTCTCACGGTAAGAAAGAATGGCTTTGAATCTGATGGAGTCCATTGTACAAAACTCTAATGCTGATGAGGCTTCACACACGTCACAGTCAACACACGTCTAGCAGGCGTCTTCTCAGTTATGCAGTGAAAAACCCTTAGTAGGATCCTTGTAGCACTGATGCAGCTCAGTGCCTGTGTCAACTAGACACAAGCTAAGGTCTGAGTGAAACAATTGTAGCATCCTAGAGTTGATTTGGTGACTATAAATCACGGTCGAATCTCAACAAGTTTGCTATGACTGTTCCTTGCTTAAACATTTACTGTTTTTATCTGTATCTCAGACCACATTTTTGTCTATAGCTAACACTTCAAATTCACCCACTGTTTCCCACAATTTCATCCTATAAAATATTACTATAGACTTTGAAGAATAAAGGCAGAATATTCTCGTGTTTATTTAAATTCCGAGGGTCTGATACAATGACTTAAACGTAGCACAATAATTGCTCTTGAGAAAGGACAATGAATGAAAGATAGATGCATTTATTGATTAGCTTTCTCTCTGGGAGGATGTGACTGAGTAGCCAATAGGAAAACAGGGTACAGATTAGAAGAGGACTAGAAGTTTTCTAGGTAGGGAAATGGTTCACTTCGTCTTTTCTCCATTGCTGGATTTAACCTTGGAGGACAATCTGTCCCTCAAAATGGGGCCAGCACTACTATGCTGGCTGTTTAAGTTTTATATTTATGGTTTAGTTCTTGAACCATTATTATCCTGTAAGTTGCAGATTTCAGATCAAGATTCCAGTCACTTTGTATTTTTCAACTTCAGGTGTTTCGCCCTTGGGACAGTCTGTAATACCTTTCACACAGTATGTGGAGGGGAAACCAAGACCAGCTGATGGTTGTTTTCCAAATTGGACACTCATTTCATGATGTGGCTTTGATATTTTGTCTCAAAGGTAAATTAATAGAACATGTTTCCCTCTGAGAAAACAGCTGCTCACTCATGTGGCAGATGATTGTCACTCATTAACATGAATCATACGCAGAAAATTCTTAAGCCACATCACCCCCATTTATGAAAACATTGGGCCAAGAAATGCCAGGGTATCTAAAGACCATTTTTGTAGGGTTTATTATTTATAGTAACTTAAAAATTCATGTTTATGTTTTATTAATGATTTGAAAAAGTAATGGAATTGTGTAGTAGATGTTTACTTTGTTCTTGGCACATCTATTTTCATTGCTTTTTGGTAACTGTTAGGAGATAGAAACTCACTCTGAGGTTCCTCCACAGGTGGCAGGAATCCACGCACTGGAGTCATGACCTGTTGCCTCCCGGGGTGCACATCCACCTGAGCCCAGAGACGCTAAGACAGCGCATAAGTGACCCAAGCAGCATTGCAGTGGTCGAACCAAATGCCTGACTCAAGAATTTCAATAAAGACTTGCTGGCTTGATAACTTTTTCATATTTAATGTAAAATTATTTTTGGTTTTTCAAAAACTATCAGCATGAATTTTTACATCTCTAAAGTTACAGAGATTTAAATGACATTAAAATTAACACGAGGGGCTCAAGGGGAAATGTATTTTTTCTTTACAAGGAATCTGTTCATTTCTTGAGTTTTACAAATATTGCCATAAATAGCAAAAAGGTGCATTTATGTTGAGACAGACTATGGGATTGGGTAAACATCCTCCTGTCTGGAACATGACTAAATTCTAACAAACTATATAAAGATTTACCTCTAATATTCCAACTTTAAAAAAGGAGCTTCTCTTTTCTAAAGAGGGCTAAATGTTTTACAAGCAGAACTGCTCTCATTTTAAACTCACCAGTGTGTGTGAATTCATTCAGCACACTTTTAGAACAGATGTGAGAACAAGCCAGAGCCTAGCAAATTCAAGCCCATGGATTGCAGGAACAGATCAGAGTACCCTAATCTCTTTAATAGTTTACTTCCATAAGAAAGTCAGGTATAGATGGGGAGTCACAGTGGAGTGGAGTGGGTTTGTATAGGCAGTGGAGTGGAGTGGAATGTGAGTGAGCATACTCCTTTTTCTGAGAGGACTCCAGGTGCTTGGTTCATGTTGGGCAGATCCTCAGGTCTCAACATCCACAACAAGTTGGAAGTCACAAGTTGTCTTGTAGGTAAAATTAGCTGTGATCTCATACTACTTGTATGGCATCACCCAAGAAGTGACCTTTTTCTAGACAGAGCCTCTAGTTGTGCATGAACAACTTCAGGTTAATGGAGGCCAACTGAACACTCCAAGTTCTTGTTAAATGCCAAGAATGTTGCTGGATGCTTGGAGACACTAAGAAAGACCAAAAAAGCAATCCTTTGTTTTTCTTTTTCCAAGAAGTCTGATATGGTGAGAACATAGATTTCAAAGCCACGTGATGGTCCAGGAAGAATTGCAGAATGTCTGGGAACCCATGTATGTACCTGCTAACTGTCAACTCCTAAGGAAAAGGCGAGATAGAACTAGTAATTTTCACTGCCTCACAGAGTACCTTGACCTAATATTTTGGTTTTACAACTGGTTGCACTGGTATCTCCTTGCATCATTTTGGGTAGCTGGAGACTGAGACAATGAAACATGTACAGTTGAGTTTCAGCATTGTACTGCTTTCCTGCAAGGCTAGGATAGCTTTGATTTCCACACCTGTTTGCAGTGAGAAACCGTCTCTCTTGCCAGCCACATTGTAGCACTATTTTCTTGGTGACACCCTGGCACCACCTGGCAGGATGAGGCCAGAAGGTGTTGAGTGTCAGATCCTAGTCTTCCTTACCGACTCGGGTGGGTGTGAAGTTGTTCCCTTCAGAACTGAAACTCTCTCAGACACAACAGAAATAATACAGGAGGAGGTGGGTATGTTTATTAGAACCATTTGGCGCAGAGGAAGACTGGGGAAGGGTTGTGGATTTGAGGAGTGATGATTCCAGCAGGGAGACTGCAGTCTTAGGGCCATTGTACTGCTTTCTTGCTGAGCGTCATAAAGAGAAGGTTGTAGTTTCAGAGCTGAGTTTTGCTCCGTTTTGTTTGGCTTCCTTGTTTGGGCCAATATGTCTGAGTTGTCAAAAACCACATCCTTTTTCTTTAAAGGCTTTGTTTTTACCTTTCGTCTCCTTGCCAATCGAAGCCCTACTTGGCTAATTCTATTGATTTCTTCCTTATTTGAAAAAAGCACACCTTGAAAGTCTTTCCATATAAGATAAATAACATGTGTCTGGGGAGACTTTTTTCTCTAAAATTTAGAGTTTTGAGTGTTGGTAAAAGGTATTTTTCTTTAAATCTTTTTCGGGCCTATCTAATGGCACATTAACAGTTGGCTGGGTACTGAATTTATGCAGGAGTCCAGAAAAAGTGCAATTTAATCTAAAGATTTAATTATGCTGAGAAATAATGAGGTTCAAAGATCCCAGTGGAGTGCTTGCCGGGTTCACTTGCTCCCATGATACATTTCTTATCACTGGCATAGAAATAATGGGGACAGTTTCTGTGTGCATTTCCCCTTGGAGAATGAAACTGTGTGTCAGTGTGTTCAAGTATTCCTTAAATCTGTTTACAAAACAAAAAATCTTTATAATCTTTTGAAAGAGGCCTCAACGACTACATTCTTTAAGAGAACAAACAGCTAATTCTGTCTTGGTTAAATTATTCAACTATTCTTGCACCATTTATAGAGTACATCTCAGGAATTCAGAGCAGTACAGCCTAAGACAGTTCCTGCCTGCTTTGCTCAATGTTCTTAACTAGAGTTTCTGAAGCTGTAATTGGTGATAGGTAGTATGTAGAAACTTAAGAGTATAGACAGGTACACAGGACCTCTGCGTGGTATAGATGAGACGTCTATCAGGTGTTAGGAAAACACTGCTTGTATGGACCCCTCCAGGAACCATGTGGACATCAGTTGGGAGAACTGAGGTCTTTTTCTGTAAAAGTGTTTGCTGTTAGTCACTGACAGCGCTAGTTTTCATTACACTGTGGGTATGCTCTTTTGTCTTAAAACATGCCATGAGGAAAAGGTAACTGAATGGATTATCTTCATTTTTAAAGATCCATTTATTTTATTGCAAAGTCAGAAATATATATATATATTACATATAGAGGAGGAGAGACAGAGAGAAAGATCTTCAATCTGATGATTCACTCCCCAAGTGACCGCAGCAGCCAATGCTGCACTGATCCGAAGCCAGGAACCAGGGCTCTTCCAGTCTCCCATGAAGGTGCAGGGTCCTGAGGCCTTGGACCGTCCTCCAGTGCTTTCCCGGGCCACAAGCAGGGAGCTGGACCGGAAGCAGAGCAGCTGGGATTAGAACCGGCGCCCATGAGATCCCGGCACGTTCAAAGAGGATTTGAGCTGCTAGGCTACGGTGCTGGGCCCTATTTCATTTTCTAATCTGGTTGCAATGTGGTATGATATCCAAAGATACAAGCTCTGATGCATAATGATTCTCAAAATTCTGTCTTCCGAGTCAGGGTTTTTCCACGGCTGGACTCAAATCCTGGGGAGCCCAGTATTGCAGGATGGAAAGCAGCGCAGTCCGCATCTGCTTGGCTGGGGCTTCTGCTGTGTCTTCCTCCCCTTCAGGCTTGACGATACTCTGTGTTGCACATAACACAGGAATAGTGTCACTTCCTGTTGGCTCTGTTTCTGCAAGGTCTGCGTCCATTTTGCGATGAGGCTTCATTACGGCAGTTGGACAATGTTTCCGGGTCTCTGGCTTCTCCCTCATATCAATCTTCTCTGAGAACCCAACATAGGATGGGGCCAGCGGGTTAAACTGTCATCCCAACACAACTCGGGGTGCTTGCTTCAGTCTTGGTTGTTCTGCTTCCGCTCTAGCTCCTGCCTGTGGCACCCAAGAAAGCAGTTGATGACAGACAAGTGCTCGGTCCTCTGCCACCCCTGTGGGGGCGAAGGCGGAGATTGTGCTTCCTGCCCTGACCTAGCCCAGCCCTGACTGTTACGGCCATTTGCTGGAGTGAGCCAGCTCTCGCTCACTCTTTCACCCTCTGTTCTTACTTTTACAGTTACAACGTAGGGCAGAAAAGATCTTCAGACACAAAATACGCTTTTGTTTGAACTCTTTGGACTGCTTAACTTACTTGCAGTAACTTATTTTTTTTGTTGTTGTTGTTTCATTTCTAACTTAGCTATCGTATTTGATCCTAATTAAATTCCCAAGAGATAACCAGGTGAGAATTAACGCTAGAGGGATTGAATGAACACAGAAAACAATGAGCACCTGGAAGTAGAATCAATGGCTCTCAAGCTGTATGCCTCAGACAATATTTCTCAAAGAATATAGACTTTAGGGAGGGAATAAACAGGCCTTTCAATACCATTTAATAAAAAGGTACAAATATTTGGAAAGTGCCCATTTGTTTTTAGTTCTTGCATAAACATGAGTGATCTTCAAAGAATTTGTGGAAAATGTATAATGTGAAAAACGTATGCCTGGGTTCCAAAGCTTTTTGCACCAAAAATAAACTTACCTTCTACTACTATTTTCCATGAACTTTCCTTTTGAAGATTTATTTATTTTTCTTAGAAAGCCAGATATACAGAGAGAGGGAGAGGTGGAAATTGTTCTGTCTGCTGGTTCACTCCCCAAGTGGTCGCAGTGGCTGGAGCTGAGCTGATCTGAAGCCAGGAGCCAGGAGCTTCTTCCAGGTCTCCTACATGGGTTCAAGATCCCAAGGCTTTGAGCCGTCCTACACTCCTTTCCCAGGTCACAAGCAGGGAGCTGGAAGGGAAGCAGGGTGGCCGGGATTAGAACTGACACCCACATGGGCTCCTGGTACATGCAAAGCGAGGACTTCAGTCACTATGCTGCCACGTTAGGTCCCATTCCATAAACCTTTTTATTAAGGTTAATTTTTTTAAAGGCAGAGAGAGATTCCATCCTTTTGCTTGTGATCTAAATGGCTCAAATAGGAGTCTGGAACTGAACCTATGCCTTTCACTTGGGTGGCAGAGGTGCCAGCAGGCACATGGGCCATCATCAGCTGCTTTCCTAGGGACATGAGCAGGAGCTGGGGTGGGGCAGAGCAAGCAGTAGTCAGACTGGCACTCGGATAGGGATGCTGGTGTTGGAAATGGTGGCTTAATCTGTGGAACCATGGTGCCAGCACTTTCCTGAATTTCTCTTAGTATTCTGGACTAGAAAGAAATGGTAGTATATGAATCATCCTGACACATACCTTTTTATTTACTATTAAATAAATTTTGGGGGGGTCCCAGACCTTGCAAAAAAATGAGGGTGGTTTATAGAAGACGGTTTATACTGCGCAAACAAAATAAATTGCTACAGATTTTACTCTAAAAACAAAACCTGAGCAATTAAATGTGATAAAATCCTCTGACCTCGCCTCATTGATTGCTTTTGTCCAATCCACCCCCACCAACGCAACTTTTCTTTTTCTTTTTTTTTAAAGATTTTATTATTATTGGAAAGCCGGATATACAGAGAGGAGGAGAGACAGAGAGGAAGATCTTCCATCCGATGTTTCACTCCCCAAGTGAGCTGCAACGGGCCAGTACGCGCCGATCCGATGCTGAGACCAGGAACCTCTTCCGGGTCTCCCACATGGGTGCAGGGTCCCAAAGCTTTGGGCCATCCTCGACTGCTTTCCCAGGCCACAAGCAGGGAGCTGGATGGGAAGTGGAGCTGCCGGGATCAGAACCGGCGCCCATATGGGATCCCGGGGCTTTCAAGGAAAGGACTTTAGCCGCTAGGCCACCATGCCGGGCCCCAACGCAACTTTTCTTAAGCAGAGGAAGGAATAGATTCTGACCCATCAGAGATGAGATCTGCAAGGAAGGAATACTTAATGAACACGTTCATCCTAATGACTTGGGGGAACCTAGTACATGAATCAAACTAACAAAAGGGGGAAATGGTTTTTCCTAACGACTTTCTCTCTAGAAAGCTAAGGTAGATTTAGCAAAAAGATGCCAATAGCTTGATTTGCTGAGGTCCATGAAATCTAGTCCACAAATTGTAGTGACTCGGAAGAGCTGTTCTGTCCAGTCTATCACCAATCAGCCTGACACAACTTCTGGACTCCCCAGATTTGTCCTAACGTAGCAGACATTTGCCGTTGCCTAACAGACTTTTTTTTTCCTGTTTCTAAGTTTCCCGAAAAAATTGGATGGGGTATAAAATGTTTTCATCCAACTTTCAAAGGTCTTTCTGTAAAATGGAGCATACGGACTCAAATGGGTATGTTTTCAGACTCAGAAATATTCACTTAGAGTGTAGTCTAGACTTACTGGCTTAGTTCTTTAGTGATGAATTTTATCAGTGCCCTGTGGAATATGTGCTTCATCCCAGTTACTAAAGACAAGTAACAGGTGATCTAGGATTGACTTTTCCTCACTCTTGCGTAGAACTCAATCAGCTAAAGGCACATATGGCTAATTCCTTGCTACATGTCTCCTTAAAATTCCCTTATACTTTGCAAGTTGCAACACCATCCTGAAAAGGTGATAACCCTACTGAAAATGTTCATCATCATTATCATTGTTATCCTACTTATTAAGGTGAAAGTGATTGCTCAAATAGGTGCAGATGTTGGATGATACTCACAGAAGTAAAAGACAAATCCTAATTCAGTCAGTCTCAAATCACAGCATGAATCAATGGCCTCACAGTCACAGGGATGGGCCACCACACTTCCTAAAGCACCTGCTACTTCAATCTAGCTCCTGTTACCTGTTTATGGTCCTGTCTGAAAAAAACACCTAGGTGAGAACAATGGAGTGTGAATAATGGTAAATATGCTACTTGTTTTAAAAAAAAATTCTCAGGGCCAGTGCAATGGCCCAGTTTCATCCTTCACTCCCAAGTGCTGGTATCCCAGAGGAGTGGCAGTTTGTGTCCTGGCTGCTTCACTTCCCATCATGCTCCCTGCTTGTGGCCTGGGAAAGCAGTTGAGGATGGCCCAAATCCTTGCTACCCTGGACCTGTGTGAGAGACCTGGAAGAAGCTCCTAGCTCTTAGCTCCTGGATTCAGATGAGCTCAGCTCCAGGTGTTACAGCCATTCGGGGAGTGAACCAGTTGATGAAAGATTTTTCTGTGTCTCTCCTTTTCTTTGAAATCTGCTTTTTCATAAAAACCTTTTTAAAAAAACTTACACTGAACACCTGAGTTGAATGACTATATTCTCTGAAATAAGTATGTGCAAATAGTATGGGCCAATAAAAATGAAATAAATCCCAGCCTCAAATGCTAATATATTGGTTACTCTGTTCTCACTGCTTCTGCCAATTAAACAGATATCCCAGGGATATGGAAAAAGTGGTGCAGCTGGCATGAATGACTGAAGGTCATATAAAGTTGTGACTTTTCAAAGGCTCAAAAGATCAATCAACCTCCTGTGCGTTTTAGTTACTAAGGCAATAACAGGAGCACTGGAAGAAGCATATCATCCCCCAAATTTATGAAGCTTTTTGTGGGTTTGGTCTCTTGCTTTGATGCTCGGACATGAGTCTGATAAAGAACTCTGCCGGGATTTCTCACTTCCAAGCTGGTGGATCCGAACTGGCAGTTTTCAGAGGCAAAATGACAATGCGGCATGCTATGTGCTATAAGAGAATACCAGAACACAATGTGAGAAGTGATAATTATATTCCTGTTTCGTAATTCTTCAGCTGGAGGTACAAACATGTCTGCAGCATGAAGAACACTAGGGCCACTTTCTGGGTATCAGGTAACTAATTCCAGCTGCTGAGCCATATTCTCCTGTCCAAAGTTTCCCCAAAGGTCATATAGACTCTAGGACTTCTTCCTGAACACCGCACAAGACAGTTACGATGTATCCAGAATGGAAAAAATTTTTTTTGGTTTCTAAAACATTTATTTATTCATTTTTTAGTGTCAGAGTCCCAGAGAGGGAGAGACCAAGAGGGAAAATTCCATCTGCAGTTTGATTATCCAAATGATCTCAACTGCCAGTGCTGGGCCAGGCTGAGGCTAGGAGCCAAGCAATTCACACGAGTCTTCTATGTGGGTGGCAGGGTCCCAAGGACTTGGTTCATTGCTCTGTGCTTTCCTCGGCCATTAGAAGGGATCTGGATTGGAAATGGAGCAGTCGGGGACATGAACCAGTGCCCATTTGAAATACTAGAGTTGTAAGTGGTGGTCTCACTCATTACATGGCAAAGCTGGCCCTGAGTCTACACATGTCTCAAGATAAATGCCCTCCTGTCACTAAGTTTCTCCTGGTGAGTGTAAATTTACCTTTGTGTTGCAAGTTACGAATAGCAACACTTGACCCTGGATGCTGTGACCAAACTTTTCTCAAGAAATTCAAGTGCAGCAGAATACAAAGGCATTTGTCAAATTTTTGAGACTCACCCAAGGGCCAGATAAATGTCGTCATGTTTATTTTCTGGGATCAGTGTTAAGGGATAGAGTAAAGGAAAAGAATTACTAAGTTTCAAATCAAGTTGACTGGAAATGAAGCAATCATATTACATGCAGAGTGCTGTTTTTCTGTGTCTTGGGCATCATAAATAGCGTGCTGTGATGATCTTTGTCTCACCTTTGAATATCATATACATGTCTTTGTTTTCTGGGATGTAGCATTGCAGAAAGAATCAAACTACCACTTAGGGAAGGCTAGTTTGGGTTGGATCTCTCTGGTTGTGGATAGGGAACCCTAGCCAATCTGTGCTCATTAAATCCTGGGTAAGTGTCTGCCTCCTTCTCGATTTGGAGTTGACATCATTGTGGATGTTTGAGCAGTTTGAATAATCCTCTGATCATCAGCACAGACTTGGGGCAGTAAGTGCTTTAAAAACAAATCACTAGGGTCCAGCACAGTAGCCTAGCAGCTAGAGTCCTCACCTGGTATGTGCCAAGATCCTACATGGTTGCAGGTCCGTGTCCTAATAGCTCTGTTGCCTAACCAGCTCCCTGCCTGTGGCCTGGGAAAGCTGTTGAGGACAGCCCAATGCCCTGGGCCCCTGCACCCACATGGGAAACCTGGAAAACAGCTCCTGGCTTTGGATCAGCTCAGCTCTGTCTGTTGCGGTCACTTTGGGAGTGAACCAGCAGATGGAAGATCTTCCTCTCTGTCTCTCCTCTCTGTATATCTGACTTTCCAATAAAAAATAAATCTTTAAACAAAAAAATAAATCACTTGCACATTGTGGGAATGTTAACTGCTGTGAATTAAGTCAGATGCCAAATAGAGAGCCTAGAAAAGTAAGTCATGATCTCACTGACTCCTTACCTGACCGTCCTGTGTGACAATTATGCATTTCTACTAAGCTTGGAGTGCACATGTGGTGTGTGTGTTTCTGGAAGCTTCTAGCTGGTCAGCGCCAGTGAACGCTTCAGCAACACGTGATGCTCTTCACCCTCTTCGGCTTTGTATCGCTTTCCCTCTTAATTTTCTCCCTCTTCATTTGTTAGAACCTTTCTTCAGGGCATTGAATTTTCTTGCAGCACCCTCTTCATCTTCTGTGATGGTAAAATGTTGAGTTGGAAATGTGGCTACTCCAAAGCAGTCCACATTTCCCAGCCCTCCTGAATCGAGGTGTGACTCGGTGCCGAGGTTCTGTGCAGTAGGGTAGAAGTGGCAGCTGGGAATTGGCAGCAGGGAGGGGCGATAATGGCAGCTGCAGCAACTGTCCTGGAGCCTGTGGTGGCACTGAGCATGGGGTCACGCATGCCAGAGGCAGAAGGAGCCCGAGTTCTGACAACTGTGGAGTCAGCTCAGGGCTGGATGGCCTGCCTTTGCACATCTGCTTCACAGGAAAATGTCTAAGTTATTAAGATCATCATTAGGTTGGATTTAGTTTCAGCAAATGCACTGTTATTTCAAAGTCATTTTCATGCCAGGAACAAGTGCAAAAATATAGAGCTCTGAACAAAGGCTTTTGATGGCCTGAGGTTTCCCTAATATTTGGACATATTTTGGTCCAAATTTGGTCCTCTCTTTCTCCATAGGCTTGTGGAAAATCCCTCTTGAAGCTCCTTTTAATCAGGCTTCTTGTTTTCATAATTTAGCATCACTTCTTTCATGGAATTAAGAAATTTTCTAGAACATTATGGTGTTACTCTGAAATAGATACGTGACATGATATCCCAGAAGTCTTATCTGGAGCTTATTTGAGTTCTTGCCTCCAAAGTTCTAGAAATGCTGTAAGATACTGCTAGCTCCTATATGCATATCTGGCTGCCCATAACCTACATCTCCAGCCATGATTTCAGGTTTTCTGGCTCCAGGACTGTAGGGTCCTGTGATGCACAGTTTCTCTGCTCAACCCCCAGTTTCCAAGGACCCATTCCACGGCCTCGGGCACATCCTGTATGTGCCTTCTCGTCATTTCTGAGCCTCAGTAGTGCCAACAACTCATGCAAGGCATCTTGCAGCTACATCCCTGGATGCCCGGGGTCATCCGCTTTCTCACCCGAGAGGGCTTTTCCATGCAAAAGGTAATGCATGGCTCCATCAGTTCCAATGTTTTTGGCACAGTCTGGGTTCATTTTATTAGAGCCTGTCTCAATCGATTTTTATTGTTTTTGTTTTGCTGGACTCTAAAAGTAATACTCCCATAAAAAATGGAAATACAGAATCATATAAAGAATAACAGCTCTCATAACCACTTAACCTAGAGGGAAGCATAGCCAACATTTATTTCCTTGTAGTTTCTTTGTGTGTGTTTGTCCTCATTTAATTCTATAATAGCCTGCTTTCTAAGCAGTCGTTGTGTCTGTCGGCCTACTTATCTGTTTAACGATGGCTGCCAAGCCATCTGTTTTGTGGATATGTTAGAATTTACTTAACCAATTTCTTCTTGTTTAATATTTATTTCCCCCTAAATTTATTTGGTTACAAATGACATAATTAACATTTACGTGGGCATATTTTCCCCTTTTCATCATTTTCTTATTCATCAAGGGTCAAAGAATTCTGTATTGTTAGGAGACTTAAGGTCTCTTGACATGTATTGAAAATGGCTTTCTAGAAAGTTAAGCATGATTTTCTTACTCTCCTAATGACTGCTCCTTCATAGGCTTTGAATTTATAATCATTAAAGCCTATAATAACATGAAGAATAAAAACTTGCATCATTTTAAAATTTGCATTTCTTTGATTACAATGGAAATTAACTATGTTTTCTGAATCATTAGTCATTTGTATTTTTTTTTTTTTTTAGAAACATCCTTTGTATCCCTGGCCTATTTTTCTGGGTCCATCATGTTTTCTTAAGAATTTAAAGGTCTGTTTGAAAAGCATTGTAACTGCCTGTCATATTTGGTGAACAGTTTTTCCCTGGTTTTCAATTTGCCTTTTAGTTTTGTTCAGTCTGTTCTGATCTCCATCATCTGACAAGGCACTCACTACCCTGTGTAAGCCCAGATGAGCTGCCCATGATGTCTTCCTTATGCACCTTGGCATGCCACCCATTGCATAGCATCAGCAGTCAAGTTCAGACAACAAATCCTATGATTCTGTAGCTGGAGTTCTAAGTCTAGTGGTTCAGTTGGTTTCCCCCAAGAAACCTCACTGAGAGCGACCCCTATCTGAGTCCTGGATGTGTCAGCCAGTACAGGGTCTGGTTGAGTCTGCCAGATGCATCAGATTATGCGCACACAAGGGACTGTGGTTTCCTGTCCATTCCATCCCAAGCCCTACATCCTAAGCAAACGTACAGGTGCTGTGACCCAGTCCAGTGTGCCACAGACATGATCCTTGTACACACCAGAGGGAACTTCAACCTAGTTGGTGCAACCCCAATAATCCCCATCAGGATCACCCCAGGACCTGATCCCTGTACATGCTAGTATGTACAGTAGACTAGTCTGGTTGCCATATCCCAACTGGACTCTCGTGTGCATGTATGGGTACTGTAACTTAGCTCAGTGCACCCTACCACATGAAGCAGTCCACATATATGCCAATGGGTGCTGCTACCTTGTCCAGTCTGGCCGCTCCCAACCCCAGCTTCTACACACATCAGTGGGAGCTATGGTCCAACAGAGCAGTGTCCAGTTCCCCTATAGGCCCATTCCCAATCCTGGGCCTTTTATTTCCCAGGGAGTACTGTGGTTCAGTCTGATGTGATGTGAACCCTCTCCCGACACTTGCGAGTAGAGGCTGAAGCAAAGTCCAGCCAATCAATCTTTAGCCTGGCCTTTACAAATGCCAGTGGATGCCTGGTCCTTTCCCAATGTGTGTGAGATCTACAACTGGGAGGTGGTATGATGGGAGAGCTTGGGGAATTCCATTGTTAAGGCACAGCTCTGGCCGGTGAGCATGAGAACAAGGGCTGGGGGCAGTCCAAGCCAGGCCAGGCTACAGTATCCATTGGCAAACATATGGGTCAGGAATGGGGGCAGGAATGGCTGGGCCAGTCTGCAACACCTGTTGGCAGATGCAAGAGTTATCACGGGGTACAGGTCAGGCTGCGTTGGAATGCAACACCTGCCATTACAAATTAGGGCCATGATGGGGACTGGTTGGGCTGGGCTAGGCTACCGCATCCCAAAACGTGAGGTGGGATTGAGGGCAGGCCAGGCAAAGTGAAGCTGGTTGCTGGGATTCCTGTTGGGTCACTGTTCTTACTGATGACTGTAAGCGTTGTGATGGAGGCAGGGCTGCAGCAACTGTTGGCCTGCACTGTACCAATCTATGGTCACTCAATTTCAAATTCCCAAAAGAAAAAAACTCTATTTGCCCTTCCCCTCTTGTTCTCAAATAATGAATGGCATACAGTAAGAGAAAGTACACGTTGCTGGCATATTTTAAGTACAAGGGATGTGTATTAGTTTGGGTTTTAACCCTGTACCGGCTGAAGATGGGAAAATGGAAGGGCAGGTATGGGCATGGAAATCGTGAGTGTGGGCAAGTTGGACATTGTTGGAGAAAACTAGTCTTACTTAATAGAAACTAAATAAATGAAATGCAAAGTGCTTAGTGATTGGGTGGTAATGAGAAGAAAAGGAGATGTCAAGGTTAAGTCCTGGATTCTGGTTAAATAAATTTGATGTAATTTACTGAGATATAGAGGCGTGGGGAGGAAGGAAAAAGTTGAGTGTTTTCTAGAGATGGCAGTGTGACCCACTGTCTATCAGCCACTTTTTCTAACACTATCTAAATGTGTTACTTTTAAAATCAGTAAATAGTGAAAAGTGGATCATTCTAAATGAACTAGATTGAGAATGCATGGTATTCTGCTTTTTTGGTCATTCAGTTAAATGTGTTCCTGAAAAATATTACAGTTTAGCATAATCAATAATCTTAATTAGTTGCTCCTGCTTGTTCTCCATGACACAATTTCTTACTGATTTTTCTTTCATACATTTCCCTTCCAAGTAGAAAAGATAGACCTATTTAGCAAGCAGATGAATTTGGAAATGGAGTGGAACTATTACAAAAATATCTGACAGAAAGCAAAAAAAAATGGGGGAAAGAGTACAGAGCTTGAATTTTAAACACCCAAGAGAAAAATGCAACAAGCTTACTTAATGAGCTAACCAATCTCAATAGTAAATTATTGAGAAAATAATTTTTTAATGGACATGGAGGATACTTCACATCCACAGAGTACATACTGCAAAGACTACCGGAAGGAAAAAAGTTAAGGAGAAAGTAGAAAGTCATAAAAAGAATTAGGAATGTCAAGGGATCTAATCCTTCCATGCCAGAGTGAAGCATTATCAGTAATCTTGGAGCTGGATGTTGCTAAATGACGTATCGACTGGGAGATAGAGGACCAAAAAGGAGATTTTAACATTGACCAAGGAGTCATGATTTGTGCAACGACATGAATCATGTCATAAAATGAGCCAATTTTCCTGTTGAGTTCTCATAATCCAGAAAAAATTATAAGAACACACTTTCACTCTTGTAAATCATGCATAAGCTAAATTACACACTGGTTAATAAATTCAAGACTATTTAAGTATCTGAATTTGTAAGGAGGAATCATGAAAGTTACATGCATCACTACTAAATGTATGCTTTCCACACATTCTTTGTCATTATTATTCATTTTAGGCTTATTATTGAAACATAGTCCCTTCCCAATCTATGTTGTAGTAATGCAATTAGTTTTAAAGTAAAGAGAGGAGGAATAAATCATGATTCAGCTTACATCTTTATAGTTAATACAAAATGGTATAGCAACCAGGCAAGAAAAACCTAGTGAAACTGCCCAGATTCACATTCAAGTTCAACTTGGTTGTAGAATACATGCAGGTCCTACCATATCATCTCTTCCAAGGTTTGTATTGCTTTTAATTTTTTTAAGGATTTATTTTATTTTTATCACAAAGTCAGATATACAGAAAGGAGAGACAGAGGAAGATCCGTCCGATGATTCACTCCCCAAGTGACCGCAATGGCCGGTGCTGTGATGATCCAAAACCATGAACCAGGAACTTCCTCTAGGTCTCTCACATGGGTGCAGGGTCTTGAGGCATTGGGCTGTCCTCGACTGCTTTCCAAGGCCACAAGCAGGGAGCTGGATGGGAAGTGGAGCTGCCGGGATTAGAACCGGTGCCCATATGGGATCTCAGCACATTCAAGGCGAGGACTTTAGCCACTAGGCCACCATGCTGGGTCCAAATTTAATTTTTTAAAGTGTGAGCAAGTCCTAGAGTTTCTGTAGGTCTGTTACAATTTTCAAGGGGTGAAAGTTCCAACAAAACCAAAGAAGTTGATGTCCCTACCATAGAGGGAAATTGCACAACTCTAATACCAAACTTCCCTTGTAGGAAGTCATCCTATGTAAAAGGCGACAAGCACGCCATTCCTCCTTTCGGATGTATTCTGCCTATGGGCTTAATCACCATGATGCCTAGAAAGCTATTCTTAAGTATCAGAATGTTCGGTGAAATAGATACAAAATATTCAGGTTGTGTTAAACATTTTGTTCTGCATGATGCAAATCTAATTGCTGAAGGCAAAAGTTCGCTGAAGTCATTATTTATTTGCAATTTTAGACTCATAAAAAGCAACATAGAATCTTATAAAGGTCATGACAATAGCTGAATATCCAATATGCAAGTCAGGTATTCAACTTGAACCCTGAGATACTAACAAGTGTTATTGCCCTCAGCTTAAAACAGGGCCAACAATGACATCTTGCTGGTATTCATGTAGTCACTGTGAAGACCAAAAACCCCTACAATTTGGCAAATTATAGTGGGGGAAAAAGTGTTTCCTCAATTTTCTTTCTTTCTGACTAGAGTTATTTCTGAGTAGTTATTATGCTGAAGTGGTTCTGTGCTTTCATTTCAATACGGGTCATTTGGCAATGAGCATTTTGATCTTATATTTAGCATGAATCCAGCCATGGCTGTTTGCGGGGGGGGGGGGCAAGAAAAGCTTACTGATTGGTTCTTACAAAGTGGAGCAGATATTGCTGGTTAAGGCAAATGATTGTTTGATAATACATGTGTTGGTTTTGCAATAACATTTTAAACCCTTTTCCCAAGAGATAGGAAATTTTATGTTGAACACACTTGCGGCTCCAATTTTGGATTCTACAGAGGTCCTTGGGGCCCACCTAAAGAGACAGTAACATTCGCACTGCACTCCATCTGCACTCGCTCACTTGCAGTCCTATTGGTTCCCTCATGAGGATGTTTTGAAACTCCAAGCAAAGAAGCCATAATTCTGTCAACACCTTGCACCAGGAGCAGGGGTTAGGACTCAGTCCCTGGAAATTATTCTGTTAAAATTGTGTTGTGACACTGGGAGGGAATTTGAAGGCCTGAGCCCATAGGGACCAGTGTCCCAGAGAGCTGGGGTTACACAAAGGATGTCCTGTGGACACCTCACAACTCCAGGGGAGGTGGGAGAAAAGAAGCCCTTGTTGAACTGATGGCTTGGAAGGGAGTATTCTCAGCTGCCTCACAGTTTGGAGGACATTAACTTATGTAAGGTTCGTAAATTTTTTGCCACGGAGGCTTGCCTGAATGAATGTGAAAGGTTGATGGGACCCAGGTAGAGGACTGTGTATATGAGTAGATGGTCCCATTTCTGGGATTACTTCCCATGTTGGTGACAGGGACAAAAGAAATTCTGGAATCAATATTAATCGGTGCACTATTTCATCAAGGTAAATTACCTTTCGCTTATCAGGGTGTTTCCTATAGATTGTTCATTCTTGTAGTAGCTAACTGCTCAAGATCAGACGTCTCACTAGGCTGCAAGTGGATTGGTGCTGGATACAGGAGAGTGGGTGTGGAGGAACCATCACATAGTGAGCCAGGAAGCAGACAGAAACCCTGTACAGTCAAAGTAAAAAAATCCGAAGGAAAACGTGAACATTCGTTTATAAATAAAATGAAATACCATACCAACATGAAATTAAGCAGTGGGAGATGTGCATTAGAATTCCATCTTTATAGGCTTGTTTTGTAAAAATAGATGATACCACAAAAGCCTAACAACTCACTTTTGGCTGAGAGGAAGGATGGATTAGCGATACATGCGGTCACGAAGGTGTTTTCATTAAATGTGATTGACTGTCAGACTTATTCCTTATACAGATTTTAACTCAAGGACCACGGATATTAAGCCGTATCCTGGGCCTTGGGAGTCGTAGGTAAAAGATAAATCACATTGAGCTTCATGACCTGTGCAATGTATGCAAAGTTACAAATAGCAATATTATAGTTATAATAATTATTATAGCCCAAATGGAGAACTTTTTCTCTGGGAGGATGAATTCTGCTGTTCTAAAATCCTATAGGGCAACTTGAACACTGATAATTCAATCAGTTTTACCTCCAGAATGGGACTTTATAGGAGTCCATCCATTACTCAGGTTCAATTGCTCCTCAATAGGTGTTGAGTGATTTAAAGAAATGAATTAATAAGCTTCAGGCCTTTTCCAAGGAAACCAACTGCCAAGGCTTACCAAAATGCAGCAGCTGTTGTGACAAGGGAAAAGATGGTGACAGGACTTTGCTAGAACAATCTGTCCTAGGGACTCAGGGTGTCCTTAGGTTAAAAGTTGCCTTGCTTTTTGAGTCATACGCACAGAAACAAGGAAGACTTCCGATAGCACGTTTTCTGATCAGTCCTCTTAGGAACCAATTCCATCATGGCAGAGCCAAGAGTTTTCTTCAGTTTCTGTTCATTCCTGTTTATCGTAGCAAATTCAATGTTTGATGCACATTTCCTTCTCTTAAAATCATTTTTTCCCTAATCCGTATTTGTCTTGCAGGGCTTTGTTCCACAAACATCATAGATTGGGTGGTTTGTACAATAGAATTTTGTTTTCTCCCTGTTAGCCATGGCAGCCAAAGGTCAAGGTGTTGGCAGGTAGTATTCTTCTGAGCCTCCTTTTCCTGGGCTTGCAGATGGTCCCCTTCTCGCTGGGTCCTTTTGTGCCCTGTGGTTTCCCCTCCTTGTCCAAAGGCATGTTGGATGGGGTCCATTGTGATCCAGTTATGATGAGGCTCTGAGGGTTAGAACTTGAACTTGTGGCTTGGGAGGGTGATGTAATGCAATCTGTAACTGTCTGTTATTTTCTTTCCCAAGGTCCTGTTCCATTAACCTTTTAATTTTTTGCTTCTGATAATCCTCAATACTTCACAATGCAGATTTCCTCAGAGCCAAACAGGGTTGTCTGATTGTCCTAACTGAACATTTCAGATTCGTGCTGTGCTTTGGGAGAGAAAATTAACTGGAACTACAGGACGGTATAGAGGTCCCAGGTCAGGGGCAAGGGAGGGGGTCAAAAGGGCCTCTTCAGTTTAACTCTGCCTTTTCTTAGAAGACAGAACATGACTTCTGACTGGCAGAGCTGTTGCAGACTATGTAATTTTCAAAAAGAGATTGCTTACCAAATGCCTCTATTTGGAGCTTCATAAATGCTTTGATTTCATTAACTGTTAAATTGTTGAGGGTAGGTTCCTGCTGAAGAGGTACAAGTCCATTAGAAAAAAAAATGTCTCCCACAGAAGTGGTTGTCATTCCTGACAATGACCAGGGAAATAGAGCTTAGTGCACTCCCAGTTTTGTTGTGGTTGCACTGTCTTCAGCATTTGAGGTGCAGCTGTGCCAGAAGGAGCTCCTACTAGCTCCACCAGGATCATAGGAACCTGTGGGGCGTCTACGTGCTTTTTTTTCACACGTTTTCTCAAGGCTCCAATGAATATTTGCTCAAGTCTATTTTATGAGATTTCCAGACATCTTTTCTCTTCTGATCTGCAGGTGTTGGTTACATAGCAACCCAGTATGACTTGAGTTCTATTTGCTTCTTGTTTAAATTTCCATTGGTTATGGAGGAAAGAGTTATTTTAAAAAATGTGGATAGGTGCAACTTTATGGCAGTGACTGGTTTCCCCTAGAGCCATCAGTTTAGCTGCCCATAATTCCCTAGAAAATTTGTGGTTTTCAGTGTCAATCAACTTGTTTATATCCTTTGTTTTGTTTTAAATATAGAAATCTGATTAAAGCTAGCTGGTTTTGCTAGATTGTAGAAATTATTCTCAGAAAGACTGGAGGGGACACAGGAAATCTGTCTATTGGCTGAACTTTTAAAGTAGCCATCCACAGGGGTAATTTACATTAAGGGAAAACCAGCATGGAGCTGCCTTGGGACTCACAAGCACTTCTGTTAGAAACGAAAATATCATACATCCAACTGAAATGGACTGAATGGTTCATTGCACACAGAGCTTTTTATCTGTAAACACTTTGAAAAATTCAGGAAGTGAAAAATGAAACACTGATTTGGTTTAAAATGGAAACCTCTCAGATACATTTAATACTTATCTCAAGTACCAGTGGGTTTTCTGTGTGTGTGTGTGTGTGTGTGTGTTCGTTCAAAATATGGTGTTTTATCCTGTAGTAACAAGGCAGCACATCGTAATACTGAACTAGTTAGTTGAAATATGTTCGCTTATAACCTTGGCAGTTCAGTGATGATAGACGAGCGCTACTTGGAATGCAGTGCTTTGGAATGTATCAGGAACACATGCACTAAAATACACTGTTATCTCTAACAGCCTGGGCTGTTATGAAGCCAGGAGCCAGGAGCTTCATCTGGATCTCCTATATAGACTTTGTCTATCTTCCTCTGCTTCCCCAGGCGCATTAGCAGGGACCTAGACTGGAGGTAGAGCAGCAAGGACTGGAGCAAGCAGCCTAGGGGATGCCAGGTATGCAGGCAGCTGCTTCAACAGTCAGGCTACAGTGTATGCCTCCTACAAGTGATCTTTGAACAGCCATTGATGTCCTTCCTTCTCCTCAGAGGTTTAGATTTTAGAGAAATGAGCAGAGGCATAGCATAAGCTAACTCAGAGTCAGTTTGAACTTAGATTAAATTTGATACTTCCCCTGCACTTTGAATGCAAGTATGCACATTTGTTTTATATGTGCATTCTATAATGGTGCATGTTGGTATGCTAACATGGAATTTTGATGATTTATTTTACTACAGTAAAAGTTATTAGTATTTCTAAATAATTTATGATTTTTAGATATAGTAACTGGAGTATAGAGTTAGCAAAAGGGATAGTGGTCAGCTCTTTTTGTCTGTGAATTCCACAAGGACAATTTCAACCCATCAGATAGAAACTCTTCAGAAATTGGTATGCCCTCAGAGCCAAAAGTAATATAATGTGACAAGTGTTTACATAGCACTTCACTGTTTTCGTTATTGTTAATAGAGATGATTTAGCACACACAGGATGATGTGCACATGTCCTCTGTTAACCCTGCACCATTGTACATAAGGGACTCCCAAACCTGTAGATTTTGATGTCTGTGGGAATTCCTGGAATGAATCCTCCACAGATTCAAAGGCACAGCAGTGCAGAGTCATTGAATGTCTTTCTGAAAGTGGACATTCAGTTAGGCTGTCTGTCTAGTCCAGCCACGCTGTGTTTCAAGTGAAGAAAGGAGTTTAGATTAGGTGAATTGTTTTGCTTTAACTTGTCAACACCAGTGGCCTCAGTGGTGGCAAATCCTTGGTCATTTAGAACTGGAGCTGAAAGACGTGTGATTATCAAACTGGATAATATTCTTGGTGTAAAGCGGTTCATGAGTCTTAATTCACTGCCACCACCTTCCTTCGCTTTGATGTCCACATCCAAGAGAAGTTGCAAAAATCTCAGATAATAATCGTATCTTTAGTTGAAATGTCCTGGTATCTAGGATAATTTTGAAAGATGACTCTTATCTGGATATATAAGGTCCAGGGTTGCTTCCAGACACAAGAGAAATGCCTACTTGGAGGGTGGTCAGTTAAGCAGGCTCAGGTGGGAATTGCTAAAAGGAAATCTTGGAAAAAAAAGGAGACCGTGGGAAGGTGGGGTTCCCTGAAGCACATGCCTCAATGAGAAGCATTTTGTTTTCAGAGCTAGAGTTTGAGAAGTGTTCAAGAGAAGTACAAGAGGAAGATGACATGCTCCTACGTGTGGGCCACATGTGTTTTCATATTCCGCCATCCCTTCCACGAAGGGAGAGTTTAGTATTGTAATGAGGCAAGCTCAGTTCCAGGCCTGGTAATCAAACAGCTCCCTTGCACCTTAAGCTACCTCTGTCTCCTGTTTGTGGTGACCTGGCCCCTTCTCGGTACAACATCGCTAGAACAATCTGTGAAAACCAAGCTCAAGAGTTTTGATTCTCTGGCTCTGTTCCATTGCCTCTATTTCCCCTTTTTGCTAAAACCAGTACTCTTTGTCATAAAATATGTCCTTTATTTTTGCTTTAATTAGAAACATTATTTGAATTTTATCTCATATAGGAGGGTGGCCTTGGGTCTTTTTGGAAAGATGCTTGTATCATTTTTGGTTTCTGTAACATGACAGTTGTACGACTAAGAAGCTACTGATTTAAAATAAAAAACTAAAAATTGTTACTGTCCTTCTGCAAAATAATAAAGTAACAGGGATTTAAACAAATATTCAATTTTTTGGCTTATTTAAAAATATTTTAATTGTTCTGTCACCAAATTTAAACCTATTTATATATAGTTCAATGATTGTGCAATACTTGAATTTCATCTCATGAGTCGGTGCTTGTTTAACACCTGCAAAGGGTAACTTCTATGAGTCTGCCATCAGTAGATGTATTTCATCATTTGTTCAGCTGAGTCCATAATTCCAGTTAATCGCAGCTGACTAATTGCCTACCCACTCTCCATTTCCCTCTTCTTAAGCAATGTGCCCAGCTCAAGGAAACAATAATATTTTTCTAACTTCTATTTGTCTAGCCAATGGAATACAAACTAAACATCTTCAAAGGCTCAGTGCATTGTTTTTTTTTCTTCCAATAAGCTTCCTTTTATCGAGGGAGTTCTGACAGTTGTCTTGAAACATGAGACGATCTTTGGTACACTGCTGAACATGGTACAGCACAAAGATGAATGTAGTTTGCATCCCTGATGAAAGCCAGTATTTCATTTTTTTAACATGGAGAAAAATGCATGTATCTGTAAGCCTCCATTATCTAGCATTTTCTGTCCTGTATTTTGGGACTAATAACTCTTGAATATGCTCAGCTCTGTCTACAGGTTTTTTTAGCTGACGAAAGCTTTATGCCTGCCTGTTGTTTGGTTTAAACCAGTTATGCTTTAAACAAACATACAAGAAAAAATAGTGTTGAATAATTCCATGGAACATATGTTTGGAGAAATATCTGTTAAGTTCTTCGCCAATTTTAAAGTCAGATTATTTGTTTTGTTGTTGTTGAGTTACAGGAATTTGACACTCTGAATATTAACCTTTTATCAAGTACATAATTTACAAGCATTTTTTTCCTGTTTGGTAAGCTGTCTTTTCACTCTGCTGATTGTTTCCTATGAAGGATAGAAATTTTAAAGTCTAATATAACCTTACCTGTCCACTTTTACTTGATTCTTGAACTGTAGTGTCCTATCCAAGGAATAATCGACAAAATTATCTTTTCTCCCTATTTTTTTTTTCTGTAGAAATATATTGGTTTCAAACCTTGTTTGGATTTTTCAGTCTGAGTTGTTTTTATATGTGGCGTAAAGGGCCCAACTTTATTCTTTTGCATGTGGATATCCAGTTTTTCCAGTCCATTAATAGAAGAAACTATTTTTTCCTCTTTGTGGCTCTTGGTAACCTTGTCTAAAATCATTTCATCATGCATGGAACGGTTCATTGCTAGATTCCTTGGCCCCATGCTCTCAATGTCAGTGTCATTCTATTTTGATCACTGTATCTTTGTAATATGTTTCTAAATCTGGGAGTGTCTGGTCTCCAGCTTTGCTCTTTTTGAAAATTGTTTTGGCTATCTAGTATCTCTTGAAATTCTACTGGAATCTTAAGATTTTAAAAATCTGTTTCTGTTAAATATATGACTGGGATTTTGACAGGATTTGGTTCCTCATTTCAGCCTAGTGTATCCTCTGCTGTTGTAGCCATTTGAAGAACAGATAGGCTATCTCTCCTCTCTCATCATCCTGTTTCTCTCGCTTTCTCTCCTCTCGCTCTCTCTCTTCACCCCCACCCTTCTCATCTGTATCTTGCTCTCTTTGTAACTCTGCCTTTCAAATAGGTATATAAATAAAGGCATAAAATCAAAGCTGAATGATAGTCCAGTTCAGAGGAGTGGCTAGTACATAGATGATGAGTCAGAACAAACACGGTACATCTGAATAAAATACTGTGTGATTAGATAATCGTGCGGTAAGAAGGGAGTTGGGAGAAGCTGGAGAAGTAGACCGTGAACAAAGCTGATGGGCCTTTTGAGGGGAGATCACAAACTTGGATTTTATTGGAATGAGAAGTTATTGCAGGATTTTATGCAGGAACAAGATTCGTGTTTTGAAACATTCACCCTGGCTGCTATACAGAAAATGGGTTATAGATGGCAGAGTAAGGAAGGAGACCCATTTGGGGCTGTTACATTAGCTGAAATACAAGAAGATAGTGGTTTGGAGTATTTCTGTATCAATAGAAGTGCAGATACTGCTGGAATGTGCTTGGTTTGAGCACAGTAAGACTGTGCCGAAAAAAAAAGCATTTCCCAAGCTAAGTATGGTGATAAATTTTATTGTTTTTACATCAATTATCACCACAGAATATTTTCATTATGATAGCTTTCAAGGAGGTCCCAAACCTAAAAATGGTGACCATGGATTTGGCAAATGCCCTAAATGCCCAAAAGCCTAACATTTTTGCCATGTGATTAGGGGAAAAAAAAGGCAAGTTGGTTTGTTTTGCTGTTTTTGGATTTCTCAACCATGTTTATAAAAGTTACAATGCCTTGGTTAGAATTAAGGAGAACTTTCATTAACTTGCACAGAATCCAAAACTAAAAGCAGTCTGTCATTAAACGGATTTGTGTCTGTGGAGCGGGATTATCAAAGACTCATACATATAGAATACACTATCCATATCAACTCAGTGGTAAACTTGGCTGAGATTTTCCTTTGGTTTAATTGGCTTCACAAATTCTCATCCAATGGATTGGATATGTGCTGCATTTTCTTAATCTAGTATCAAACTGATGCACTTAGAGTTCAAACTGCAAAAGTCATTTATATTCTGTTTCATTGACCCATCATCAAATCCATCAACCCGTACCTCTTTTTTTTTTTTTTTAGCTATCCTTCTATTCTGTCCATTTACTTTAAAAACCACAAGTTTTCTTGTTACATCACTTTCCAGAGATTTTTCTGCTGGTAGCTACCAAGTGAAAGAAGCCAAGACAAGCAGAGTTTATGCTCCAAATCCTCAAATATTTATATTCCTTTCTTTGGAACAAAAGTGGAATATCAAGTGTTTGCTTTCCTTCATTCCTAAAGATAGACAGTTTTGACAGTTATTTTTTTCTCCAAGTGGTCTTACTTGACAGTGACTTTCAATTGTTCCAATTAATTAAGAGACAAATAAGCAAAGAAAAAACCCTAACACTTGTTGAATTCCTAGTTTATGTGTGTGTATATATTTTGATAGTCTTTGTATTTCCGCCTTAACATAAAATATTTCAAACTCTAAAAAGTTCTAAGAATAACAAAGCTCACAAACTTCTTTGCTCAGATTCACCTACTATGCTAAAATTTTGTAGTTCTCTTTGATTCTTATGTAATTATTTTTCTATACTAGCTGAAAGCAGATGACCAGTATTCTTTTAACCTTCAATAGTTATTTACTGTATTTCTCCTGAAATAAGGATATTTTCTTACCTGTTTGTAATCTGCAGGAAATTCACTGTCAATGCCATTTTTGTAATCTACAGTTTAGAGTCCTATTTTTACATTGTCCCTGTAATGTGATTTGCACAACCTTTGTTCTGTGGTTTAACTTGACAGAATTAGCCCCCAATGCCAGCTTCTGCCAGCTGATGCCGCAACTAAGCCCAACCAGCCCTCACCCACTCTAATTGTAGTTTGCACCAGTAGGAACAATCAGCCCAGCCTGGCTTTTCCCTGATCTATTCCACATGAGGCCTGTAGGTGTTGTAGCCCTGCTTAGTCTGGTCTGCCCCCATTCCAGCTCACACTCTCCAGTGGGAGTAGCTGTCCAGCAAGGAAACCTTCCCTTATTCCCCCTGCTGGCTCCGCCCCCTCCCTTGCTGGTTCTCACATGTGCTGGTTGGGCGCTGTGGTCACATCCGGTACAGGTCACTTCACCTTGGCATTCCGTAATGTGCACTGGTTTTTGTCACAACCGGACCTGGCTCGACCCACACTCTGTTCTGGTGCTTGGATTGGCCAGTGGGTGATGTGAACTGATTCATCCTGGTCTGTCCCCGACCCATGGGTGGCACTGATTCTTAGCCTTTCTGCAGACAGTAGATACAGACACAGCGCAGGTAGAGCTTCGTAAAGGTACTTACAGCTTCACTGCACCCCACCGGGCTCCACCTGGCTGTCCTTCTTCTCCAGTGATTCCAAACTTCCAACAGCATCAACACTTCATCACATCTTCTTTGGTTCAATTCCACAATACCTATAAATAAGTTCCAGAATTTCTACACCACTACTACTGCTACCACACACACACACACACACACACACAGACATGCACACCCTACACAAGAGAGTAGGGGTTGGTTTACAATGTGCTTTTCTGTCTAGATTGAGGGATCATTAATTTCATTATAGATTTTAATTAGCTGTTTTTCCTTGCTCTCAGTATGATTATGCCATTTATTTGAATTGTAGCTGGGTTCCTTTGTTACTGTTTTCATTCAGGTTTAATTTCATTTTTTTTCCTTCTCCATAATTCTGTGGTTTTAACTAATTTGTTTTGTTTTATTTTCTGCAACAGTGAACAGAGCTATTTTTCTAAAAGGCCAGACAGTAAATATTTTAGACTTTGTGAGTCACATACAAATCTCTACCGCTACTACTAAGCTCGACTGATTTAGCTCCAAAGTACCATAGGCCAAATAGAGTTGAACATGGCTAAATTCCAATAAAACTTCCCTTACAAAAGTAGGTACCAGACAATATTTTGTCTGTGATCTTTTATAGGGAGACCCCTAATCTGCAATGCTGAAATGCTCCCCAAAGTTAAAAGTATTTTTTCTTTTTCTGAAAAATGTCTCTCCTTGACTGCTCTTTTCCACTCCCTGGCTTTTTGGATTTTCCAAGCATGATGATCACAACACCATCTACCATCTTGCATGCTGTTCTGCATGCAGCTCTGCTACTGCCTTGTCAAGACAGGGAAGATGTTCCTCTACTCTCGAATCCAAGCTGACTTTGTGACTGCTTTGACTGATACTGTATGGTAGATGTGCTGCTCTCTCTGTTGTGGCTTTCGGCTTCCTGCAATACTCACTCTGGCAGGGACCAACAACATATAAGGTCAGCTACCCAAACCATAAAGAGACAACATCCGGAGCCAAGCTCTTCCAGATCCCATACATGTGAGACAACAAGTCCTCCTGGGTACACCTGTTCCATGAGGGGTGGAGCATCAGCCGTCTTGATTTGGTTGTCTCAGACTCCAGATGTCAAGCCACCCCTGCTAAGGCCTCAGACTCTTGGGCAAAGATGAGCTGTCACCCACTGTGCCTGTGAGAGTCCGTGCGTCACCCAGTTTGGTAGTCATAGTGCTACTCCCAGCAATGGGTAGGATGACTTGTTTCACAGTTGTAGTTACCCTACCATTAACACCATTGGACTCATTTACTAGGGTTGCTGTAGAATTACTGAATAGTCTGTGGTTTAACAGAAATGTAGTGTCTCACAGTGGTGCAGGCCAGGAGTCCCTAATGCAAGTGTCTGCAGGGATGGTTCCTCGAAAGGCTGAAGGAGGAGCTACTCCAGGGTGCTCTCCTTTGCTTGTAGAGGGTCTTCTCTGGATCACGTTTATTTTACTCTGTTAGTTACGTTGGGCTCAGGCTCATTCAGATGATCTCAGTTTGACTTGACCAGCTCATAGTATTCATATCCACAGAAGGCCACATTTTAGTTTTTTGGGAGTACACACTTTAATTCATAACAAGCTTTTCAGTGGATAGTCAATTCTGTTTATTTGTAAGCAATTTTCCTGGTTATTTCTTTCTGCAATAACCGAGCAGATATGTAATTTTTTTCAATTTGTTCTTTAAATTTTCTTTCCTTTGTGCTAATTTTAAATAGCCTGTGAAGTACCCTGTATCAGTTTTCTGAGTTTTATTTGTTTTTATAGCATATTAATGTATAGCTTTACCAGTTTCTCAACCCATATCCTGTAAGGTGTTGTATTACTTCTGAATATTTGCAGTTATAGATAGTATTGCCATGGAGAACTGTTTATGTGTGTTTTCATGTTTTTGGACCAAAATGTATATGCGTGTGCCGCTTGTATTTTTTTCCTAAGAATTGTGCCATTTTTCGTGTCTACCAACCATTGATGTATGAATGTTAATGTTCTTGTTCATCCACAGAATTATCCATGCAATGCCTTTTCAATATTTTTAATGTTTGCTAATCTTGTGTGATAAATGGTATATGAGTATATATCGAGTTTGGATTTCTTAATTGACTGAAACTGAGCATATTTTTCGTTAAAGGCCAGTTTATTATTTATACATAACTTCGGTCCTTAACTACTACATGATTTTTTTTTTGAACTCACATTAGTGGTGTTCTGATTTCTATAATATATGTTTCAGATATTTAAATTTGTGATATTTCTTTTAACATTGCCTAGTTTTTGATGCATTTTAAAAATATGCAGTTAAATTTGTCACATTTTTTATTGTAGCTGGATTTTGAATCGTGGATATAATCTTTTCCCACATAGAAATTATAAAATGATCCACTTGTATTTTCTCCTGTTATTTATAGAACTGTTCTTTTTTTTTATATCTTCTATCAGTGTGGATTTTATTCTTCCATATGGTATGAGGAACAAATTGAACTATCTTTTTCAAATGCCTACCCAGGTACCACATTGATTTGGAAAGGCCTGTCTTTACCGCAGTGTCATGCACAGTTGCTTTCATCACGGACTTGGTCTCCACACTATGTTGGCTAAACGTTTTTAGATCTATTTTCTATTTAGTTGGTCTGCCCATCTGTCTGTGTGCCATTGTGCTGTTGAATTACTGTAACTTTGCAATATTTTAATCCTAGTAGATCCAGATCACTTTCATAGCTCTCTTCAGCATTTTCTTGGTGAGATTTTAAGTATTACTATTTTATATGCACCCAGTGATCAAATTGTTCAGCACTGAAATGGTTTGTTGGGATTTTAACTCACAAAGAACTTACATGTTGCCGACACTGAAAGGTCAAAAGACAAAAAAACTTAGCAGTGTGGTATTTGATGCTTTTCTTACATATATGTTCAGTATTTGTTGAACCTCTCCCTGAGGTTTTCGGCTTTTGTGGTTTATTTCTTGTTAGTTCATTTTGTTGCTAATGTAAATTAAAATCTTATTTTATTGCATCTTAAAATAATAAGTTTTTAAAAGTAAAATATTAAAAAATATATTTTATTTTGGGGTAGTCTAGTGGCTGAAGTCCTCACCTTGAACGCACCAGGCTCCTGTGTAGGCTCTGGTTCTAATCGTGGCAGCTCCACTTCCCATCCAGCTCCCTGCTTTTGGTCTGGGAATGCAGTCGAGGACGGCCCATATATGTATGTATATGTGTATGTGTGCGATGTGTGTAAACAATAGTTTTATGATTGATTTCTGGCACTTGATAGCAGTTTGCCTTCCCTTGCTTCTGGGGACACACTCCTCTCTACTCTTGATGTTAACCTGTGTTTAAGCAAGAATCTTTCTCGGTACATAGGAAAGCAATAGCATTCACAGAAGAATCTCACAGTCACTTGTGTGTCTTCATTCTGATAAAACTGGGAAAATAGTTGTATTTACTCTGGTGAGGGTTAAGAAATTCATGGTAAATTACAGACAAATGCAAGAAGGTTGCCACCAAAAGGCAAATTGGGTCATCACTTCTCCATATGGAATAGATTAATTATGTGACCTGAATAAATGGTCCTTGGATTTTCTGGACTATGTCTCATTATATTCCATCCCACTGTTTTTTGACTTCATTTGAATTAGATTGATTTTGGGTCAGGAAATGCTGAAGCTGGGACTATTGTAAAGTGTGTGGTGGCGTTTACTTACTGTCATTGGAACACAGTCTTTATTTTGATCTATATTTCTTCCTTCCCAAGTCTTTGCTTCTGTTGGCCAAACTTGGGACCTGGTTCCCTCTCACATCCCTTTCACCATGAATTCTTGTCCATCTAGGGTGTCTGCTCAGCTAGTTTGTCAGGTGATAACGCTTATAACAGCGTTTCTTGCAGGTGACAATTACTCTGAAAATAACTCACCTAAGAAACCAAAGAAACCTCAGTATTTCTGGGTCTCAGAAGAGAAGAATTATGTAGCTACAAGCACTGCACCCAGGGGTGCCAGGATGATTCTGAAGTTTGTACATTTTGCTGAAATTATTTCATCATAAGGATTTGCTCTAGCTAGATGTGTGATCCATTGGGTCAATTTGGAAAACAAAGAAGGTGTTGTTGGGGAGGTATTTCCAGGCTAAGGTATTACCTGGATCAGAAGTGGAGCAAACCAGGGCAAGAATGGGAGTAGGTGTACCGGTTTCTTTATCTAGGCATTTGGGTTGTTTTCATGTCTTGCTATTGTGAATTGTGCTACTATAAATATAAGGTTGCAGGTCACTTTCTCATGTGCAGATTTCACTTTCTTTGGATATATTCCCAGCAGTGGGATAGCTGAATCATATGGTAGATCAGTTTTCAGTTGTCCGAGCACTCTTCATACTGAATTCCATTGTGGCTACACTAGTGTATAACCCAAGTTACCTTTACCCATATCCTCACAAGTAATTTTTAATTGATATCTGTATGTAGACCATTATCCCTGGAGCTTGGTGGAACTTCAGTGTGGCTTTTATTTGGATTTCCCTAATACTGGGGAGCCTGAACATTTAGTCATATGTCTATCAGCCATTTAAAAAAAAAACGCTCATTTCATTTACTCACTCTTAACGAGGTTGTCTGTTTTGCTGTTGAGTTTCTGAAGCTCTTGGCCAATCCTGGATATTAATTGTCTGTGTAGTGTGCAAAGATTTTCTCCTGCTATGTTGGTTTCCTCTGTGGTTGGTTTCTTTTCTGTACTGAGGAATTTGATGTGCCCCCTTTGTTTGTTTTGACTTGGACTGCCTGTGCTTTTGGTAACTATTCTAAGATGTCTTTACCAATGCCTATATTTTGTAGAGTACTTTCCATGCTTTGCTCTAACAGCTTTATAGTTTCTGGGTTCAGATTTAGGTTGTTTATCTATTTAGAGCTGATTTCTGGATAAGGTGACTGTGGGAGTCCTGATTCTTCTAGAAGCAGATACATGATAGTTTTGTAGACATAATGGTTCCTCCTTTCCTTCGTTACGTTGCCTTCCCTGTTTTATCCTCCTGCCATTTTCCTCTGTACGGTCACAGTAGTATAGTAATAACAATTACATGTGTAACTTTCTGCTATTTAAGTGTATCATTACCTTGTAAAAGTAAAAAAAATCAAGTATTCTATTGTCAAGATATATTTAGATGTCACTGGGAGTCCTAATTTTACTCGAGGGGAGAAGTGTACTATAATGTATCTTTGCTTCCCAGTAGACAAATCTGTATTATGCAGTTGATATCTGAGAATATATATAAATATTGATTATCTGTATGTATTTACTTTTCATAAAGGCTATCTTTTATCAGAGGGAACATATATTGTCTCTTTGGGTTTGCCTTATTTCATTGAGCATTTTATTGCAAGTTGGGACCATTTTATTGCAAGTGTAGGATCACAGTTCAAAGTATAATGTACTAGTTCCTCTTACAATGTTGCAACTGAAATTGAAGAGCTCCTGTGTCTTTGTCCTTGTGACACTAAATATAAAATAGTTTTGTCCTGTGGAAATCAGAGGCTATTAATGAAAGTAACTTTTGAAATTCTTATTCCAAAAGTGTATTTTGGCTTATCACATATTTTGGGTTTAGTGTAATGTTACTTTCCTCATTCTTCCAATTAAATACTTTGTTTTATACTTTTCTCACTGAAGTATGACAATTACGTTTAATTCTTGACTTAGGATAAATGGTAATTTATCATCAAAAGTTTTCCAAGAGCTCCTGTAAGTTAGTGATAGCCATTAGGTGTTCAAATTAGCAGGAAGTTACCACATGAATTTATGCTGACAGACCAATCCGTAAAGCAACAAAAATCTGGAAGTGAGAATACATCCAAAAGATGTTGAAAGTGAATGTGTATTTGTAGATTAAAATACAATAACAACAGAGTACATCCCTTGTGCCAGACCCCACCCCTTTTTTTTTGTTTCATGTCTTGAAAGTACCATTTAGCAGGAGAAAACATTCCCAGGTCTCAATTACCAATTGTAAAACCAGACCCTCCAGGGCTATGCATGCTACATATTCCTTCTTTTTTTCCATTCATTTTTTTAAAAGATAGCCTATTTTTTCTATTATAAAGAGAACAGTTTTATGCATTCCATAGGTTTGGTTCTAAGAAGACAGTCACCCTTCCCTAGGTCTTTTGCCTGCCCTATTTGCTGGCTCCCTTCCCTCTCTTCAGTGGTGCCTACTCAGAACAGGGAGTGAGACAGAAAAGGCAAGTAATTCAATTCAGTAAGTTCTGTGGAACATGGCACAGGAGGATGGAGTTGAGGAAATGTCTAACTCCACATGGTAAGAATTTTAAAGAAGAAATCACACTCAAAAGGAAATGATTAAGCAGAGGGTTTCTTTAACTCCTTTGAACTTTATATAAAAAATTAAGGAAATAAAATCTCATGACAATGTTCCTTTGAACCTGAAGTATTTTGAAACCAGTTTTCCCTGAACCGCAAGTCGGAGTTTAATGATGTTCTCCATACTCTTTGTAAGATGTGCTTGTCCGAGGCATTTTCCACCAAAGACAGGATGTCTATCCATTGCTGGAAGGTCATAACTTTCTGAACAACTTCAATGAGCTTGCAGGACTCTGTTACCACCGCTGAAATTGCATGCTTACCAAAGTCACTTCCTTTGGTTTGAAGCTTTATATGACCATTGTACTTAGCAAATTATACTATTTGATTAAATATTCATGCCCATTATAGTTATGTAATTAGAACTTTAATTAAATATTAACTAAATCAATGCAATGTGAGCTTTAAAACAGCTCTATACCTTGGAAAGTACAGTCAAATGCTTTGGAAAGACTGCCAAGGCCAGCTACAAATGAAAATATTCTGTTGAACTTGATTTGTAGAACAAATATAAAAGCTTAGGGGCTAGGGTTCCAAACTCTGGTGGTGCCAATATTATATGTAAGTATGCATTAGAGTTCTTTAAAATTGTATTATTATTAACGTCATGAGTGCTATTCATTCAAGAAAGATCTAGGACCTGATCAAAGTTTCTCAACACAAAGGAAAGACCATCAAGTCACGTGTAAAGATGACCAGTGAATGTTTTGTATGTTTGTTTCTCTTCAGCTTGCATGTTTGTCCTTCTAACAGGACAAACCTTAGCACCTGGGATCCAGTGCAGTAACATTCCTGAAAAGGGCTGGGTAAAGGAGAGTATTCCTAGGCCCCTGCAAAGGCTGAATACCCAGAGGATCTCTTAGAAGTCCACCAGATGCATTTACCTGCTGCAGAGGAAATTTGACTCAGTTGAGTGTATTTCATTTGAGATGGGCATATAAATGACATTGTGTAGCTCACTTAGTCCAGCAAACACATCTGCTCACCATATGAGAGAATTTTTTTTAATCTCTTTAGATCCCTTCTGCCCACACAACCCACCTCTACCTCCTTTCCTCTAGTGCCCTTTTTTCTTCCCAATTATTTCCTCTCAAAACACCCAGATGATTCTTGTCCCACCTGACTGCATTCCCAGAGATGTATGAGAAGTGGCTGTGGGCCAGGAACCAATCCTGATGCCAGAAGCCCAGAGCTTTCTGGAAGCTAAGTGGTATATTAGATTTTCTTCCATCTGGAGCCTCCTCTGTAGTGAATAAGGACAACAATTAATCTCTTGGTTAAATTATTCCGTGACACATAAAAATGATCTAAAACATTGCAACCAGCTCTATGACTTCCAGTGTCAACTCCATCCCATAATGAAGAATAGCTTTACTCCCAAAACTGCATGGAATAGGATGGGATGCATGCGTCCCCCACAGCAGCAGGATGCTTTAATCCCCTGTATTTACATGTGAAACCTCTGAGAGGTAAGTAGATAATGAGAATGGAGCCCTCATGAATGGAATTGGTGCCTTTGTAAGAAGTAGCATGAAAATAATGATCTCTTTTCCCACCATGTGAAGACAGAGCAGGTAGACATTCAACTAGGCACATGGGGATTCTCCCGAGTCTACAAACTGGCTAGAAACTTGCTCTTGAGCTTTCAAGCCTCTACGACCACAAGTAAAAAGCAGAAGTTTCCTATGCAACCTGTTCGGTGCATGTCTTAGGGGTTGTGTTGGGGAGAGTAGCTATCACAGGTTCCCCAGCTGTCTTTCAGTTTCCCTAAAGAAACTGCAATCTGGTTGCAAGAAAACAGCAGGCTTGCTTTGGCTCAGGCTACCAGAGCTATTAGAATTTCTAGAACAAAATCCTCAAAACCAAACTCCCTAGATAGAGATGAAAGAATTTCAGTGGTGAGAATGTAAACCCCATGTCAGCTTTGCCCACCCATCTGATAGCCCTGGGAAACCAGAGGGATCTGAGCTCACGGAGGAACACTTTCCTCTTCCAAGATCAACTCCATGGTCAACCCCAACCTTAACCCTAGGCAGCATATGGTTCAATGGCACTGCTCTCCAGTTAGAAGAAACCAGTGTAACTGAGAAAATATACTTACAAATTTTATGGAAGCACGTCTTGGAAAAGATTTTTCTTCTCAGGAGGTGTTGGGAGAGGACCCCATGGTTTACAAGGAAACACATATCCCCAGAGACCAAAATGACACATTGACGTTCATAGCAAGACCCTCAAGGGGCTCACGCACAGTGCATCAGACCACAGAGAAGACTTGCCAACCATGGGAGCAGCCCTGACGGCTCTGCTCAACCGCTCATCAACATAGACTCTGAAGCGGCATCCGCGTACTTTCGACCTCGGTTCTCTCTTAACTCTTAGTAATTCACTTTGTCTTTATGTGAGTGGCTGGTTCAGTCTCTTTCGTCTCCTTCTCAGGGCCAGCCCCCAGGTTCTTCACAGTCGGCTCTTAGAGGCCCTGTGAGAAGACCTCACAGTCCTTCCCACCTGGCAAGACCTAAGTAAGACCTTCCTCCTGTCACACGTTAGCTGCGACCTCGCTGGGCCCCTCACAGGCATGCATCCCAGATGACTCCGTTCAGTCTGCCCTGAGCCCTTGCGTTCCGGTGGCTGTGAGCGCGTCTGTGTGTCCTCTGGCTGAGCTGCTCTTGGTCGTTTTCCCCAAGGCTGTACCCAGACCAGAGACTTCTGCATTCCACAGGCCAGACCCCACAGCGTTGGAACTGCTTGTTTTGAAGGTCATGCTTGAGTGACTTCCAGAGATGACTGCTGGGAGTTAACTCTCCAGGGAGATGGAGGCTGGCAGACAGCCTGGGAGGCAAGTCCGTTTGGGGGAAATTTGGGAGCAGCAGGTCTCAAGGATTCTTGAATCTTTGGGTTTAGGAGAGTAAATTCTGCAAACTTCGCAACTTGTTTTGCAATGAGACCCACTTGAGATATCTAATTTCAATCTGATGATAGATGGTATTTCATCCAGTGCTCCACAGATCCTTTTCTGCAAATGGGAAGTTAGGATGAGGAGGAGAATGGGGGTTGGCACTGGCCCAGATGTGGGCAGTAAGTGGCAAGGTTCCAGCCAAGAGCAGAGGCATGGCTCTGAACGAAGGAGAGAGTGAGGAGGGATCCTTTAAGTCTGTTTGAGGACCAAGGAGCCATGTTTGGGACATCCCCATACGTAAGGCAGGAGGAGACTGTGGCAGCTGAGTACTGTGAGGCACTAGGGTTCATCCAGTGCAGACCCAAGGGCTTGTGAGACCTGCTTCCACATCTGGCCTACATGGTATCCCACGGCTGTGGGATATAGAGGCACCAGAGCCTGGGCTTCTGTTCCCATTTACAGTTTCTGATCCTGGAGGTTTGGATAACTGATTTCCCTTTTGTCAGGAAATAACTTGAAGCTGTTCCCTGTCTTCACTGATTAGCCTAACCTAAGGAGTTTTTAGAAAAGATTGGAATTTTACTCATTCTCCTCTCAAATTCAGAAACCCCATTTTTGGATGACTCTTCTCTTCAGACATACCTGGAGACCACAGAATGAATTTACCAGTTTGCACAGCCTGCTTGCAGGGCTGCGCTTCAAGAGAGGCCCCTTAGAAACGAGTTTCTTGTAAGAGAATGAAGCAGAAGGGGCAGCACGCCCCCATGCCGGATTTTGACCCAAGGGGAGGGTGAAGTGGGTAGGTTGGGCAACAAGAGACTGTGCGGACGGAAGGGAACAGCTAACTGGGGCTATGCTTCTGGCACTGGCTACACTCATGCACGTTTTCTAACTTTTAAATGTATTGCCAAATATCTCTACATGAGCAGTGTCAATTTATAGCAACATCAGAAATATGTACATGACTTTCCCCCCATAGTCTGGCCAGAGTGTGTCATGAAATTTTTAAGATTTTTGTTAGTCTCAAAAGTAAATAATAACACAGAGATATATGGAATTGCTAGTATTTTTAAATTCCATATTCTTCCTCTATTCACTGAAACACACACACACACACACACACTGTCCATGAAATATTTCTGTTAAGTAAGTGGATAGCTTAGTAGAGTCAGATAAGGTAGTAACTTGTTCTATCAGGGGAAATGAAATGCCTAATTGCCCAACATCTGCTGTTTGGAGACTAGTAGATGAATGATATGATATATTCAAATCATCTATAAACCTAAGCACTGTGTCCTACAAATCTGGGAAGAAGTAAAGCACCCATCTGGTGATGGGAACTCCTGGAAAGCAGGAGCCTGTAAATCCTGGGAAATACCCATCTCTACTATGGAGTTCTGCCACAGTGCCCAACTGCTCTGACCATAAATGCCTGACACAAATCAGTGTCTATCAACTGAGCCATACATTTTCAGTTGAGGTTAATCAATGTCAGCACAAAAGGCCACACATTATGGTGATTTGAGGAAGGAGAAACAGTGTAAAAAGACAAGCCAGAATGGATTAGTGCATCTTTAAGAATGGGAGCAGAATTTGCATCTGTAATTTTATTCAGCAACTCCCAGATGGAATATTTCTGTTTTTGTTTATCTTGTCATAGATCATGCTTTTGGTTAAATTAGGCCTGGGAGAAAGTTTTCTTGACTATTTTAGTCCATCAAGCATTAACTTTGGTTTACAAATGTGTGAGAAACTGCTGACATTTTACAAATGACACCTCCATTTAATTACTCTCCAACTCCCGCAGCATCCCACCAATCTAAATTAAGGAGCTTTTGTAATTTAAAATTAAAGTATGAAGCTTCCACCAGTAACCTTCGTCCAGTGTTCCCAACGGAATTCAAGGTCTGTTGAAAATGCAGTAGAGGCTTATGTTGAGCAGTTAACTGAGTGTCAAGGTATTATAAACAATTATTTGCCTTCACAATGATGTTAAGATGTATGGTTATAACATCTGCTTCCAGATGGAAACTTGAGGTCATGATAGGCCAGATGACTAGCTCAATAATTCTCGATTTCTTCTATAAGAGATGAATTTAATAATTAGAAAGGCAGAGTTACAGAGAGATATTTTTGATCTTTTAGTTCATTTCCTAAATGGTCACAATGCCCAGGACTGGGTCTGGATGAGTGGGAACCATGAAGGCCATCTAGCTGTCCCACACGGGTAACAGGAACCCATGTGACTTGAGCCATCTGCTTTCCCAGGCACATCAGGGGTGTGCTTGATCACAAGTGGGGCAGCTGGAGTGTGCGCTGACTCCTAGGGGATGCCAGCATTTCAGACAGTGACCTGCTAGTACTTTTTTTAATGTAAATTTTATTTTTTATAATGATTACATGGTGGATCAGTGTGGAAAGGATTCAGGTTTTGGGAAAATTGGATATACACATTGCTTCCAAATTTGCTGTTTCTTGTTTTTTGGGGGAAGGGGAGAGACAATGGGGGAAACCACTCATGACTTTCCACACTTCCCAGTACTGAGGGATGAGGAACCACCATCTCATATCAACCCAGAATCTCAATGTGGACACATTCTGAGGGTTCTGTCCAAGTGGTTTGGATAGTTCTGAAATGCTGCCAGGCTCAGTATTCTTTCCTATAGTAATGAATCTGAATTTTGAATCTTGTGGTGGAAGCTGCAATTTAAATAATAAGGTAATGGATTTCTTTCTTTTTTTTTTTTTTTTTTAGATAAATGGCAACTTGATTTCTCCCCAGCTTCATTTAACTGACTCAAATCTTCACACCTTTCCCCTCAAAAATTCTAAAAATATTTTTAGAAGCACTGAAGTAGACGCATTAAAACTCTTGTAATTACCCCCCCTTATCACTTTTCTGTGTCTCCTTTCAGTCTTTGAAGACATATGTATTTTATGCTGCTGTAATTATAGCAATCATGGCAACTTTGCATTCTGCCTTTTACACAATAGTTGGTCATAAATATGTTCTATAATGTTATGTAGTATTCATAATTATTTCTAATGACTTTATTATACTCTTTGCAGTTAACCTACCAAGTTGACTTAATTATTTGCTTACTGTTGGACTCACAAGTTCATTTAAATTCTACAGCCACAGGTAATACAACAATAAATATTTTAATGTTTATGGCTTTGTCTCCATTTGAATTGCTTCCACAGAATAAATTTCTAGAAGTGCATAAGAAAGTATGTCTGTCTGTTCAAGTTGCGGCTGCTGTGACGAATGAACATCCCATTTTGCCCACCATCTCTGCAGCAACAGCAGATAACCATTTCATGTAGTTGGTTAATTTAGTAGAATACAATCTCTTCTGTGTCTGCATTTTATTTTGTTTTCTTAATAAGCCCAACCATTATTCATTTTAGAAACAAGTTAATGTGTAAAAATAAGTTTTTCAACTCTTGTAATTCAGTACCCCTCCACCCCAATCTCAACATTTAAGGCAGGTATTAGAAGTATTGTTTTGATCAGCCAAATATTGACAGCCATTATGTTTCATGAACTTGGCCTCAGGTTTCTGATCAGGGTCTGAATCTTAGTTTTGTGTTGCCAGTGGAAATTGGTGTGTTATGATTTGAGCTGGATAATCCATCCCAGTGCCCTCTAAAAGCTTAGATTCCATTTTCATTGGTAATATCTAAAAGCACATTGAGCAACACTCTCTATTTGGAGAACTTGAGAGAGTGGCTAAGAACACAGGGCAAAGGAGGAACTAAAGAAGTTTCATCCTTAACTCGGTCTGATAAGAGGCAAGCATTCCTCCAGATCTGTACCAGAGTGAAATCTACACTTTCCTACCTACAAAACATCTACATTGATTTTTTTTTCTTGTGCCACTAAAGGTCAGAATGAAAAATACCTCACCTTTTAAGATGGTCCCATAAATAGGCTGTTTTCTGCTGAGGGAGAGGGTTTTTTTTCCCCTACAGCTCTAATAACTTATTCATCTCCTGCCCTCAGTAAACACAAACAGCTTAGGCATTTGCAACAATTCCACTACAAAGGGAGTGCCAGCTGGGGAACCATGGAGCTGTGACTCAGATATAAAATGCCTTCTCTGTATTTCTGTGACCGTGGGAATTAGCGTGTATAACTGATAGCGTTATCAGTTTGGTCAACACAAATGTATTACTTGAATTCTGTTTTTCAGAGTATACATAGGGCGCAAAGGGCACCATTGGATATGGTCCATTCTAGGACTGCTTTTCATGAGTGGAAATACACACATAAATCTTGTATCAATGATCATTTTTTCCCCTTCACACATCAAATAATGACATCCCCAAGGAATGTAAATGGTGTGGAATGCCACATTCTTGGTAACTAATGAAGTGTGAGACAAAGGGAGAGTTCTTGGGAATCTGAGAGCTTTTGGGATCCTTAGGTGCCAGTTTTCACGGGATTTTTTTTTTTTTTTGCATTTCGAAAAGTGTCAAGAATTGATTTTTTTTCCTGTATGAATTTGTGCTTGTAGATTATAGTTTTTCAGAATCAAGTTAGCCCAGAATAGCTTTCACAGCAACAAAAGATGATTTTATTGAAGTCTTGCTTTATTGTTACTGAACACAAAACATGTATTATCTACTGCTGTGTTCTCCAAGAAAAGTCTCGGAGTAGCAAGGAAACCTTTGTCAATTTTTACATCCCAGAAGCTTGTTTCGGTGCTCTGAGAGTTCCTTAGAGAGCACATTCACATCAAGAATTTTGAGCCCCCCTAATTGTCTGGTCGGAGCAGGTGTTCTGCTTGTTCTGACAGTGTCCCCACTGCCCCTCGGCCCCAGCAATGTAAGTGACCCCTCCATTAGCAAAGAACAGAAAGACCTGCGACTCCGGATTTTTCAACCTCGTGGCTGTAGCACCTGGGCTTCCCTGGGAGCTGTCTGAGATTGCAGTCCCAGTTTTGGAAACAGTGTTGGGAGCCATCACACTCCACATTCCACACATGACTTCCTGCTTTGAAACAGGCTCTGGATCCAGGGCCAGTCTTACAAACCTCATTCTGTTCCCCTGAAGAAGCTCTCAGTCGTTGCTAAATTTTCCTAGTGTTCTCCCTCCCACATTTAGATAGCAAGGGGCAGACAAAGGCTGCAGACTTAGTTCACAGGGCAATTTTAAATGACTTTTGCTTGGCTGATAGTATTCAGTGGTAATAGGAGGGTTCTGAAGAAGTGGAGACAGGGAAGGTTTAAATTTGCTCAGATCTTTGTTGGGTTAAGTCCTTCAGGTTTGTGATAATCAGAGTTGATTCTGATATTCTGTGTCTAACACAGATTTCACTAATAGATGAATTTTGGATGTGAATAAATAAATGTAATGGCTAAGTTGCCAAATGGACTCATTATAAAAAGATGGTTTGGAAATCAGTCCCCTTTGCTCCGTTAACACCTTCTCTAGCCGCTGAAGAGCATCATCGTGCAGTTTCTACGTATTAAGAGACAGGAAATTTCTTTAAGATGCTTTTGTTCACTATCTATTTTTTTTTTTTTTTGCATAGAACGTACCACAAAGGTCATGGGCAAAATGAAATGACAGTAATTTATGATCTATTACCACAGTCCAATGTACAATTTCTTACCTGTTTTCAATAGGTTTCTTTTTTATACTGTTGAGTAAAGGACCAAGGTATGTCATTAGTGAAAATTTATCACGGCAATTAGCAATGGGAGAAAAAGAAAATGTCTACGGGAGAAGGAAAATGCAGTAACATTTAACAATGAGCATCAACTTCTGGAAATATGACATTAATTAAACCTTTAAGAGCCTATTTCATCCTTTAGTTTTACACTGTTGTTCTGCCCAGGCAAAATGAATGGGGCAAGGAAAGTAATGATACAGATAATATCAAAACTTTCTTCTTCTGACCCTGTTTTCTCCTCTAAGGCTAAAAAAGGTAAAAAGAGAAAGGTTGGTTCTGAACTGTTCCTTGGCACAAACGTCTGTATTGCCTGTGTGCATTGCATGTGTGTATATTACGGACAGAGCTCGCCTGTTCGGAGGTGTAGGGTGGAGTATATGTGTGTAAAGGCCAAGGTGAATGGATCAACCACCTCACCCATCACACGCATTTCCTACTGCCATTGGAAGAAGGGGCGGCAGTGCTGGGGTGCTCCGTCAGCAGGGGACCTGAGAATTGGCAGGTCAGTTCCTCCCAGGCCCACAGGTCACATTCTGAAACAGAAGCACCTCCTCCGAAGACTGTTGTAGAGGCTTGCTAAGCTGTATGTCCACTGCTGTTCACAATTATTTTGAGTGTTAGCAGAGTTCACAGTTTCCTCACTATGCCATTTAAGCTTTTAGAGGTTTGGCAGTAAAATATTCTAGAACATTTTACTAAACGAAAAAAAAAACCTTTTTTTCCCCTTCAACAAAATAGAAAAGACAGATCTTCTATTCTGAGGATATAAAAATACATATAAAATGTGGAAGAATGGGTTTTCTTTATACGAGTGAAAGCACAATTTTTCTTATTTTCACCTTTTTCCCCTAAAATTTACTTATTTTATGATACAGTTCCATGGGGCCAAGGTAAATGTGTATCTAAGAAGTAGACCATAAAATGCCATAAGTCATATTGCATTATACAGGACTGGTTGACACTGTTGAATAATCATTAATATTGGCCATTTGGAATGCCAGGGGAATGTCTTCCTGGAGTTTTTGCGGCATTGGAAGGCAGATTAAATGCAGGAAGGAAAACTCAACATCAGTAGGAGGGGTAAAAAGTACCCAGTGAGAGAATGATGTAGTCAAAGAGTTTCTCTTATTTGTATCCTCCACAAAAATGTCAGTACTGCGGAAATTAACAAAGAATGCTATGTTCTTGAATAAGCATTGCCTGAATCAATGGAAGGTATGGGGGAAAATTGTTCACTTACCTCTATGACACAAACTATAGGACTCTACTATCAGACAATGTGGTGTATTTGAAAATTCAAGTTAAACTTAAAATCCAGAAGAGATTTCTAGCTACTTGAATTCTGAGGGGTCACTTTAAATTGTAGACCTCAATATCTGTCAATTTGTTTTCTCTGAACAACCTTATCTATGTGGACCAATCCGGTCTGACCTGGGCTGCTGTTCATACTGTGAGGTATTGGAGTTGGCTCCCTCTGGTGGATAGTCACCACTCAACTGGGAGCCCAGGAGTTCCTTTACTAATCCCAAGTGTTAAATATGTTCCATGCAAGACTTTCCTGAGGAGCTGTACTGAAGCAGATTGCCTCATTCAGGAGACCCAGACTGCACTTGAGCATCCATAGACAAGGATGGATCACTTTTAAATAAAATCTTCTGTGTCTTTGCTATGGAAAAAATATAGTAACACTAAGGTCCTCCCCTCCCCACTATTCTAAGAGCAGAGAGCCAAGGAGACATTGTTCTTTCTGCATATCTGGTGAAAGAACACCAGATGGAAGCTTGGTATAGTAATGAACAGCTTTGCACTTGAAAGTCCAAGAGCTCAAGGTCATACGCTCATCATTGCTTTGATGGGTTTTGTGAGCCAGATCATGGGTACTCGTCCCACTTGCACTGTTCCTCTGGATCAAGTTTCTGAGTGGGATTTACACCCTTGATTCTCCAGATGGTCTTCAGAGACTCAGCACCAGCTTCGTTTGGGGGCTTAGAGATTCTAAACAGCATCAGCATCACCTGGGAGCTCTTCAGGCTTACCACTTCTAGAACTCCACTTAGACTTTGAGAAGCAGAGACACTGGGTGGTACTTAGCCTGTTTTTCTGAACCTTCTGGGTAAGTTTGATGTGCTCAAAAGTGAGTGCATCTACAACACATGAGCATACAGAACTCCTGGGAATGTTTAAATGAGGACTCTGACCAGGAGTTGGGGCTTGAAGCTTTGCATGCTAACCTGCGGTTGAGTGATGTCTGTGCCTCTGGTGTGTGGGGTACACTTCAATGCAGCAAGGTTTGGGCATCTTTGTGGCTCTTGATTTTTTTTTTGAATTTTTTAGGTTGTAGAGTTTCAGCCTCGTGTTGTATGTTGTCCCTGTACTAACAGGAACACTGGTTCTGAGTGCTGAGTGCCTATGGGACACTCCTTCCATCAGAGCATTTGTTACACCATGCTGTAACTAGTTGCTTCTCCATATTTATCACTGGGCTATCAACTTATGGAGGGCAGGAAGTACATCTGTATTTACAACAACTTTACGTGCCTGATAGACAAACCTTGTAAAACATGAGAATAGAGCAAGATTCTGATAGCGATGGCTAACTCCACACACCCTGTCAAGATATATTGAGGCTTCTTGAAGTAACTCCTGTTATTTATTTGGCATGTTATATGGTATTTTCTGCCGTCTTGTGATGGACTAGTTAATCCATGAAGAAATAGTAAGATCAAGCTTAATCTCAAATAGGTGTATGTCCAGGAGAAGATGAAATGGCTTGGGCAGAACTGTGGGTAAAGATCTGTTAACAGAATGTGTTTGGAGTTAGGTATTGTCAGTTTCCACAGGAGAATGATTCTACCAGAGGGAGTTCAGTGTTCTGTCTTGAAAAGATGATCTCATTCATTCAACTTGGGATTCTTTATTTGTTCAAAATACAACATGTTATCTCTTTTTTTAGCCTGTTTCTACTACATTAATTTCTGGCTATGTATAAAAATGTGTATCTAGTTTGTGTAAACCGTCAGTGTTGGTATTCTGTTTGAACCAGCTCTGGTGAGGTCTCCTTGCCATTGCACCCGGCTTGTCATGTCCTCAGAGGAATTCTTCCTAATGGGATGAAGACTGACCTCACTGAGATGACGGTTCAGGGCAGGGCAACTGATGTGTGGCAATGTACAGCTGAAGCAATCTTCTCTTCACCTCCAGAAAAATCTACTCAGAGGCATGGATAATTAGTCTGTATGGAAAGCAAACCCTGTGTTAAAATTGGTCCTTCAGTGAAAATATAGTGAAGAATATAATGCAAAATTAAATATGCTCTATACTTACCCATTCTGAGTTAAGTGAACATTAAACGATTAAAAAATGCATTTTATAAATGCATATTGTGTTTATAGTTATACGTTGCAAAGCTGCATAATAAAAGATCTGCAAAATTAAGAGCAATGCTTACTTCCATTACTGACCAAAAGACCAAGGTAAGTGCACCTTTACGCCCACTACAACACACACTGCCAAAAGTAGTAAGTCATATTGGATTTTCATCAGCCATTTCATTATCCTAGTCCTTCAAAACATTTTCTCTAGAGCTGCTACATTTCTTGTGCTTGGGATCACAGGAGTTAGTCTATTAGAATGATTTTCGGTAAAGCCTAGCTTGAAATGAAGAGTGTCTGGCTTTCACAATGGAGAAGCAAGTAGCAATCTAGGAACACCAGGACTGGAAATTGATTGAAAACTCACAGCCCAGGAAGCATGGTGCTCTGCAGGCAGCACTACCAGGAGCCCCCAAGAGGGCAATTACCTTGTTGTGTCCTCATGCTCTCACACCAAAACATTTCATATTTCCTTTCCTTTTCTAGCTTGTGCTAAAAAACCAAAACAAAAACCTCTACAACGTGAAAAGAATCATCTGAAAAATTTATTACAGTTGTCAATGGCCTGGAGAAATTATAGCAGGTTCCTGGAAAAATACATTAAAAATCCTTATGTTGGTCATTTTCCTATCTTGACCTAAAAATAGGCAACTGAGAGTAAGTTTAACTTTTTCTGGAGTTTTCAAACTTTCTGTTGTGTTCCTTTTCATTTTTATTCACTTACCTTTCTTATTTGCGTTTCTTGTGGTAAAGTTGATATTCGAAATATTGTACAGGATCAATGTGTAGGTTGTGATGAATTTAGACCTATGTGTCTCTCTGTGATGCTGTCACAATAAAGGCACTCAGTGTCTCCCAAAATCTCCTTTTATACTTGGGTGTCTAGAACACTTAACTGTTCTTTTGACATCCTTTTAAAATATGTGATCTTGTTAACCACTTATGGTTGACAGTCATTTCTCATACTTTAGTCAAAATACCATTTGTGAGTCTTGCGTTTTTTTTTATCTTGGCTAAACTTCTAATGTTTACTGTGCATAGCATGGGGCTTTGATCCATTGTGTAATAATAAAAACCACCATAAAGTGTATTTATCATTTCTTAGCACTTATAGTAATGGATAATGAAGAAATATTAATAGATATCTTATCCTTACCTCTTCAAGGGCAGGATATGAAACAGCTTGTAAATTACCAAAGGCCCAACTGATTCAAAAGCATTCAGGTAGTCCTGGGAGACACCACTCACTTATTCATTTATTTTATAAGTTCAGTTAATAAACTGAAGAATCTCATTTAGATGTTGTACCAACACACTGCAAGCAAGCATCTTGAACCCGTAAGAATTCATCTTCTCTTTCAATGATTCATTTATTTTTATTTTAAAGGCAAATTTACAGAGAAAAGGAGAGGCAGAGAGAGTTCTTCCATCTTCTGGTTTACTCCCCAGTAGGTGTGACCGCCAAAGCTGAGATGATTTGAAAGCAGGAGCCAGGAGCTTCTTCCAGATCTCCCACGAGGGTGTAGGGTCGCAAGAACCTAAGCCGTTCTTTGCTGCTTTCTCAGGCCAAAAGCGGGGAGCTGGATGAGAAGTAGAGCAGTCGGGATATGAACTGGTGCTCGCTCCCACTCCCCAAATTCATCTTGATGAACCCTTTTCCATATGAGAACGTTTTTCTGGAAAACTATAAAATTAATAGGAGAAAGAAAACAAAATCTAATAGCATCCTCAGCTGTTACAGCTGGGTCAGCCCAAAGCAGAATCTGAGAACTCAGCACAGGCCTCCCGTGAGGGTTGGAGGAGGGATCACTGCTACATCCCAGGTCTACACCAGTGAGCAACTAAAATCACAAGCCATGAGGGTTCAAACCCAGAAACCCTATTTGGCGATGAGGGTATCCCAAGTGGTGCCTTACCCACTAAGCCAAATGCCTGCCCCTTTGTTTATTACTAGCCGCTGTTTAAATTTGAACAGATCCTCATGGTTTATTCTATATAACAGAAAACGAACTCTAAATGAGGTGTGGGAGTGAAAGCAAAAAAGTTTGGCAATTCTGTCTCTCCGGGAGCCTCCTCTCAGTGTTAACGTGAGAAAAGGAAATGGTATTTTTATTTTCATTAAAATGCATCAAGCATCAAAGTCAGAAAATAGATCATCTTCGCTCCTGGTTGGAAACAAAGATGAGCCTATGTGTTCTGGGCATTGCCAGGGACTTCTCACACAGATCCGTTACTTGGATGCCAGCATACACTTAACGGGGGGAAGATGGAGCAGAGACCTAAACATTGCTGTTGTTACTATCTAAGCATGAGGGTCAGGCCATTGGCTAGATCTGAAAAGATTATGGAAATGGAATTAAAAGACCAATTTGCAGTGGATACTTGACCTGGTGTTTAAGATGTCTAGACCCCATGGGGAAAGTGCGTTAGTTGAAGTCTGGCTCCCATTCTGATTCCAGCTTCCTGCCAATGAGCACAGGGGAGGCGGAGATTACCGCTGATGCACTTGGGTTTCTGACACCCAAATGGGAGACACAGGTTGGGTTTCCGGCTCCCCTAACCCAGCCTGGCTCAGCATTGGCTGTTGACTCCCATTCAGGGAGTGAGTCCAGAGATGGGAGCTTGCTCTGTCTTTTTCCACCATTCAAAACACGATTTAAAAAATTTATTTTGGCATGAGAAAATTAGGAAACTATACACAGTTCTTTCCATACACCATTTTCATGAAGCTTTAGAAGTTTTATAAGAGGCAAAAGACATATGCAAGAAGGGCCTGTACTTCTGACCTCAGCAGTCAGGGAGATTGTATTAGGAACAGTTTCACATGACTGCCACTTAAAAGGAGGAATCAGCCAGATGGTGACCCTGTAGCATGAAGGGGAAATGTGTCGGGGAGATACCTGACCCTAACCAGCCAGGCAGAACCCTTGCACTTTGAGAGCCTTCTCCATGACCAAGTGTTTCCTGCTTACCTGGCCTGGCTTTTCTTGGCAATATGCATCGTGTCCTGAGGACGAGCCAAGGAAGATGAGTGGCTTTCAGAGAATGACCTCTAAAGATTAATTAGGCTTGACCAAAGCAAAGCGCAGGCCTGCAGTGACGGAGCCAGAGATAATGGAAAAGGTTTTCTGTAAATAGCAGTCACTCCCTCCACAGAGCAACCAATCAAGCACACACTTGATGGTAGCAACTTAAAGAATTAAGGAAATCTAGCACTTCCAATGACACATGAGCCCTCACAGACCATGGGGCTCTAGTTCACAGTGACAATTTCCCAATCTTTTTTATTTTAATTTGGAATTTTATGTTATAATTCCATAGGGTCTAGGATTCCCCCTCCCAAGGTCTTACCCCCTAAATGATTTTTCTCATAGTACAGTTCTATATAAGCAGTCATAAGTCCATCAGTCTGTTATTTAAGTGTGCCCCGACATTGCTGGTACAGATGTCAGACAGTCCAGCATCCAATTGTCTAGGTATGTCCAACAGTTTCATTGGCATCGACTCCATCTTTGATCCCTGTCTTGACCAAAGGCAACAATTTTTCCTTTGACAAATAGTTATTTGAGTTTGATGTTTTCCGCTCTGCATTTCTCTCTTCCCTCTGTCATTCTCCCTCTCGTTCTCTGTTTCGTTTGAGCTTTTCGCTTGTTTAAAGATTAGGCCTGATTTGAAAGTACCTGTCTTTCCCTAAGTAAAGGACAGATTGGCTGATCTGTATGCAAATGATACGCTTGGCTGCCTTAAAAATTGAAGGTTGACTTTGAGTTGACCCGTGCTTTACCCCTCAGTGGAAATCTATGAAAGGATGTTTATACTACCTGTGGACATTGTGTACAATACCAGCGGGAGTTTCTTCAACAGTAGATGAATAGCAGAGATATGGGCCGACTAAAATGTGGCAGATATATGCAAAAGACTATTGAAACTGATTTACATAGCTGGGTATTACTTAGTGTAGCTCTCCTTAGCTTCTCCAATCCTCAAAAATAATTTGCTGTAAAAATAATGTAAAGCTAAAAGCACACATATGGAAACATACCAGTTGAGTCTACAAAAATATACAGCACAGATTGTTAAACAGCATAATTTGGAGAATAACTCCAACACTTTTTATAATGCCCCTTCTCCTACCTGCGGGCAAGGCATAAAAAAAGCTCATTTTCAAAATCTGTGTGCTTCACCATGCATGGCCCACTGCAGTGTCAGTTTTTAGCATTAGCAGAGCATTGCTTTTGTTTTTGGAAAATTTCTGTCACACTGCCTTAAAAATCAGAATAGACAGAGCAGAACATTGACCTGGGATGAAATATGGATTTTTTTATGCTTCTCCCAAACTCAGCTTTTATTAAGGTTATTGAAAATAAGATCAGTTGACTTAGAAATGCCAGAGAAACCCAAAGGCTAAAATTACATAAGATTAGCATACCTATTTTTAACCTACAACAAACATACCTCATTCCAAACCTCAGAAACGTCTTCCACCACATTGTTTCAGAACTGCATTTTTGTCATGTTTAGTTTTTATTTCCAAGGTAGCAGGTTACCTGTCCTATGTTCTTGCACGAGAATGATGGAATTTGGTTTACCAAGAAAGTGCACTGAGACAGATCTTTGAATCTCTAAGGTCAGTTGTTAAGCCTTTTCCCTACACGTTTTGTATTCGTGGGTTCTCAGTGGGGAGGCTCCCAGTGTTGGGCTCCAGCAGCCTGGCAGGGTTTTCATGGGATGGAGACGGGGCAGAGACTGCAGGCTCCTTTCCTGGTCCTGTGTATCCTTCCCTAAGACACTTTGCCAAGATGTTATCACAAGGAGCGCGCTAATGTGCTTGTCTTTTACCTTGCATACTATTGAATGAATGAGTGAATAAATTAATTCTTGGCACTCCTTGTTTAAAGATTATTTTTATTGCAAAGTCAGATATACAGAGAAGAGGAGAGACAGAGAGGAAGATCTTCCGTCCGATGATTCACTCCCCAAGTGATCACAATGGCTGGTGCTACGCTGATCCAAAGCCAGGAGCCAGGAACTTCCTCCAGGTCGCCCACGTGGGTGCAGGGACCCAAGGCTTTGGGCCATCCTCGACTGCTTTCCCAGGCCACAAGCAGGGAGCTAGATGGGAAGTGCAGCTGCCAGAATTAGAACAGACGCCCTTATGGGCTCCTGGTGCATTCAAGGGGAGGACTTTGGCCGCTAGGCCACTGCACTGGGCACTACATTCCTTTTGATGGACTGATAATTAGAAACGTGAAGCAAAGGAATGGATGACACAGGATGAATTAAGGCTTTTTGGCAACCCACAGCAACGACAAAAGACAGATTACATTTGAATCTTCCCATTTAAGAATGATAGGGCAAGTGAGAGGAAATGTGGCTAACATCAGCTGCTTAAAAGGAAAAAGCAAAATACAGAGGTGGTAGGCAATATGTAGCACTTGTTGTAGAAATCGGATCATTCCAGTCCTTTCCTGTGTGTTCTGCCCTGATATTATTGAGAGCAAACACCTATTCAGACAAACTACTAGAGTGTGATGATGTATAGTGTGGCAAGGTGGTCGCGAGGAAGCCCGAGTGCCCATGTCCTGAGCCTTGAGGGAGCTGCAGGGTGCAGGGTGTTGCGAGCCTGATGCATTTCCAGACAGCTCTGCAGTCCCGGTGATAAACTCTAGAACCACATCTTCTCGAGCCAGAGCGTGCCCTCTGGGTTAGATCTGTGTGTTTTCTGTCCTAGTGGTCCCGCAGGGATTGGTTGGAGAGAAGATTGGGGAGTTAGATTGCCTTTCACAAGGGAAGGAAGAAGCAGAGATCCTCCCATGAACGTTGCTGAGTAAAGAAATATTTCTGCATATTTCCTCCTGCAGCAATACCAATACCGTGACTATGGCACACTATTTCTTTACTGGGAGAATTGACAGTTCAATCATGTTTTGAATTTTAAGGCATTTTTTTTATTAGAAAGGAAGAGACCAATTCCTGTTAAAGTAATTTCTGGCATCCCTAGTCAGTTGCAGAAAAATAATGGGGCTTTACAAAAGCCTTCTGAGCCCTCTCCAAACCAAATCATAAGGGCAGTCTCCTGGGTCTGAGCAGGAGAGGTTTAGAGAACAGCAGTGGCAAGTTCAACTTGAAAGGCTCCAGAGCCCTCCCTCTGTGAGGCTACATTTTTTTTAGCCTCTGAGAAAGAAAAAGGAAAAAAAAAGCAGCCTGACATACAGGAACTAGCCTCCTGCTTGCAGCCCAGGTCTGGTGGTTTTGGAAACTGGCTGGACCTCACAGCTGGGCCTGTTGTCCTCCTGTTGGGCAGAAAGAGTCCCAGGGCACTAGCGTCACCAAGCTCACTCTCAGCACAGGGAGCTAAGAGAAAGCTCAGGATTGCCGTGTGAGTCGAAAGATGTGTTCCCTAGGCAATCCACAAAATGCAAGACATTCTCATGTCTTGGAAAAAAGGAATAATTGCTGATCCTTGGCAAATTACAGCTTTCTGTCTTTGTTAGTCTGTCCTTTGCATAGAGGAGTCCCTGAGATGGCCAATCAGGATTCTTGTTGCTTTTTAAAAAAAAATATTTTTATTGGAAAGGCAAGAATACAGAGAGAAGATACAGATCTTCCATGTGCTGATTTACTCAGCCAGAACTGAGCTGATCCGAAGCCAGGAGCCAGGAGCTTCGTCTGGGTCTCTATGTGGGTGCAGGGTCCCAAGGCTTTGAGCTGTCCTCTACTGCTTTCCCAGGCCACAAGCAGGGAGCTGGATGGGAAGAGGAGTAGCTGGGACATGAATAGGTGCCCATATGGGATCCTGGCTCATGCAAGGTGAGGGTTTAGCTACTGAGCCATTACATCAGGTCCCTGTTGTTGATTTTTGATAGCATTCATTCCAGGGAGGGCTGCTGCTTTTTCCTACCTTCCCCATAACCTTTTTTTCTAATATTCCTTCGCTGTGACATCCCACAGTATGGTACATCTTCTCACTTTCCACTAAACCTTTTTGCATGTTTAACCATAGATGTGCTCCTGGGAAATTTTAGCCAAAGACTAAAATTTCATCTTTATTGTGGGAAATCTCTGAATCTTTGCCTGCATGGCCTGTGTGGGAAGTCATAGGCACATGTCATATGGTGTCCCTGGGGGAACCCCCTGACAGTAGTCTTGGCTAACCGAGACCTCTACTGGTCTGTTTGCTGGACATGCAGAGGAGGGTGATGGGCTGCAACCCAGTGTCTTTTCTCTGTCCTTGGACGAGCTATGCCAGTACTTGCTTGATAAGCAACTCTGAGAAGTCAGACGTGGTCTACCTTACCTGCCAGCCTGGTATACCTGACTCATAGCGCATTGTCAGCAGTGAGTATTGTATGTGACCTATAACTTGATTGGAGGTTCCAGAGAGATAGATGTGCCTTCTAGCCAATTACAGTGCCATTGTTGTGCGGGCGGGGGGAGATGCATCAAAAACCAATATTTATGACTTGGAAGTATGAAGTTGTTGGAAGAAATGTAGGGGAGCGAGCAAACACCCCAAAACATTGGTTTAGGGGATGGCTACTTGGGTAAGATCCCTTCCTTCCCCCACCAACCCTCCTGAAAGAATAGGCAACAAAGCAAAACTACACAGATGGGACTGTACCAAACTCAGCTTTTGTACAGCAAAGGGAGCTAAGAGCAGATGGACAAGACATCCAACAGGATGTGAAAAATATTTGCAAAACACCTCTCTGACAAAAGACTAACATCCCGAATAGATCAACAACTTTAAAAGCTCAACAACAAAACCCAACCAATCCAGCTGAGAAATGAACAGTCCTCAAAAGAAGACCTCCAAATGAGCAACACATATGTAAAGAAATGCTCAACATTTATAGTCACCGGGGAAATTGAAATCGGAACCACAATGATATATCAACATGCAACTGTCAGAATAACTAAAATTCCCGCCCCCTCATCCCCCCAAAAAGAGACAGACAGATGCTGGTGAGGATATGGGGAAAGGTAAACACGGGCGCACGGTTGGCAGGTGTGTACATCAGTGCAGCCACTATGGAAAACAGAATGGCAATTTGAAACACTAGAAATAGATCTGTCACAAACTCCAGCTTCCCTCCACTGGGTATCTATACAGAAGACCTGACAACAAGTCAGACACATAACTGCACCACCATGTGTCTAGCAGTACTGTGCATAAGAGCCAAAATTTGGAATCAACCAATGTGTCTGCAATTAGATGAATAGGTAAAGAACATTTGGCATATATTGACAATGGACTATTATTCAACTGTAAACAAAGAATGTCTGCAATTTGCAGCAAATTGGACTCAGTTGGGGGACATCATATTAAGCGAAATAAGCCAGACTCAGAAAGACAATTGTCACATGTTTTGCCTTATTTTTGGGAAAATTAAAAACAAAACAGAACAGAAAACCCCCAAAGTAAGAAAAATAGCTGTGTGTATCCATATCACTGTAGTATAATTTTGTAAACCTTTGTTTTTTTACACTTTTGTCAAACCAGGGGTTAAGAATATTATACTGCTATAATTTTAATAAGTGATTACTTAATTGCTATGTGAGGGGGAAATGACTGTTTCCTTCTTTTCAATTAGTGTTTGTAACTGTTGTCTGTATTGTCACTGAATTAAGGCCTTACTTAGTTTTCTTAAGCTTTTTACTTATTGAAGTTGTAAGTTCTAGAGTAAGTTGTCGCTAAAGTTTTTAAAAAGAGAAAGGAGAGGAATAAGGAGGAAGAGTGGGAGAGGGGATGAGAAACATGGTAATGTCATTGTGTTCTTAGAGTTATAATCTATTAAATATTAAGATGAAAACTAAAGAAGGGAACAAAACCAAAATTAGCATGTTTGATTTCAGGCCAGTTGAGCCAAACCAAATAACTTATGTTTGACTCAAAAGTATATACCAACTGCTTCTTTCATACATTGTAAAGCCAATTTCAAATGAATTTTTTTTAAATCATAAGAAACCTATCTATGATAGTTCTCCAGCGATGGCTTAAAAATTACTATCAATCATTAAATTTCCAATATTCCATGACATACCTATAAACGTACAATACAGTGAATTACTAGTGGAATGAAATCAACAAAAATATGCACCAGAAAAGCCCCAGTTTTGCTAAGATTGTGTCCAACTGCCCCCACATTTTCTTGTCATTTTCCATTTGATACTTCTCATAACAACATGATATGTTCCACAACTTGATAATCCCACAATTTTAATGACAGGAAAGTCCTGAGGTATCAGCTCAGCTTGTGTGTGAGTGTGTGTGAAGCCAGCAGGAAAATTTTTCGTCTTTTCTCTCTTGACAAAATAGTTTCCAGAAATAAACGATATCTACAGATGAATTCTTTGTTCCTGTGGTGCAACTGGGGCCAGGCATAAGATTGGTGCAATTTGAAGTTCTATAATTCTATTTTGAATTTCATTTCTAGCCATTATTCAACTTTCAGAAATTTAGTGGAAAATACAGAAGGGAGAATAAAGAAGGATGAATTTCATATTTGATACTGTAAAACTGCCTACCCTGTTTAAAATGTGAAAGAAATTTCTTTTAAATCTGGGTCACTCATTTTTATTACTCTTAAGTTTAAGCAAAAAGAACTTAATTAAGACACCACGATGCATTGCTCATGTACAACAAATCATAAGGATTGTGGATGTAATTATGTGGACTTGACTTTTGTGGATGTGTGACCAGTGTAACAAAATCCTTCATTTTAAGTCAGTTGTTTTTACAGGCAGAGCAGAGACTAGGATGAAATCTGATTATCTTTGACAATCTGTGGGAGAAGGAAGGATCTGTGGGAGAAACACATTATCATAAATGTGAGATTAAGGAGAAAATGGTCACAAAACAGCATCTATTTTCTGTTTTGGGAGACTGCTGAACTTGATTGTAGCAAAGGTGGATTGACATATTAATTAAAAATAAGACTGACATTTGAAGCATATTTCAGATCTCATGGCAAATTTCATTGTTCTAAATATAGTTTCAGATTAATTATGACACTCGGTGCTAAGCTATTTTAGAATTCAAAAACACTTCCATGTTGGAATAGTTGCAGCAAATCAAGGTATTTGATCAAGACTGTGGAGAAAGGAGACGATATTTAATCTCCAATCTTCTTTGTATACCACCTTTAGCTTTTCTTCTCTGCAGGTTAAGTTGGTAGAGTTATGCAAGATGATGACATTTTAAGTGCAAATGGGATTTGATATTTTGAGTATAAAAAAGATGATTTGTCTTCTTGCAATGTAAGTTAGTCCTCACCAGCAGTTTAAATTAAGTGAAAACCACAGAAATATGGCTCATTTGTTTCTCTGCATCTACAACAAGGAACTGCATATTCTATTATTGTTGTGAACATTATTTTATGCTTTACTTTTCTAATTTGCTGCTTCATTGCAGGAATTGGTACTGATCTTTCATCTGCAGGACTATATTATACACACATTTTTGGTGATGGCTAGGAGCTAGAAACATAACTATTGTGTTTCCTTTAGGATTCTCTATGGGAGGAACTCTTACTTTAAGGTACATAAAGCTTGGGGAACTTTGCGATTTAAATTTGTTGTTTTGTAAATGGTTTCTTTGGAGAGCAAAGCCTGTATGATGCAATAATTTTCCTACCCATCATAAAACAAAGGAGAAATGCTGAAGGGAGAGGGTAGAAATAAACTGAGAATGGAGGAATTAAGAAAGTTTTAAGCTGGAAGGAATGCTTACTTCCTGAAGGAATGCCTTGAGAATGCCATCAAATCTCCCAACTTCTTTTTACAGATAATGAAATGGCCCTCTCTGGATTTCATTTTCCTTAAGTTTACCTAACTACCTAGGCATAGACTGGCCCTGCAGAATACACAAAAATCAATGTTGTTTTATAGTCTTGGGCTTCATTTTTTTTATTCATAACATCTTGTCAGATGAGCTAATTCTTTTTTTTAATTATTTATTATTTAACTTCATTAATTACCTTGTATTATGTGACACAGTTACATAGATACTTGGGTTCTCCCCACCTCTCCCCAAACCCTCCCACCATGGTGGATTCCTCCACCTTGTTGCATAACCACAGCTCAAGTTCAGTTGAGATTCCCCCATTGCAAGCGTATACCAAACATAGAGTCCAGCATCTTATTGTCCAGTCAAGTTCAACAGCTTCTTAGGTATACCCTCTCTGGTCTGAAGACAGAGCCAGCAGAGTATCCAGATGAGATAATTCTTGGTTATTTCCAGAATTAATATTTCAGGAATTGGAGTTGTCAAACATGGGGTATCAATTCTGCTTCTTTCATGATTAGCAGGCAGCTGCTTTAACTCTTTAAACCCCAGTTTCTTCATGTCAACAGGGGTTGATTAATGAATTCAAAGCATAATTATTGAACTCTTATCTTATGCCAGGCAATGGAGGCACAGAACAAGCAAGAAATGGACTCTTCTGTCTTGGAGCCCAGCATTCGTTTACATGGCTATTCATTTCGTGGAAAGCATTTACTCAGTGTTCATCACTGGGTAATTTGAAAGGAGAAAGGGATATATCAAAAAAACATGTCTAGAGTGGAAACAGGAAGTCATAAAAGCCAATAAGCCACCAGCGACAAATATCATGATTGAGATAAACTTAGAAATTAGAAAACAATGAAATACAAACATCTTCTTTTGCAGATAATAATATGGAAAGCTTCCTGATAAAAACTGACAGTTAAAGTGAATCTTAAAGCAAAGGAGTTAATCATGCAGAGTGGAATTAAAGAGCCTGGAGCATTACAGTGGGATGAGATGAGACATTCAGAGAAATATTCAAAAGCCAGACACACGAGTGTTATGGATTTGGTTGCTCTGAGTTCAGTAGAACGCTGCTGAGAATTTCTTTGGCAGCAATGGTAGGATACAAGCAGTGAGCTGATTAATGTTTGGGACAGTCTGGATGTTTGGAGGAGCCTGGTTGGAGGGCAGGAATAGGGGTGAGAAGAGTCGAAAATGGCATGTTTTGATATTTCAGTCAAAAAAATCTTGATTCTAGGCATTACAATGGGTGAATGAGAAAGAGAATCGCAAGTGATGGAGGAAGAACATTCAAAAGTTGTTAATGGATTGGGGTATGAGCTGAAAATTTCTCTATTATGTTGAGCTGAGTTACATGTGTCCCAAAATTCATGTGTTGAAACCCTATTTATGAGTGCATTGAAATGACTTCATTTTCAGCTAGAATATTTAAGAAGATAATTCAGTTAGCCTTTGATCATAGGGTGGATTATTCTCTATGACTGAAGACTTAGAAGGAGAGTTGGGACACAAACATGTACAGAGGAAAGACCAAGCAGGTTCACCAAAATAGCTTCAATGGCAGGATCTGAGCTGAGCTGAAACTGTAAGTCAGGAGCCTCTTCCAGATCATCTATGTAGATGCAGGGTCCCAGGGTTTGGGGCCATCCTCCACTGCTTTTCCAAGGCCACAGGCAGGGAACTGGATAAGTGAAGCAGACGGGACAGGAACTGGTGCCTAGATGGGATCCTGGTGCTTGTAGGCAGAGGATTAGCCAGTTGGGCCATTGCGCCAGCCCCAGTTTAAGAGCTTATACCTACATTTTGTAACTTGTACATTAAAATTCTTCAATTTGGCAAGGATCCTCAAAGGATGCTCAGATTCCTAGGAAAAAGGTTGTTGAAAACAGATAACATGTGTTCTCAAAGTGTTACTGTAAAGATTACTTACCATCTCCAAATAACGGGTACTTAACAAGGGAGAAAATTATAGACTGCAAACCTAGTCTGAAATGGCAACATCAATAGTAGAACATTCTGTTATGACATCTCCTGGGATGCAATAGAAACTTTACAACATCTCTGTTTATTGCCCTTGCCAAAACTGCTTAGCTTGAGTCTTTCAAAGCATAAGCGAGCAACTAAACATTTTGGCATTTTTTTTTTACTTTCCCACCAAAATTATTTCTGTTGAAACTCCCCAAATTTTGTCTATTCCTCTACTGGAGTATTTTTATTAATTCATTTTAATTAATTAATTCATAGTAATGTGAAGAAGCTATTTGTACTTTAAAAAAGATGTGTTTATATGTACTTATTGCATTTAAAAATGTGTCCCTGTTTTTTTATGTCACTTTTTAATATATAAACTTTTGAAACTGTTACTGAGTCCTACTAACCAAACTTTTACATTATGGCTTCTCAGGAAGAAATAATTCCAGGTTCTTTAATAATATGAAGGCAGTGAAGGAGTAGAAATGTTTCTATCTGATCCCGTGGCTTGCATGCTAGAATAGTCAGGCATGCAGTTACAAAAAGCCAATACTGATTTATCCCTGTACATTTGCACATGTTGTCTACACAGTTTAAGATTTTCTTCTTGTTCTTTTCGTAGTTATGCTTACTGTTCATTTCTTATATTTCCTTAGAGAAAATCTGTTTCTCATCTCTGTGTGTGAGGTGTTGAAGAATCAACAAGAAATAGATCCAGGTTCTATAATGAAGATTATTTATTATTTATTTGAAAGGGAGGGAGGAAAAATGGGGGTGGAGAAGGAAAGAAAGGGAGGGAATGAAGGAAAGAAGGAAGGAAGGAAGGAAAGAAGGAAGGAAGTGAATCTTCCATCTATTGGTTCACTCTCCCAATGCCTGCAAAAGCCAGGTCTAGTGGCTAGGTTTGGTCAAACCCAAGATCCTGGAACTCCAGGTGAAATCTCCCAGGTGACTCCCGGGGACCCAGTTACTTGGGCCATTTTTTGTTGTTTCTGAGTAATACCAGCAGAAAACTGCATTAGAAGTACTGAGTAGCTGGAACTTGAGCCCACAGGCAGGTACGGGATGTATGTGTTGCAAGTGACAGCCTAACTGGCTACACAACACTCACCCCATTTCATTTACAGAGGAAGAAGGAATTGAAACGTACTTGCAGCATGATTAATGCCAAAACAGAGGAAAGGCAAGTATCAGAAGTCACCTTGCTTTTGAGATGATCAGGAACTGGTTTGGAGATAAACAATTCTGATATCTAGTTCCTGTTAAGATTTGATTGTACTGAAGGATTGGGTGGAAGAATAGCACATGGTTGGAAAAAGGAAAACGGTGACTCCCGCACTCTCGTGGGATCTTCTGTGTACACCCCTCTTTCCAGTTCCTCTGAGCGTCTCTCTTAATCATTCAGACATCCAAAATGTATGTTAGGAGGGACGGACAGTAATAGAGGGAGAGAGAAAAGGAATATCTTATTATCAGAATTGAATCTGTGAACTGTACTGAATCTATTAAAACTAAAAAAAAAGTATAAATGAATGAAAAAGATTTTTTGTTAGTTCCTTTCTTGCTATGGCTATATATGCTACCTGGCACTCGGCAGTATGGAGTTTGCCAGAGTATAATATGACCTCTAATGTATCTCAATTTTTTTGGAATTTTTTTTCTTTAAACATCCATTTTCTCTCTATCCCTACATCAATGTCATGCCTCTGTCCACAATTTCCTCATTTAGAAATAAAGGTTCGAGAATTCCTGCCCTGTCCTGATACAGTGACCAATTTGGCTGTGATACAATCTCAGCTGCCATTCATTGCATTCCTTAAGGTTAGGTGTGTCACCCTCTTTAAATACACTGCAAAGTCGCTCTCAATGCTTTTTAAAATGATGGCCTGAGCCTTAAACCAAGAACTTGCCTAATTCTTTTGCCTTCTGGTTTTGGGGGCAGCCTATCACAGTGACCCTTCGAGAAGTTTACAGTTATTAAAGGAACAGACTTCTCTTAATCTGGAAGATAACATTTGCCCTTTTCCTTGAGCATTGGAAATGGACGGTCAATGTGACAGCTTCCTTGCTTATCCCAAAAGTAATTGTATCAACTTGACATTGTGGCCTAGGGGATGGGGGTTGAGGGAGAGTAATAGGATTTAAACTCCAATTCTTTTCAGCTGCTGGCTAGGATTAGTGAATGGAGATAAGTACATAGCACCCTTTTGCTATTTTTATAAATCCCAGCTTTGATGTTGGTTTAGATTTGAAAAATCTGAAATTTCTCCAGAGATGACATATAAAAACTAGTGGAAAGGTACAGAAAAATCTACCTTCAGTTAAAGAATCTATCTCGGTGTTTCTCTTAGTGTCTTGGGAAATGATCTCTATCAGCTTTTATTGTTACTGATCACTCTAGTCCTCCTTGAGCATTTGTCAACAAATTGCCCCAATAAAAGTACTTGTAATAAATCCCATATGTCCTGTGGATTCGCTGCCTCGTAGATGTGATCTTTCTCGAAGATATTGCAGTGTAGTGGTTCAATGACTTTATAATTTAAACTCTAACTGGTAAAAATAAAGCAACAGACTCATTTTCTCGAAGTAATGACTTACAGCTATTAGTGTGCAGACCTGAGGGTGTCGGAACGTGATTGTTTTTATCTTGCTCCTGTATTCATTAGTGTGCTCAATCCATGGAGGGAAAAATGAGTCTGAGAACTGTCTCTAATCAAGAACTGTTGAAGCAACTGTGTTTATGCAAGTTGGAGAAGAAAAAGCATAGGAGACACATGCTAAAAATATTCAAATATTGGAAGAGAGCATCATTAAGAGGAAACAGACTGCGATCATGTTTGCAGTGGTGCTGAACTGAATGCACTGGAGGGAAGTTACAAGGACACAAATTTTGAACTTAATAGAAAAAACGAATTCTGTCACTATTCAACAATAGAATGGTTTATCCAGCATTAAAATTGTTCAAATAGAGACTGGTTAATTCCTGATTGGAATTATAATTTAATAACCTCCAATAGTGCTTGTCAAGTCTAACTGCCAATTCATTTATTGACTCATTATTGATTTATTATTCCAAATATTAATAATTACCCAGGAATTATTATATACCAGGTACTTCCTAATGTCACCGAATCAATGATGAACAACAATAAATGTGGCACATACTGCCACAGAAGAATGAGAGATTGAATACTCATACAAGATGTGCAGGCTGTTGAATTGGAATAAAGGTCATGACTAGAACCCCGTTTCTGTGAGAGCCTTCCTAAAACTGGTGGCAATGGCAGAGATGTGGTAATGATGAAGAGTAAATCTTTCTTGCTGATGAAATGCTTGAGTAGAAAATTGGAAGATGAGTTGAAGTGAGTCTAATCCATTGGCAAGGCAGAGGGAGAAAGGGAGAAAGGAATCTCTTTTGGAGTGAGCAGTATATGCCAAAACTTATACGAGGTGTAAGCACGGATCTTTTCCTGATGGCAAGAATGGCTAAACACCTTAACGTGCTGTCCTGTGTGCTTTGAAACATAAATGTGTCTAATAACTTGAGTAGCTCTCGTCATCATGAGAGCTTCAGACTGTAGACACTAAAGGAGCTGGAAGAAAGCCCAGTTGGCTGATGCAGCGTGACTGCGGGACCATCAGATGAGAACAAAATGTACTACATGGATTTGTCTTCATTCTCAGAACAATAGCAAAGTTGGATCATTTGTAGCTATACATGGAGGGGATTCTTCCTTGTAGCTTCAATTTCGTTGTTAATCAGGGATAAAAATGCTTGGCCAAACATAGTGGGTGTAAACTCAGAAGCCATCATCATAGTTTTGAGGAACATGGGGACTTAAATGAGCCAACAGGTTGCAAATTATTGGGTAGCATAGATGGTCAGAATTGAAAATCCCAGAGAATGTTGGTCCCCAGTCAGATGTGACAAAGTCACAAACACATGAGCTTAGAGCATGAATGAAGGTGATTGAGAAATGCTGTGTAAGGAGGGATGTGAGGAGAAGAGCAGGCTGAAGATCTGAAGGCACAAAAAGGGATGGACAGATAATTTCAGGAAGTCAAAATAGCTGGGAATAGAGACAGGTAATGTTATGGCTGAAGGATTCTGTTTGTCTTTTTAAGACTGGTTTAGTTAAGTGAGATGATCGTTTCCAACTGGGGCCACTTTGTTGCAAATGCTATGATTCATTCTTTTTAATGTTGTGTAGTATTCCATAGAGTAGATGTACCACAGTTTATCTGGTCCTCTTTTGATGGATCTCTGGGTTGTTTTCATATCTTGCTATTGTGCATTATGCTGCTTAAATATAGGGTTGCAGATGGCTTTCTCATATGCAGATTTCGCTGCCTTTGGATACCTTCCCAGGAGTGGGATAGCTGGATTATATGGTAGATTAATTTTCCTTTGTCTTAGCGCTCTCCACGCTGACCTCTGTAGTGGCTATGTGAGTCTACATTGCCACCAGTGGTGGAGTAGGGTACCACTGGTTAGATTTCTGTATGTAAGCCATTCCCCCTGGAGTTTGATGGAACCTCAATGTGGTTTTTATTTGCATTTTTCCCAAGAGCTGGGGAGCCTGAACGTTTTTCCAGATGTCTGTTAACATTTTGAATCTGTCCTTTTGAAAAATGCCTGATCATTTCCTTTGCCCATTGCTTGAAATGAGTCTTTGTTTTGGTATTGTGGAGTTTCTGAAGCTCTTTGTAAATCCTAGATATTAGTCTCCTATTGGTTGTGTAGTCTCCTGTTGCAGTGTGCAAAGACTTTCTCCCATTCCCATTGGTTGCTTCCTTGATTTGTTAATCATTTTTTTGCTGACTAGAAGCTTCTTAGCTTGATGTAGTCCCATTTGCTTTTTTGGCATTGGCTGGCTGTGCTTTTGGTGACTTTTCTAAGATGTCTTTGCCTATGCCTATATCTCTTAGAGTGCTTTCTGTGTTTTCCTCTAATAGTTTGATGGTTTCTGGGTGCAGATTTAGGTCCTTGACCTACTTAGAACTGATTATTGTATAAGGTGTCAGGTGGGAGTCTTACTTTTGCAAGCAGATGTTCAATTGTTCCAGTAGCACTTGTTGAAGAGACCAGTCTTTTTCCCTGGATTATCGTCCGTACTCTTGTCTAAGATGAGTTGGATGTGCTTGTGTGGGCTCACTTCTGGCGTTTCTATTCTGTTCCATGGATCTTCTCTGTTTCTATGGCAGCACCAGACCGTTTTGATTACCACTGCCCTACAGTACATCTTGAAATCTGGAATTGTGATTTTAAAAATATTTTTGCTTATTTATTTGAAAGATAGAATGACAGAGATGATGAAGAGAGACAAAGGAAGATGGTTTTATAATTCTTCATTTCCCAAATGCTCACAGCAGCCAGGTTGAAGCCAGCCAGGAGGTAGGCACTTCATCCACGTCACTGATGTGACATGCAGGAACCCAAGTACTGGAACCATCTTCTGCTTCTCAGACACACTGGCAAGAATTTGCATTGAAATTGAGTTGAGACTCAGTCCCAGGAATTCTAATATAGAATAAAGACATCCCAAGCAGTAGATTAGCTTCTTTAGCTTTAAGCAGCCATCTTAATTACTAGACTTAATCCTTTAAGGAGAGTTTACTCTGGGTGACTGAAAAAGAAATGCAATTCACTAGCAATATTTTTTAGGGCTCAAGAATATCCGTTGGTGTCCCAATACATTTCCTTCCTTAAGCACGAAGGTTGAAGTAAAGATCTTTAGAAAGGATAGAAATCAGTAGTTCTGGGCTTTCTGCGAACAGTAAGCCATTAGGGTCTCTTTCTGGTGTTGTGCTACACACTAAATTCTACATCTTCCACCTTTGTATGGAAGGCAGACATCAATTCTACCCCTACCTGTATAAATATATCATGGCAATCCAACCCGCAGTAAAATGTCTGTGGCCCAGCTCGGGTCATGAGCTTGCTTTATTGTCTAGGACAACTTGATTGACGATGGGGAGAGATGGTATTTACACAAACCTTACTTCCACCAACAGAAGCTGAGGAAACAGATTTATGAAGTGAAACTTCAGGTGCCAATCACAATTTTTCACACATCAGCACATCACGGGCATTTATATACTAGAACACACCTTTTCAAGGTACAGTGTTTTCTGGGTATAGATGCCAAAGTCTTTCTGAATAGGAAGTTAGCTTGAAGTTTCCCCTCATTTGATTAGACTAACTATGTTAGACACCAGACTTTCTGATGACCACTTCTGGTTGTAAGCTGTTAAATCATCCACATTCTCTTTTTCCTCGTGAAGATGTCTTGGAATCTGGGATTGTGCTTTGCAAAGTTGGCGAGGAATGCCCTACACTACTGTTCTGGATTTGATTTATTTCTTTCATGGACATTGTGATTCTCTTTGGGTTTACTTCCTTATTTTCTTAGAATGGGTCTTCACAGCACTTCCTAAGAAAGATACAGGAATACAAGAATTTCTGAGTCTTTTCACTTCTCTGAGTATCTGCTTTAAAACACAGGTTGAGAGACTGACTGAAAAGAGATCTTCCAGAATTTCAAAACAGCATTGCTTATTTTCTACCATCCAGTTATTGATGAAACACTGGGAACTACTCTTTCTGTTTCATGTGACCTGAAAAGCTTATGGGGAATGCTGTTTATCCTTGGTCTTTAGAAATTTTATGATGTTCCATCTATGGGACGGACCACTTTTATCCATCAACAGAGTTCTGAGTTCTTTAGTTTTAGAAAACTTTTGGAAAGAAAACATTTTTCTTTCAAATTTTCCTTTCTGATTTCTCTGTGTTCTCAGAACTTGCAGATAGCAGGTCTCCTAGCTCAATCTTTACTATCATTTTTTTCTTTCATAATCTTGGTATTTTTAAAAAATCTATTTGCTCTGTATTCTTAGAAATTTCTCCCATTTACCTTTGAAGGAGTCCACAGCAAAGATCTCTTTATCCTCTCTTAGTCTCTTGGTGCAATATTTACATAGCAGAGCTGTCTATGTGCAATCCGTACCTATGTACACAGAATTTCCATTCATCCTTTCTGTCATCACACTCTCGAATGAGAACATGGTACTAAACACTGTCAGACGTTCGTGACAAGGTTACAGTGAGAAATGTCAATAGACACATCAAAGAAAGGAAAATCATCAGGAACATTAACTTCCAGAGTGAGAGACGATTCCAAGATTGACAAGGAAGCAGATAAAAGCAAGAATAGTCTAGTTGATTCATCTTAAAGAGTGAGCTTTAGTTTTACTGCACAGATTCTCAATGTTACCTCCCTGCTGTGCCGATGGTCACTATTCAGCCCACAGCCTCCTTGGTGTCGTGCCTGGCTTCCTCTTTGGCTAGGTTACTCCCTGAAGCGACTGCTTCCTCGGGTTTTAGTTCTTAAATAATTTTGGGCCACGATTGTGACACAGTAGATTAGGCTGCAGCCTGCACTATCGGCATCCTAGCCAGGCACCACTTCAAATCTTGGCTGAAGAATCTGGAGAGACCCTGTACCCACGGGGGGAACCTAGAGGACGTTCTGGATTCCTAGTTTCTAGCTCTGGCTGTTGGAGCCGTTTGAAGAGTGAACCAGTAGATAACCGATTGATCGTCCACTCTCTCTCTCTCTGTGTGCTCAAACTTTTAAATAAAATCTTTAAAAGTAAAAAAAAAGTTTAATTAGATGGTTATAATCATTTTGTGATTAACTCACATTATTGTGAGTATTTCTGGCTTCAATATATAAGGCAGGGACCAGCATCTTTGCTGCTGTAGTTTCTATTTTTATAAAATTACCAAATGAGGTTTTTCCTGATAATTTTGTAAGCACAAAAATTCTGCTACAGGAGTGTTAATCATTTTGAACTAATAATCAGAAACCAGGTGTATATTGTTGAAAATCTTTTTGAGTGATCTAGAATCTAACAATGTAATTTGTTCTTACACGTTTGTTAAAATGGCTTGATAATTGCCCGATACGCACATGCACTTGTTAGCCAGTACTCAGTGACCAAGGTCGCCACTTGCCCTACGCTCACACCAATGCTCTGTCTCCTTTATTGCCTTTCTGGGTTGTCATACCTTGGAGCTATTGGTCCAACTGCATTCCAATCAGGCATGTCCACTGTTTTTGCAAGTGGAGTGCAAAAATGGTGAGCGGAGTGGCTGGGATGCAGCATGTTGTCAGTAGAGTCCTTTCAAACCAGTCTACTGTTTGGGAAACCTTTTAGAACTGTCCAGCTAACAACCACCCAGAATACTGCACTACAAGATACAAGTGCTTTCTGAGCCTTACATTTTGACAACCAGTAATATTTTCTGAAAAGGAAACAGCAGCTTCAAGAAAGAAGATCTCAAAGTGATTGGAGCAAAATAAACAATAGTAAAGAAAAAGTTGGATGGTAAGGCAGTCCAACAGACTTCATGGAAGAACAAATGAGGGAAGAAACATTCAGTGTCCCAACTTAAAGTAGAATTAGAAATTCACAGATTTTATCTTTGAGAGGGACCACAAAAGAAATATACATTCAGATGGTATTATTATTATTACTACTACTATTATTATTTTACCAAAACATCAGGAGGCTTCTTATCTGAAGTTGTTAAGCTCATAAACTATCATTATGTTATAGTAGTATTTGAATGAGCCTGTATAAAGATGGGCTAATAGAGGCTGCCTCTAAAGCAGTGGCTTTCTGTGTTTTTAAATGCAACTCACAGTAACAATAATAAAAAAGTATAACCTATCTATTGACCTGAAGCTGGAATTGTGTTTGTCTTGCTTGTTTCAATCTTCTTGTCTATTAGAAGTAATACTGGCCAAGAGTCATCAAATTTATATTTCCTCACTAAGTAATGAAGAATCTTATTCAGTCCAAAAAAACACTGCGGTAGAATCCTCTGAGGAAAAGAAAACTTAGCATTTTCTGCTCAGTTTCCACTAAAAAAATAAGAACTTGTGAAGGAAAGAACATATATATTTGATTTGCCTCAACTTAGGAGATACCATGCTGTTCCTACACCCAGGAATGTTGCTGAGATTCTATTGGTGGCAGCCCACCTCAGCTGGAGGCAGGTGTACAAAATGGCCCAGCATCCTGGAATACCACAATACAGTAATGAATGGGGGACGGGGTGGATTGAGGGAAACCAAAGTCAAACTTTGCAGTGATGTCCACTGTGTGTTGCAGGATGACACGAAATAGGTGGGTGACATACAAATGGAGGAGGAAGAGAGGCTGGGAATAAGGCAGACTGAACAAAATAAATGACCTAAGTGGAAAGATAGCTTGCTGGATCTTCTTCACACGCATTATCTTCCCCATAGAGTGCTAGATTGTCTGTGTGTTGCACACATCTCTTCAATGAAAGCTGTCCTTGCCTGCCCTTTCTAAGAAGAGAAATATGTGGAGTTAAACAAGACATCAACTCCCCAAGAATGTGCTCTTGGAATTGGCTCCAGCCTCAGAGAGTCATGAGAGAACAAACACATCGTTAGGGCACAGTCCAAACCATGCAAGGAGAGCCACACAATGGAAGACCTCTGCGAGGCAACTGTTGCAGACATGTCTTTTAAAAGAGAAAATACAAACCCCCAATCTACTTATTACTGTGAGATTTTTAAAAGATCTTTTTTTAAATAATCACAAAAAACAAGGTGAAAAGAAACAAGTTTCTGAGATAAAATGTTATCACATATAAAGCAAATCACAAAATAAACAAGATTGATGACTCTGGTTTATATTCCTGATTGGAGAAATACCTGGGGTGCCTGGGACTCTAAAAACACAGCATCCAGAACTAGCAATGGAGAACTTCGTGGCAGAACTCAAATGAAAAAAAAAAAAAGCAGCAGCAATCCTAAAATCCACTGGAAAGCGAACAGAAGTGGCCCAAAATGAATTCATGAATGGAATCACCTATAAGAACTTTTAGAATGTTGGATAACTGTAGCTGGCATGATGGCAGAGCACACTAATACTCAGCTTGCAGCACTGTCATTCTGTATGGAACCGATTTGTGTCCTAGCTGCCCCACTTCTGATCCAGGAAAGCAGCAGAGGATGGCCCAAGTCCTCGGATCCCTGAAACCATCTGGGAGACCCAGAGGAAGCTCCAGGCTCCTGGTTTCTCGCTGGTTCAGCTCCACTCACTACAGACACCTGAGGGGTGAACCAGTGAATAAAAGATTCTCTTTTTCTTTCTCTCATCTATTTTAATCTTTTTTTTTTACATTTACATCCAGTGTTTATTACTTTTTCTTATTTTTTTTACATAGTTAATTAAGGTAAAAAAAAAGTTCAGGGGGTATAGGGAAGTGGGTAATAGTATTATGTCCATATTGTTTCCATCATGTATCTGAGGTAAAGGGGGATATTGAGGGAGAAGCCCCACCCAGTTTCCCACCCACCCCAAGTCCCGGATGTGGGGCATGCTCTGAGATATTTGCTCAAGTGGTTTTAATAGTTCTCCAGTTATGAATCGCTGCCAGTTTCGCTCGATGAGGTCGTCCACTGATTGACACAGTCCATCATAGAGTCTTCATTTGCCCAGTATTTCGCTGTCAACATATAGCTGAGGTGGTTGATTGACTTGCTCTGTCCTCTGTCTTTTCTTGGCTAGGGTTCTGAGTCCAGCAGTTCGATTGGGGAGATCTCCAAAGAAACTTTGAAGTATTCCCAGACCAGATTCTTGTATGGTCTAGCAAGCACAGGGCCCGGCACAGTCCATCACCACAATCAGCTGGTGGTTTCAATTGCTGGGTTGGTTCTGTTTTCAGTCCTTTCTTGCACTGGAACCAATGGGTGTTGCAGTCCAGCCTGGTTCTGCCCAGCACATACTCGGTCCTTACATCAACCAGTGAGAGCTGCAGCCTAGTCGGGGCGACCCACAATAACCCCCACCAGGCCCGGCCCCTACCCTGGTTTGCCAATATGTATAGCAGACTAGTCCAGTCTGTCCCACATCCTATTTGGCTCTTGTACTTGTCAGTGGGTATTAAAGCTTAGTTCCATCTAACCAACTCAACTATCCAGCCCTCACGGATGTTGTTGAGTGCCTCTCTGTCTAGCCACCCCAGCCCCTGTCCTAGTTTTCATGCCCTCCCGCGGGAGTAGTGACCCAAAAGGGGAGAACCCACTATTTCCCTCCCAGGTCTCTCTCAGTCCTGGTTTATGCACTCTTTGGGTGGCTCTGTGATTTGACTTGACAGAATTAGTCCCCAGTGCCAGCTTCTGCCAGCTGATACTGTGGCTAAGTCCAAACATCCCTCACCCACTCTAATTTATGCTTGCACCCACAGGAATAATCAGCCTAGCCTGGCTTTTCCCTGGTCTAGTCCACGTGCAGCGCACAGGTGTTGCAGCCTTGCTTAGTCTGGTCTGTCCCCATCCCAGCCCAAGCTCTCCAGTGGGAGTAGCTGTCCGGCGAGGGGACCAGCCCCTTAATTCCCCCGCCGGCTCTGCCCCTCCCTTCCTGGATCTCGTGCGTGCTGGTTGGGTGCTGCAGTCAAATCCAGTACAGGCAACCTCACCCTAGCGTTCCATAGTGTGCACTGGTTTTGTCGCGACCAATCCCGGCTCGACCCACACTCTGTTCTGGTGTTCGGATTTACCAGTGTATGACATGAACTGATTCAGCCTGGTCTGCCCCTGACCCATGCCAAATGTATGCCAGTGGGAAACTTTCCATGGCCTGTTCTGGGCTGTTTCCTATCATGCTTCTTGCGCTTCCCTGCAGGGACTGTGTCCTGCCAGAGGAGTTGCCCAGGCTCCTCCATCAGAACCTCTCCCAATGCCAGGTTTTGCGCATAATTTCACCTTGCCACTGCCAGGAACCCATATGGGTAGAGGTTTGAGTCCCAGCTGTGTCATTTCCCTTCCAGCTCCCTGTCTGTGGCCTGGGAAAGCAGTAGAGGATGGCCCAAAGCCTTGGGTCCCTACAGCTGCCGAGGAGACCTGGAAGAAGTTCCTGACTCCTGGCTTTGGATCAGCTCAGCTCCAGCCATTATGACCATTTGGGGAGTGAGCCAGTAAATAGAAGATCTTTCTCCCTGTCTCTTCTCTCCATAAATTTGATCTGCCTTTCCAATAAAAATAAGTCTTAAAAGAGGTGGGTTTGATATAAGAGTGCTATGTGACTCATATAGCAAAGGTTGTCCTGCTTTTCCGGCAGTATCAAATGTAGGTGGCATTTTCTTATCAAAAGGAAAAAGTGTCATCCCTCACTTATACTTAGCAATATCCTATGTTCAAAGATATTGATATTACCTAGGAATTAAGCTTTGAAAAATGTTTCAGACATGCAGAAGTTTCATAAACCAAGTGCTCCTAGAATGAGTATTCTCACCTAAAAGACACTCTTAATGTAACATGGCCATACTTTGTGGCCCTTTAAGAAATATAAATGCTAGGCAATTCTTGAGCCAGAAAAATAAATGCAGTATTTTTTAATACCTTATTTTCTATATGTGACATCTTTGCTAATAAGTCACCAATGGGATTCATCTGGCTATGGTTGGTTAATATTGCTGCATGTTTATCAGAAGTCATGCAAATGATTTCATCATTGTCCCATATTCTGTAGTCATATTTGGTGGCTTTATTGTATAATCTCTTTATTAGATGCATGCAAGTATAATGCAAGGAGGTTGACATGACTACCGATTCTCCAAGTGACTTATGGAGTTGGTAATTCAACAAATGTAGATAAATATTTCACAATAGCACATCATAGAATTTCTACTTTGTATAAATTAGCAAGTCATTTGGAGCTTTTCTGACTCGTGGTGATAAACAGTATCAAATGACCTTGTGAAGGAAAAGATTTTGATAATCCTGAACTGTATGCATCAGGCTTTTATCATTTCATATTAACATGCTTCCCCTTTTTATTAGATTCCAGTACTTAGGAAAAAAATCATATTCTCTTTTAAAAAATCTAATTTTTAAAAGCAGAAGAAGTGGTAATACTGCTGGAATTAAGCCTTTATTTCACAAGCAGAAAAGATATTTTTCCATCTTTGTCTTCCATTGACTGTCTTCTATTTTTGACTTTGGTAGGATTATTAAATTTAGCAAATAAAAAAACCATGACATGTACCGCCAAATTTGAATGTCAGAAAATGCATTTTTAGTCTAAGTGTGTAATGTAGGATGAGGCACATGTATTGCTAAAAATATTTGTTATGTGACATTCAATTTACCTGGACTGCCTATATTTTTATTAGCTCACTGCAACAATTCTTCCAATGCTCCAAAATTGACTCTTGCCTGTAAAATGAATTGCTCTTTTATGTTTTCTTTAATGTAACTTTCTACCAGAGAGTCTCAAGCCTGTTCGTTCTAAGAGGAACTGGTTTGCAGGCTGCGTGGCCCATCTCAGCTTGCCGTTGTATGCAGCAGAAATACAAACGTGAAACCAGGCTTGAAGAGGAGGCCCATCTGTCCTGGTCCCCGAGGACTTTCCACACATGTCTTTGATTGCTGTCTGAAAGGTTGATGCCTGTGTCCTTGACTGCCAAACCCCACTCCCTTCTGTCATCCCGGTTTTCCTATCTCCAGGCTTCTGGCACGTGTTTCCTTCCATGTATTCCAGGGCCACCAATACATTTGGAGGAAGGAGGAAATGAAAACAGATGCTGTGATGGTATCTCATCCCCTTCCCCCAACGTACACACCAACATTGCTACAGACGTCCAGCCCTCTTGCTGGACAAACTGAACTTGTCAGTAGTCATTTCTCTACACCCTAACTGCAGACCTGATACAACTGCAGTTGTCTAGCAATGTGTTCCCCTAGTCATCTTCATATCAGCTTATGAGTATTCAATGGTGTTAAACCGAGCCCACACACCTGTCATGTAAGCACCTGAATTCAAGACTGAAGACACGGAGATGTGGTGAGACAGTGCTCACCAGCTCATTCCTGCTGAGTGTCCTCTGTGTGGACCGGGGGTAGCTCATGTTGGTGTTGACTTTTGGGCTCAGGTAGCGACTCTGTATAACAAAGCTTGGCATGTGTAATTTGTGGGACAGTGGTTTAAGATGCTTGGGATTCTCACTTCCCGCTATTGGAACACAGATTCCAGTCTCAGCTTCCAGTTTCTGATCCAGCTTCTTGCTAATGCACATTAGAGAGAAGCAAATGATTGCTCAAGTGGTTGGGGGCATTGCAGTCCTTGAAGGGGGAATGCTGTGCTCCTGGCTTTGGCCTGACCCGGTTCTAGCTGTTGTCTAAATGAAGCCTTCTAGCAGAATTTGATAGGATGATCCAGCAGATCTTAATCTCCGTGTCTCTCTGCATCTCTCACTTGCTGCTTCCTTCTGTCTGTTGTTGCTCTGCCTTCCAAATAGATTAAATTAAGCTAGGAAACTTAAAAGGTTAGTCTTGCCTGGTGATAGTCAAGCATAGGCTTGTAAAAAGCTATTTACATTTTTGCTTGCCAGAATAGATAATGATTGTTTTTGGATGTGGAGGGGAAAAAAGATCTGTTTATTTTTCTGCTATTCAGACATCCATACCCCAACAATCAAGCAAGGGTTGACTGGAAAAGCAATTTTTGGAATGGATAAAAATAATGAAAATGCAATGATAATAATTGAATATTAGCAGTAGTATAACTTGCATCTTAAATGATCAACCTGATGTATTTAAAAATAATTAGACAAATTCGAAAATATAATTTTTAGAAATATTGTACTTCTACAGGTTAAACTATCTCCATATGGAGAATAAAAAATAGTGGCTGTAATTGGAATCAGGAAGCAAGTTATTTTGCCTTTTTATAAGCAATTGCACATTTTCTAAATGATGTGGTTATAACTCTGCAAGTAAATTAGGTAGCATCCACACACAGTAGAAAAACATCCAGTTGAAAAATTGTTAATTTATCCATTCCGTATTTAAAAACACAACACAGTGCCAAAAGTAACAGATTAACTTATTTCATGGACCTGTTCTACTTTTTGATCAACCACTTCCTGGGTGATGTATCATATTTGGCTTTTTTTCCTGTGGCCACAAATTACCTTTTAGTCCGACACACATTTGCATCATGTGAAGATAGCCCTCACCAAGCTCTGATTTTAGCTTTTTGAAGTACTCCTGGAGATTCAGACGAGCACTGAACCCTGTGTGGGCTGTGCCAGTGGAGGTTGCGTGCAGATGAGATGAAGCCAAACTCAAAAAATTGTACACATTTCCACGACATCAAAGTGCTGTATGCACATTAGCATAGAATAAGAATAAACTTGAGAATAACAGTATAATGTTCTTGCAGATGCCTGTGTGCCTGTGTGTTTATAAATTTTGGTTTCTAATAGCGTAAAAATGAAAAAGCATCCTGGAAGAAAAAGTGCTAGGACAACACTTGTTTTAAAATAAAGTTTTGTTGTCTGAAAACATGCATATGCAGCCAGAACGATTTATTACTCGGGGTGGATGAGGAATTGAGTGTGGCTTTACTCGTAAGGAAAAATAACAGCACAAGATTAATATTTTGAAAGTTTACTTAGAAACAAAACAACGACTGGCCGCTGTCATGTGCCAATTTTCCCTGCTGAACCGTTTTTACAGACAACTTATAACCTTCCTAAATTATAGGTTTATGTGGCGAAGTAAAGGATTGTTGTATAATAAGAAAGCTGACAAATCTTTATAACAGTACTGGCTAGTGCTACTGTAATTTATGCATAGATACTGATTCTAATTAAGTAATAGTACAGGTTGCCTTTAAATTTATGAGGCTGTAATCGGCTCCCTCGTGCTCAATAAGCACCACCGCTACAGTCTGTGGTGTTAATTTCACACTACAGTGGGAACTGGTGGTTGTTGCCAAAGATACTCATAAGTCACAGGCAATTTGGATTATGACTGTAGTGTGCACTGCATCAAGAAATGAACCAGTTCATAATCACTTTTTAAAGTCGTTATTGAATGTTTGTGTACGATAACTCTTGTGACATTGATGAGGCAGAGTGCAGGATCTTGTCTTTTCCCTGAAAATCGTTTACAGATAGAACAAATATGTGGAGGCCTCTGCAAAAATACTATGAGATCTACTTTTTCAGATGTTTCATCACTGATGGAAGCTGAAAATTTCGGATTTTTCCCATAAATGACCTGCTGTGTGATGTTTTCCAAACACAAGTTCCTGATACTGGGTCATTTCAATCTAGGGATCTCATGAATTAATATGATGAGATTTATTAATGTCCTGAGCTTACTGGCAAAATGTACTCTGTTCCTAATTTCCTGCAGCTGGGTGTCAACTGGAGCACTTTCACTGTGAGGTTTAATGCTAGAATTACTTTCTTCAAAATGTCACACACAAAAAGAAAATGAAGAACTCCCCAGCTCAAGTAAACACAGCATCTCTTTGTTTTACCTCCCTTCTGTTTCACAGGAGTTACGAAATTCTTCCCGGGACTGCGTAGTATTCCACATGCGATTTGATCTGTAACCCTGACGTGGTTTCTGATTGGGAGTGAACAAGTTCAAACACCAGCTGTTGACAAGAGAGCCCCTTTTGTAACTGCGAGGGGAGATTGCTTTCTTCCACATCCTCTGGCTTGTTGCTCTCATCACAGGTGTCTGTTTCTGGGGACATGCGCATGCTTTCCTGAGGAACCCTGTAGGCTACAGCACAATCAACAATCTAACAGGAGAATCGTGTTTTCTTCTTCAGAGGCAGGCACAAAGGCAGATGGCTGTGCCGCGTGATGTTGTAGACTTGCCAAAACCATGATGCCAGAAGAGACTGAAACTCATCAAAAAAGTTTTGCTTGCTTATTTTATTCATCCAAATAAAATGACACCAAGGATCAGATATTTCTTGCATTACTTTCCATCATCTAATGGGAAAGGATTGTTCGAACATATGAAAGAGCCTCTGGTGATGGACAGAATAGAGCAAGGTGAAGTCAGCCAATGAATTCCCTGAGGAAGCAGATGTTACTCACTCTAGAAAACAATATGTGTGTGTGTGTGTGTGTGTGTGTGTGAATGCACACGCGTGTTCTGACAGTTCACATTGCAGCAGCAGATTGTGGTTTCCAAGAGGCATTCCATCACCACCTTTCTTCCCTTCATTTGCCATGCAAAAGGAAAAGTCTTTTCTTCCTAGAGAAACACAGCACGGACAGGCAGAAGACCAGTTTCTTAAACAGCTTTTTGGCACATGACTTTCAGGTGTTACAAATCCTTGGTGCTCAGATGTGCAGCCTGTTTTTCTGGAAGAAGAAGGACGCCTTTAACAAACGTTCTTTAGCAGACAGAAGCAGTGTCCTTCCTAGAGAGAAACTGCAGAGAGGAGTATTGTCAGTGGAAAGCTGTCGCTGCCAGCCTTTGGGACCACTGCAGTGTGTGCGCTGACATGGTGGTCTTCCCCAGCAGTGACTGAGCCACTGCCAGCCTTTGGCACCACGGCAGTTGTGCGCTGAGATGGGGGTCTTCCCCAGCAGTGACTGAGCCACTGCCAGCCTTCTGGGACCACTGCAGTGTGTGCGCTGACATGGTGGTCTTCCCCAGCAGTGACTGAGCTGCTGCCAGCCTTTGGCACCACTGCAGTGTGTGCGCTGACATGGTGGTCTTCCCCAGCAGTGACTGAGCCACTGCCAGCCTTTGGCACCACTGCAGTGTGTGCCCTGAGATGGTGGTCTTCCCCAGCAGTGACTGAGCTCATTTGCAATGAAGAGAGAAGACTGCAAACATCCCACAATCCTTTAAAGGACGATCTCTATTCAAGGATTCCTCTGCAGCTTCACTGAAGTCTGAGGTTCAATCTCTTAAACCCTTCTTCCTCTCCTCTCCCTTTACAAGTTCAGGTCTACACCAACACTTGAAGTCTCTGTCCATTACTACTCCCCAATCCTTTTATCATCCGTGATACTTTAAAAAGTTCATGGGGTTTCACATTGTCTCTTGTTTATTTTTCATGATACGATTCCATAGGCTCAGGATTTCCCATTCCTCCCTCTGCCACTGTTTTCCCTATGTTATTACAATAGAATAGTTCTTCCACAAATGCATCATTCTGCTATTTAAGTGTATCATGACATTGGAAGTATAACATTATCTTTTAATTTCATTTGTCTATGGGCCCACTGAAGTGTTTTTGTGTAAGTCTCCAAATATTCCAGATGCCAAGGAGAGGTAAGCATCACCCCTGGATGAAGACAAATGTTTTAAGAAAGCTTCCCTGGAGATGTCAAGCTGCTCACTCTCTTGGAATCCTGTGGCACTTGGTTTCATTAAGGCACTTTCATGCTTAACTGTTACTCACCTGTCAGACTGTCCCACACATCGTAAGCTCCTCCAAGGTAACCGCATCTGCTGTGTATTCCTCCAGCCTTCTTTCAGCCTTACAGCAAAGATGCTTATTTAAGTGTTGTATCTGAAGAGAGAGGGAGGCAGGGAGGCAGGGAGAAAAAAAATTGGGGTGGAGAAGGCAGGCAAGAAAGGAGTTAGGCAGCAACAGAAGGCAGGCGAGCATGAACCCATGAGATATCTTTCCTCGGCTGACTAAAGGGGTCTGGAAAATGTTTATACATCTCAGTCAGGCTTTTTCTGATTCATTGCTTCTCATTTTGGCCACACTGTCTGATTCTTTCTTTCTATAGTATTTTGTTTGTTGAGTAGCTGTTCATTTATTATACTCCAAGTGTTGAAATCCTCTTCGGTTTTTGGATCCTCTCATGGCCTCTGCTGCCCATTTGGAGGCAGTTCCCAGGCAATTGCCGGCAGCTTGGGATCCCTCCCCCATCATCCACAGCAGCTAGCCATTAACAACGTGATCTCAGACCCCTGGGCGCTGTTCCAGAGGGGGAGCACTTTTTGGTTTGGATTAGCACAAAGATATTCTGGATGGTGCATGGTCCAAATGAAAAGGTAGATAGGAATGCTATCAATCCAGTTGCCTGATGTCAGAAAACATGAGAGCAGAAGAGCTGGAGCTCCAGCCCTCGCTTTGCTCAGCTCATCTAAAGGGGAATAGCTGTGTTCCAAAGGGTTGCACTCAGACTCAGCTCATCTGAAGGGGAGTAGCCATGTTCCAAAGGGTTGCACTCGGGCTGCTGTGTATCTACTTCTATAACAATGTGATAGGCCTGGGAGATTTCGAAAAGGATTATTTTATTTGCTGAAATTATTTAAAACTTAGAGTAACTGGAAAGAGGACAATCTTGGTAGTCACAGCGTGCGCAGGGGCACGCGCGGACACACACACACACACACACACACACACACAAGCGCTTGTATCTGCCTTGGCTCATCCAGTTCGTTCTGCTGATAAGACGGTGATATAACCATAGGTAAAAAAAACTCTGCTGCCTAGGCATAGCTAGGTAATACGACCAGCCCTATCTCCTTTTTCTGCATTTGTTCCTTAGACGTTTGCAACACTTAAAAAAAAAAAGCAATTTTTAAAAATTTTCAGGATCCTTAGTTGCCTATTTATATCATATTCTGAATAATAGGTAAAAATAGCCTTTGTCATCTATCTTTGACTTCAAGGAATACTTTGCCACTGTCACCCAAATTGGAGTTTTATGAGATCCTAAATTTGTAAAGGAAGAATAAATTATTAAATTCAGTAGTTCCCAAATTTTAGTGAATTAAACATTGACTGAGGGGAGCTTATTAAAAATTTATATTCTGATTAGGCCCAGGCATTTGCAAAATTGTGGATGAGTTATATAACTTTTCTATAGCAAAAGTCTCATGTAACTGTGCAACTTGACAACTTTTGACAAATGTATACAGCCATGCATCCTCCACCACAGATAAAATGTAAAATAATTACATCATCCTACAGTGTTTCTCATCTTCAATACAATCCATCTCCTTGCTCTTCCCTTCTCTGAAGTCCCTAGAGGTAACCTCCCTTCTCCCCGTCTGTTTTTCATCCCAGGAATTTTGCCTTTCCTGGAGTTACATAGTAATGTAATCATGCAGTGTGTAGCTTTTCGTGTTTCATTTTTTCTCTTTTTACATATGCTTTTGAAAATCATCTGGAAAGTTTGCGATTTAAGTAGAAATTCTGTATTATACTGTTCAGAATGTTTCATGGCTGTACTTTGAAAAGTACTAATCTGGTCTAACCGTCTTGTTTCACACATGAGGAAATCGAGATATAAAAATGCAAGTAGCTTGTTTGAGGTAGAAGTACCAAGAAATCATTGCACATGAAGTTCAAAGACTTTTTTGAATAATTTCATTTTCTTCCACCATGTGTGTTGAAGGATTTGGGTCCCTGTGGCCATAGGTTAGCAATCACATGTTAGAACACTGTCCATTGAAGTGGGCTTTTCAAGCAGCAGTTGAGACACCACTTGGAATGTCAAGTGCTCCTTTTTTCTTAAATACTTCAGCTATTTTCTACCAATATGAAGATCTGGATTGAGTTTTGGGCTTCAACCTGGCCAAGCCCTGGTTGTTGCGTGAACCTCACCAAAGGTATAAGATCCAATGTGTGACTATCCTTGAGATTTTCTGCTGGATTCCAGAAAATGGTTGCCAGGGCTTTGCTTAAATTCATAAAGTTACTGAGGGACCGAGTATTACTTAGTGAGCAGTTTTACAGCCTTCTTGAAAATAAACACATTTGCTTTCAAATGTGATGAAACAAAATCACCAAGACTCTCCACATGGCTAGTAACAAACTACTTAATGCTTAGCTTAATCTCAAACCATGCATTGATTGAGTTGATCCAGGATCAGGTATGCACAGCAGTCAGGTGCAGATTGAGAAGGTTCACATAGAACCAATTATAGTAAGGCACTCTTGCTGACTGATCATGGAACCCAGGTCTAACCCATCACAGACATGTCCAGGTCCAGTTTTACATATTAGACATTGGGCTTCTGTGAAGACACATGTAGCCAGCTCCTAGAGCCATGCAGCCAGTAACCAGCAGGGACTTAAAGCAGTCAGTCTATGCTGCTCCCATTCTATTCTATACAATTGAATGTGAGAGAGTGGTGTTGGGCAACACAACAGCTAGTGACCATTTATAGGCAGGGGAGTCTAGAGGAGCTCAACATTTGGTCACTTCTACACAGGCCAATGGTAGTTTATGAGGATACTTTCCTTTTCTGTTACTTCACTAAAAACGAAGTGCAACCAATGTCATAAGAAGAACATGCGTTAATATTCCTCTAAAATGAGATACCACCGAATGCCAGTAAGAACGGCTCACATACAAAAAAACCAACAACACTTGCTGGCGAGAATGTGGGGAAAAGAGAACCCTTCTTCACTGCTGGTGGGAATGCGGGTTGGTGCAGCTTCTATGGAAATCAGTATGGAGAACACTCAAACAACTGAAGATCTACATACCATATGTTCCAGCAATAGCACTCCTAGGAATATATACAAAACACCTGTTACACGAGAAACCTACATGCACCACTATGTTCATAGCAGCACAATCAATAATTGCAAAAACTTGGAAGCAACTGAAATGCCCATCAACAGAAGACTAGACAAGAAAGCTATGGTTCATTTACTCCATGGAATACTACTCAGCTATTAAAAAAAACCCGAAATGCAGTTCTTTGTGGCCAAATTGGCCCAACTGGAAACCATAATGCTAAGGGAAATGAGCCAATCCCAAAAGGTTAGATACCACATGTTTGCCTTAATTTAAGTGAAATGTCAATCTGAAAAATAGTACCTGTAGACTGTAATATTATTTCAACCTCAAACAGCCTGTATCACATGCAATAAGATATTGTGTTGTAATCAATGAACCAACAATCAATGTGAGTCAGACTGCTCATGATCTACATCAAAGAATTGTAAAACCTAATGCACTCTTAAGACCCTATGCTTCTGGGTAATGGGGCAGGAGAGCAGAGAAATCTTCCATCTCCCTAGAATGTGTGAGGAAGATGTGAAGTATAACCTATCAAGAACATAACAGGTAACTTATAGACAACAGACTTGAATCAGCGTTAGACAATAGTAAAACTACAAAAACATACAGGGGGAATCAAGAGCAATCCCGACAACCTCTTGACAGGAGGTCATATGCACAGAGCAGGGGGAGACCCCAGAGTGGAGCAGGTGGACAGGAGGAGGCTTGTATCCCAACCCTAGAGACTCCTGGATCCTCACCAAAGACTCAGCACGGGCACCAAGGACTACATCCCAACTGCCAAGGAGACCACGGGGAATTGGGGTGCCTTCGGAGGCCAAGAACTCTGAGGTCATCCACTGCCATTTGAATCTCCCACATGGATTGGATCCCAAATCCTTCCTCGCAGGGTCCAATGCCATCGGAACAACAGCCAGGAGTCCTGAGCTGTCTGTAGAAACAGAACAGTAAACTCCCTTCGGGACCAGGGAGAGGAGCTTTCTCTGGTCCTTACTTAGTTCCAACTTTGGATCCCCACCCTATCCTGCAATGACCATCAGGGTCACCCCGGAGGCCCCCCCCCCCCAAAACAAAACCACATTTTTTAAAAAAAAAAATCTTGTTTTCTGTCATATAGACTAGAGGCTCCCAGATGTGTTTCCGGCATTTGTGCTAGACAGATGTAAACTTAATTATCTCTTCCCAGGTTTGTCCCCAGGCTCAGAAAAGAGGTATCGCTTGTCCGACTTCAGTCTAATTGCTCTCATTACACCTTGGAGTCTGTTCTCTTCCTTCTTCCACACCCATTTGTTAAAATTTCTTGATTTAATTGTTCTATCCTGTGAATCTGTCCACATGAGTTGTAAGCACACACATATTATCCCCTTCACTTGAAAAGTCTGTGGAACAGCATTCTCTTCCTATGTTCACTTTTTATAATTGAGTTTATTTTAAAAGATTTACTTCTTTTTATTTGGGAGTAGAATTTGCAGAGAGAAGGAGAGTTGGAAAGAAGGTCTTCCATCCAATTGTTCACTGCTCAAATGGTCACAATGACCAGAACTGAGCTGGCCTGAAGCCAAGAGCCAGGAACTTCTTCCTGGTCTCCCACGTGGTGAAGGGCCCCAAGACTTGGGACATCTTTCACTGCTTTACCAGACCATAAACAGAGAAGTTGATTGGATGCAGAACAGCTTGGATACGAACCAGTACATACATATGTTAGATGCTAGTGCCACAGGGCTGTGGATTAACCTGCTGTGACATTGTGTTGGCTTCCTCTTTTTGTTTTGAAGATTTGTTTATTTTACCTGAAAGAATTACAGGGTGGAGGTGGGGGAAGAGATTGAGCGAGAACTTCCACCCACTGGATCACTCCCCAACTGATTGCAATGGCCACAGCCATGCAAGTTTTAAACTGGAAACCAGGAGCTTCCTAGAAATTCTCCTGCATGGGTGCAAGAGCCTAAGGCCTTGGGTCATTCTCTGCCGTTTTTTCCAGGTCATAAGCACAGAGGTGGATCAGAAGTAGAGTGGTCAGGACATAAACCAGTGCCCATACGGGATTCCAGTACTGCAGATGGAGAATTAACCTGAAATATCACAATGCTAGCCCCTATAAGTTTTGTAAGAATCATTAACAAGCTTTCGCCTTCTCTCCTTGTTGAGTACAGTTTTTACTTCATGTGCCCTCACTACTCAGTTTCAAGGAAGGGCTACCCGTCTTCCATCCCATCATCACCAACCTCAACATGTTCTTTAAAATCTTGAATTCCTTCAGATTCTAAATACTTATTCTTAGATTCGTTCCTTCTTTCATTTGGGGAATTTACTCTTTAAATACAATACCTGATTTCTGACTGTTGTTTCAGTTTCTTTATCATATTTTCCAGCCACCTTAAAGAGATTTCCAAAAAGTTTTTATCATCCATTCCTACCGCCCCTCACTCTACACCCTGTGGTTATTAGACAACATCTATAAGCCATGATTCTAACTGATGTTAATATCTTGATGGTTCCTAAATCTCTCACTTAAACATATGTCTCAAGTGCAAGAGCCATGAGTTATCAGCATAATGACTTCTTCTGGCAAATGGAAAAGCATCTCACAAGTGTATGGTTTTCCTTTACCCACTATGTTTTTTTTTTTTAAAGATTTATTCATTTTATTACAGCCAGATATACACAGAGGAGGAGAGACAGAGATGAAGATCTTCCGTCCGATGATTCACTCCCCAAGTGAGCCGCAACGGGCCGATGTGCGCCGATCTGAAGCCGGAAACCTGGAACCTCTTCCGGGTCTCCCACACGGGTGCAGTGTCCCAATGCATTGGGCCGTCCTCAACTGCTTTCCCAGGCCACAAGCAGGGAGCTGGATGGGAAGTGGAGCTGCTGGGATTAGAACCAGCGCCCATATGGGATCCCGGGGCTTTCAAGGCGAGGACTTTAGCCGCTAGGCCACCCCGCCGGGCCCTACCCACTATGTTTTTGCCAGTTCCACTTGTCAAAACCCTTCCCCCACCCCCCTTGGGCTCGGCAGTGTGGCCTAGTGGCTAAGGTCCTCGCCTTGATCCCATATGGCTGCTGGTTCTAATCCCGGCAGCTCCACTTCCTCTCTATCTCTCCTCCTCTCAGTACATCTGACTTTGTAATAAAAATAAAAAAAATAAATAAACCTTTAAAAAAAAAAACCCTTCCCCCAGTGCCCCCTGTGAAATTTGCTATTATGTCCTTCAGATGTTTCTTGAATCTGCAGGTGAAACTGATCACTCTGGAGCAGGCATTGTGGCATGACACATAAAACCACTGCCTTTGCTACTAGCATCCCTTATGTGAGCCAATTTAAGTGTTGGTTGCTCCACTTTCTGTCCAGTTCTCGGTTAATGTGTCTAGGAAAGCAGTGGAAGATGGCCTAAATCCTTGGGGCACTGCACCCACATGGGAAACCTAAGAAAAACTCCTAGCTCCTGGTTTCAGGCCCAGCTGTTGCCATTGAGTCCATCTGGAGAGTGAACCAGTGGATGGAAGATCTCTGTCTCTCCTTGTATCTCTAACTCTGCTCCTCAAATAAATAAACCTTAAAAAATTGATCACTTTGTCTTTCAGGCCCCACTCTAGTGACTTTATTTTTATTTTAAAGGATTTTTTTTTTGGAAGTCAGTGTGTGAGAGACAGAGATAGGAAAATCACTTGTATGCAACAGTTCACTGCCTGAACAGGTGCAGCTTCTCATACTAGGTCAGGTTGAAGCCAGAAGCTGAGAACTCCATCTGGGTCTCCCAGGTGGGAGTAGGTGCCCAAACCCTGAACCACCATCTGCTGATATCCCAGATAGACTGGGAGGGAAGTGGATCACAAATGGAGCTGGAACTAGTAACCACATGGGATGACAGCATTGCAAGTGACAGCTTTCCCTGCACCACAACACCTGTCCCAAGCAGGTATGTCTCAACCATGCTTTCAGTAATAACTTATTTTATCTGAAGAGAGATGAAAGTGGCTCACACAGACACCAGAGATATCACTTAAAAGGTACAAGTCTCGCTAACAAATGAAATGTGGAAGAGAGCCAGGTAATGCTGTGGATGTTGCAGTGTGGTTTGTGGCCTCCCTGCTCCTCTGAGGGTCCACAGAGGCAGAACTATGTCACAGTAATTGTAAGACATTGCTTGACTTTCCATCATACTGAAGTTTGTACTGATGCAGAAGCCATGCTGAATAAAACTTGTTAGCACTTTCCAATGCATCAAGGCAGCAGCATGAAAGTAGAGTTACAGGAGTCTTCCCCCTCTTCCCCATAAAAGAAAATTCCAGTTTCAGTTGAGGATGTCCTTAATGGAGCAATAAACATTATTCATTTGAAGCTTAATCCTTGAGTATAAGCCTTTACAGTCTGTGTGGTGGAATTAGTATGAATCAAACAACTGTGCTGTGTGCTGAAGTAGTTACCGTGAAGAAATGTATGTGTACAATTATTTCAGCTGTAACTTAGACTAACAACTAGGTCCGAAGTGCCAATTTTATTTGAAAGAATGACTGAGGGACAAATGATGGTTATTTAGGTTTGAGTATTTGACAAATATTTGCTAAAATTAAGTGACTGAACCTGTTGCTTATTGAAAACAACGTATTGTATTTGTTGCCAATAATAAAGTTCAAGCTTTCAAGCAAAAATTAGAATTCTAGAAAGGTTGTCTATTTAGAGGTGTTACTGCTTCCTAATATTTAAGGCTTTCAAAAATGAGATTTGTGGACATGACCACAATGTAACTTTTTGATATTATCTAAACGAGCTATGTCAATATTTCAGAAATCTGGATAAGCCAGGAAACTAACACATTCCAAACGGCCAGTGCATAATATTAGAACATAATTTATGGCAAAGAGATCCTCTCCAAGTGAAAGATAGATGAGAGAATTTTAATTTGATGGAATATGAAAAATTCATAGAAATTGTTTCATTTTCCACATTGCAGCTAACCTTTACAAAATTACAACTTGGCAAGTTTTAATGAAGTATTAAAGGAAAATATCCACAGTTATCTGATAAGGCTATTAAAATACTACTCTCTTTTCCAAATACGTATCTGTGCAAGGCCAGATTTTCATGTATTCAATTGAAACAACAAATCCCAAGCAGATTGATGGCAGAATCTGATATTAGAAGCCAGCTGTCTTCTGTTATGCGAGACATTAAAACGATTCGCGAAAGTGTGAATCCATTCCACTCTTTTCACTAATTTTCTTTTTGTTTAAAAAAAAAAGTTTGCTAAGAGATAATCCCTCTAAAATAATTATAACTTTCATACAAACGTTAAAACAGCAGAGGTCAAAAGCTTTTACCCTACTCATTCATCAATGACGGCATCCAGATAAGTAATAACAGTTTAAAAAGGGAAGCTAAATTTGAATTTAGATGGAATGAGGTGGATTGAAATAAGCTGTGAGTGGAAGCAAAATAAATTTGATTCGATAGGTTAGAATGTGCATTTCTAGGTACCACCTAGAGTTTAAAAGAGCCCAAAGTGAGCTTGGCTGTCGGAGGAGACTGAGTGTAGGATCAGGCCAGGTGTTTTCTGCACCCTAAATTGAAGTAGCAGCGGCTGCTGGGCTGGGCTCCTGGAGTGGGAAGCCGAAGCCCAGTGGAAAATGCTGATGCCTTTCCAGGGGGAAAAGAAAGAAATCAGCCATGACGATGTCATGGAGGTGGATTCTGCCCAGAATGAATGAGGTGGAGCGTCTGAGGACGAGGTCACCCAAAACTCTGCAGTCCGGGAGGATGGAAAGAGCTTGGATATGGTTGATGAAGACTGTGAAAGAATGGAATGCTTAGATGAAATGGCCAATCTTGAAAACCAGTTTGCCAGTCTCAAAGGTTGCCTTTATAAAGAGTAAGGCAAGTGGATATAAAAATACAAGATATCTTATCTGGGAAAGGACCAGAATATTTGGAATCATTGGCCAGTCTCCCAGAAAATATGCAACTTCCTACAAAGTCAGCAGGAATCTCCAGAGAGCTCTGCTTAGCACAAACATGAACATGAAATTTGTTACATGATACAGTCCAGAGTGAGCTTGAGAAGATAAGACTAGAAGAAGGCAGGCACAGCTCCGACATCACCCCTCGGTCGTGCAATGCTGAGCTTCAGTTCTCACAAAAAGCCAGTTGTTGTTTCAGGGGCATGCGCAGCATACACACTGAGATCTTGATATTCTTGGAGACTGGACAATGATTAGTAGAGAGTCGCTACACTGAGTCCACACCAAGTGAAAACAGAACAGTGCCTGAAGTTTGGAAAAATATCTGCCTAGTGCCAGATCCGAAGAAGGAAGGCTGTATTACAATGGTACAAATGTGGACAAACAATATGTGTTGATGAACAAGATGAATGTCCTACAAGTGCCATAACTGCAACAATTAACCATGCTGATGTTTGCTTTATGAAGCCTGATAGAAGCAGATGTAGGCTTTACATTTCATAGCTATAGAAAAGAAGATATTCAATTAAACATTCATAATGATTTAAGTGTTATATAAACCTATCTTATTAGTGTTAAAAGGCGTGATGTGCCATGGGATTAAAAAATTATAACATTCTCGTTAATCATGACAGAATGTAGATTAAATAGATGTCATATCGACGTTATTACAAAAAAAATGGTAATAATGGCTTTCTCGTGATCATTGCACTTATTTTCCCCTTAGGTCCAGTGAATAATATGTGGTAGAGATTTCTTTCTGAAATTGTTTTTGTTGTTAAAACTTACGCAAATGCGTATCATCTTTAGTGAACTATGGTTATTTTTATCCACATTTAGATTATCTCCATGAATTTGCCATTTTTTGTAAATAACGCCGATACATTGATTCCCATGAATGGTTTATATTAGGGCATTAGTGTTAAATGAGAATTGAGATTGAAACATACATAGGCTGTATATATGGGATCATCAGCTTATTTAAAACTGATTGCCTTAACTTACAACCAAAATTAAGCTAAGGAGTAATTTTGTAGAAGCACTGCTTTTCCTTCACTGTGTGGTAGTGACCTGGTTTTTTGTTTGCTTTTTTTTTTTTTTTACAAATTGTACTACATGTCGATTACTAAAATCAGTGTCAAGATAGAACATGTCCTTCGTGTGTTTTCTTGTGACTCTTTAGAGGGTAAGTATTTATACCAGGTATTTATGATGCAGGGTAGAAGCAAATAACGAACATTGTCGCGTTACTTGCAATGCGAGCCCCAGGTGTTTTGAAAACATATTTTTTTGTAAGCATATTCTAGAGGTGAAATTAGACCCATATCCTAATTTCATTCCCACAGCAAAATAGACAAAGGCAGTTTCTTGGAATCTGTTCCCAAATTTGTATTTTTATCTTTGGTGTTCCTATACTTTAAGGCTATTCTGGGGCTATTTAGAAAACGTCTTCCCTTTTCTTAGTCACATTCAAAATTAACTTCCCAAGGCTTAGACACTGCATAAAGAACTGAGACTCTCATGACGGCAGTCCAGTTAGCTCTACGCATTTAGGACAGATCAAATCACATATTCCTGGTACATGACTCGTTGAACTCTAATGGCTTTCCAGTTCTTTTTTTTTATTAAATTTTTGACTTTTGCTTCTAAATTTTCTTGCACTAAATAAACACCTGTTAATTCCATGTATCCATGCACTTTCGCAAGTAGCTTGGGTCACAATAGAAGAGTCAGAAAATGTCCTTTCTAAGCCTAATCCCTACCCATGCAAGCTGGATAAGACAGGAGCTGTGGGATTTGTAAAACCTACAGTGACTCCAAGGAAAGGGCTTAAGGAATACTGCCCCAATATAATTTATCTTCAGCTTTGTCTCCTCCCCCTTTTTTTTCTCCTTCTCGTTGACAGAACTCAGTTTGACACCAAAGGGTCAAGGAGCCCATTGACATAAGTCAGTCTCCCAAGGCATGGGGCAGAAGGAGCAAGATGCAGACTACATCTAGAGAACATGATAGGCACAGTACACTACATGCTCTGTATAGCAGAACCTCTAACTGTGGCAGAGTTCAGTGTTTGCTCAGCAGTGTCCCTGAAAGAAGGCCAGTGTCCTGGTGCTTTCCCTCTTCCTGCTTATCCAAATAGCAGCTGCTTTGGACTCTTCTTTGGCCATGTCACGAGCCCACCTCTCCTTAATAGAGTGCTGTCTCTGGTAACAGCTCCACTCCTCCACAAGAAGAGATCTACCAAAGGAATTCATGTCAGAAGGTTCCAACTATTTGACTTAAGTACATTTCCCTGGGGCCACCTACCTCTAGTAGGTGCAGTAGATACTTGGAACTGAATTTATATATAGCTAATGAGCTCTGAGAGAGGTGAAATGAAGCCATTTTTTATTTGCTTGTATGTAGCCAATATTAGGTAACAGGTAGCAACCTTGACTATTGCAATCAGATACTTCTAATATTAAAAATGTATGCTTCTCTTTGTCATAAAAATTAATCTGTATGCAAGTTGTGTAAGAAACTTAGAATGTTTTCCCAACCCTAAGACTTACGACAAATAGATACATGCAAGCTATGTTGACACTTTAAAATACTGTGATATGATGGAAGGATGAGAATCTGCCAATCTGACTTAGAGTTGATGTTAGGGTAGATTTGTGCTGGAATTGGTCACTCTGCACAGCCAACAAATCATGTTTGGTGAGATCAAGCCCAATAATGCGAAATGAAGTCACCCAGCTAAAATGAGCTTACAAGAGACTTCCCTGTAGTCCTGTTTATGCAGGCAAATTACTCACCCAATGGCTGCTAGACCCCTGCACTACACTGGCTGTGCCTCCACTGGCATTTTTGAGCTGGCCATTTATCTCAACTAGAGCTTTATTAAACATGTGCTCTCTACTCATCAAAGAACAGATATGAAAATCTGGCTTCTGAAGATATCAGAACCATTTATTTTCAAAGTTGGCAGTACTGGCTGTGAACACTGTTCCAGACTTCAACTCCTCTATGGAACAAGTGGTTATACATTTTTCAGAACAAGTCTTTCTCCTTTCATCCACAAGATACAATGAAATATTAAACGTTCCATGGGAACGTTTTGAAAGGGAAAGAAAGCAAATCATGCAGCCTGATTGGAAACGAGCACAGGGTGCCTCTGTGATACAGGAGTGAGAAGATTGTTAGGCCCTCGGTCCTGAGCTGACTCGATCTGTCCCGTGGCTTCCCTGCAGTCATGTGCAGGGTGACAGAAGTATATGTTTGCATCATTCAGGCAAGGGGAACAGATGGGGCATATTGATGGTGGCTGTCTACATCCAGCCAAAGGTCTCTTACAGGACACTGTGATAACTAGTTGAGACAAGGGAAAGTCAGCCAGTTGAACTGATGCCATGGATGTCGATATGAAATCTGACTCAGTCATTCATTGATTATGTCATTTTCGGAAAATTACACACCCTTTCTGAAATCAAAAGAAAGCTGAGGCAATTCTATCCACTACCCTGTGGAAGAACACACTATGATCATAACGTGAACTTCCTGGCACTGAGTAGCAGTGCTCTCCCAACCGCTTAACTCATCTGAACATGACAAAGGTGTTGCTTTTATTCCCATTTTACAGAGCAAAAACATGGTGGCCTCGCCAACTTATTTAACAGGTTCTAAAATATTCTTTTCAGAGACAAGGTCAAGATTTAAACCTAGGTATCTGGTCCTGGAGTATCTTTTCACAGAAATGACAAGGCATTTTATTGTTGTTTCTGTTTAGGTATGGCCCTCATGAATGTCACATCCAGGAATTTGGATTTCTGTTTTGCACTAAACGGCCTTCGTTTTCACTTGAAAATCTACTAGAAAGTTTCAGATTCATGATATTTGTTCTACTATAAACTGCTTTATTTCAGTTTCACCAATATATGATGAAAAAAAAACCAACTATTCTAAATGTATTTTTCATTTTATCTATATATAAGATATTTGTAAAGATATTTTAAAGCTGGGAATTGTGACAATTCAAAACACAACACCAGAGTTTCTAATGAAAACTATTTGAAAGACTGGGGCATTATCTGTCAATCAGTAATTTAACTCTTACTGAGCAAAAATTGAATTACTGTCACTGCTGTAGGTAAAAACTAAAGCATGCAGCAAAAATCCAAATCTTTTGTCCTGTCTTCTGTATCAGTCTGGTTTCACATAAACAGGTATTTTTATATAAACTGAAAGCTGCATAGAAAGCCAATTTTGTAAATAAATTTAAATTCATAGAGACATTTACTCTTTTGCAAATCATCTTGTGTAATGAAGTCTTCTTGGTTATGTTCTAGTTAATTTATTGATGGCAGATTGCAGTTCCATTTTGAAGTGATGTTTCTTCAAGTTGTGTGGTGTGTGTGTGAGTGTGCATGCGCATGTAGCTACATTGCTTTTCTCATTGACTCAAGCTGCGCTTCAGGCAGCTTTACTATTACCTCTGGGGTCATTCTCTAAAGATGCAGTCTCAACCAGGCCACAGCCTCTTCAGAATGCATTTTGATTCCCCAGAAGGAAAGATTTTTCTGGCAGTAGAGTTCCACTCAGTCCATCATTTAGGCTCATGCCCCCAGCCACAAAATTGGTCTTTCACCCTGCTCCACTATTGCACAGATTTCACAGAGGGACTTCCCTGGCTGGGGTAATGGATGAAAAAAAGTTTACCCACTAACCAAAAAAAGAAACAGCTGTTTCTGAATCATGAATGTGAACCATCAGGAAGTATCAGACACCTGGGAAAAGCAAGCAGTATGAAGGAGAAAGCCAAAAGGATCAGAGAAAGTAGATGTAATTCAGCAAATGGAACTTTTAAAAAACATCTTCCATTTCCCTCCAAGAAATTTGAGAAGATATTATATCCATAAAATATAATCAGATGGCTGTGAAATAGGAACACAGAATAAGGAAGAAAGCCTGGAAATTAAGTATAATTGCTCTAAGATGAAGCAGGAAATCTGTCAGCGCAATGGAGAGATTAAAAAATGAGAGAAATACAAGCCACAGAAGCTTCATTTAAGAAGTCCATTCTTCTAAAAAATAAAGACCCTGAACAATAGCAGTCAGGGCAAACACAGTGTATGTACCAGCTTGCTGGTACAAGGTGTTTCAAGGTGTAGGAGGGATTGGTTTCTTTTGAGAACTTCGATGAAGAATCTGTTGCACATACCTCTTCTAGATGCTGACGGCTCCTTGGAATCTTCAGAAATGCCTTGCTTGTACATCCATTACTCTGCACTTAAGACACAAGACCGTTAGTGTCTGTCTGGGTGTGTGAATTTCTCCTTTTTTTTTATTTTCAAGACTTATTTACTTATGTGAAAGAACATCAGAAAGAGAGGAGAGAGAGGAAATCAAACTTCCATCCACTGGTAACTCTCCCGATGAACACAAGGCTGAGCCAGTCCAAACCCGGGAGACAAGAGTATCATCTGATCTCCTATGGGCGTGGCAGGAGCCCTAGGACAGAAGCCTTCTTCTCTTTGCTTCCCAGGTGTTAGCAGGGAAGTCTCAGTTGCTCCACAACCCAAACTCAATCTTCTCTAACAACAGCACCATCCATGTTCAATAGCAGGTCATTAGTAAGTGTTTGATTGCATAAAGATAATTCCAATGCTGCTAATCGTTTCTGTACTTTTTCATCTACAGAACCCATTGGTTTTCATAGTGTCTAGTCAGTTAGTTCATGGACTTCTTCCACCCTGTCCTAGACACTGAGGTTTATCATTTAGCATGAGCTAATCCACCTTCCCCGGGAGGCAGTGACATTTCTAAACCAAGTCGTAGACTATTACAGATTATTTTCATTCACCAGAATCCAAGATAAACAGGGCCTCCTTTGCCTTTTGACAGTAATTGTTTGGAAGAACATATTATAGGGTAATGTGGCATGAAAATAAAATTATGGCAATAAGAAAAATTTGCACAATACAGAGGGGGCAGACAGAGCAGAGTTGAAAGGAGGAATGAGTTCCACTGCAGTATGAAAAACCATACCTACACAGTCTTGTAAAATGCCAACCAACAGGGCATGCAGCTGCAGGATAACAGTTCCATCCTATTAGAATTGTTGGCATGACGAGGAATTTGTTTATGTGATTAACACTTCCCGCATGGAAGAAGTTTATTTTATATTCATGAGAGCAGTTTTGAAAGGAAAAATAAACAGAAGGATTGAACTTCGTACTAATGCCGTAAGAGAAATGAAATGTTTAAGACAATCTCTTGAGTTTAAGCTTTCCAGTAGTCAATGGAAATATTCTTCCAAGTACAATGTTTGATCAAATTTATGTTTCTAAAAAGCTTAGAGTAATTGTTGTTGACTTTTGTTATTTGTCTGGATGAAAATGCAAAAGTGGCTCAGCTCAACTTTGTGCTTGAAATCTCTTGCCTGATATTGTATAAATTCAAAGTTAAGGAAAAAAGAGTCCCAGGCCCATGAAATGTCTTCTGAATAGATAACTGGTTAATTTGCTGTGTGGAAATGGATACGTCAAATTTGTCAAGCATTAGCTTCCTCACTTGTAAAATTAAACGATTAAATTTCCCATTGGAAATTTATTTTGTTTTGTTACCATTCTTTCATCATGTGTATTCCTTGGAAAAGGAGGTCTGCATCTTATAATATTTTCAATCAGATGCAACTATTTCCTTTTGCCCTTTTACCCAGCATTCATTTCCACTCTTCTTACTTTATTGGCTCTTATTTGAAGTATTGATGGAGTGTCAACAAAATGCTTCATGTTTATTAAATCTCTTCAATCAGAGCCTTACACATCTTTATCATGGTGTGTGACTTTCAACATGGAATCCTAGCTTATGTATTTTGTGTAAACTGCTTAAATGACATTTGCAAAGCATTTTGGAGTATAAAAATAGCAAGCTATGGACATTGAAAATCCTGGTTTTTTATCATATTATGTTGTACTCAGATTGCATGGCTGGGTATATAATATCTGAAGGAATATTTCTTCAAATCCCTTCTGTATGTACATAGTTAATCTGAAATGCCTGCTAAGCAATATGAAGCTCTAGTTTGCCAATTGTAGTATTCTGCCTGTAAGAAATACCCCAATGAACTCTTCCTGACTCATTAAACAGGGTTGACAAGTTATAACCAATTGGATATTATGGAATTGCCAGTGTGTGATTTTGGATGCTAGGTAATAAAAGACCCATGGGTTCCACCTGAGCTCTCTTTGATTATGCACTTGAAGGAAGCTAGCCACCATGCAATAAGGACACTCTGGCAGCTGTCTGCAGTGGGACACATAAAGAGGAACTGAGTCCTCATGCCAGCAGCCAGCATGGACTAGCCAGGAGCTGAATGTCTGATCTTGGAACTGATTCCTCCAACGCCCATCAGTGCTTCACATGCCTGTGACACCAGTTGTCCTATGTACAGCAACCTCATAAGACCCCTCGAATCTAGAGTCCCTACTAACTCACTCTGGAATGTCAAGGCCTCAGGAAAGATGAAAAATGAATGTCTACAGTTGATCCAAGCTGCTACTTTTGGGGGATAATTTATTGTATAACAATAAATAACCAGTATGCAAGTCAAAAACATGATTATTGATTTGATTAGTTGCATATTTTTCTATAAGTCAGCCTAATCTGTAAACCCCACTCTGATTGTAGGGAAATATAATCCTAACACATTCTGGAATAATTCAATCCTTTCATATTTCACCGCAATTACTTTTCACCTCAATTACTTTTTTCTCAGTTAATTTTTTTTTCCTTACTTCTCCATTTCCCTAGGAGTGACATGTGCTGGGGGGGATAGAGGGATCAGAATTTTGGATGGCTGTCTTATCCCTGATCTTCACAACATGTTCTTGGTAACATCCACTAAAATATTAATGAGCAGTATGAGTAAAAACACATATATTGTTTTAGCTATAGCAAATACAAAGGAAGATTTTTTTCAATATTCTTACTATGTCAATGCCTTTCACTCTTTTTTCAGCCCAAATATTTTATTACAATCTGGGGTGATTATACATGACAGAGCAAACTGATAAAAAGTTCCACTTAAAATTCTATGCCTTTTAGTGAAGATATTAATATTAATATAAAGGTGTGAATTCCTTTGAAAATCCTTTCCTTTGCTATGTGTCAGGAGCTATCCATGAGGGTTTGTTAAAACACCAGTGCTTTTCTAGAGAGACAAAAAGGAAAAGACAGTACTTGAACATTGAGTGCTTAAAACAAATACTCATTTAGGGAGCTTTACCGTGGGTGAGTCAAACGGCCTTGAATATTTTAAAGCAAAAAAGTTTCGTGTTTCACCAGAAACTTCCATCCTTCTGGAATGATGTCCTTGTTCTCCTCTCGTGTTGATAGAAGTTAGCGTGTTGGGTGAAGGGGAAATACAAGAGGGAGGGTCGCATGGAGGACTAGCATCCAACGTTGGCGTTTCCAAAGTGAATCCTACATTAATGACATTGACTGACAGGATAAGCCGCTTGCATCACATCTCCACTGAAGCTGTTCTTTGCCTTTGTTTCAGAACTGGAATCCAAATGACTTCTATCATGTTCTATGTTCAGTTATATCTCCAAGCTTCGTTCATTTCAGCAAAGTAATAGTCTGAGACGTATTCTTGCTGCATGGTTCCCTTGCTATTTTTATTGTGGCAAAAGCAATTTGCTTGTTAGTCTCTACTATTCTCATATAAGCTGAAGGATAAAAATAATCGATTGGGAGAACAATGATGTGAAAAATTCTCCCATTTTGTAAGAGAAAGCTTCATGGCCCATTTGTTCCCTTGATTTTTCTTGCTCTTCCTAATTTTAGCCTTACTATTTCTTGTTAAAAAAAAAAAAAAACCTGAGTCCTCAAACCACATTAACATGTCATCTGTAGTTGTGTATTTTCTTTGGTTTTGGATTGCTTATCTATTTTGAAGTTGCTTTACTCTTTTACAGTGTTGATTTTGATATATGCCTTGGACTATGAAAGAAAGTCACAGTCATGCCATGACGTATTACAAAAAGTGATGACAGATAGAACAATCATATCAAGTCCTGTAATGCTAGTCAAATCAAAGAAAAATGAAAAAACACCTATGTTCCAGAAGGCACTCTAAGAAGGCTTTCAAGTCATATCACTCCTGTTACTGTTTACATAAAAAATCAGTTTGAGAAACAAATATCAATCCTGATATTGAGGTAAGGTGAAGGGCAGGGAATATGTAGGGGACAGTGAGCATAATTATTGCAGTAACAAGTGACACATGGAATTGAGGCAACCATCAATTACATTGTCCCTTTGCATTTTCTGTGCAGCATCAGGGACGTAGAGTGGAATGTGTTCTTGGGAGACAGGATATTCTGTTTAAAGTCAGAAATTTTACTCAGTGAGCAAGGACATCCCATTCCCCAAAATAGTTTCCACTTTGGCATTTTAGAAATGTAGACATGTTTTCCTGCTTTGAAAATGTTTGAATTTTGAAGGTCCTCAAAGATATTAACAGGGAACTCATGAACTTGCCATAATTACAGTACCAGTGATAAGCTCTGTAACCAGACAGTATTATTCTTCATCTTCCAAACCACAATCTTACCGTGAAACTTTTTCACATATAAAAAAATGTTCTGCCAACTTCATGGTTTCTATTATTAATATCAAAAGTATCTGATGAGAGAATATTAAATATTTGTCACCAAGCAAATCCTCCAGTTAACCAAGAATATATACCCATGTAAATTACAGCCTGGTTGACTATTTATAACCATACTACTTGCTTCATGAAAATAGATCTAAGACGGTTAAACAAAATATCAAGCCAAATTTGGCAGCATTAAGAAGCTATTAGATCACACTTATAAGGTAGTTTATCTCAGGAATGCCAATTAGCATTATGTTATAAATGTAAAACAGCATGTTAATGGATTAAAGACAAGCCACTTATCAAGTCATGGGAAGCAGAAAAATCACTCGGCGAAACAAAATCCCTATTCAGGTTCAGAATACTTCATCAATATAGAGATAAGAGGAAACATTTTTATCCTCACAATGATTTTTAAATGCTTACAGTAAATTTCAATTTAATGAAAAAATATTGGAAGTATTCATTTAATAAATAAGATAATAAATAAGCTGTTTACAATCATTGTGTATACTCAATATGTAGCAAAGGCTCTTGTAAGTTGAACAACATAAGAAGATATTAAAAGCATGAAGACTAGAAAAGGAGCATAAAATGTACATTTTTCAGGTTGAAGATCATGTATTGTGATTGCTGGGAACATTAGAACATATGCAAGCACCAGTTGATTTTCAAATATCGGGAAATCCTTGTTCTCCTAAAATATCAATAAAAAATAAGATTCTTGGGGTTAAATGGGGACAGACATTATGCAGAAACACTCCTGAGAAATTATAAAACCTATGAAAAGACATTAAAGATAATTTATAGAATTATCAAGTAAATAGATAAAAAGATCCAATAGCATACAGATTTAAATTCTTTCTAATCTGGTCCATATATTCCAGACAATCCCCACAAAAGCAAAACTCAACAGAAATTTTAGGCATTTGAAAAAACTTGTTTTGAATTGTATTATTTACACCAAAACACCATATGCTGAGTAGCTTCTAAATCAATACATTTATTTCTCACAGTTCAGAAGGATGAGAAACCCAGGATCAAGACAGAAGCAAATTCAGTTCACATGGGCTTGCCTTTTGGTTCATGAGGAATAGGCATTTGGCTGTTTATTTCAACACTGTCTTCAATAAGCAAATTATGAAAACATGCTGTCTACTGATAGAGGAACACAAAATTTGATTTATTCTACTTGGTGCCCAAATCCAGGCAACTGGGTATCATGTATGGAATTCAAATCTTTGAAAGTCATTACAAAAAACACTAATAGAGAACTAAGAATAAAAACTGATTGGGCCTGCTGCAGTAGTCTAGTGGCTAAAGTCCTCGCCTTGAACGCACCAGGATCCCATCTGGCCGCTGGTTCTAATCCCGGCAGCCCCGCTTCCCATCCAACTCCCTGCTTGTGGCCCGGGAAAGCAGTTGAGGATGGCCCAACGCCTTGGGGTCCTGCACCTGTGTGGGAAACCTGGAAGAAGTTCCTGGCTCCTGATTTCAGATGGGCTCAGTTCAGGCTGTTGCAGCCACTTGGGGAGTGAACCATTGGACAGATCTTCCTCTCTGTTTCTCTTTTCTGTATATCTGACTTTGCATTAAAAATAAAATCTTAAGAAGAAAAACTGATTGGACTCTTGGTCACAAAACAGCAGGCAAAAGTTATAAACCTTGACGTAAACAAACCAACAAAGGGAAGAACAGTAAAACAACATGGAGACAGTGGCCGCATAAAGGCAAGAGAGCGGCAATGTTGTGCTGTTGATTCTGTTGTATAGCAGGGGCTTCTGTGAGGCTGCTGGACTGGAAACACGCACACACACCAAAACAACAGCAACTTAATGGTGTCCATGCTTCACATTCTTCGAAGAGGCTGTTTCACAAATCAAGACCCTGAGCGGTGAAGAAAAATCTCTGTAAACATTAAAGATTCATTTGTTTTTTCTTTGATTAATAAAAAGAACACTTCTTTTAAGGCGCCATGTGTAGCCTTCTCATTTTTATCAACAAAATTCTCTCTCTTTTCCAAATCATTTCTACAATTCCCAATTCCTTCTATGTAGATATTCACTCAGTAACATCAGGCATTTCTGCTTGTGGTATTGGAAGTACCTTGTTGCTTTTCTTTTTCTCTTTCCAGATTCTTTGAATTATTTATGTTACATGGTTCATTTTAAAATATAGTAATAAAGTAGTCAACTAAAAATAATTTATTTTTGATACATTGAACAAGCAGATGTTTGTGGGTTTTCCACACCAGTAGATTAATTAAATGTCATGATAATGCCTAAGATTATAATATTAAATCTTTGAGACAAAGAACTCTGTCTGCCTTCTATTTATGTCCTTCACAACATCATGTGCAGGGCAAATGATAACTTGTTTCTAACGTAAAGCAAAATAACATACAGTTTTTCTATTTTCCCTCATGTTTACAAATACACTGAGAACATTTCAGCATGAAATCACCTTTATATACTGCTCTAATGAGGCTGAACTTCTTGGTTTCTCCTTGACGCATAGCTTCAAAAGCTGGTTGATGATAAGCTCTGTACAATCATTGTTCGGTCCTCCACTCAAACCATTCTTTCATTGATTTGCTCATTAGTTCATTAGGTAAACACTTACTGAGAACCTATCATGTGTGAGTACCTATCCTGAATGTACTAGTGAGTTCAAAATGTCTATGCTGAAGACCTTGGCAGAAGAATGCCTGCAGTGTGTGCCTGGAGTGCCAGAATTCACAAATGGTGACAACGAGGTGGAGGTGATCATGAGGTGGAGGATACAGGGTGATTCCCAGTACCTTCCTGATGAGGTGTCCATGAACAACGGGCATCAGCGATTAGACCTAGGGAGGCATGAGAGTGCCTAGGGGAGGATGTTCCAGACCACAGGGGAAAGGATGGATCCCATGTGCTGTCCTGAGCAGTGGAACCAACAGAGGAGTCATTTAATGAGATGACTGCAGGTGGGACATCAGGATGAGGAGTTTATTCTTAAATGCATTTAGTTTGATGCCCTTAAGGCTATGTAACTACAGGATTCGATAAGCCATTGAGTAGACTTATGGTGGAAGTCAAAACTCATTTTGAGTAAATAGTTGAATACATGAGATGGAGGGTGAAGCACGTGTATAATTATACTTTACACATACATATATGTATAAAATAATAAAATAATCATGCATATTCCCCCTTGATTCTGTAGTCTACTTTCTTTGAAACATGGAATAAATTTCATAAAATGTTATCTTTCTAAACAATTTGTTCATTCAATTTGTGTGCAGGAAGAAAACATCTGGTTCAATGCTATGATAAGGTTATCTGGGAACAATATAATTTTTCTTTCAAGATTTTGATTTTTATTCATTTGAAAGGAAGCTTACAGAGACAGGAGGAGAGACAGAGACAATTTTCCACCCTCTGGTCCACTCCACTGCCCCAAGGGCTGCAATAGCCAGGTGTTGGCCAGGCTGAAGACAGGAGCTCAGAGCTTCTTCCAGGTTGCCAATATTGGTGTGGGTGCCAAAGTTCTTGGCCCATTTCTGTTGTTCACCCAGGCACATTAGCAGGGAGTTGGATTGAATGTGGAGCAGTTGGGACCGAAACTGGCACACAGGTATAGGGTGTCAGTGTGATAGAAAGAGGTTTCACTGGCTTTACCACAACATTGGTCCCAATAGCACAATTTTAAGCAGCAAAGCAGGGAGTTATAAACAAGGTTTTGATGAACAGGGGTGAATTTATCTCAGTTATCTGCCCCACAGGAACTGTGCAAAATAACACAAACTTGCTATGTAAGAAAAACAACAGATACATGAGTACCAGCAAATATAAGAGACTCACAGAATGTAATCTAAGGCCATGTCACAAGCCAGAAATGTGAATATGAAGAATCCCAAACATCAAGGAAATGCACATCAAAAACATGAGAGATCACTTTCAACATACCAGGTTGACTTCATTTAAAAAGACAGGTAATAAGAAGTGTTGGCAAGCACGAGGCAGAATTAGAACACTCACACCCTTCTGGCAGGAATGTAAATTGCACAGCCACGTTGGAAACGGTCTGGCAGTTCCTCAAAGAGCTGAACATAGAGTTACTAGTCTTTGGATAATTGAAAACCGATGACCACAAGAATTCTTGAATACAACTGTAAATAGCAACATTATTCATAATAGTCTCAAAGTGAGAATGATCTAAATGCATTTCAGCTGATAAATGACTCAATACAAGGTGATAAAACCACATAATCATACACTATGCAACATTAAAAATAAATGTACTAATACATGAAGAAGCATTGATAAAAACAGTGATAAGTGAAAGAGCTCTCACAAAATATCACATATTTTGTTCCATTTGCATACAATGACACAAATAAACAACCAATAGATTGAGTAAATTGAAGATTCCAGCGGACCTGAGCCATTTCTTATATATACTGATGATGCTGACAGCAGTATTGTAAAATACTGTTAGTTATGAACTTCCACAGTTTGAGTGAGGGAAGCCCAGGCATGCGGTAATACCTCCATCTCCATCCTGTAACAGCTGTTGTCATACCAACAATCCAAGGGACACTTGTCAAATGCCTCTCCAGATTTCTAAGGTTGATATGCATTTAGCATAAAGGGCATAGCTACAACAACCTCACTGCTTTCCTTAGGTTCATCACTTGCAGCTTTTGAAGAGAAAAAAACACAGCAAAAGATAAGTTAAGGAAAAACTTGGAACAAGAGAGCTCTTTCACTTCAGTCTGAGACAACTTTTCAGCCATCCAGCGTCCTTGGCAACAGAAGACAATAATGGCAATAAGGATTGAAACGAAATCTCAAGCAGAGAATAAGAGAGTCACTAAGAGAGAGCACACTAATAGTCCCTCTTCACAGGTTGCAAAGAGGAGCTTGAATCTCTCTCTGAAGTGGCTTTCTTGCTGGGTCTCAAAAAGCTCTGTCTAGGCCTGACCACCACAAGTGCCATTCATTTTGCTATTCGTCTGAGATATAGTCTCTTCCTCCAGCTGGGATAAATGACCAGAAACAGCATGCACCGTATAATTTCAATGAAAGCAGCTTTTGCTCTGATTTGGTATCTAGTACTTCACCTGTTCTCTGCAGAACTTGCAGGCACATGACAACTATTAAACTGCGCTAGCTGTTCCTGTCCCAGGCAGTGTTTGAAGTTGAAGCTGACCTCCAGGAAGAACAAGAGTCTTCTAAGCATCTAAGAACCTCCCCCTTGAGATCTGCGGTGTCTTTTTGTTTACAAACTGGGAAAGAGCAAAAATCGCCATTTGTATCCTATTTCTGAATCATATCTAAACTCTTTAAAAAGGAGCCTTTTATAAAATCCTTATTTCTATGTTGTGCATACATGCACTTTAAAAAAAAAGATGTATTTACTTACTTTTATCTGAAAACCGTATTTTACAGAATGAAGACACACACACACACACGTGGAGAGAGAGAGAGAGAGAGAGAGAGATCTTACATCCACTGATTCACTACCTCAATGGCCACAACAGCCCAAACTGGGCCAGTCCAAAGCTGGGATCCAGGAGACTCCTCCGGGCCTCAATGTGGGTGTAGACGCCAAGGACTTCAGTCATCCTGCATTGGTTTCCCTTGTCGCGAGCAGAGAGCTGATCAAAAGTGGAACAGCCAGGATATGAATGGCTGTCCATGTGGGATGCTGGTGTTGGCAGGCAGAGGACTCCATCTCAGCCGAGGGATAGATACACTTGCACGTCTATTGGAGAGTATTTTAAAAGTTCACAGAAAATGGAAATAAATGTTTATGCTTATTTTGGTACAAAAATACTTTTTTAAACCAATGCGCAGAAAATGTGAGTTATGAAACACCAAGAATTTAGTTTTTATTAAATAAATTCATACTTTTAACTCCTTTTTAATTCCTCTTTTCCATGAACATTTTGAAGTATCCTCATATAATTGGATTCCAAAAATATTTGCATCAAAATAAACTTTTTTTTTTACAAAATAAACTTATTTTAATTAATAGCATTTTCGTGAACTTTTTGAAGTCTTATGTCTAGGTCTCTTAAACTTATAAATTAAGAATAGAATGGTTTTTGGAGACTTCAGAAATTCTTTTGAAACATGTGAGGTGAAGAATATCATTTAGAAAACTAATGTGGAGTTGGAAATGGTGACAAAAAAGATTCCCAACAACTGTACCAAAGATTGGTATTGACTTACAAAACACATGTTAGTGTGCTCCTTATCAAACTCCATTTGAAAAATAAGAGCAGGAAAAACAGTCATCTAATTTTCAGCCCTGAGCAACTCTCAGGAAGGGCTGGGTGTGAATGATGAGAATACTCAACCCAGAATGGAGCACGAAGGCCAGAACATGGCAGTATTTAGCGAAGTTTGGCGCTTACGGAATTAGCCGGTGAGCATCCATCCCTCCCTGTGGTGTCTTTGTTTTCTTTCCATCCATCCCAGCTTTAAGGGCCGGATGCTTTCGACTTTTACGTAGCTGATAAATCCCATAAAGCACATTACTGGCTATCATGTCCACCGGCTGAAGCTAGTAAATCAGTATTCAGTTCAGTACTTTATCTTTTTTTTTTAAAGAAAAAAAAAGATTAATTTGTTATTGTTGCAAAGTCAGATAAACAGAGGAGGAGAGACAGAGAGGAAGATCTTTCGTGATTGCAATGGCCAGAGCTGTGCCGATCTGAAGCCAGGAGCCAGGAACTTCCTCCAAGTCTCCCACATGAGTGCAGGGTCCCAAGGCTTTGGGCCGTCCTCGACTGCTTTCCCAGGCCACAAGCAGGGAGCTGAATGGGAAGCAGGCTGCCGGGATTAGAACCGGTGTCCTTGTGGGGTCCCTGTGCATTCAAGGTGAAGACTTTAGCCGCTAGGCCACCACACCGGGTCCTGAGTGCTTTATCTTTAGATGAACAACGAGAGATTTGCTCGCAGTATTATAGGGTGTGGTGAGGAATCAGAGAAAAGAGGCACAGGGAAGATGGGCAGTACGTGCTGAATTACAGAATTGTGACAATGGCGCCTTTAGTTGTTACGTATGATAGGATGGTGCTTCAGAAAAACGTATCCTCAAGTGTGGCACCCTGCAAAGTGCACTGAAAACTGATTGTTCAGCAGAGTAGAAAGGAAACATTATTCCTTTAATATTATGCCCTTAAAACCTGTTACTACCATCTCCAGTATTTGTAATGCAATGGGACACTTCACCTGTAGGGCACAGGCCCGTGGTTGTGAAGGACTATACTGTTGTAGTGACGTGGGGGAAATTAGTTGGGAGTGGGTGGGTGGGTGGAGATTTGGGGAGGGGAGAAAGAAAATCCCAGAGCCTATAGAATTGTATCATGGAATAATAAATAAATACATAAATAAATAAATAATAAATAAACCTACGTAGTTTGTCTTGGAAAAACAAGTGTTGACTTCTGTAGTCTTGTATCTAAGTGGAACCTCCCTGTGACAAGATATTTTACTGTATGTCACTGAGTGCTCCACAGCATGAAACACAGGGAAGAATTATGGGTTCTGGCCCTGGCACAGTAGTCTAGCAGCTCAAGTCCTCGCCTTGCGTGTGCTGGGATACTTTATGGGCATTGGTTCTAATCCCGGCAGCCCCGCTTCCCTGCCAGTTTCCTGCTTATGCCCTGGGAAAGCTGTGGAAGATAGCCCAAAGCCTTGGGACCCTGCACCTGCCTGGGAAACCAAGAAGAAGCTCCTGGATTCTGCTCTCAGATTGGCTCAGCTCTGGCCGTTGTGATCACTTGGGGAGTGAACCAGCAGATGGAAGATCTTCCTCTCTGTGTCTCCTCCTCTGTATATTTGACTTTGCAGTAAAAATAAATAAATCTTTTTTAAAAAAGAAAGAATATTAAGTTTTCAGCAGTGACTGGAATTTACTCAATTTTTTTTTCTAGCTTTCTTGCTGCAAGTGGGAATAGAGCCACCGCCAAAAAATGTTCTTAGGTCAGTTACTTTTAGCTCTGGAGCCATTATTCTGAGAAACATTTGTGAATTCTCACCAGCATTGTGCTCACACAGTATCCACGGGGGATTGGGCCCATCATATTTGAAAAATGCCAGGGTCTGCAGGAGCTTAAGTCCCCTAAATAAAACAGCATAGTATTTGCATATTGTCTGTAAATATCTTCCGGCAGACTTCCCATCACCTCTGCATCATTTACAATGTCTCATGTAGATGTACAGTACACTGTATCGTTCATACTCTATGTTTTATACTGTACATTTTAGGTAACAATAACAGGAGAAAAGGATGTAAAATGTTCAAACAACGACATTTTTTCTTTCAAATATGTTCCATGCAAATTTATTTGAATCAGTGAATGCAAAAGCTGCACACAGAGGGCTGAAAACAGGTGCGTGAGCTAACTCTGGATTTCCTGGGAGACCACCAGAAACGGAGAGGGGATTAAACCTTAGGAAGTAGAGCCCCAACTCTCAGTATAGCCAAGGGCAATGTAGCAAAGCATGGAGTCCGTGACGTCCAAAGTTATGGTGCCCCAATCCATCCATTAACTTCAGATGCCCGTGAACATGAAAGAGAGACTGTCTTCTTAAACGTGTTTCATTCCTCATTTGGGGCATCCTGTGAATGGATTTGTTCCATTGAGGAGAGCAGAAGGCAGGTTAGGCTTATCGACCTAGAAATGAGCCATCAGTCACCATGTTTTCTCTTTGTTTCAGTTTATGTATGTAACTCCAGGAGTCCTCATCAAAATATTTCTGAAGGGATTCCTGAATCTCTAACAATGAAAAAAAATCTCTGTTATTTCCTTAGTGTGATAGGAATTTTTAAAGTCATTTCATTGCCTTCTCTGCAGAACAGCACACTGTGATTTTGCTAATTGATCCCAGAGAAATGCTATTTAAATGCACAGAGGAAATCAGCAGATTTTAATAAAGATTATCTTCCATTTAAAAGTAGATCGAATCCAGCAACAACACAATAGTGCCCGTATTTATCACTATAAAAATCAGTTAATCAAAATGAAAGATGGGCATGTGTTTGCCCGGATTTCCACATTGGTTTTAACATGCCTTTGGTTTTTTTTTTCCTGCTGATGAACCATTGATTTCTAGCCCTCAACATAAATACTGGAAAATCCTACCCGATCCTGAAGGGAGAGTATTTGGCTACTTCCCAGATGTGTGACCTTTGATGAGTTCCTGAAACTTTCCGGAAACCAAATAGCTTTCCTATAAAATGAGGATAGTAGTAAAACATATTAGGCCCTTTAGGAAATGAGCTTTATACTTGCTACACTGATTGCACCACACTCTTTTAAAAATAAATAATAACAATGATTACCATTCTTCAAACACTGGGTACCTACCATGAACTAATCTTGGAGGTTATAATGATGAATATGTTCATCCCTTTCTCAAGAAATTTAGAATCTACTGAGGAGAAACATATCAATAGTTAATATACTATTGTGTAGCTAATACCTATTAGAGCTTTACAGATTTTTGCTGTTTTCCTCCTTTTCTAAATCACTTACAGTAGATTCTTACTTTTATCAGAGCATCCAATTGTTTCTAATTATTTTTTTCACTTATACATGTCACATTGATGACTGTGTGTCCCCAGGGACTTACTGTTTTTTCCTACTTAGAACTGTTTAGAGTTTTCATTCCTTCCTTTCATTATTCAGCTCTTTGAATCCTAAGTTTTTGAATCATCATTCACACAGGTACTGTTCTCTTAGAGAGTCATCTACCCCAACAATTCCAAGTGTTGTGAGTAGAATTTGAACCTCCCTATGTGGTAGAACTAGGCTTATCTGGCTCCTCAGCTACACCAGGTTCCCACTACCACGTGGGCTTCCATTGATAGGTTTAACATTTTATTTTAATTGGAAAGCCAGATTTTACAGAGAGAAGGAGAGACAGAGATGAAGATCTTTTATCCACTGGTTCATTCCCCAAAGCCACAACGGACAGAGCTGAGCCAATCCTAAGCCAGGAGCCAGAAGCCAGGAGCTTCCTCTGGGTCTCCCATATGGGTGCAGGGTCTCAAGATTTGGGGCCATCTTCCACTGTTTTCCTAGGTCACAAGCAGGGAGCACACAGCTTTGCTTTCTGCTGACTTTGGTCCTTCAGAATACAAAGTGGGTGCTTTGATTAAACTCACTGTGTTCTAGTCCCTGAAAAAGTTGAGTTTTTATCTTTGTATCGCATACTCTTGTGAATGAGAATGAGGAAATGTATCTTGCTCTTGTAAAACAAACTGAGAAACAGGTTTTACTGCACATCTCACTGGGAAAAGTATTTATTACACCTGCTGATTCTCGCCAGCTATCCCACTTACCTAATCCTTGTTGAATGCTTCCTGCTCTCTGATTTTTAGTTTTTTTTGTAGTCTTACATCGAATCCTTTGTATTATTATAATATTTCTCTATGTGTTTTATTTTTGAAGGTGTCACATGTCATACATGAAGGAAAAGTAGGAATATCAATGCCAGTTGTTCTATTTTTACACTCCTAGTTTTCCTTTGGGCTCAGCTTTTGTTCAATTTTTACTCTCAAATTCTTAGCTAAATCTCCTAACCTCTTTTATGCTGACTAGGCCTGCAGTGAGAGGTTTAACGAGCAACTTGAGAGAGACTAAAGCTTTTCAAGTTTCAAGTGTAGTTTTCAAGTTTTCAAGTATAGTGGGTGTGGCATAAGCTGAAGAGTCTTGCAGGTAATTGGTTTTAGAACACTGATTTCAGCTGGAAAAACTAAAAGATCATTTTAACTCACAGGCTTTATTTGCATTGTGAAGCTTTTATTGTCAGCTGTTTATGAGTGTAGAAGAATTGCAATAGACCACAAATTGACATGCTAGTGACTTTTATATCTTGATTGTCATATTCTTGCAATTATTCCCCCAGAATAGTTTTTTTTGCTGTTAATTTTTTTTATGTTAAAGAAACAGAAAACCAAATGAAAGTTGTTTCTCCTATTCAGATGAATATAAATGTTTATGTAAACTTTTCCAGGGCCCATTTTTTCTGCGATGTGTTTAGGGCCCTCTCTTTTTTTGTTTTTTCAACACTGTCTGTCTCTGAACCCTGGGTTCTTCAGGCTGAGACTCCATAATTCAGAGGCATTTGGACACATCCCTTCGTCGAGAGACAATTCTGTGAGAGATGAATGGTCCAGCAGAAGGACAATTATCACTGGACAAAGGAAAAAGGAAACTAAAGAATTGCTAAAATGGCAGCATTAGATATATTAAGCTGGAGAAGTTGTCCTGGGGACATCGATCTTTCCTGGCATTTCTGTTGGATGATTTATGATATGGTTCTGTTGAGTGCCCTTGTGGCCTCACATGCAGGACTCATTACTTTGATTTTCTTTGGGCTTCTTTTCATTCCAGCATGCACAGAGAGAGAGCTACACAGATTCCTGCTTAATGCACTCTGTTCCGTTGAAGCATAGATTCCTTTTTGTTGGAGAGGAGGAAATGGTAGCTTGGCAAATGCTAGCTAATAAAGAAATGAAGAAATAGACCACTCCTACTTTTATTGCAATACTATTCTTTACTTTCCAAGATAGTATGATATCTTTGCTTATATGCACTTATTTCCAACTACAACAATTAGAGTAGAACCAGGCAAGAAGATGATTTTTTAATTTACCTGGGTCTGATAATTTAAAGTACACTATTTCATTTAAGTCTCAGCAACCTTAAGAGCAACAAAAATAATCTCTAAATCCACTAAAGAAACTTGTGCATCACAAGAGACTTGATAACTACAAAGTGATAATTACAGCCAGGGCATTTGCAATTAAATTTTGAAAAACTACATCCTCTCCATTACATAAAGCTAAAATGTTTCTGAGTTTCTCTATATAATAAATATCCTCACTAAAAAAATGCTTCCATATCATGAACGTACCCTTGACACACTTAGCTCCAGTCTAGGGATGGGCATTTGGTGCAACAGTTAAAACACTGTTTGAGGTTTCAGTGTCTCCCATGAGAGTGTCCGTGAATGCATCCTGGATCCTGTCTTGAATCCAGGCACCCTGTCATGTGAACTCTACTAAGTATCATGTGATGGCTCAAGCAGGCAGGTTCCTACCATTTGAGCTCTGGGCTCCTGGCTTAGATCTGGTGCAGCCCCCGCGGCTTGAAGAATGAACCGTGAGTGTTAGATCTCTCTCTCTCTCTTTATACATTTCACTTAAACAGAGGAACTACGAACCAAAGCGGCTTCTGTTTTCGTCATTTAGTCCTTTGATGATCATTCTCTACTTCCTCCTCTTCCCTCTTCTTTAATTAAAGGATTCGAACGAAGCACTAGGACACAAAAGGGCATCTTAGGACAAAAAGGAAGAGACTGTTTATTTTAAGTGGTGTAGAGACATTTTCATGTTCAGTTCTATTTCAGCCCAAGCGGGGTGGGGGAGTGACGAATCATTGTTTTGACGACCTCCTGAGATATTATGAAAGAAGTAATCAAACCACATGATTCATGATGAAAATGGCATTCTTTCCTCAGATGGATGGTAGCATCATGTAATCATGAGTCTGAGCTCAGACTTTCTCCCATTTTGGAATGAAATTAAGGGCCTGAGTCACTTTTGTTTTTAGTTTCTCCTTCCAACTTGAAGGATTCTAGTTGGAGGGTCAGAATCTGAAGTTTGAGTTTCTTTTTCAATGAATAAAAGAAGATGTTTACATGTGCTGATCGATTCAGTACCTACCATTTCTGTGGGTGCTCTGAGGATACTATAGGTGGGTTTTCTCATGTCTCAGGTTAGGGTTTTGGAGAAGCACCAAAGGCAAGCAGTTGAGAATGAGGTGTTTCCATGGGAAGAGATTCCAGACACCAGCAGGGAAGCAGACAAGTGAAACACAGGATCAGATAAACCCTGTAGGCGCTGTGTGTGGAGCCAGTGACAACAGGCAGCGATGGCGGCTGATATTCATTCATCTTTCACTGGTGACCGGTTAACAGATACATCCAGACATCAAGCTCAAACCTGCATACATGAATATATGTAAATTGGCAGCAACATGATATTCAGATCACATAGGAGACAATGATATTTAGCAACTTGTGAATTGAGAATGGTTCTAGAGCAGATGTCTCAGAATTGACCTGCTTTGGCAGTATGAGAACTGCCAGGTTTATACATTCACTGAGGTTGTTACTCTGTGCTACCCTTGGGAAGAACCAACTGATTCACTTCTCCCAGTCGCTGTTCATGTGAACAGAACTACAGTAGAAGGAAAAATTCTGACTTTGGGAATTTGATGGGTCAGCATTAGAATTTTCTTTATCATTTGATTTTCTGAAGAAATTGGATCGTTTATTGTGGTGCCAAAAGCTTTAAATTCTTATTTCATATCCCGTTAAAGAGACCCTAGTGGAAATAACAAATGAAAACTAGATGATATCAACAGGACTAATACGTATTAGACACTTTTGGAAAAGAATTCTCATTCTCTTTTCTCCACATTTTCAGCATAGTTTATCACCTTCTTAGTATGATTATTTCATACTGTACATGACATAGTATGATCATGTATGATTGTGACATAAATCCTCTTATTTCCTTAAGTACCTCCTATTTACAAAATATTTCCAGGGATTCTACTGAGTTTTATGTTTCCAATATGGTTACAAGAACTCCTAATAGAATAATACTCCCACTGATGCACATGTACAAATTGGATGAAATAGAAAGAAAAATATTTGCTTGTAGTTTCTAGATTTGTGTATATTTGTGTATATTTGTGTATATTGAACCATCCCTGTGTATATTGAATCCCACCTGGTCTTGGTGAATGATCTGCCTGATGTTCTGTTGGATCCCATTGGCTAGTATTTTGTTGAGGATCTTAGCGTCTATATTCATCAGGGGTATTACTCTGTAGTTTTCTGTTTCTGTGGTGTCCCTGTCTGGCTTTGGTATTAAGATGATATTGACACAATAGAAACAGTTTGAAGGATCAGCTCCTTTTCTATTGTTATGAATAGTTTGTGGAGGATTGGGATAAGTTCTTGAAATATTTTGTAGTATTCTGCTGTGAAGCCATCTGGTCCAGGACTTTTCTTGTTTGGGAGAGATTCAATTACTGATTTAATCTCCATCATTGTCATAGGTCTATTTGCATTAATAATTTCCTCATGATTCAATTCGTGAACTACTGGTCAACCATTAAAAAGAATGAAATTCTACCATTTGCAACAAAATTGTCCCATGATCATGATGCTTAGTGGAATAAGATAACCCCCAAAGCACAAATACCTATGCTGTTTATTACATATGGCAACCTTCATAGAAAAGACAAGATCAGTATATACATAGGTAAAGCTGTACATACATATATTTATCTGGAGAAACTGTATAATGGAGACTAATATACTGTGAAGTGAAGACACACTGCAGTATGCATCTCTATTTCTGAATAAATGAAGACACCCAATAAGCCTGTTAAATATGTCTTGACGATAGGGTGCTGAATTCTGAAGATATCCGGTATTGCAATATGCATTGTGAAAAAAACCAATGAAGTTACTTGTGTGATACTCACCAATAAAGCCCAATGTTTAGATGACTTCTTGTTTGTGCTAACCTTATGGTGCCCGTGATGATTTTGGGTGAAGTGTTGGATGAAGTGTTTGGATGAAGTTGTAATTGTTGGCATTGAAACTCATCATGGAGTGCTGGTCCTTGGAGCTAAGCTAGTAATGCCGATGATATTGATCCTGATGACTGTCCTTCTCATGGTTCTGGAAATACAGCCAGAAAATTTCCAGAACCATGGCCATATGTAAATAAGACATGTTTGAGCAAACCACAGAATTGGCATCCTTTGGATCTGAAAAAAATCTGCTATTTAGCTGCTGGGTGACGGAAGAACCTACTCTTCCAGAGACACACCAGAGGGTTTGATAGTAAGAGTCGACTCTGAACCTGGACACCAATGCAAGAGATTTTAGGACAATTTCCTCAGAATACTTTAAATCTGAAGTTCTGTGAGAGTACTTTCTTTGGGTAAGGATATACAATCCTGTCAGACCCTGGCGTGGATTGTCTCAGTCATTCCATCACTCTGTTGGTCTTTAAGACCATTCTGGCGACACAAATGGGAAGAGCAAAAATGGGGAGGGTTGTTCGTGGCACATGCTGTACTAGATTCTGAAAAGTTACCCATCTTGATGTAAGAGCTGTTCTAAATTAAGAAGGAAGAAATGAGCATCACCTTGGTAGTAGCCCATGGTCTCCTGGGGCAGGAAGCAAACGCCAACCCAGTTACTTTGTTTTTGAGCAGAGTTCCATCAGGTCTAAAATAGGAGTCACAGCAAAGGTTCCTGGGTCCACATAATGGGTATACTATGAGAACTGCTACCTATTGGCATGTTACATCTTCTGAAAACAAATAGTAACTTAAAATGCTCAGAGAAAATCTGAAAGAGTAACTTACTGATTGTTTCTAAGCATTCATTCAATTTTGTGTTATTTGAGGTAAGTTTCCGGAATCTACAACATGCATAGGTGCTGAGTATGAATTTATTATGAGCTATCCTCCAAGATAGAACCTGGAAATAATGATATTTCTTATTACCTATACATGCTTACTTCTGCTTGAGGGAAGTGGAGTGAAATAAATAGTGAATGGGTTGAGTTGATAGACTTTCTCATATAAACATAACTTTTTTTTTTACATTCTAGATGCTAAAGTTTCGTAATATTGACTGCAATAGCACTCCTGGTCATCAGGATAAGCAAGAGAGAGTGTCCTCATTTAGTAACTGAAACCCCACAGCTGAGCTCTAAATATCACTGCATAAAGAACTTCTGCTATACTGAGGTTTACTTTTGTATAGCAAATTTGATATTGGGTGCAATATTAATACCCCATATCTGTTCCTGAGCCAACTCCAGGGTGCAAAAAAACAAATCCTAACATGACTAGCAGAAGCCGCAGGGAGTGAGGGACAGAGAGATGGTCAGTGGGATGGGAATGGACTCCTTCAACTTCAAAGGCAAAGGAAGCTGGGATGGCTCTAAATAGAACAGCAGGGCATTGTAATCCCATATTACTAATTTATCCCCTTTGTGGAATTAGTTTGTATTCTGCAAGGTTTTTCTTTGAGCTTGTCATTCTAGAGAACTTACAGAGTTCTAGAGGCTGATTGCTCTCATGTTATTGCTTGGTTGCCCAACCTCACTGACAAAAATTATCTTTGTGTTCCATTCTTTCAAAATATTCTTCTGTAATGCTAGGTACTCCAACAGAATAATCCTAGTTTCCAGACTTTCCTTTACCCTGAAAGAGCAGGTGCAAAATTTAAATTCCAGACTTTCCTCAGGAGGCTTATCATTCCCAAGCTAAGGAAGGTTTCACTAATTTATTGGAGATATGTGGGAGTAAGACTTAAAGCAACAACAATTGCAAGACTGCTAGCCAAGAGTTGATAGGTCAGTCTCTGATCCTCGAAGATGAAGGGTCCTTTTTTCCTGTTGCTCCATCGTCTTTTGCTTTCTTCTACATAATTAAAGCTGATTGCTGTGGTTCCACTCATCATGTACTCATTTCAACCAGTATGAAGGAAAATGCAGATCCGTGTCCTCTTGATGAAATAACTTTTCAGGTAATGAATTATGTATTCAAGTGAGTTAAGCGGTCAGAACTTCATGAAAGGACTGTTAACAAAAGAATGAACAGGGTTGAGGGAAACGTAACAGTAGGTAGTCCAGACACCCAGAATTGACAGCTGGAAGAGTAATTACCACCAGCATCTCAAGACAAGTAAAAGGAAACAGAGAAATACTGCTGCAGGAAGGGATCATCAGGCAGGAGGTGGCTTCTAGTGAAGCAATGTGCTATTCCAAACTACAGCCTGGTACACGGAGCATTTTTCTATGTGAATTTAATCTATTTTTAATATAATTTTCTATTTGGAAACACCCCAAGAACGAAAGGAACTGCAAATTAATCATAAATGCATTAAACAATCTTACCGTTAGTAGCAATCTCCATTCCCATCCTTACAGATCTCTCCTACTTTCTTATGTGGATGTCAGAGATGAAAGGAATGAACTGATGGACTGCCTAAAATTCCATTTCACAGGGTGGAAAGGTGATGAAAAAGCTGTAGAAATTATTCACAGGAACAACTAGGAAAAAAAAACCTCTAGAGTATTCTCTCCATATAATACTGAGGCTTACGTGTCACTGGCCAGGATTAATTCACACTCATGGAAACTTGATCTGGTTGTCTCTGTGCTAAACATCAGCGCTTAATACCAAAGAAGAAAGTTAGAATGGATTCTGAGAAGTAATGATCTATGTGTTGTATACTGTTTTCTGATCTAGAACTATCATAGCACATTGATTAAATGACTGCCGTTAAAGAATGTGCCATCTGTGAGTAGCGGCACACTAAGAGCCATTTGAGGACCTGCAGTAATCAATGTCACGTGTTAGAAGTTTATTAGAAGTGCAGCTTTGGGCCCCACTCAGATTTATTGAATCAGTTTGTGCGTTTTGAGGTGATCCTGGAAACTCCTAGTGCACAGGAGGGTCTAGGATGTGTTCCGCCGATTCCCATCCTCCTCCTCATGATCTTTGCCTTTACACATCTTTAATTCAATATCAAAGGCAACCTCAGGCATCTCTTTTTTTATGCTGCCGACCATTCTTTGAGTTGTAGTTTAGGTCTAAAACAAATATATTCGAGTATTTTTCAAACGTTTGGAGTCTACCTTACTGTTATACCAGGGTAAAAAGTGCCTAGTGGACTGGGCCCAAGATGTAGCTTGTGGTTCCAATGATAGATGTGAGAGACGCAGTCATGCCTAAGGCAGACAACAAACAGAATTATGTCAGTCAATGAAAACTTTAGTTCTAACCGAGGTCCCCTATCTTTAGATCATTCAGGATTCCACCAGTAGGAAGTTACAGAAAAATGACTAAAGCAGCTTTTACAAAGAGGAAAATGATGGCTCCCCAAATTGACAAGGGCTGGAGTTTGTGTTGATGGGAACCCAGGGCATCCTGTCACCAGGCTCTCCCATCCTGCTCATTGTCACCTCTAGCAGGGAGGGATTTCCTCTAAAACTGGCTGCCAGAGCTTAGCAATTCCGCACCAGCACTGCTTGCAGTCAATTGGCAATGTTTTGCAATTTGCAAGACACTCTCTGTTCCTACTGCTTAGGGGACTAGGGTTCTAACATATCCCTGAACAAAATTAACTAATTTTGCTACTGCTACAGCCAGCTTTGGAAAGCTGAGGCAGACAATTATTAAGGTGATTATTAAAAAGAAGAGCAGGCAGGCAGTGCTGGTGTATCTACAATTCATTTGCATCTTTAATTTAGCTCTCAGGACAGGAGAACTCACCCAGCACTGCATTCATGATTAGTGGTCTTTGAGATACACTGTCCCTTTTTCAATTAAGTGTTGTCATGTTTGTATTATTTCTGTTTATAATGCAGTCATTATTTAGATTTCCTCTTCCAACAACAGTCAAAGTGTGCATAGCTAATCTGGTCCCTCTAAATTGCTTACAGTGTGTTTATGATAAAAAGCAAATAGTTTTCCATGATTTCTAATTATTACATCAGGTACGTGATGCATTAAGATTTGTGTGTAATTCACACAATATAATTTTTATATATATATGAAAGCAAGAACAAGCCACTTTAGGGAAAAGGTTTGTCAAATTCAGCCTGGTTTCACATATGAAGTGATGTCTCATTCAGGGAATATCAACTTACTTTTTACAGTGTGATTTATTCACCAAAAAAAAAAAAAACCACATTTCTGTCACAATAGAAGTCTTAAATTTATGAATAAAATTAAGATCAATCATCCTTGGAAGACATTATTTGAACTGTTTACTAATCAGAGCAAGCATGAAAAATAAATGCTGCAGTGAATGTTAATGTTTTTCTTCTTTTCTTTCCTTTCATCAAACATAGTTTGATTTTAAAAGCATTTATATAACCATGGGACAAAATCGTATGCCCTGTTCTTAAGGAAAAATCATTGATTTGGTAATACAACATTTCCTAATTTGCCAAAATGGTGCTGTGTTCATTCAACTTTTTGGATTAGGAGATAGATTCTTCAAGAGCCAGTGCAAGTATTTTAAAGTTTTGTTTTATTTTTCTTTGTACCTTTGTAACAACTTTACCTCAAACTTGAGATCAGCATAGCAGAACATTCCAGTGATGTAAACATGACCATCACCCTCCATATGTATTCAGGAGTAAAAAACCCTTGGATGCCCTTGGTCCGTAATGCCCTCCAACCCCACCCTTAGATGGGCCCTTGGACGGCTGAGTAAGACAATCCAGAGGGGAGGAAGGCAGGAAATGGTAAGGCGAGCAGAAGGGGACAGTTGGACAGTTGGGATCGCATGGAAATAAGTAGTTATGATACGAAATGGTCAAGTTTATAAAGGGAGCAAAAGTTGGGGCTTTAAGTACTGTGCAGAAACTTTGGATCCCTTTTACGAGTTCAAGACTTAAAGGATTCAGACACTGACTCTCTTTTGGCGATCTACATCAAGTTCTTTTGCCTCCAACTTCTCTTTGTCTCTGGGTTACACAAATGACCAATCAAGCTTCTTATAGCTCTCTGTAAAAGATACCTCTGCCGTTCTTTTTTTACTTATCTTCTCTGATGTTTATAGACACTCCCTTTCTTCCTACTTTAGCAAAGTTCTACATTTTCAAGTGAATTATCACGTATTTATAGACGGCATATGTTGAGATATTGTTCTGTCTACCCATTTAAGCCATGCTGATGAAAGGAAAAGCAGTATCGCAGATACATGAGCTTTCCAATATTATGAACTCTATATTATAGGGAGTATGTTGCATCCCTAAGAATTATTACTGAGTCTTTTTAAGTCTTATCTCATTGCCTCTACATTAATGTGTACATATGAAGGACCTTTTGTTGGCCTGAACTTCTGAGTAGCAAAAGGCCAGTACTGGGTAGCACGATCTTCTTTTTCAATTGCAACCTTGCATTAAAATTTCTTCTGGATTCCCAGAGCTGCTGTACAGAACTACTGTGACTGTGTCAGTGGAAACAGCAGAAACATGTTCTTTTGTAGTTCTCACAGCTAGACAGGCTAAATTAAGGTGCCATGTTCCCCCATCTGCCTTCTAGTAGCTGTCATGAACCCTTGGTGTTCTTTGATGATTTTCCTTGACATGTCACTACATCACTTCAGTTTTTGCTTCTGAAATTACGTGACTTTCTTCTCAATATGTGTTTTCGCTTCTGTGCCTCTCCTCTTTCAATGACACCCGAAACTGAATTATAATCCAGTGTTACTCGACCGATTATATCAGCAAAGACACCTTTTTCAAATGAGGACCCTTCCAGACTCCAGGTGGATGTAAATTGGGGGGGGGGGGGCTTTCAATGTGATACTTGACCACTGTCAGGCAACAAGCACTTCCTTTCCCCTCCATTCACAGGCAGCGTATCAGCTTGATGATATCAACTTCATTGATTGTGGGGCTGAGAGTAAACGTGAGAATAAGGGTTGTGCAATGCCCCTCTGGATCCTGCTATTAAAATGCAACATCATACGATCAGTTTTCTTTGACATTTCAGCTCTACCTTACCAGAAAGTCATTCACCCAATGAGCTTTGGGGACATATTTTGCCACAGGGATATAGCTTGTCATGGTAACAGGGTTAAAATCTTGTGGAACAGCTATTCACACAAGGCACATCAACTCTGAAGTGCAAACCAGTTTATCCTTTTGTGAAACGGTTCAGAAACATGGGCATATTTGTTTGATAATGATTTACACATTGCTGTAAAGGAAAGGCCAATTTCCTGGGTATCAACTTGTCAGTATTTTTCTGTGTGTGTGTGTGTGTGTGTTTGCCTCATAATGCAGATTTCTAGAACTTGCTTGAGCTGCAAGACAAAACCAGAAAGAAAAAGCTAGTAAAGGACAAAACTAATTATCTCTTGCTGTATGGACTCCTGAATTGGAAAGCACAAATGTATCAAAAAAAAAAAAACCCCTCCTCATAAAGGAAAGCCCCTATGACAAGGTTAGGCTAAGCCTTTATCTGGAGACATGGAGGTGGTGGGCGATGTCTGGGATGGAGCTTAACGGAATATTCAATAGCAGGTAGAGCTTGGGAGCTAGGACTTAAGTGCCATTTCCTATTTCCATACCTTTTTATGGAGATAAAGGAGATGTCTTGGCATCAGATACATGATGGGAGTGTGCCAGCCATGGTCATTTTATTAAAATGCTCTAAAGGTGATCAGGGACACATCCTGCAGCCACACTGGTCGATTCCTGTTGGCACTGATTCTAAGTTCACAACATTATGAAGCTCACTGTTTCATATGTGGTAAAAAGAGTCCTCGATGGCAGGGGTAGCGGGATGGGGGAGTGGCGCTGCTCAGATGGTACGCGGAAAGCAGGCTGTCAGATGGGCCTGACAAACTGTCACAAGGGATTGGCTGCAGCTGTTCCACAGCAGGTTGGCCGGTGGAGCTATCCTTCTGTGGACTGTGTCCCAAAGGAGCTGTGACACTCCGGCCGGTGCTGTTGGATGGATTGGCCAGCGTTGTCGATCAGGGGCCTATACTGCCTCTGAAGGAATCAACTTCAGTGGTCAAATGATGGTTAAACTGTGGCTGTCACACAACACCTCCTTTCTTCCCACTAACTCTACCTACCTCACCATAGCAGTCATTAGGAGGAAAAATTTCAGGTTAGATACAAAATAGGTATGAGAAAAAAAATTGTGTCAGATCTGCATCCCTGGGAAGCTACAAATAACTTATCAGTGGATCTCCTGGAAGAGATGAGTAGGAAAGAAACCTCAAACCTAAGAGAAGAGATCACTTTAGTCAACTCTACCAAGAGTGGGACCCAAGAGTCATAATGTGGGGTTGGCATTGTGGCCCAGCAGGTCAAACAAATGCCTGTGAGGCCAGCATCCTGTCTGAGTGCCAGATAAAGTCCCAGCTGCTTCACTTCCAATCCCATGGATTTCCCTGCCAGCTTTTCAGCTGGGAAAGCAGCAGAAGGGTGTCGGAGCTCTTGGGCCCTTGCTGACACGTAGGAGACTTGAATGTTCCAGGTTTCTGCATGTTGCCCAACCCCAGCTTTTAAGGCCATTTGGTACATGAACCAGTGGATCAAAGATCTCTTTCTCTTTGTGTCTCTCCCTCTCTCTCTCTCTCACTGTAACTCTGCCTCTCAGATAAATAAATAATTTCTTTGGGGGAAAAAGTGTTAGCACAGAGAGGTAAACCAGACATGACTCCATCCCATAGGATGAGCTCTTTCCAGTTTCCGTGCTCAGATTCAGGAGAGGCAGTACATAAAATCTCTGAGAATTCATCACTGGAGTCTTCCATCATGTGCTATTGGGTCGTGAATTAAATTGTGAAGCTCAAAGATCCTCAGGTCAAAAATGTAATTTAAATTATTGCCGATGGTTCACAGAACAAATAAAATACAAATGGGCCTGGAACATACAGCAGTATGATAAACTCTGTTCATAATAAAAGCACGCCGAGGTGCCATTTTGCAACTACTATCCTGAACTGGCAAGAATGCCAGCACGCTTTGCCTCCACCTGGGATATAGGAACATCTAATAAACTTAGGAATGCATCTGCCTTTTACATATCAACCCCCTTTCTAGCGCAGCTCTATTAGATGTGTGATCTTCGAATGTGGTTACTCCAAGATGCACTGACCAGAAGCAGGCAGTCCAAGAAGCCTGTAGGAATTTTGCCAGATTTAGTATTTGAAAATTTGTATAAACTCCTCAAATGAATTCTGTGTCCGCATGTTTAGACAAGCAAACATTGTCTACAACAAAACCTTCTCTCTGAAGAGGATACAAATTCCAGTGGCCATTTAGAGGCAGCTGAGAGACAGATAACAGGTACAAAACACTGTCCTTTGCCACAGGACAAAGGACAAAGGAATCCCTACCAGAAGCACACCAGGACAGCTACAACATGGATTGAACAAGAATCTTCGCTCACTGCCAGGACAAGGCCTGCTCAGCCTTTTCCCGTGCAGGAGCGAGGTCAGGTGTCACCACGCTCCCTTTCCCTAGTGAGATGCTTTGTTGCAGCTAACTTGTTCATTCTTCATCATAGTGTAGGAAGGGATGGGAGGGAATGTGGAAACAAACTTCATTGTTTGGTGACCGGGTTCTATAGCCAGAGCAGACAGAATGAGTAGGGCATTCCCCAGAGAATCTACACTTGTGGATGGGGTTTCGAGGAGGAGTTATTAGGTAGGGATGTGGAGAGTAAAAGGTTTAGGTGACATGTTTGGGTAGATGCACTATGTTAGCAAACAAAGATTGTCCATGTTTAGAATATCTGGAAAAAGGAAGAAATACTGGTACCTTGTGAAGTTACAAATCTTTTGAGACCTTGTTACTGGAAATTGGTCTGCATCTTAACTGCCAGTAGATGACAATACACAAAGAAAAATATCCACCGAGGATGTACACCAGCATAGTGTAAGTGGCTATTTTCAGAATTTTGAAAAACGACAAGCTCATCAAGAATAGACTGGATCACTAAAGGGCGCAGGAACTGGAAGGGGGCTGAGTTCTGGTCGGGCCACAGTTGTAATCCCTTGGCACAAATATCCATTCAGACTTGACGCACCGTGCCGGATTAGACCGCAACACAGTTTGGTGCTCTGGAGGACCAGGATAGATGTGGGACGGGCTCGGCTAGGTTTCAACCCCAACTGAGCCATATATGAGATATATGTGGGTATGGACGAGCCGTGGCTGGGCTGAAACTCTCAACAGCAGGAACCAGAATGGGTTGAAGAGCGGTGCTGGCCGAAGGACCTGCTGGTATGCATGAAGCCTGACACGAGGAAGGGGTCGGGTGGAGGAATCAGAGCAGTTCCTCTGACAGGACACTAACCCTACAAATAAACGCAGGAAGCATGGAGGTAAACAACCCAGAAGAGGCTTTGGAAAGTGACCCACTGGCATACATTTGGCTCGGGTTGGGGCAGACCAGGCTGAGTCAGTTCACGTCATCCACTGGCAAGCCTGAGCGCTGGAACTGTGTGGGGGCCTGGCCAGGTTTGGTTGCGATAAAAAAAAAAAAATAGTACAAAACACAAAATGCCAAGGTGAAATGGCCTGTGCCAGTAGGGAATGCAGCACCCAACCAGCACACCTCCCACTGGTTTAGGTGAGGGACGACTGTGTAATGGGCAGAGCCGGGGAGAGCTGCAATACTCATTGGTTCCAATGGAAGTCGGGGCTCAGAATAGATCCAACCCAGGGGTTACAATCACCAGCTGATCGGAGTGATGGACTGTGGCGGGCACTGTGCTTACTAGTAGTACATGTAGGAGCCTGGACTGGGAATGCCTCAAAGTTTCTTTGGGGATTCCCCTGAACAAAATGGAGGAATCAAAACATTAACCAAGAAAAGATGGAAGATGGAGTAGATCAATCAACCACCTCAGCTATATGTTTGCAGCGAAAAACTGGACAAGGGGAAACTCTAAGATGGACTATGTCAATCAGTGGACTCTGCACCAGTCTCATCGTACCTGGATTGTTGCTGATGATATGTTGATGAATAAAAAAAAAGAATAGACTGGATAACAGCATTGTAATGCATCAGAACAGCAAGAAAAATCATGGGGATAAACACTTGGGTCAACCATGCCACAATTACGATATCGAGAAAAAAGACAATCCGGAAAACAATACAGAGAATAATTCCATTTACATAAAGTTTTAATAAGGGCAAAACTCTAAGATTTACAGTCTAGGCAATCATCTACTGTGATTGTGGATTTCATGTATCAACTTGACTGGACCACAGGGTGTCCACACAGTTGGTTAAACGTTATGCTTGCTGTTTCTATGAGAGTGTTTTTGGATGGATTAACACTGAATTTGGAGCCCTGAATACACTGGCCTGCTCTCACACTGTAGGCAATCTTCATCCAGTTAAATCCTGGTTAAAACACAAACCTGGCTCTCCCCTATAAGAGAAAAGTTGTCCTGCTCAGCAGCTTGCAGATTAGGATAAAATTTTCATTTGCTTTCATATTCTAACTGAAATATCAATTCTTTCTGGATCTTGCACCTGCCAGCCTCTGACTGGAATTGCAGCGTTGGTTCCCTCGGTCTCTAGTTTGATGACTACTTTTCTCCATCTTGCTATTTGTCACTGATCATAATTGCTAGTGCCAATTCCTTAAATAAATCTTTTACTCTTTTTACATAAATCCTACTGATTTTGTTTCTCTGGAGAGTCCTAACCATTACAGTCACTGAAAAACATACAAGAAAGTGATTAACATGAAACTGAAAATTGACCCTGGCATTGTGGTAGGGGCAGGTACGGGACACACAGACACACCCTATCCTTAAGCTGGTGATGACCTTTCTGGCCAATTTCACTGGGATTATGTCAGACGAGAAATTGTGAACTCCTAAAAATAGATAAGTGGTCAGAAGAAAGCAAGCCTGAAATCATTGCATTGAGTGTCAAGGCCACTAAATTCAGTCCACTCACTTTTTCTGATGTAGTCATAACTCATCAAAGTAATTCTTCATATGAAGGCTCAGTGTAAAGTCAGATGCTCCAGTTTGCTCTCAAAGTCTCCCCAAGCTAACCTAGGTCTGTAGAAACTATTGCCCTCCATAGTGGAAGTTGGTAGAAAAACGGAATTTGTTGTGAAGTAGCATTATTAGTGCTAAGTCCATTTATGAAGACAATAAAAAAATAGGATGTTTTAGGTGGCCATTGGGCGTGATTGTGTGTACGCAGAAGTGGGATTTGGGGAGTGTTTATAGTCATTTCACATATTAAAGGCCAGCTATGTGTCTGGGAGCTATGAGGACTGTATGTGCATCGCTTCTTCTTTTCACAAATATGTTAGGTGTTACCATCGGTGTTGGCAAAGGCAGGTTCATCATCAACACTACATGGAAAGAATACCCTGACTGAAAGCAGGGAGAATAGAAAAAGCTGCCCTGCCATCCCTCTCTAGGTCAGACCAGGAAGCTGTCATAGGTGTGATCATATTTTGATAACCTAGACTTAAAACATTCTTTTGACATGAGCATCTAGGGTTTCCAGGGTTGAGCTGCTCCATTGTTTTCCCACCGTCCATCTGTTTCCATCGTTTTAACATATGGTCCTTCAGTTTTTGGCTGGTGTTGCCCGACACCTCTTATTAACAGGATGTTCACCCGTTTCTACATGAAATGACAGGTAACAGCTCTAAATTCCAAACTCGTTAGTTGGGGGGCATTTGTAAGATTCCACTCTATTATTAGAGGTTAGAAGACTCTGTCTTCTGGATGGGAGACTGTCTCTCTTAGACTGTTGTCCAATGACCATGGGAATGAAAACATCCTATTATATTTTAAAATGTCGTTGAGGACATCCAGGATCTCTTTGGCCAACAGGAAGTGGTACATAAGTGCAGAGAGAAACGGGAGATTTTATAAAGTCAGTGCAAGCCAATCCCGCAAGTAATACCAGTTCTTGATCCCTGTAAACCTTGGGATTCAGAGACTGCAGGTTTTATGAGCAGCAGAACCTCAGATGCATGTGTTGTAGGAAGCTATGTCCTGACCCTAGCGTCTTGAGGTCCACAGAAAATACGTCTGTTCATGAAGAGTTTTCAACATATATATATATGTATATATATACACACACATATATATATCAAGAACTTTAAATTTGTCATTACATCTGTTTGAAACAGTACTATTATCTTCTCCTTTCACACTTATCTCTCTCACAGACACACACACTCATACACACACATACATGCATACAAAATACGTTGACTATCTCAATGTGCTATTATCATGAGTTTGGTATGCCAGGAATGGTGCCATATAGTCGTAGGTTTGTAGGTACACCTATTCATTCTGTTTCATTTGTGTGGCTACCTAGGGATTTGTTCTTGTTTAATTCTGTCACTGCTAAATATAGCATAGAAATATATACACATGAAATAAAATTTGTATGTAGTCCTAATTTGACGTGGAATGAAAGTGCTATCGGAGTTGAAAGAATCTTACACAGAAGTATGGTTCCAATCAAAGGTGAGAAATACTGTGACCAAGAGACTGTCCCTTACCTTTTCTTATAAATCTTCTGCAATAGCACAGGCCTAGGATTGCTCATATCTCCATGAAATAGTCCTCTCTAAGGAGCTCTTTCAATCTTTTTTTATATAACACTCATTACAAATTAATTCTCCCTGACAGCTAACTAGGGAAATATTTTAATCTAGGCAGACAAAATCATATTCATCCAAGAAGCCACTGTAAATTCTATGTTCTACTATTAGAAATGATTTCATTACGGTTCAGGAGTGATTTGCAAATTACTGTTGTTTTGATGTTTTGAATGTGCAACCTAGTTGCTCAGTTGATTTATAGAATTCGTCCCTCTTGATTCACATCACACTGGGAGCCATCCTGGGGAATGATAGTGAAATTAAACCCTTTTCTTCCCTTGATCACCTGTATTATTAGCAATGTCTCTCCTTCCCTCCTGCCCCAGAAAGGCTTAAAAATCACATTTTTTTGGAAGTAGAATGAGAGAAAATGTTATTATTTTAAACAGACAGATTAATATAAAAATAACACAAACATTTGTGAAGAAACCAAAGAACTTTACTCCTTGGTGGGGAATGGGGGTTGTCTTCTCAAAAGCTTACAAATGAGGTTTGCTACATTAAAATCAAGATTTCAGTTGAAGCGATAGTGGAAACAGAATTATGTTTCTATATCCAATGCATAAAGCATCAGCAAGAAATTCGGTGGTGGCAGAACTATTGTTTGTTGGGAGAGGGATTTTGCCCATGCGACTTGTGCTTTGCAATTCTCATGAGCAAAGTGATAAAGGTGACGAATGTCTGCTTTGAATTAACTCCTATTACCATAATGTACCAGTTGATCTGAGCTTTCTCAAGTCGTGACAATTCGAATATATCTTACACATTTTATGAGAATGTCGGTGATACCTGTTAGAAACACTCTATGTGACAAGAAGTTTACCTCCCTGGAAATAAATGTTGGGGATCACTGAGCTGGTTTGAGAAATGGTGTTGTATAATTGCCCTAGATAATCTGCAGTTGTTCAGTTGTGAGGGAGCTCCCTAGTGTGCCCTGTTCATTCTCAATACCAGTCCTAGCCAAGGCTGAGCTTTTGGAAGAAACCACAAAAGGGAAAGACATGGAATTTTTGCATCTTCTTGAATCCATTTGTGAAATAGCTCTGATCATTATAAATAGAAAATGAATATTACGCTTTATTGACATTACAGTGAATTAGAAAATGTTCAAGAATCGTAAGAAACCTGTAAAAACACTGATCTCAGGAGGTGACATTATCTGTCAGTTGCTTACTTGGTTGAGTCCCGTCTTGGTACTCAGCATGGCACTTATTTCTTAGTTTGGGGTGCTCTAACGAATTACCATGGAACTGGCAGCTCAAAGAGACAACAACCAAGCGCAGTGTTGTAAGCCGGGAAGTCCACAGACAACACGTGTCCGGTGAAGCCCTGCTCCCTAGTTTACAGGTAGCCATGTTCTTCATGTATTCCTCACTAGGAGAAGGACACAGGAAAGCAAGTTCTCTCCTGCCAAAATATGAACTCAGTAGTCCTATCACAGGGATCTGTCTTCACACTGGAATTATCTTATCTCTAAGTACCATCAAATCAGGGATTAGGATTTTAACACAATCTCAGGTGGGGTGGGGAGGCGGAACACATTATTACCAAACTTACAGGTATGAAAGCAAGTGTAAGAAAATCCTACAATTCCAATCTAGCAAATTAGTTATGTTAGATGAAATGAATAAACGGTTAAGAGACACAGCTACCAAGCTGACTTAAGAAGAAATTAAAAATATATACATAGTATATATCCAAGAAGTAGAAAGACAGAAACTGTAACTATTTTATTATGAAAGCTTAGAAACAGGCAAAATTCACTGGGTAATTCTAACATTGGAAGGAAACCTAATGCTGATACAATTTATTACAAAACCTAAAATAGAGATAATGTTTTCTAACACATCCTATGTAGCCAGAGTTATTCTGATGCCTAAAATGTCAACCATCTTTAGTGAGATATAGATTTCACTATAAGATGAAATTAGAATTTATGTTATATGAAGGAAGAAATTTTGACAAACCACTTGATAGCTAAAGTTATTAGAGCAGCCTTTTCAGGCAATGCTAGATTGAGATGCACTTCTAAGACAAATGCATACAAGAAAAAAATAATATTGTGTTATATTCTCTCTGGTAACCTTTTTATCTAAATATGCATATTTGGGATCAGAGTCATCGCCTCGTGGCTAAGGTCCTCACCTTGCACATGCCAGGATCCGATATGGGCATCGATTCTAATCCCGGCAGCCCTACTTCCCATCCAGCTCCCTGCTTGTGGGCTGGGAAAACAGTGGAGGACGGCCCAAAGCCTTGGGACCCTGCACCCATGTGGGAGACTTGGAAGAGGTCTGAGCTCCCGGCTTCGGATCAGCGCAGCTCTACCATTGTGGCCACTTGGGGAGTGAATCAGTAGACAGAAGATCTTGCTCTCTGTCTCTCCTCCTCTCTATGTATCTGACTTTCCAATAAAAATAAATGAATGTTTAAATAAAAGCATATTCTATGTTTTGCTGATAATTTGTGTCAGTCTTAGGTATTCCATTTCCCTTAATTTTTTTCAGAAGGTTTTGCATCAGAAAAGAAACGCTCATGAATTATTTCAAAGAAGCATCATTTTAGAACGTTTTCCATTTCCAAGAAGACAGAGATTGAAAGAGAGAAATGATAGCTGGTGTTGGGTGGGGCTGAGTTAATTTAGAATATATTCTATTAACTCCAACATGTTCATGCCTCCTTTTTCAGTGACTCTTTGGATATTATCAAAGGAAAGTGCTGTTCATTTTCCATTGGAAGGGCAAAACGCTTGCTTTCCATGTCTCTGCCTTCAGTTGCAGGATTTTTTCTTGCTAAAGAGAATGTACTTGGCCATCTGAATTGTCATTTTCGGATGGCTTCATGTTATATACGCATCTGGGTTGAGGCCTGAGGCTTGGCCAACTGTTGCCAGAAAGGAAGGAATTGAATCCATGTTACAAAAGTGAAAATTTGGAAGGCTTCTACAACTAAACTCCAATGCCGCCAGCCTGGAAGTGGGGAGGAAAGTAAAATCACCTTATGTGGATTTCTCGGAAATCTGAGATTATTAAGAATCATGTTTCATAGAGGAGGCATATGAAGGCATAGTGATAAGTATGTCTTTTCAAGGTCATGTTGCCAGCTGAAATAGGAGTTGGAAATGTATTTTGATCATATGCCCAACTGCAATGACTATCATATCCCTTTTACTTGCCTCAAAAATATGCTACAATGATGAATGGAGGAAGTGATATTAAAATAGAAACACGCATCAGAGGTTAAAGAAAAAAGGAGAGACAGAGAAGGTAAAACCTTTCTAAATGCACTTGTGACAAAAGACATCACCGTGGGTCTACAAAGTGGCTGAAACAATTCAGAGAAATTATTTAGCACTTATAAAAACATTGCCATAGAATGATGGAAGGATCTGGCATGAGCAATTGTTAAAAGAGTGGCATCCGTCACAGTTAAATGTAGTGTCTCTCTGGATTGCACCCTGCCGGGAGCCTGCCAGAACAGATCTGATAGTAAGATGACACAGTGATTGGGGTGACTGTGAGACTGATTGATGGAGTAGCCTGCCCACATCTGGGGCTGGAAGCAGGAGTTGTCTTTGCTCCGTGTGTGAATGCAGAGGAGCTGATTTCTTGAAGCTAAATGCACACACACACAGAGGAGATGCCTGGATGTGTGATTTACCTTCAGTGATTATTTTCAATGGAAACCAATGGTGTGGATTGGCCTGGGATGGGTCTCAAGTATACTGAGACTCTATAGAGAAAAATCCTAAGAATTATTGTTTCCTTTATACTTATTAATGAACTTAGTAATAATTTGTTTGACAATATTTTATGTGCTATAGATCTTATATATTGTACCAAATCTAATACTTCCTCTACTTGGTGTATGTTAATAAACTCATTGTATAACTGTGAAAAAACAGGTGCAGGGAAATTATTTCATTGACCCAATCCTGCCCAGCTTGTAGGTTAACAAATTCACTGCCAGAATTCAGAAATGTATGACTCCAGTGATTGTTGTCCAATGGCTTTGTTTCATGTCCTCTCGCTAAAAGCAACTTGTAATATTCTATACTCTGCATTTGCAACTGGCCTATGTAGGCAGCAGTTAAGCAGCAATATTTTAGCTGTCTTGAATAAGCAGGTTTCTCAAAGGTATGCGAATTCAAAAGCAACTATTTTCTTATTTACCACAGATGTTTAATCTCCCCAGGTCTTTCTAAAGTAGGATTAAATCAATCAGGCCCTAACCAAGTCTCTAACCAAGTCCCTAACCAAGGCTCTAACCAAGGCTCTAACCAAGTCCCTAACCAAGTTCCCTTTTGAGTGAACCACCTGACGGAAGGTTCTCTCACTCTCTCCATCTTTTCAACTACTTTTTTTTTAAAAAAAGATTTATTTATTTTTATTGGAATGTCAGATATACAGAGAGGAGGAAAGATAGAAAGATCTTCCCTCCGCTGATTCACTCCCCAAGTGGCTGCAATGGCTGGAGCGGAGCCAATCCGAAGCCAGGAACCAGGAGCTTCTTCTGGGTCTCCCACGCGGGTGCAGGGTCCCAAGGCTTTGGGCCATCCTCGACTGCCCTCCCAGGCCACAAGCAGGGAGCTGGATGGGAAGTGGGGCTGCCGGAATTAGAATTGACGCCCCTATTGGATCCTGATGCATGCAAGATGAGGACTTTAGCTGCTGGCTAACACACTGCACGCCCCTCCCACACCTGCCTCCCATTTCGTTCTACAGACTCTCTGTTCTCCAGCATTCCCCAAACAGAATTTACTTTGGTTTTGATCATTACCATGGCCTGTGCCGGAGTCATGTGGCTAAGCATGGAACGAGGATCCAATTCCCCTGTGGCTACAGTTGGACAAAGGGCAAACTTTCACAAGATTTGGGAGCCAAGATGAAGCCGCTGTTGCAAATCTCAATATTATTTTTCACAAGCAGACTACCATGAAGCATAGGTCCAAGCTTGTCCCAAGTCCCTGCACTCCACGCCGGTGTCCCCTTGAATGCCGTAGGCAGAGCAGCAGAACAGACCCCATGGAGATGCTCACCACACAGGCGCAGCAGGTCTCACCACACACCCTGCAGGTCTCTGTCATCAGGTTGGTCTCAGCCTCGGGAGGTTCCGTGAAAGCCCCAGCCGTTCCGTGTGGGAGAGCCTTGTGATGACCTGGTTTCAGAGGCTCTGTCTCTAATATTCCAACTTCGTTTTTTCAAATTTCTCCTTCTCCAGCTTTTCCCACAGTTGTATAAAGTCCAGAGTTATGTCATCTCTAGTTTCTCTCTCAGTCTCTCTTTCCCTCTGTGTTTGTGTATGTTATGTGCAGTTTCTGGCATCGAGTATATTCTCCTAAAACATTTGTTAAATGAATGAATGAGATTGTACACACTGAGTTAATTTCCCTACAACAGAACTTGATCCCTAAGATCAGGGACTATATGTAAAGATTTCATTAAATATTTTACAGCGTTAAAATAAGGTTTGCTAATTTTGAAAATGGTATCCAGAACACCAGAATTATAAGCTCTGATAACAAATAACAAAGTGACAGCAGGGTGTCGACTTTTATGTGACATCCTGCTTCTGCATGGACATGTTGCTGAGTCCTTTACATTCAGATAAAAACATAGTGCAAATCAAATCTTATACAGTGATCACTTCATAAAGTTAAACACAGGAAACATGTACCTCAAGAGGCGACATCGGAGATCTTCCTTTATTTCATTTTCTGACAAATCTGTCAATAAAATCTCCGTGGATTCACATCCTAAGAACCAAATGGTAACTTTTCCTTAGGTTGTTCATCTATTGCTGAGTAACTTGGAAGAAAGAAATCTGCAAATGAGAGAATCTGACACATTGATTGTTAATTTCACACATTGCAAATCTGTAAGACATTCTTTCCTTTTTCTCTTCTCTTTCCTGCTAACCGCAAGAGGACCCACTCAGTGTGTGATCCCTGCATGAATGTGCCATACTCAAGAAGTACACTTAATTAAATGAGGATTTAACGGGAGCATTTGTAGGAGACTTTTCTTTGAGAACCACATAGAAAAGAGAAAGCTAATACCTATGATAATGTGACATTTAAGTCTAAGATTCAAGCTAAACAAAAAAACAAACAACGAGGGAATGCAAAAGTTACGGCTGTAGCAGTAATTCTGGCAAAACCACAGTAGGCGTCGTGCACTTTCTAAGATTCAAATCTATTTTCTAGTCTTTTCTGTGCTGCAATTATGCCGTATATTTCTATGCTGTGCACATCAGCACATGATTCTGCTAATATTTGTTTTATATGAACACAAAGTAAGTTCTTTTGTTTATATGTTTTGTTGTATTTCGCATACTGTGAGCTGAATGTGAAAAAAAAGTCCTGAATTCACATTCAACTTTTAATTCTGAGTAGTTTATTTGTTGTGTCTTCCCGCCAGAACGTGATACTTAGAGAAGCATGTTGAAGGCGGTAGGAGGAGACCTCTTCCGGCTATGTCAGTATTCACATCAGAACTCCCCAAATTTAAAATGAAACATAAAATTCACACACCAAAAACTCCATTACAAATGCTAGGCACTCTAAGACTCCTTTTAACTGGAAAATGTAAGATTCTACAATTCTTCCAAGTTGTACATTTATTTCTTTTAAAAAAAAAGCCTTATCAGTTTCATCGTTATTCTACTTCCTCCTGAATGAACACTTTTAAAATCTCATTTATTTTTGTAAGACGAAGCAAATTGAAACACCCCTGAGGCAGCAAATAATAGTATACCTATAATATCTTTTTTTTTCTCCACTAAAAGTTGCATTTTTCTTAGGGCAAAACTTGATCGAAAAGCCAAGATTTTTATGAATATCTTGAAGGCAAATTATTATAGTGCACATTTTAATGGCTGTAAAGCACCTCAGCCAAAAAAGTGTATAACTAGGTCCCAGCTCAGTAGCCTAGCAGCCAAAGTCCCCACCTTGCACATGCTGGGATCCTAATGGATGCTGTATTGTACCCAGCAGCCCCGCTTCCCATCCAGCTCCTTGCTTGTGGCCTATAGAAAGATTTCTCTCCAGCCAGACAATATCGTTATTATAAAGTTGTTTGTATGTTTCATTAGAATTGGGCTCCAATCTCAATATTAGAAAAAGATAAATTTCTCTCTAGAATCTGTTCCATTTATTTTGTAACACATTGAAATTTCTAACTGAGCTGAAGTGGATTTCAAAGGTAGGAAATCACGTTATCCCTTTGAGATTCAGACAATCGTGGAGCTGATGAAATCTGAAGGCGTGTCCTGTCTTCATGTCCCGTCTTCCACTGGACGATGAATCCCAACCTGCCCCACACTGTTGTTCAGAATGGATATGTGCTCTCTGGAATTATTTTTCATTATTATATTTATCACCTGCCTCTGTCAGAGATTTATTTTAAACTCATTCGGCGTGAACTGGCTCTTCATTTTCTTTGTAACCTCCCATTTTTCACAGCAACTGGGATGGGTTTGTGATCTCTCAGATAAAATAGCTTTTAAAAATATATACATATAGGGCTCGGCGGCGTGGCCTAGTGGCTAGGGTCCTCACCTTGATCCCATGTGGCTGCTGGTTCTAATCCCGGCAGCTCCACTTCCTCTCTATCTCTCCTCCTCTCAGTACGTCTGACTTTGTAATAAAAATAAAATAAATCTTTAAAAATATATATATATATAAAGTCAATACACCTTAGATTGAAATATGCTGGAATAAAATTTCTTCATGATATTTTCCTTTAAATACTTCAGCAGAGAAGAGGGGGAAAAAAAAGAATTTATGAAACCAATATAGTAAAGTCTGAAGAATAAGACTACAGAAATATAACACAATGCACTCACCACTATTGTGGATATTTAAAACATTGAAAAAAATTTAATAGTTCAATAATTTTATTAACAAAAATATAATCGTTATGCAATGTTGCACTGCTGATGTTGCTGATGTTGGAATCTCTCTGTCATTCCTTTGTCCTTGTGGTACTGAGCTTGCATTTGAAAATCACCATATCAGTGAATTCATCATCGTTTTTTAAAATTTTATGACATATTTGAATAGGCACTGGGGTCCCTTCCCCGAATTTCCTCCCCTCCCATCTGTTCTCCCCTCCAGTCTTAGAGTGGATGTCTTTCATGATTTTCACAAGTCCTTCATGCCGCCACTGAGGTGTCTCCCAACAGTGTAGGAGATGATCAGACCTTCACTCTGAGTCCATCCTTGTACTGCTCGTGTCGGGACATGCCTCTCTGTGTCAACCTATGGCCATATTTATTTCTGCTACACTTCTATTATGCATGCCCTTAGGTATGGGGACAATTATGACTACTTCATTTCTAGGTTAAATGTATCTATAAGAAGCATCCACATGACATTTATGCTTTTGTAAAGATTTATTTATTTTTATTGCAAAGTCAGATATACAGAGAGGAAGATCTGCCATCTGATGATTCACTCCCCAAGTGACCAAAAGGACCGATGCTGAGTGGATCCAAAGCCAGGAGCCAGGAACTTCCTCCAGGTCTCCCACATGGGTGCAAGGTCCCAAGGCTTTGGGCCATCCTCGACTGCTTTCCCAGGCTGTAAGCAGGGAGTTGGATGGGAAGTGAGGCTGCCGGGATTAGAACTGGTGCCCATGTGGAATCCTGGCGCATTCAAAGTGAGGACTTTAGCCGCTAGGCCACCATGCCGGGCCCAAGTCATTTATTCTTACATCATTCAGAGATCTAATGGTAGCAGTGAAGTAAGCAAACATTGTTACTTTTCTTTCTTTAAAATACATATCTAAATATTTCCTAAAACACTGATTAGCTTATGTGCTTTAAACTGTTTATTGTTATCATGTTGCACAATACAGTTTTGTTGATGTAAGGATTCCCTCATTCTCCTCTCCTATCTCCTGCCCCATTTCTCCCTCCCACCCTTTTCCCCCGTAGCATTACATTGGGATAGTCCTACAGTAACAGGTACAGGCCTAACACTCTGCTATTTAATTAACTGATGGCAATGTAGGTACAGGCAAGTGCAGGAAAAGCAGCCTCACCTCCTGGCTCCCCGGGTGCACAGTGGCAGGAGCTGCACTGTGATGTGCAGTGTGGCATCCCAAGCCGAGGCAGACACCTTTCCAGTGTTGGTAACAGCACATGTAGGAAAGCATTGACTGTGTCTTCTTACTTACCTGGATGTGAAAGGGTGTGATAACTGAAAGATGTTTCAAAATAGTTCAGTGAAATGAAAAATAATTTGGCAGCCGACTTTTGTAATAGGGTTGACATTTGTTAGAAGGGGTGAAAGGTTCAGTGTGGATATCTTAGGGTGATTGCAAAACCTTGGTGTTTGTTTTAAAATGTGTCTGACAAAGTTGATAGTTCAGGAACTATTGCACAGTTTGTATGTTTTCATGAAAATGACTTGAGATATATCATATTCCTGTCTTATGTGTATTTGAAATGAATTTCTGACGATATTTTCCTTCATTTAGCTTTACTTTCCTAGTAGCAATGTACTTCCTTAATATTTACTTCCCCATGGTCATTGAGGTTCCTTTGAGAATCTGTCCCCTTTTGAGTGTGGCAATTCTCTTCTGTCCTAAATTTAACCCTCTAACAACTGTGCTGTGTTAGATAACAGTTTTGCTGCGATATTCCAATTAGTTTCTCAACTGACTCACAAACAGAAGCTATCACACAAAACATTCATAGAATGTGAATTGGAACAGCACAGTATAATCCTCTGACAATCATTTTCTCAATAAAAGTAAAGAGAACACCATCACCCACAGTAATGACAAAAAAAAAAAAATCACCAGTAACTGACTTTTCCTGAGGCCGGAATTGTGTTGTGGCCAGGGACACCAGCATCCCATAGGAGCGCCAACTGAAGTTCTGGCTGCTGTACTTCCAGTCTAGTCCCCTGCTGCACTTGGGATCTATCTGCTGCTAATGCATCTGGAAAAACACTGGAAGATGGACCCAGGGGCCTGTGCATCTGTTACTGCACGTTGATCTTCCCACAAGGCCTTTGAGAGCTTGACTTTCACAGAACTCCCACGTGGGTGGCAGCAAGTCAGGTAGGTACTTCTCATTAGAAACAGAAAATAGAGAAGAAAATTAGTGAAGGAAAATCTGGTCTTTAAAACGATCAATAACATTAAGAACACATTGAGTGAAAAAGAAAGAAGGCATCCTACAAACATTACAAATAAAGCAATACAAATAATTATAAAAGTATCTATTGAATTAGAATTGTGCATCACAGAGTGAACAGATGGCAACATCCAGTTCCCAGCTTCTCCCTGGAAGGAGTTGGACCTTGCATCTAGAGCCCAGACTTTTCCAGCTGCTGCCTTGGAGTTTGGCTTCTAATTGACTTGTCTATGGAAACTGACAGAGCAAGTAATCACTGCTCTTTTGGGAGTTTGAATAAGCAGACGGGTATTTCCTGTGGTTCTGTCCCCTAACTCATTCTGCTAATAAAACCAAGTCTCCAGTTTCTCCCGAAGAGAGGCTGGCCTACACATTTAACATCCCGACTTGTCTGACCACTGTATGAGGGGCTGACCTCTCACAGTTATGTTGGGCACCAACAAGATATGGCTTGCTCTTGTGTCCTGCGGGACTCCGTGGCCCAAGCTGGCAGATCACATGAACACAAAGCTTTGCAAGTCATTGCCACCAGGATGCTGACTGAGGATCAACTCTTAGAGGAAGCACAATTGTGAGACTGAGACAAGAGGCTACATTGCCCCAACAGAGTGTCAAAGAAATGAAGAAAGAGAGAAACATGTTTCTTTTCTTTTATGGATCATATTTTAAAATTATTATTGGACAGTCAGATACATAGAGAGGAGGAGAGACAGAGAGGAAGATCTTCTATCCACCGATTCACTCCCCAAGCGGCCACAATGGCTGTAACTGAGCCAATCCAAAGCCAGGAGCCTGGAGCCTCTTCCAGGTCTCCCACATGGGTTCAGGGTCCCAAAGCTTTGGGCTGTCCTTGTCTGCTTTCCCAGGCCACAGTCAGGGAGCTGGATGGGAAGCAAGACTGCCGGGATTAGAACCAGCACCCTTATGGGATCCTGGCACATTCAAGGTGAGAACTTTAGCTGCTAGGCTATCATGCAGGATCCAAGGCAATAAAATTGTTTCACATTTATGGGCCTTGGGTCTAATCAAGAGGAGCAGATTATAAATCAGGTGTCAACATAAGGAGAAATTAAAATTCTCCTTAGCCTGGTCTGGCATAGGAGAAGTTCTGAGTGTGTCACTTACTGTTTTTACTAGTGGTCTGTGTTAAACTTTTTGTTTCCAAAGATTACTGAGGCACATTTTCAGAAGCTGATATGCTGAAAGAAATGGATCCATAAGAATCAGTCCAAACAGTACAATAGCCCACGTTTATAAAATGCAAGAAAGGAAATGACGTCACCATTACTTAATTAAATATTTGCATGGAAAGCCACTATTTTCAGTAGGCATCTTGAAAATTACTGAGAAACTAAAATTCCAGTTGACTTCTTTTGAGTTAACAAGCGATAAGGAGAGGAGGGTGAGTGTAGCTCTGGTACGTAAAACTGCAGGGCCTGTGTTATCCATTCTGTTCCCAAATGTCTAAACATTGGGATTTTTTTTTACAGCTTAACAAAACAATAACTGCAGGATACCGCAGAGATATTTGGAATGGAAGAGATAAGAAAACATTAGAAAGATTTTCAAATTGTGCAAATTAAGGAGTGAATTCTTTAAGTTCAAAATTCTGTATGTGAATTTCTTCCAGAAGTGTTTTTTTTTAAGTGAAGATAACAAGGGGGGGGGGGCAGCAGTGTTTCTCAATCTCCTTGAATTTCCTCAAAAACTCAGACAGAACAACTAGGCTAACAAAATCAAAGATGGTGAAAAACATCTCCAACAAAACCTAGCAACAAAATATTCCCACAACTTATCAAAACAATCCAGGACAGCTGCAAGATTCCTGTAGTAACAACATCTGCTGGGAGAAAGTGGAGGGGATGTCATTGATATATTCACAGTTCTGAATTGAGCTCCCAGTCCTGTCAGCTTTTGTCACCCAGATAATCCACCAAGCAGGAGTCGGAGAGGGAGCTCCAGGTTCCAGCATACAGGTGCGTGCAAGGATTCCAGTCCAAGCGCAGGTTGGAAGCTTGTGGAGCTATCGAGCACCACTAAACCTTTAAACTGTACAATCCTAAATTTCTATCCAAGCTAGGCACATGACGAGAATGTCTTTTAGAATGCCATCTTGGCTGCTAAAAGTATGGCTGGAAGTGAAGTGCAGCATACGCAGGCAAAAATAATGGAGTCGAAGGAAATAGGAAACCAGGCAGAGTTGAGAACGGAAAGAGAAAATGTCAGTAAATTCGCAGCCCTAATTGTTCTGAACTTTGTAAAGAAAAACAAAAAACAAAAAACAAAAAAAAAAAACCAAGAGAAAAAAGCCTGGAGTCGTGGAACAGTAGGAGTTTTTGTGGTCCGTCTTCTCTCCAAAAATAAATGGGAAATATTATGTCACTCAGAAGTGGCCAGCAAAAAAAGAATCAGAAACAAATCCCAAGACAAGTTATTACTAGGAAAAACAAAATGACTGAAGACAGAAAAGACTTGTATAAACAAAGAAAACACAACAGGAAATAAGTTCACTAAACAAATAAAAGTGTTACCAAGCATTTTAAACAGAGTAAGATAGAATTGTCTTTGTAAACAACAAAAATAAGAACTGGAGGAAAAAAAATCAGAATTGAGAGGATCAGAGAAAAGAGAGATTTTAAAATGAAGCTGACAGGATTAAGAAAAAAAGGCAAATTGAAAGAAAAATTATGTCAGACATGTATATTCAATTAGAAGGAATACATCAGAAAAATGCTATAATAGGTAGTCCCTAAAGAAAACCAGAAGTTTGGGAAGGAACAAAACACTTCAGTTAAGAAATTAAAAATAAGGCCTCATAAGAAAGCAATAGAGAAGACAGGCAAAAGTGATTAAACTTCACTATAAAAACAGCCTTAATCGAAGATAACCATGGAAGGAAATAGCACAGAATAGATGCTTAAAATTGTCCTGAAATAGAAGATGTCTTCAAGCTCCTGACGGGGGCCAGCGTTGTGGTGTAGAGTATAAAAAATCCCATGTGGACGCTGGTTCAAGACTGGATGCTCCACTTTTGATCCAGTTCCCTGCTAATGCACCTAGAAAAGTAGCAGACAATAGTCCAAGTGTTTGGATCCCTGCCAAACATATGGGAGACTAGAAGAAACTTCTGCCTCCTGGCTTCAACTGACCCAGCTTTGGTCATTGAGGCCATCTGGGGAGTGAACCAACAGCTAGAGGATTCTCTGTCTCTCTCCTTCTCTCTCTTCCTTCCTTCCTCTATGTAACTCTGCAAAATAAATGAATAACTCCTTTTTAAAAATGACTGGACATTAAGGAAAAAGAAAGCAATATCTTTTAGATAAAAATGAAGTGATTTTTTAAAACAATTTTGACATCACAATAAACATTTGGTCCCATTTCCATAAACTTTTAAAATAAACTAATAATTAATTTTAAAATAGTTTTTCAGTGTAACAGATGAAAATTGCTAGATTTTAGAATATATCTAAAATTGTTTACCAAATGGCATTTTTAAGTAGTCTCAGTTTGCAGAACATATTATTCTTCTGCCTAGTAAACACCTTGGCACTTAGACTTCATTCTTCAAAATTTGGAAGTTTGCAAGCTGCCACATATATGGCCTGCAAGGATAAAATAATTCAAACAAGGTAGAGAAAAAAAAATGAAGAAAATATTTACCAAAGAGTAAGAAATTGTGCTCATCTGACAAAGCCTGTGGGAATGATTCGTAAACTATTTTCTGAAGAGATTTGTTAAGTCTCGGGGCAACCTGTGTGCTGATTCAGGGAGGCGTCATTCGGATTACTTGAAGATTCTCATTTCCACAAAGAGCAAACCAGGGAAATAAACACAATTTTGATTGATTGTTCCAGGAGAAAAATGAGCAATATAGTATAAACGTATTCTTTAATTTATATATATATATATATATATATATTTTTTTTTTTTTTTTCTTAGGTAGAAGCCGCAGTGTGCCGGAGAGAATTCCGGGATTTGTTTTTTTTTTTTTTTTAGCATCCACAGGGGGCTGAGGATTTATTAGAATTGAGGGTCTTTTAGAATCCAACCTCCGATCTTGGAGATCTAAGCCATGTCCTTCAGTCTCTCCAATAATCACCTTTTTCACTAAAAGCACAAACCATCTAATTGTTTACACTGAAACCCAAGACACAAGCCTATTCCCCCACCACTCCTACTCCCAACACCCAACCCATCGAATGTTATTGGCTCTAACTCCAGAGCAGCTCTTGAAATTTATCCATTTCTCTCGATGCCCACTGGTACCACCCAAGTCCAAGCCATTATTCAACGCACGCTGAGCCGCGCAACCACCTGCTAACTTGTCACGGGAATGCTGCTCCTGCCCCGTTGCAACTCTCTCTCTCGAGCAACTAAGATTGCTCTCAACAGGCCTTGTCTGTTCTCTGTGTAAGCCTATCTCCCTCAAAGCATCCCATTACATCGAAAATGAAATCCAGGCCGCTTCGAAAGCTGCGTTCTATCAGGCCCCTGCATCCCTCTGTGATTTCGGATTCACTTCAATCACTGGAGACCAGCTTTCTTCCTGTTTCTCTCACATGTCCATATCATTCACCCGTTAAGTCTTTGCATATCTGAAATATTCCAGTCATTAAGTCTCGATCTAAAGTGATCTCATAAAATGTTCAGCAGTGATTGTTGAATTTGCTATCTTTCTTGTTACCTTATATTTTAATCATACTACTTAAATTTTTTTTAAAGAGTTATTTATTGGGCCCGGCGGCATGGCCTAGCGGCTAAAGTCCTCTCCTTGAAAGCCCCGGGATCCCATATGGGCGCCGGTTCTAATCCCGGCAGCTCCACTTCCCATCCAGCTCCCTGCTTGTGGCCTGGGAAAGCAGTCGAGGACGGCCCAAAGCTTTGGGACACTGCACCCGCGTGGGAGACCCGGAGGAGGTTCCAGGTTCCCGGCTTCGGATCGGCGCGCATCGGCCCGTTGCGGCTCACTTGGGGAGTGAATCATCAGACGGAAGATCTTCCTCTCTGTCTCTCCTCCTCTCTGTATATCTGGCGGTAATAAAATGAATAAATCTTTAAAAAAAAGAGTTATTTGTTTTTATTACAAAGTCAGATATACAGAGAGGAGGAGAGACAGAGAGGAAGATCTTCTGTCTGATGATTCACTCCCCAAGTGACCGCAATGGCCGGTGCTGCACCCATCCGAAGCCGGGAACCAGGAACCTCCTCCGGGTCTCCCACACGGGTGCAGGGTCCCAAGGCTTTGGGCTGTTCTTGTCTGCTTTCCCAGGCCACAAGCAGGGAGCTGGATGGGAAGCAGGGCCACCAAGGTTAGAACCAGCGACCACAGGGATCCTGGCGTGTGCAAGGTGAGGACCTTAACCACTATGCTATCACACTGGGCTCCAAAGTCATATATTTCTTTATATTCTCCCAACACAGCATCTGATGTCTGTCTGGCTTAATAAATATTTGGTGAAGAAACTAAATTGTTTATTTCACGTGTTTATTTTGCTTACTGTTTTGCATTCCTTGGACCACATTTGACTAAAGTAAGAATTGCTATTTAAAGCAAGCATTTAAAATCTTTAATCCAAAATTCCCTGAAAGCCTAACCTGAAGTATAGGAGAAGCACAATTTGAACATCTTAGTTAGGATCATTTTCTCGGAAGGTCAATTCCAAGGCTTAGACAACTGCTTAGAGAACACTCAAGTTGTCTACATTGTCCAATGATTTTCGAGTTATTGCCTTGATGATGCTTCAGTGAATTTTGTAAATGTCAGAATCAACTTTAGCATCTTCCAAATAGGATTGGTACTCTGTTAAAATTGCTGTTGGGTACCTAAGGAGACACGCACAGTGTTACCTGAGAGCCGGCAATCTCAATGGCAGCCCAGCTCTATTCCTATGTAGGAATGAAGGAATGTGGATCCTCAAAAACTCCAGGCATTCCCAAAGCCTCAGGAGAGTCTGATTTTTGCACGGAGGTTACAGATAGAGCAGCCCTATCGATGTAACCTTTTAGAGTGACAGAAATTGCCTATTATTTGTACTACCCCATATAGCAGCTGCTAACACCGTGTCAACATTGACCATTTTAAATATGATGATTGGAGCCAAAGAATCAAGCTCTGTATTTGAAATCCATCATGGTATATTTATATACAACAGGCAACTACTACTCACCACATTATCCAGTAAAGCTCTACAGCATGGGCCGGAGCCCTTGACGTAAAAGCTAAGCAAATGCAGTCCATTTTTCCTACGCAGTAACAAGTACTTGATCAAAAAATGGAAATAACACAACTAGTCTGTAATAACATGAGACTGTTGTCAAGACACAATGACAAAGGCGAACATACGCAGTGATGAATGCAAAATCCTCTACCGTTGTAACACACTATTGTTCAGGAAAATGCATCTTTTATTTACATTTGTGGCATACATAATACATTCATACATATGTAGAAGGTGGCAAATGGGTGATTATCAATCTAAGTATGTGCGAGTCCCTATAAAATGGTGTGTTTGTTTCACCCTGTCATCTTTCTTGACTGTGGATGGAGGAAAGAGGAATGTAAACACGATGAGGTGATTCCTGTGAGGGGACCTGAATGCAGGGCGCAGCGCATGACATCGGGAAGCTCTCCAAAGTTAAAATGAGAAACAGTAATTCATCTTCAGATATAGAATCTGATTCCAAATATCGGGGAGGGGGGAAGAAATAACCTTTTTTGGAAAACTTACAAAATCCTGTTACACAAGGAAGGCGTTGTAGGCAGAATGTCTGTGTTGCTGCTGCGCCCGTGTGTTGAAGCTATCCCCTTTGCGGTCGTAACTGGAGATGGGGCCTTTGGGAGGTAATTAAGACTGGAAAATGGCAAAAAATAGTTCTCTTACAGCAGAATTTGCTTCCTCATAACAGATCTAGAAGAATGCCTCCTCTCTCTCTCTCTCTCTCTCTCTCTCTCTCTCTCTCTCTCCCTCTCTCTCTCTCTTGTTTCTAAAGGTTGGTAATTGCCACCAGTATCCCCTCACACACTGCATCAGAAACAAACTTTCATTACCAAGATTATCAACTGAATGCATTCCAACAATATTTTTTTTAAATGTCTGTTGTTACATAGTGGATTCACATTTACTCCATTAACAGGTAAAATTATACATCAAGCCAAAGTATCAAAGCCTTAAGTATGATATACTGATTACTAGTTTTGTTGTAACAATTTACCAGAAATTTAGTAAACTAAAAACAATATGCGTATTTTTCCTCTTACATGTCAGAAGTCGGAAATTAATTTTATGACACCAAATGCCACATAGCTTCCTCTGGATATTCCGGAGAATCCCTTCCTCAGTTCTTGCAGCTTTTCTCTGGTTGTTCTTTAGCTTTGCTTGTCAACCCAAGCCTTGCTAGATGCTAGGGTCATTAAGGACTATCTCCCATTGTGAGGGCCTTTATTTAATTAGACATACAAACTCCCCCGTTTTTGCCACATAAGGTAGCCCTTGCCATCGATAGCCTCTAGGAATTAACAGGTGAACATCTGTGGGGACTCTCCAAGATTCATCATTTTACCTGCTGCAAACAAATACCACCACAAAACGTCATCTATGTCACACCTATTTTCCCGTCTGATATGATAATCATTGATCTCTTTATCTGCCATGGAGAAGAAGATGATGATGTGACAGGATTTAGAACCAGTGATGTGGGTAGTTTTCTGAGGAAATCATATTTTTCCGAGACTAATCTAATTTCCTCATGAACTATAGGGTTTAATTTTTCAACAACAGAGCCAGATGGCAAGAGCTGTCCTTCCTTTTCTTGTGAAATGCTTCCAATTAGCCTCATTCTTTGGGTGAAGTGACTTTCCGCTAATAAAAAAGACACAAGTTAGTTTATTAAATTGGATGGTTTTGCAAGTTGAGAAATGTCATGCCGTTTGAGATGCTTCAGATATTCATATGAGAAAAGCTAACCTTGACTTCAGGCAGGCAACTTTTAACAGGTCACTAATGCAAAAAGATAAGAGACGGAATATAGGTGTCGCTACAGAGGGACAATGCTGTGGCGGACTGTGAAGCCACCACTTGTACCAGCATCCCATGTGGATGGTAAGCTGAATCTTAGCTGCTACCCTGCCCTTCCAGCTTCCTGTTAAAGTGCCTGGGAAATGAGCAGAGGATGGCCCATGTTCTTGGGCCCCCATGCCAACATGGGAGAACTTGAAGAAACTCCTGGTTCTTGGTTTGGGAAGGCCCGCTACAGCCATTATGGCCATTTGAGGAGTGAACAAATGAATGGAAGGTTTTTCTCTCTTCCTTCCTCTGTGTTTGTAACTCTGCCTTTCAAATATATTAATTCTTTAAAAGTCTGAGTATAGATTGTAATGTAATGGGTCACCAATAAATATGTGTTTTATATAAAATTTTGTGGTAAGTAACTTTAAAAACTTTGAATGAGTCTAATTCTAGGTTATAGAGGAAGGAAGCATGACCTGGGTTGGGATTGAATTCTAAAGAGTATCTATCCTGGGTACTTCTCTTTCCTCTTCCTAAACACCACATTAAAAACAGTATCAGTTTTTCCTCTTACTTGTTGCTGGAGTAGCAAGTGCTATGGAGACTTCTTGGAAGGACAAGAACTAAAGCTAGTGCTCCAGACCAGGGTTGTAAGGTCAAATTCTTCTTTCTGCCATTTTTTTTAAAGTCAAGTCACAGAAACACAGCATGCCTATTTGTTTATATAAGGTCGATAGCTACTTTCTGGCTACAATAACAGAGTTGAGTAGCTGCATCCACATGGCTTACAAAACCAAAAATGTTTACTATCTGGCGTTTTACAGGAAAGAAAAAAAATAACCTGTTGACCCATGATCTGGTGCAAACTGCAGAACCATAGCACCACTCAGTTGCACAACAAAAGAGAAAAAGGAGCTTTGAAAATCTCCAGGCAGAAAAGAATGCTTAATAATAATTTTGCAGATATAGGAACATTCCTTGATATGTTTTATATGCGCATGCAAACATTAAAACATACTTGTAAGACGCTTTCATACTTGATTCCATCAAGATCAGGACAGTTTTATCTTCATGTCACAAGTGAAAAAATAAAGCATGTTCCAAGAGATAAAATTGTTTTGTTTGGCAGCTGGGATAGAATTGGGTATTTCTATAACATCGTGTTACTAAGCAAAAAATGGGCCTCCATCTTATTCCTTCTTTCTCATTACACTAGTGCTTGATGGTTTCCGATGCCAGGCTTTGGAGTTTATGTTGTAAAATTCCCAGGCTAGAGACACTATGGTCCTGTTACACAAATCGAGATCATTTCACTTAAATCTTTGTGGTCCCTGTTGTCTAAGACAGTCTTCCCGGGCTCCAGGAATTGTCGAAAGTACAATGCTGAGCAGGCTGGAGCTTCCATTCGTAACCTCTCAATTCTCCCTCTTCCTGTGTGTGGACAGTAGCTATTGGTGTATTCTTTTACACGCTTTCACATGTAACTCAGTTCAAAATTTTATTACTAAAGAACTATGACTTTTGGTCAATTCACAGGATCCTGAAGGGTATTCAACAAACCCTAGGCATTGAAATCTATATGCAAAAACATGAGCAGGCCTAGAACAGAAGATAAAACTCATCACCATCTCCTCTTTACAAATCCCGCTCCTGTTTCGGGCACTGCCATTCTCTTGAACTGGCAATGACTCCTAGTGGTGCTGTAACCAGGAAAATGTTGTTTATAAGATTATATACACATATGAGAGTCAGCAAATTGAAACCCCAAGCCATTGGAGTAGGTCTTTCTGAAAACTATTCGGCTAGATAAGGAGTTAGGAAATGACATCAGAAATAGAAAACAATCCTGAACAAACCCAGCAGTCACCAGAGACACAGGATTTCAGAAGGCAAAGGACTTTGCGTGTTTACAGTGGGGTCTCTGAAGCTTGATGGAAGACCAGAATCACCTGGCCAGCCTACAACGATGAGAATGCTTGACCTGAGTCAGTAGGTCTGTAGCCAAGAGCTGAAACTCTATGCTCAAGCGCCTCCAGCTATAACATGCCAAGGATTCCTCTTGGACTCTGTGAAATAGGGATTCGACTCAGCAGTTCTGAAGGACAGAAGGCTGAAACGCTGTCCTTCTCACACTCATGGGTATTGTTGATCTGGTAATCTGGCCCCAACAGATATGATATTGACATAGCAAAGTATTACGGGCTATTCCCTAGAATGAGATTTTGCAAATGATATCACACTTTTGAAGTTTCTATGATTTTAACATGCTTTACATTTGCATCAAGGTATGTTTTTCTTCTTCTTCTTCTTCTTCTTCTTCTTCTTCATCTATTGACTTTCTCTCTTCCTAGTCTTCCTTTTCGCTTGTAAGCTCAGGTTGGCTGCATCATCTTCACTTACCAGCCACGAGCTTGTTCTCAGGCTAGGAAGAGTTGAAGATTGTGAACACGAGTTTGAGAACCATGTAATTTGGAGTCTAGCTTGGTTTGTCATTCTAACAACATGTAAGATAAGGGCAAAGAGAATCACTTGTGAATGCAGTATCCCCAGCTTCAAAATGGTGTAGCTGTAACAGATGGTCTTTAAGGTTCTTTGAAGCTTTCAAAGATTGCACTGTGTTGAACGCAATCAAAAACACACGGAGAAGCAGTAATACATGTGCTGCCACCTTTGGGTAGAAAATGGAACTGTTAGCTGGACCAAATACAACTTGGAGGATATTTTATTAAAACTTTGATGGCCTACAGCTCCACTAACAATCTACTACTTTTTTATGATTACAGTTCATACTGGCTTCCTCTTAGCGTTGCAAGTTCAGGTACAAATCCCCAAAATATATTTTTATGTTATTTACCATTGTATACATTAAAATTTGGCTGAACAATGCCTTATGGACATTTTTTTCATCTTAGGAAAGTTTCATAGATTCAGAGTGTTTAAAGTACACTAATTCATAATTTCAATTAAGTTACTGCTTCACAAGTAATTGATCATCTCGAAGAATCCACTTGGGAAAAAAACAGAACAAAAATGTTGGTTTTGGAATAAAACTAACCTGGGTTTGAATTGTTGATCATTCTTGCCTTCTGAGTATCCTCTGGTGGCACATTATTTAAATCCTGTGTGTCATATTTTCCTACCCCTGAAACACATTTAAAAAATATATTTTCCTTTGTTGTTGGGACGTTAAAAATGTTATGAGGGCTTTGATAATCTTGTTAACACTTATTCAGTATGCAGGGAGTGTTTCCAAATGGCCACTGCAAGGCAGTCTTTGTGAGCTTGGAAGCCAGAAATTGATTTCCCGTCTGTGACCGTTCCACTTGATCACTTTGCACAGCTCGCTGCACCAGTTTCCTCATCTCTAGGAGGAGGATCAAGTTTTTGTGGAGTTATTAAATTCTGTTGCTATGGACTGACTTGTAACCCCAGCCCCATTAAGATTCAAATGCTGAGGCTGTAGCTCTCAATGTGGCAGACAACTGTACCTGGGGATGCAGATCAGAGGCAACTAAGGGTAATGAGATCTTACAGGTGGGAATCTGGTCCAATAGAATTAATACCCTTTGATTTTAAGACCTCTTTATTTTCATTTGAAAGGCAGGGTTGTAGAGAAAAGAATATATATATATATATATATATATATATATATATATATATATATCCTTTATATATATTTATAGGATATATATATCCTATATATATTATTTATATATATATATAAATCTTTTAAAAAGAAAGGCAAAATTTGGAATTAGAGTTCAGTGAAAAAAATTGTCTCTATGATCTGAGTCAAAATGGGAAAGGCTCATGAAAATTATAATTAATTCTTTTCAAAAACATTCTATTTTCTCCCTTTTGGGGTATTGATTAAAAAAAAAAGGAAAGAAAGTTTACAAAACTTTTTAATATTTTTCCCCCACTGATGCACAATTGGATTGATTTAGCTGAAGCTCTGCCTTCAGCTCTCTGCATCCAGCGTGTAAATCAGTTTAATCAAAATGTCTCAGCTTTTTCAAGAAAAGCCTGTTGGTTCAAATGCAGTTGGTGTGTTCCACCCCTCACAGGGTTTTGGCATCTGACACTGGTATAAAAGGTCTCGGTATTGTAAGTGTGGGAAGGGCGGGGGCATCCCAATGATCTCACTCTTTCATCAAATGAATAGGTTTGTCCTAGACAACAGTCAGAAGAGAAGGACCAGTTGCAGAAAATCAAAAGCCCCATTCCCCATTCATCCAATCACGGGCTTCATGGCTCTGAGAAAATCATCTTGCTTAACAGCAGCATCAGCTGCTCCCACTTTATGAAAAATGTATTAACATTTCCCTGAGAGGTGTCTGCAAAGACAGAAACATACCCATAATTATAATCATATCTGCAACAACAGAAATGAGCATGGATAACTTTCTTCTGCCTTGACACTCCTCAGTATTACTGAGATAACAGCAAAACTCAGATAGTGTCTTTACTTCCTGCCAGGGTCCTGTTGACAATGTAATTTACTTGGTGCATTTATTTTTTATTAACTCAAATTAGCACAAAACGCAATCGGCTACAACAATGCTTGTAGTAGCATGTGACCCTAAGAGAGGTAATGATTTACGAGTGTCGTAATAATTTCATTCTTGGCTTCATGGATTGATCAGAGAAGCAGGGAGAGCTTCTGCCCACTGAATCACTCTCCAATGCCAACTACACCAGGGCAAAGCTGGTTGATGCCCAAACTGGAGTACCTCCAGTCAAGGCACTCTAGCTTTCACTCATGGGTGGCAGCCATTTCTAGGTGCACATTAGCAGGAAGCTGGAATCAGAGCAGAGCTGAAACCCAATCCCGACATTTCACTGTGAGATGTAGGCATCTTCAGCACAGTCTAAGTCAAACGCTTGCCTCATAGTTGTGGCCTTCAGACTGGCATGGGTTCTAAATTGCCACCCTTGTGCACTAAAGCTATCTGCTCCATCTTGAAACCAGCTGGCTGAGAAAGGCTTTCAGCAGTCTGATGCCAGCGTGTTCGAGAAATAACATTATCTCAATGAACAGCTGGGCAGCTCTAATCAGTCAGTGGCAAGAAGCTTCCTGTAGGCGCCATGCTCTGTTTGTTCTCCAAGAATAAAGGCACGACGTCCTATTCACAATGAGGATATGCCCTAGTGAAAGGCCTGCTTATCAGCAGAAATCTGGCAAATGAATACAGAAACAATGCAGGCAGTGCAGGGACACATTCTAATGTGAAATGATTACTGTAGTATCAAAAGCATTCATTTGTCTAACCAGTCAACAAGTGCTCATTGGCTCTCTATCTTTTTGGCGTACGAAAGTGAAGGCTAAAGGAAAGGCTGTTGTGAGAACACAGCTTCTTGGGCCTTGCCTTCCCCCAGACAGCTCACTTGGATGTGTCCTTCAGGAGTATGGGAGAAGACCAAGTTAGCGTTCAGTATCTCCCCTGAATCTTCTCCTCACTTGTTGCTTGTTCCTGTAATTGCTTTCATTGTCAATAATATCCTTCTTATCAATTTGAGACAAGTGGAGAAATGTTCTCTTTTTAAGATGCAGAGAAATAGAAAGAGGGAAGGATAGTGATCTTCCTTACATGTGTACAGTGTACGCTCCCCAAATGCCTGCGATAGCTGGGGTTAGGGCTGCCTGTTCACACTCTGGCTTCCATGGACTCAGGGTTCTCCCCTTCCCTTCAAATCCCTGTCACCCACCCCCGGTTTCCCCTATGTTATTACCGTAGTATAGTCCTTCAAAAAGGCACTAATTGGCCATTCTGTTATTTAAGTGTATCCTGACAGGGTTTCCTACTTTTTCAGGTGATTTTTCTCTGGTATGCGTGTTTCCCACTATTGTGGGACTCTTTATCAGCCAAGCTAATTTCAGTGTACTACCCTTGAACTTCCAGAAATGTGACCTGAGTAAATCCCTTTTATTTACAAAACACCTCACCTCAGGTATTGTGTTACAGCAATGAAAAACATCAATACAGTCACTAAGCTGTTGCTTTGGTAGAAAAGTATGACGTCCAAGGAACAGAGTGTCCTGAAAGACGGAAATCTGGTTACTGCATCTCAAACCTCTTTGCACTTCTCCCCGACTACTTTAATGTGCAAACTATAAAAAGTTTATACATTATCTCACTAATGTGAGCATCAGCTATAATTGTCAACTGTGTATCTCTACTTTTCTCAGTGTGTTTTGAGTTGCTCTAAAAAAAAAAAAAGAACAAACAGAATTGAGTAACTTGTGAAGAAGTTTATTTGGCTCAGGATTCTAGCAGCTAGAACGTTCACCGGGAGATAGGGCCAGTATCTGATGAGGACCCCCTGGATACCTCCCAGCATGGTGGAAACAGATATGTGCAGGAGAAACAAGACAAACAAACAAACAAAAATAAAAACAGGCATGAGTGGTTACATGACTTTATAATCACCAACTCTCATAAGAACTGACTCTTGTGAAGCCACGCCTACTTTGCAAGACCAAAATTAATCCATTCCTTACAGCAGAGACCATATTACCTAGTTCATATTTCACTAGGCCCTACCTCTTTGTTTAAGGTTGGACTTTTAAAAATATTTATCTATTTATTTATTTGGCAGGCAGGACTATAGAGAGAAAAGGGAAGACACAGGGAGAGGAATTTTTCGTTACTCTGCAAGTGGCCACAACAGTCATAATTTGGCCAGGAACCAAGTGCTCCAGCCAGGTCTTGTACTTGGGGACAGAGACCATCTGCTGCTTGCCTAGACTCACAAGTAGGGAGTTGGATTGGAAGTGCAGAACCAGGACTCAGGCTCACGCTCATAAGGGATACTGACACATGTGTCACAGCAACTGTTTAAATCACTGTGCCACATTGTTAGCCTCCAAGGTCCCTCCTCTTACAGGTTCTACTTCTTCCACAACTCCACCCTGGTGACTAAGCTTCTAGTGCATGAACCCTTAGCCATCCTATCTAATCCATATCTCCACCTCAGTTTCATATGTCTAAGACTTTTATCGTTTTCTTTCTAATTTTCTTACTCTGTGAATGTTACCCAGTGGTCAGATCCAGAGGCCTGAAAGTCAACTCAGACTTCTGCTTCTACTAGTCTCTTGGGATGCTGATTTTAAGTTGAGAATGGCCCCACGGACTCCCTTGGTTCCTCAACCAATGCACGTGCACCAAAACTATGATGTCAGCCTCCACTCTCCGCATTCACAATCGTCTGAGGCGATTTCCATACCAGATGCGCTCTCACCTATTGTTTAACCCATCTACTTACATTCTCATTCTCTGAACACCCAACACACCATCTTTCCAGACATACCTACTTCACTTTCTTACCTTCTCCTCCTCCGCTCTCCAAAGCACAAGCGTCCTCTTTGATGCAGGTTGATTTAGTGTCATTCCCGAATCTTGCTGTTTTATATTGCTGAGAGCCAGGACATTCAATCCTTCTGCTTTAGATATCCCCTGGGCCTTTTGGGTCATTAAAGATTACTTATCCCTTGCCATTCCAATAAGACTTGTCTTTGAGACGATGGCTCTCTTCTGATCGCTGTGTCCTAAGACTTGTAACCCTGTCTCCATTACCTAATTAAGTAAATGAATGTTTTAATTAACTTGCAATTGCTAGGCCTGGAACAGTACTTGGAAACAGACTGAGTCCTTGTTAAATATTTGTATTAAAAATATTTAAAAAGCAAATATGCTGTAATGAAAGTTACTTTAAAAATCTAAAGAAAATGATTTTAGCAATGCGCTTTAGTTGTGTAATTGTTATTGGAGAAAGTTGGGTGAAGGGTAGATAGGAACCCCTTGTATTATTTTTTATCACTTCTTGTGAGTTTTAAGCAATTCAATATTAAAAAAAATATTTTTAAGTAACTTCATATTCTCTATATAATTTAATTTCATATAAATTATTCAAAAATCAGCATGTTTTTTGAAAAATAAAACCAATTCTAATGTTGGTTACAAAGAACTAACAGTAGCAGCTGAGTCTCTCAGGCAACCTAGAAGCTGTGTTGTTCCGTGTCATATGCCCTTCCCTCCACCTACAGCTAGAAACACTTGTAATGTTTTTTCTCCAGAGATAGCCAACAAATAGGAAGATTTCTGTTTGTTATTATCTGAGAACAAGAATCAGACGTAAAAAAATATGTGCGCTCTGACCACAGAACATTGACATGTATAATGTAAGCCGTTAATAGCAACACTACCTTAAACACCACCTAAAAGGGCATTATTTGCAGGTTTTCCACTTATCACTCAGATATTCAGCCCCAGGGCTAACTCATGGTCCCTTCTCAAGCTTTATTCTTGGGTTGTAAGTGATTTCGATGGAATAACAGAGGACTATCACTTTCTTACCTGCAGGTAGCAGATCAGATTACATTCGTACATGCTCTAGGCTGGAGTTCATCTCCCCTTTCTCTCTCTGTTTGAGAGATGGCAAGAGAAAGAAATGGAATGTAGAACAAAATATGTTCATCCTGAGAGTGGAACAATGAGGAGACCTGAAGAATGGCAGCATGCTAACATTGTGAGATGTTTTACTGATCTTCACTTGGTTGATTCCCATGAATCACTTGGGAATCACTTGGTTGATTCCCTTCACGCCCCTATCTTTTCTCAGGAGTTCTCCCCAGCATTTATACTCACATACATGGAAAGCCTGGGTCACCGCTCCTCCTGTGTGCTCCACTAGTAATAGGTATTTTATTCTGTTCTGTCCTATGACACAGAAGAATGGAAATTGTGGTCTTATTCATCTACCTTATCCATTTGGCTTTGAGCCTACTCTTTAAGAGTATGGAGGACACTGTGTATTTCCGGGGCTCTCGACTTTGAAAATGTTGGTTAAGGAAACAAAATGTTGTTGCTAGAAGTGATATTCAAGAGACAAGTCTCTTCTAATCCAACAGTTCTGCGGTGATCCTCGGTTTTCCTGTTGGTTTTGTATTTTCCACTGAACTGAAGTGAACTATATTAGTTGGCAACATACTATCCAGAGTTTTTTTTTTAATCCAATTTAGTGCTTGACCAAAACAAAATCAAAATAAAAATCGCAGTATTCTCAGGAGGTTTTGAAAACCTTGCAATATTTTCCAAGAAGAAAACTTACCTGCTGGCACTGTACAATGAATTACCAAAGGACCTATTTTTCTGATGACCTTGGACGATTATTAGGCATTTTCCCACCTGTAACAGTTCCCCTCTCCAATTCAGAGTAGAAAACTCTCTGGTACTCTTTGGAATCTGTGATTTCCCTAGCCAAGCATAACTTCCATCATTGTTGTGTTCTTTATCTCCCTCTTTAAGATAATATCTGCTGTTGAGCTGTGCGCCTACACACAGCAGATGTTCTAGCTGGCTTAATGTAAAGAAGCAATTCCCCAGACCAAGATGTATTCCCACCAATGAAGTTAATTCATCTGTCAGCTAATCAGCAAATGTTTGCTGAAGAGGAGGCATTGAAAATACAGTGGTGAAAGTAGCAGATGAGACCCCTGCCTTCGTAGAGCACACATAATTCAAGAAGCACGATTGTACTGCTTGATGACAATCATACAAACAAAATTATAAGGAATACCCAAGTTAGTAGAAAAAGGATTTCCTGCCTAAAGGAAATAGCAGTTTGGTTTGGGCTTTATTGAGCAACTGGCTAGGGCCAGAGAGAGCACTAGGTCTAAGAAGTATTATTGGAAGGAATATGTTGTCACTAGGTCAATCAACTCTGAGTTACAGGGATAAAAAAAATAAACTTCTTTGAAATGGCATTGGCAGTCATGGGCTTCTGCCTGTGGGATTTTGACCATAGGTTGCAATGGGATTTCACTTAGAATGGTGTGATTTGGTGCGAAAGGAATTTCCCTCGTTCCTTGTTTGTCTTAAGGAGCAGTATGTGTTATTTAAAATTTGACTAGTTGAAAGAAGAATAGGGCACATTTGCTTTTCCCTGTCCACTTGATTCAAATAACTCATTAGCAGACAATCCTGTCACAGAACCAAATGTATATGGGTGAGTACTTGTCACAGAGTCAGGAGATAAAATTACATATTTGTTGTGAAGCCACTCTACCTGTCAGTACAATCTGCACCATTTGTATGCACCGCCTAATCCATTACATATACACTATTTTTCTTCGAATCAATTCAGTTGTTTACATTAAAAGCCAATTTGATATCACTATGGATGGAAAAACAATATTGCCATAAATAGTACATAGCCATAAAAAATCAATGCAACAAATCAAGTAGTAGTACTACAGAACATTGCTTGGTGAAAGCTCTGGTATATTGAGAACTGCTCTGTCTTCTTTAGAGAAGGGAGGTTTCAGAGGTCTTTCAGGATTAGAATAAGTCATCTTCCTTGACTTGCTGAGAAGAATGCTCAAGATAGAGTATTATCTTGTTATATAAATGGAAAGCTTCATATTCTGGGCAGCATTGAACTGTATCACCTCAGGAGTGCTTTCAGCTCTCAAATGGCATGATATTTAATCAGTGGTTGAGGGAGGGAGGAGCTCTCATGTATTTGCCCATACAAATTAGGCAGTACTTTCTGTTCTACCACTAGCCCACACTCCTCCCCCATTCCCTGCCTGTTTTTTCCTGTCATTTACCTGTTGAAGGCAGGCCCATGACCTTCATCCTGAGTCCTCCTATTAGTAACCAGAAAGATAGAGGAAAGAATAAAGAGAAAAGCTTGTCAGGGACAGGATGAGGAATCTGGCAGAACCAGGACAAGAGAGGAAAACCTTAGCTTCATGGCTCAGTGTTAAGTTCACATGACAACTAATCTTCAGGGATTTGAAAACATTTTGTGTGGATGCTATATGCTGAGTCTTCATGGAATGTTAAGTGTAGATGTTTGGAATCCTAAAATTAGTGCCTCGCAATACCTTATGTGCCAGTTTATTCCCTGCCAGGATTATTTGCTGCCCTTAGACACATCTGAGGTCCTGCGATTACTCATAGACTCATAACACTGTGAGATGGGGCCAGAGTACTTCCCCAACTTGACCAGTTAGTGAAGGAGAGAGCACTGGCCAGTACTGACTGTTTAGTAGAGCTGACGAGGAGTCACCATCCTTCTTTGTTATATTTATAGCCTCTCCATTTATGTTTTTGTTTGCTCTAGTTCTTTTTTCTTCCCAAGTCTTCCTTTTGATTAGTTCAGACAAGGGATTAGCCATAACTTAATATAAGTAAAAATGCAATTAGCCTTTTACTCTGTTTTAATTGTTTATGAAACACAGTTTTATATCGGGTGCCTTAATATTGTTGGCCTAAGTCTTTTCTATAAGATCTATGCATAGAATTTCTATGCTTTCAGAAAGAGATCTCCCTCTTGTGGCAAGAGCAGTTTTTGCAGCCAGTTCTAGAACATCAAAGTAATTAGATGTACGAGGAGCTGGATAAAATTTTTAAAGACTCCTTTTTGGGACAAATGAGGTAACTAAACCCAAGGAAGACAAGTAACTTGTCCCTGTTTGTATTTTGTTGGTAGCTGGTCCAAACCTAGTCTCCTGGTTTGCTGCTCCCCATATTTTAGAAATTGAAGGAATGGTCTCCCTGGTGTGATTTGCTCTACCTTCTACCGCCTCTGGAACAGATCTGGTGACAACAAGCCTTCTCAGCTCCCTGTGAAAGCTGCATCTCAGCAGGCTTTCAATGCAATAGAACTATCCATCACTCAGACTGGAGCTATAAGCTACATTCTTACATCCAACAGCAATTCTACCCTCAAGGTCAGGACTCCCATCACCCCTGAAAAAGGCCCCCACCTTCCATCCCTTATGAGTTACCTCGTTTGATTTGGAATCATGACAAGGAATAAGGGTTTAAATACAGCATTCCAGGAGAGAGAATGACGAAGCCACAACCCAGTCTCCTACAGGGGTAAAGCATTGTAACTGCAGGAAACGGGAAAACATTCTGTAGACCTTTAGATTCAATTTCACCTAGAAGCCTCCTGAAAGTACTGAATCATCTGGCTAAAAATCACATTCTGATTTAGATGGGGAGCAGGTCCAAGGGCCAAAATTGTACATTTCTCATCAACTCTCATGTGATGTCAATACTGACACATCATGCATATCACCCGGTCACTAGCAAGGGTCTACAGGAAATGAGTTTACCCTCTCAAATGATAACGCATAAGCACAAAACACAGTTCTGTTTGTGACTGCATGTAACGTTAAAGCTATTCATTAAAGCAAAGAAAATGAGACGTTGTTGGCTTTCATGAACTGGGAAAAAACCTCATTAGCTTAGTCAAGGAAGCGATGCCGTGTTCCATGTTGACTTTGGCCATCCGTGAGCAGGTGAAAGACATTGTTAGATGCACGCCTCTCCCTGCCTAGTTACCTTACTCCAGCGTGCAACCTTGAATCCACTCATAAGAGGCTCAGAACAAGGACTAACTGATCTATACATCCAGGCTCTACCATTTTCTGCAGATAACACTTGAGGCTGTCATCAATCTTGCGGTAGAAGTCTTTGTCAGTCTTCTCCTGAGTTGAACAAGAACAGTGAAGAAAAATCAGGAATTGAGGAAGTTTGGAAAAGGGACAAAGTAACAATTTTGAGACTGGGGATGCCTACTGGGGGCAGAGCAACTGGAACAATTCAGAAAGTACTTAGATATCACAGTGATATTTGTGACATCTGAAACAGATAACATTCACAGTTGCTCACAATTGCATGGTGAAGATATTCACCATATTGTGCTGTGAAGATGTTTCTCAGAATTAGTTGCAATGCATTAATTGATTATGGATCATAGAGTTAAGTTTTTCTTCTACTACAATTACTGGAAATGCTATTTTTGGAAAAACAGCTCCATTCCATTGCTGAGCTGGTCATGTAAATAATTGGCCTTAGGAAAGCAAATAAGGGTGTTGTCCTCCTTGAGAAATGTTGGTGGCCAAATACTAAAGTTTATGACCATCCCCCAAAAAGCCTCTGTAATCATTATCTGGCATCAGGTTCCCTGGGAAACCACCAGTGAGATGAAGCTATTTCAGGCGACCGGAACACTAAGGTGTGCCTGCCAAGGAACTAGAGCAGCCAACAGCCATGGAGAGGAAACTCAAGCAGCAAGTGCCTGAAACCTGATAGGATTCGCTCCCTCCCAAATATGTGGATTATTCTGAAGATAGTCTGGGCAACATAGTCCAACACCAACAACAGCAACCCATTGCAAAACATCTCCTTCTCAGGTGTTGGTGCGCATTGGACTCAGTTGAAAGCAAGGGCTGCTGTTTTATGTGACTCGTGGGGTACTTTTCTAGCAAAGTGCTAGAATAGCACTAGGATAGCTTTTTTTAAAAGCCCTTATTCCCAGGTCCTAGTCTGTGTTTGAATTGGTTTTTCATGTTTAGCCAGGATTGGGATATCTCTAACCGGAAAGTTATCCCTAAATCTGAAAGGTAATAAAGTCCCTCGACAGGTGGGTGCAGTGTCTCAGGACAACATTTGCCTGGCACAGGATGGGACTGCAGTGACCTGTGAATTCCAGCTACCACTGTTCCAAAGGATTAGCTAAAGATGCCTGAGGTGTCTAGAGGACCAAAAGAGCCAACACAAACACACACTACCACCTCAGTCATGCTACCAACTCCCAGGACTTCACAGATGAGTTTTATTGCCAGATTTTAAATGTTTGAAGTTTATAGTTTGTTTCTTTTGCTTTCTGAAGCCGGTGGCTTGTTTGTCTTTCTTCTTATTTTTGGTTCAATGTATGCCTTTGGGTGCTTGAATAAAGGAGACTTTTATCCACCTCGCTCTTGTAATCCCACAGATCTTGGCTAAAGTACAGTAAATAGTTAGGTGTTGAGAGTATAGCAAACTAGACACAAAACTTGGCTCGAATCATATGTACACCCTCCTACCATCAAAAATCTAACACTCAGATTCAGGAAAAATTAAAAATTCTATTAATGTCATATATCCATATCTAAGATACTAGCTTTGTATAGTCAGTGATCTTAGATTGTGTTATTTTGTTGAATATTTTACGGTTGTGTTTTTGTGTGTGTACATGTAAGTATACTTCAAAAAGATTCACAGAAACTTAAAAGATATTTTTTTGGTGCAGAAAAGTTTTGAGATCTATGGAAACTTCTTTTTAAAGATTTCTTTATTTTTATCACACAGGCAGATCAGATTTACAGAGAGAAGGAGAGGCAGAAATATCTTTCATGCCACTGGTTCACTCCCCAAGTGACCGCAATGGCTGGAGCTGTACCTAACCAAAGCCAGGAGCCTCTTCCAGGTCTCCCACATGGATGCAGGGTCTCCAGGCCCTAAGCCATCCTCCACTGCTTTCCCAGGTCACAAGCTAGATAGAAAGTAAAGCAGCTGGGCTTGAACTGGCACCCATATGGGATCCCAGAAAATGCAAGGCTGGGATAAAACCTGAGAATGTTTTAATGATATGCATTTACATGAACTGTTTGAAGATCCCTCATGCACAAGGAGTTCATTTTTTTGTGTGTCAAACTAACCTTACTGTTAATTCAATTTTCTGTGAACATTTTGAAGCATTCTAATGTTAGTATTGTACTATGAAAATGTTTAAATATGTACAAAAAATAGCATACCCAGATTTTCCTCATTCTTTTACTACCTTCAACAATGATCAATATGTAGCCATGTTTTGTTTCATCCACCAATAACCACAGTTAATGGCTCTCCTTTCCCTTACAAATACATGGATTATTTTAAGACAACTCCCAAATACATCATTTCATTTATAGAGACTTCAAAAGAGACATTCTTGTTCATCTGTTAGTATTACCAACTCATTAGCTTGTATTCTAGAATTGGAATGGTAAGACCCATTTGTCTGCATTAGAAGATTAAGAATTATTCATTGAATAGGAAAATATTAGGAATGTATTAATGCTTAAGATAAACAATAGTATTTACTATGGTACTTGTTTTTAGGAGGTTTTTTTTTTTTAAGATTTATTTTTATTAGAAAGTCAGGTATACAGAGAGGAGGAGAGACAGAGAGGAAGATCTTCCGTCCAATGATTCACTCCCCAAGCAGCTGCAATGGCTGGAGCTGAACCAATTTGAAGCCAGGAGCCAGGAGCCTCTTACAGGTCTCCCACGCAGATGCAGGGTCCCAAGGCTTTGGGCCATCCTTGACTGCCTCCCCAGGCCACAAGTAGGGAGCTGGATAGGAAGCAGGGCCAACAGGATTAGTACTGGTACCCATATTGGATCCTGAAGCGTTCAAGGCAAGGACTTAAGCCGCTAGGCTACCGTGTAGGGCCCAGTGAGGTTACCTTTTAATTCAACCTTCCATCAGCTTTTGAATGTTCCCTTTTGCATGAATGCACTTTTAAACAGAGAAAGGGAATTCCAAAAACACACCAAAATGATTGGAGGTTACAATATTTTGGGAGAATAAAATATGTTTTATTTATATAACCCATATTGATTCAGTCAGAAAAGGACTTTTTTTTATCTCTATCTCTATGTTGGAGGTAATTAAATTTTTAATTGAAAAGTGTGCCATAGTGTTTAGGGGTCATGCATTTTAATAACTATACCTGCGTTGTAATGGTGCATTTATTCCATTTGATTTTTACACTTAGAAGAGGATTCAAAGTAGTGAGATACTAAGTGTGTCTAGCCTTGTTTTTATTTTGACCCATTTCTAAACATTTTTAGCAGAAAATAATGTTTTGTCCTCAAGGACATTGCATTTCTCCAAGTGCCTGAAAGTCTTTTCTTAATTGATATTTATGCAAATGAAGATTTAATCCTTATTTGCAAAATGATACATTAGGATAAAAGAGGATTGGAGATGGCAAAGAGAGCGTGCTAAGCGTTATCCACTTTTTCAATTTTGCATGTAGTCTTACTTCCCTTATGTATATACTACAGCCAGAAAACTGTCTTTTATTTAAATGATGTATTAAAGAAACTAAATAACTAAATTTGCAGGCAAGGATTATTAAAGTCTTTAAATAGAAGGAAAGGAAGGATATGATCAGTTTTAGAAAAAATACTTGAAACCTAAAGATACACCTGCTGCTTAAAGAAAGCCCCAAAGAGGGAAATGTCTCATTGTTACCAGTGAAATTGTTGACATTGTGACTGCCTCATTTGAGCAAGTTCTTGGGTATTTTTCATTGGATTGTAATGTTTCCAGGGCATATTAAATTACTACACAAAACTATCATTCAGGACAGTTCAGATTGCTGGAAACATTTACCTGTGGCCTGTTTGCTGTAGAAGCCCAAAGAGACTCAGAGAAAGGTCTTCACTGGGTTGAAGTGTTCCAGTTTCCTGCCCAAGCTTGGTTTTCTCCAAATTGAAAGAACCAGAGATGATTTTGAATATGTTTTAGCAGTCTCAGGGAACAAAGCACTCTCCCATGCCCTCAACTCATCTACAGTTCAGACACTGCCCCTTTGCTGAGTGCTGATTTTTCAGCTCGAAAAAAGACTCAAAGTTTTAAAAATCCTCATTGGTTTAAGATAGATTACTTGGTAGTTTTCAGCCAGGAGAGTTGGAGAATTCTGGCTTAAGGTCTAAATCGAGTCCTAAAACCTCATTATTCCTAATGAGGGACTCTGAGAAGTACACTAAACTTCAGAATCGTATGATATTTCCACTTTATTTAAACACAGCCTCTGGCCCATCCTTTGAAATTTATTTCAAGCTCCATTTTTTTTTATCCCAGAAATTGCCAATCGTATTCCAGCAGTAACTTCTTTATCCCCTCACTTATTCCTTCTTAACGTCAGAAGTAGGTATTGACAGAAAAATGAAATAGTGCTATCGCATTTCAAGAGCTTAACCAAACAGCTTAAAGCTTTGCAAACAAGATGAATTATTTGTTAGTGATTGACCATCACAAGCAAGTTAATATTGGCTCACTGAGTGTCAGCTGAATTAATAAATGGATGGATGGACAGACGGTGATGGCAAGATGAATGGACAGCGAAGTAGATTTAGGAAATGTTGCCCAGGTTAGAATAAGAGCTTCTTTGGTTCATCCTACTGATTGACTTACTTGTTCACGCTACCTGTCAGGTCTGTCTAGAGTTTGAAACTGCAAGTTATTTTCTGATTTTGGAGGCAGAAGAGACCTGAAATTTGTGGAGTTATACTATGGAAAAAAATGAGAGGCAAATGCAGTCTATATTCATGAAGATATGCTCTGCAGTATTATTTACAACAATGAAGAATTAGAACCAATTTAAGTGTCTACAGTAGAGTTCAGTAAATTATGATATGTCAACCCAACGGAGTGGATGTGGTCATTAAAATGATAATTACAAAGACCCTAGAGACAAATGTACACTATATATTATTTGAAAAATGCAGGATATAAAAATTGTATATGTAATAATTTTATCAGTTAATAAGGATATGGCTGTTTCCAGCCAAATGCTGGAAAAGAGTACATAAATATAAAAACAATTATGTTTCTACAGGGTAAATATCACTATATTTCTCCTGTTTTCAAACTGTCCCATATACCTTGTTATTACTTTTGAGTCAAGATGATGATGACAAAAAGACATGGTGATGATTAGACAGACGGATACGAAACTTGGAATGAGAGATGTTGATCGGATAACGGAGATAGTGTGGAGCCAAGAAATTAAATTTATCACAAGAAGAGAAGGAGAGTCTGCTGAAGCTCCCTCATTCATGCTGGAAATTAACTGCTGCATTTGCCATCCAAAAGCTTCCAAAAATACATGAATATTTTTTGAACAGATAAATCCATCAATGAAAGCTTTTCAATTATTTTCAAAGTTCTATTGATACTTACAAAGGTATTGCAGACATTTTGTGGAAACTAAGATTATTTTCATCCAATTTTTTTTTCCACCCATGCATGGTTTTTTGTGATAATTTGCATTTGTCATGAACTTTTTGAATGACCTCTTGAGTATGTTGGGATAGGCATGTGTGGGAGTGGAGAGGGAGGCATGTGTGTAGTGCAAAGGACCTGATGTTTAAAGCACACCTCTGGCCATCATGAAAGAACCACTTATAAACGTGTAAACACGCTACTGGGACCTGTGAGGTTCCTTTTATAGAGGTGTCCACTACAGTGAATTCTAATGGACTTCACACAGCTGGTAGAATTCTCGCACACACTGATTGCATTACAATCCACCCACTGTATAAAGAGCCCTGGATCACTAGCAAATGACAAGGGGGGAAAAAAAAAGAAAAGAGGAAAAAAAACTCTCCAATCATGACAGCAGCAAAGTGTTTCAGACACGATGGATCACGCATTCCATCCTGTTGTCGAAGTTTCTGGATCCTTAGATTTGGATATCCATCAGAGGATAGAGCTGAGAAATGATCGGACTGGAGAGTGGAGACATGAGGAGGGGAGGGCAGACGTCACTGCTACTTGTTCACAGGTCTCAGCAGACAAGGGAACAAGGCAGAATTCTATGAACTCAAATTCCCGTCCAGACATGACCGAACTGTGTGCAACCAGACAAATCAGCTCAACTGTGCACTTGCCACAGTTGTGTCAACTGATAGTTCTGACCTCATTAAAAGAATGACCATGTTGGTGTGTCATTTTGAGGAAAAACATCATATTAACTTGAAAGACTCTGCAAAGCCCACACAAATCTTGCCTGCCCACTGGATGGGCGTCCCTCGTTAACCTCCTTCTGGGTCTCACTCAGAGTGAACAGGCTTATTTTTACCTTGTGTGACACATTTGCCCGTCTCCTTTGTTTGATACATGAAGTTTTCAGAGAACTTGGCTTTGATTTTGTGGACAGGAAAAGGCTGTTACCGCCTGGACTCCAGCTGAGCAGATAGTCTATCGTTAAACACACAGAGCAGAAGACTGACATGACAATGTTCTGGGCCCAATGAAAGTAGAAGGGCTCCTGGATAATAGAATATTGATTAGATAATTTGCTTCGGGGTCATTAGTGTTCACACATAAATGAACCTCTTCTGGAACCTTGCATCTGTGAAATTCTAGGACTCAACCTGCTCAGCCCATATACAATTATGCAGCAAAAGTGCTTTCTCAATTGTCCAGGGTATTGGAGGTGATTTAACTTCATGTAGAGCCAATTTTTTCATCTAGCCAACTCTATGTTTTGCGTCTCTAAATGGTCTTTAGACAATCGCTTTTGATCTGTACGTTTCATTCTGTCTTCCATCCTACTTCTACCACCTAAGCTGCTCTGAGCTTTGAATTCTTCATTTTCACCATTCCTTGCAGGGTTTTTTTTTTTTTAATTCTAATGATACTTAGCCCAATTTTACAGAATGACACTTAAGTTTTTGCATAGCTGACACTTTCTGCAGATTCTTCTCATTTTTCATTTTCCTGCCAAAATGTCAACATGCAAATATCTTATGAATTTGCCAACTTGTATCTGTATGGACACACACAGAAAAATGTATGACAGGATCAAAACAAGAAATGATAAATGATACCGAATAGATTGCGTGTTCTTGCCACATAGGAAGTCTCTGCTCACCTTTCACAGTTCAGTGTGTTGGCGAACCTAAAAAAAAGTTCTAATTATTTTTAAATAAATATACAGAAGTACTGCAAGAAGATATTTTCCATGCACAGTGTTTAAAGTAGTTGGTGTCTTTTTCACTCAGAAACAATATTGAGCATTTATGCAACCGACTTATATGACAGCTTTATTTAGTACAATACATCAACAACATGATAGGCTAGCCTTGGCATTCCATTGTTTTAATGGACTCTGAATTCTTGAGAAGTCAACTAAGTTAGAGGACTTGAAGGGGTAGTGTTTGGCAAAGTTCAAAAAGAGATGTGGTTTTGGGCTTGGCAGCATGGCCTGGTGGCTAAGGTCCTCAACTTGATCCCATATGGCCGCTGGTTCTAATCCCGGCAGCTCCACTTCCTCTCTCTGTCTCTCCTCTCAGTATATCTGACTTTGTAATAAAAATAAAATAAATCTTTAAAAAAAAAGAGATGTGGTTTTGTTTGCTTCCTTGTTTCCAATGTCAGTTGTTGAGTGCTCAAAAGAAACTTGTAAACTGGAAACCAGGGGAATATTACATTACATAAATTTTGAAAGCCCTCAGAACTGTCCTGATGTGCTGTATTCCATTAGCCTTTAAAAGCTAAAATGTGACCTATAATGGATGACTAAGTGTAAGGTAATCTTTCTGAAAAATCAAACTCTGATGCTATTTTAGTTACATACTAGCAGTGGCTTGTTGCTGACATAAGTTTGCATTGAATTTAATTCTTTTCCAAATAAATTGTTACTGTGAGGTTTAGCAATTTAATATCTTAAGGGAATTTACCACAAATCTGAGGGTTAAGGGTCATAAAACAAACCCATCGTTTAAGTGTGTACGCTGCTAAAACGCAGAGAGATGCTCAAGTAATGGCTGCCTAGTAGATGCATGATGGTAACTATATCCTAAGAACACCATGGGAAGAATGAATTCACATCACAGGCTGGGTGTTTTACAGGATCTAGTGACAGCTGGGAGTGACAGAATATGTTAAACATAAATGATGTTCTCACAGGGGATATTGGTGAAAGAATTTTGTCAAAATTAGTCTTGCTTCGAATTTGCAAGTAAAAGTCACACTGAGTATAGCTTAATTTAGAATGTCCTATTGGGGGACCAGCAATGTGATGGCAGCATTCTGTGATGCGCTGCTGGTTCCGGTCCCTGCTGCTCTCAGTCGGTCTTGCTAATGTGCCTGGGAAAGCAGTGGAAGATGGCTCGGGTGCTTAGGCCCAGGTCACCCAGATGGGAAACCAGGACAGAGTTCAAGTCTGGCCTGTATCTGGCCAGCCCTAGCCAGAGTGTACATTTGGGGAGTGAACCAGTGAGTGGATGGAAGATTTCACTCTCCGTTTCTCTGTCTGCTTCTCTCATTCTGTCTTTTCAATAAATCTTTAAAAAAAATCTTTTTGGGAATTAATAAATTAGCTATTTTTTGACTCAAAAAATGTTTTAATTCCTAGTCTGATTTGATTTTGTCTTCTTTTACATTATATATATATATATATATATATATATATATATATATATATATATATATATATATTTTTTAATTGGAAAGGCAGATTTACAGAGAGAAGGAGATACAGAGAGAAAGATTTTTCCATTTTGCTGATTCATTTCCCAAGTGGCTGCAACAGCTGGAGCTGAGGCAAACTGAAGCCAGGAGTCAGGAGCTTCTTTTGGGTGTCCCATGCAGATGCTGGGTTCCAGGACCTTGGTCCATCCTCCAGTGCTTTCCCAGGCCACAAGCAGGGAGCTGGATGGGAAGTGTAACAGCCAGGCTACAGAAACAGTGCCCATATGATATCCTGGTACATGCAAGAAGAGGATTTAGTTGCCAGGCCATTGTGCCGGGCCCTAATTTTGTCTTCTAAAGCAACATCAAGAGTTGTTGAGTCTGTAGTTATTAAACATCTGGTGACATGAAAGGCTCTTAACAATCAATAAGCCAATAAAATATTCTAGAGCTGGCTGGTTCAGTGGCCTACCAAGCTAATCCACCCCACAGCCCCAGCATCCTATATGGGTGCCAGTTCCTTTTGCAGCTGCCCCACTTCTAATCCAGCTCACCGCTTATGGAAAAGCAGCAGAGGATGGCTCATGGCCTTGGACTCCTGCACCCACGTGAAAGACCTGCCCACGTTCCTGGCTCCTTGCTTTGTACTGGCTCAACTCTGGCCATAGTGCCCACTTGGGGAGTGAATCAGTTCACTCTTTCTTTGTTTCTCCTTCTTCTCTGTATAAAAAATGCCCTTCAAATTAAAAAAAAAAGTATTTTGAAACCAAGTTTCCAAAGGCATGACAAGAAGTACGAACAGTGAAGTTCTTGACCCTTGGAGTAGAATTGCCGCCATAGCGAGCAGCTGGTTTATTTTGGTGGATGAAATTCCAAGTCACAGTCCATTCCTTGATTTCTCCCACACTTTCCCTCCTTATGTTCTGTCTGAACTGGAGACTGAGGTGGGGCGAGAGGGCATCACACTTACCCGTCCACCCACCGTATCCATCCTGATGGAGACATTGTTCTGGGACCAGGCTATAACCAAACAGGTGACAGACAGTTGGTGTCACTTTCTTCACTTATGTCCAAAAGAAAACACCTACCACAGTCACAATCTGCTTCCGGCTGGAAAATTTTCTTGGTGACTTTCCCTTAGTTTCTAGCCCTTGTTTATTCTCCTTGCTTATTACGAATGAAGCAGCAGGTGGAAAATCTCCCTCTATGTCTCTTTCTTTCTGTCTGTGACTCTGTCTCTCAAATCAACTAAATATGTGTTTAAAAAGAAAATTGTGCCTATTAAATACATGAGATCTGTTCAGTTTATATTAATACATGGTTTTGAAAAGTGCGTGAAAGAAAATCAGTAATAGCAGTGCACGTCAACTTCAAACAGGTCAAAGAAAGAACTAAAACGTCTGAGGCTGCAGGTTTTTAGTCATCTGTTAGTGTCGGATTATATAAAACTCCTGCAATTAATATAATATCAAGCCATGAATCGACTCTCGTCTTCAGCTCCTGTGCTTCTAGGACAGTATTTTTAAAATGTTGCCCATTAGATTTTACCTAGGGACTCTAAAATGGTAGATTATGTTTCCATTTTCTTGGCTGAATCTATTTTATTAATTCGAGTTAAATCTTGATTAAAGTTAAATCTTGATTCACGCAGCACTATCTTTTATCCATGTAGCCCTTCCTCTGTCATACGATTCATCCATAGATCAACTAATTTTTGCCTGGTTAGATTACTGTCCTCCAAATTGGCTTTCTTCGATCCCACTATTTTTTTTATCATATTAAAGAAGTTGGAGTACATGATTTTCACAGTGTCTCTGAGTTCAGCTGCTCTTTGAATGACATCAACACCTGGAATGTGCTTGATCTAGTGTCTGTCGTATAACTAGTGAATGATGGTGATTACTATAACTTATGGTTATTGTGATTTTAACCTTTGACTGCCAGTTATGCGTTGGATGTAACCAGAAGACTGTTTAAAATCCTACAGATCTGGCAACATTTCTACTGGGCGCTGAAATGAGCAGTGGCATTTCTCCCGCCTCCCCTTGATTAGCGCTAAATTTCTCATTATGAATTTATCATTGATTCAAGAATCTCGGACTAGAATAGATCGAAAAGATTCATTTCCAGCTAAGGATGCGGGAGAGAAGTGACATTTCTTATGAAGCAAACTCTCTCCAGGATAATTCTTGCTTTCAGAGTTTCCTTAAGTCCTGCTGAGTTATTTGTTCCTCCTACTGTTCTGCTTAGATATCTGCTCACTGCATTACATTGCAATTTTCTTGACCTTGGCCAGAAGGTCAGACATTAGTAGAGCCTCATTATCAAGTAATGTGTTGCCAAGTACAAAGCAGAATAAAATTTATAACTGCCTGGTTTCCTGCTAGGTGGCACTTCATAAAAAGAGGGTTGAGGGTCAGATATTGTAGTGCCGTTCTTTGCATCTAAAAAGGAAGCAGTCTGCAGGACAGAGTGTAGCTCCTTTTCCAACGATATTGGTGGTTTTGAAGTAAAAACTACTGTTTTCTTTTTTTAGTTCTTCTTTCCTTTGACTTCTGAGGTATCTGTAGTAGGGTTATCCAGACCAGTAGATGCTGACTCTGTGATTCAGCTACCAATCTTTACCAGGCATCTTCCTCTTGGCCATTGGTCTACCCCCACGAAGTTACTGAGTTCATGTAGGTAGATCCAAAAGCAGAAAGAAGGGTTTGCTTGCTTATTATTGGAAGAGGGACTTCTTTTATACATCAGTTTAGGAACCACACTTTTTGAGAATGCACCTGTAAGCAACCTTGAATATAACTGCATGAATGAAGAACAATAGAAGGAATGAATACGCATTCATATATTTAACACATTCGAGGGTTTTCCAAATCTTCTTTCAAAAACACAAACTGTACACTTTGAGTAAAGCTTGGCTGAGGGATTAGTTTACAATGTAGAAAAGTAGTTTGCTCATTTCCAACCTCAGTTTCCAATTCTCATTCATGTTCAATGCAGTGAACATTGTGTTTGCTGGGCACGATTGCAAGAAAGGAATGTGAGTGGAAATAAAAGAGAAAGACACCATGGAGGAAAATCACTAATATTTCTTCTGCCCCAAGGAAACAATCTTCAGATTTTAGGAGACCAAGTACAAAGATGTACATTTCATTTGAAGCCCATGGATGGGCCACAGGTTTTTCTAAAAGAAGTATTTGGTGCAACCTTTGTAGTCCTAAACATTAAGGGCCCAGAGTTTTTAAGACAAATTCACAGGTCCCGTTTCAAACTTACAAAATATCTATTCCGATGTTCCCCTTGCTGTGAATCTTCCCCTGACCTCTAAGCTAGTGCCAAGTGTTGACATTGGGATCTTGACGGGAACATGTCCCATCCCATCTGAAACCCCTCAGCTCCCAGGAGGATTCCCAGTGTCTACACTCGGATACAGATGATGCTAGTGAGAGTTAATAATGACCTGATGGATTTGGAACTGTCTGGACTCTGAGGCTGGGGGAGAAGGAGTGTTCAAAAAGACTGGCCAGTGGCAAGACTTTACCTAAACCTGAAAACCAGAGCATTGTGTTTCAGCTTTCCTGTGTATAAACAAAAACAAATGACAGTGATGAATCGCATTTACTCCGGCGCATTCACAGGGTCTCATTTCCGCTCGCCTTGTGTGTCTCCCCTTCCTCTTCCAGTACCCACTACAACATCCAAGCTCAACAGAGGGGTTAAAGGAATGACACGAATAACTGAAAAAAAAAGTTCCCTTCTAATCCTCTACTTCATCACGAATGCGAGGATGATGTCATTCTGTGGGTCTTGTTTACAAGATTCAGTAATATCGCACATCTTCCACAATCTGTGAAATGTCATAAAATGTTAAGTTTCAAAGCGCTAACAGAATGTTGTTTGCAAGTGTATTTAAGATAAAAAAAATCATTACTGGGAACTATAGACGTGATGGGTTAATTGATATCAAATGTTTTAAACTAATGCTCAGGAAGTAGGATTTAAAAAACAAGGGAGGAGGGGAAGAAAAATATGGGGGTGTCGACTTAAGAATCTAGGGAATACTTGAAAAGCAACCCTTGCACGTTGGATTCGTTCATGAGAGTTTTCCTTCCTTCCTTCATTTCTTTCTTTCTTTCTTCCTTCCTTCCTTTCTTTTTCTTTCTTTCTTTCTTTCTTTCTTTCTTTCTTTCTTTCTTTCTTTCTTTCTTTCTTTCTTTCTTTCTTTCTTTCTCTCTCTCTCTCTCTCTCTCTCTCTTTCTTTCTTTCTTTCTTTCTTTCTCTTTTTCTTTCTCTTTCTCCTCCCTCCCTCCCTCCCTCCTTCCCTCCCTCCTTCTCATATTCACCGTTTTTCCATCAGCTCCATGCACAGTGTAGAGCGGGTTTTACAGAACAAGATACAAGAGGGTTAATCCTAGCTTCCTCCTGTATCCTGCAGTCACAGTGCCCACTGCAGTCAGGAAGGCGGCCGCAAACTTCAGCACTTCCTCTGTGGTTCTGTCCTACTCCAGCTTGTCGCGGTAACAGCACTGTTCGTAGAAAAGTTGAGCAAGTTTATCCCTTGATGGGCAGAAGGGAGCAATGAAACAAATGAATGAAGCTATTCACTGGGTCCAGTGTCTCCCTTTACTTGCACACCAGATATTCATAGAAACATTTTTCCTCAATTGCACGGCTGGAATTTTACTCTCCGTGGCACTGCCTGGTCTAGGACGCGCAGATTTCGAAAGTCAGCGGGCAACGGACTTGATTCGGAGCCAGAGTACTTGGCTTTTTGCAAGAGTCCGTGCGATTTACTGTTCTCTCTGCAGTAGAATGCGTAAAATAAACAATTGCTGAAAAGCCTGAAGAATTAAAGAAGTGAAAATCTCGGGTTATTTGTTCGGTAGTTGACACGCAAGTGACCTCCTTAAATAGTTGTGGAGAAGGTTTAGAGACTTGGATGAATGAAAGCGCTGGGCGCTGGACTAGCACCAGAGTGTCAATCTCCGTGGTCTTTGAGAAACCCGCCATGAATTAATACCAAGCCAGCAGGGAGGGCAGGAAACAAAGGGGTTAAACCACGACCCCTGGGCTGTCTTCTCCACGTCCTTTGAGCAGCCTAGGCTGCTGGGGACCCCGGGGATTAGGCAGGCGTGGAATGTGGAGGCGCTAGGACCCGGCCGGCGCCTGGCGGCGACCGCTGGAGAGAAGCAGGAGGAGAGGGATGTGGGAAAGGAGGGGTGTCGAAGGGGGCGGGGGAGTCATTTATGCAGAGCAGGCGCTGCTGCCATTGCCACCCTCACTCCCCGCGCGCCGCTCCGAGCCTCCGGGAGCTCAGGGTGCCAGCCGGCGAGCCATCGGAGCCCGGGCCAGCAGAGGGGCGCCCGGCCGCTTCCTTGCACCGCTCCCGCCCGCAGACTCGGCCGGCTCTTGGGGGGGCCCGAGGAGGAACAAGAAGAACCAGGCGGGAGAGTCCGGGAGCCGAGCCGGGCTAGACCCAGCTGCGGAGGGCGCCTGCTGCGCCGGGGCCGGGGAGAGCCCGTGGAGCGCCGTCGCAGGCTGGCGAGCTGGGAGTCCCGGGTCTCCGCAGCCCCAGGGATGGTCTAAGAGCGGGCGAGGGGTCCGCTGCTGCGCTCCCAGCCGCCTCCCGCAGAAAGCCTGGGGGCTGCGCGCCCGGGCGGCCCAGGCCGGAGAAGTTAGTTGTGCGCGCCGCTCGGTGCGCGGAGCCAGCCAGCGAGTGAGCCAGCGAGCGAGCCAGCGAGCGAGCGGAGGAAGGAGAGGCAGCCAGGCGCCGGGACCATGGGCTGGGGGAGCCTGTGCTGCTGCCCCGGACGGCTGGACCTGCTGTGCGTGCTAGCGCTGCTCGGGGGCTGCCTGCTCCCGGTGTGCCGGACGCGCGTTTACACCAACCACTGGGCAGTCAAAATCTCGGGCGGCTTCGCGGAGGCCGATCGCATCGCCAGCAAGTACGGATTCATCAACATAGGACAGGTAAGGCGGCACCCCGGCGGGTCGGGCTCTGGGGGTCCCGAGGCTGCTGTGTGTGTGGGTGTGGGGGTATTGGGGTATGGGGGGTACCTCTGGGCCTCTCGCGGCGCCCCCTCCCCCTCTGCCAGATGCTGGAGCAGCTGTTGCTGAACTCTTGGGCGATGCTGTCTTGCTTGTGCGCGCTCCCACCCAACCCCCAACACAGACACACACACACACACACACACCCAAAGTTGCCGGGGTACGTATTTTTGCTTGCCCGTGTTTGACAAGCCACGTGGGACAGGTAGGATTTGTGGGAGGGGGGGATCTGACGTGGCTTCGTGGCGGCCTGTGAGACCGGACCCTGTGAGCTGGAAGGTCTGGATCCGTATGTGTGTGTGTGTGTGCGTGTGTGTGTTGGGGGTGTTTCAGTGGGTTGGGGTGAGTGCACTCTTGGCCCCTCGGAGTGTGTGTGTGTGTGGGGGGGGGGGGATCCTTTTCTGCTCTGAGCCCGAGCCTCCCGGGAAGAAGTTTCCTTTCTCCAGCTGCAGACGCGGGAGCTCAGGGACTCCGGAGGGCCCCGGGAAGGGCGGAGGAGGCGGGACCCGGCGCGAGAGCGCAGATCTAGGGGAGACCTCCCGGGATCCTGCGGTGCAGGGGCCTCCGGAAGGGGCTGCGGGGGCGGGAGGGGGCGGTGGGAAACTTGCCACGCGCTCAGAGCGGGACTCCTACTCCAGGAACACCCGGAGTCTTCCCACACCGGCTGAGACGCGCTGGGCCCGGGCCGGGAGGCTGGCGCGCGGGGTTTTGGGGGGAGGCATTCGTGAGGGCTCTAGGCAGAGTTGCCAACCCCGTGAAGGGGATGCTCTGGGAAGCACTGCAGGTTTAAAAGATATTCTGGGGGTAAATGGACTTGGCTTCCCCCTTGTCTTTTCTCCTCCACCTCCCCGCATCCCCCCGCCCCATGAGAAGTGGAGGAGGAAAGGGCTGTGTAACTGGATCCCCCAAGTCTCCCCCACCCCATGACTTTTAGTGAGCTGTCAGAGGAGGGGACCCTAGCGGGGCCTCAGCGGGACTCTGCTGTGTGAAGAGGGCTCCCTGGATCAGGCATGTTTTGGGGACTGCTCACGGGATGTGCACCCTGTGTGCTCTGTCAGCGCCACGGGAGAGGAAGGAACCAGCCGGTGCCTCTGGGGCGTGGGAGCCAGGATGTTGTCCCATGCTCTTAAACTCCACAGTCAGGGATGTGGGGGCCCTGGGAGGACACGGCGCCAGGGCAGGAGGCTGAGCTGCTGTCACCTCTTCTAGGAGGAGCTGGGGTGTGGGGCGCCGGGGGTCTTGCTGGGAACCCGCCTAGAGGGAGGGCTGACTTCAGAGAAGCCGGTCTTGTGGAGCAAGGAGACCAGGGACCTGATGCACGGTAGTGTAATCGCCCTCAGCCCAGGCCCAGAAGGAAATTAGGGAAGCTCGCCAGATGTTGTCTGAATTCCTGTGAACTAGGGAAGGGCTCCTTGGGATTCTGTTGGCTTCCTTGTCTGGGGGGTTGGTGGAGAGGCGGGAACAGAGTGGGTTTACTTTTTTTATTTTTTTTACCTGGCTTTAAGAGTTGAGCCCTGCACATGGCTTTGTAGGTTCTGTGGTTGAATCTTGCGAGAGATTCATCTCTCAGATTCTGCAAGCCTCTCATTGCAGGCACTTTTAGAAGAACTTCTGTGGTTGTATACCTATTTTTAAAACTCAGAACCACCCCAGCCATTATCCGCTGTCTCTTGGGATGTTCAACTCCTTTGAGTTACCAGATTAGACAGTAGCAAAATCTTGAATCAGATCTTAGACTCCCTGGTCCAAGCCTGCTTGTTTGAGGAGGTGATCTTTCATGGGAAATCTCTCTGTTCTCAGCTTCTGATTTCACTGCCCCTGTAAACAGTGATTCTTAATGAACAGACATTTCATTCAAACAAACCTGGACATTATGACTCTAAGATGCTTCCATAACTCGCAGGAGCAGAAACCCCTACAGATCTCTGTATTCACTCAATACAACTTAGATATTGCAGATCTGGTGTAGTAAGAGCGGAAAAATCGCCCTCTTACCCACTCTGTGTGTGTGTGTGTGTGAGTGAGTGTGTGTGAAAGCAAGCATTGCCATGCCCTATAACCTTGCCTTCCCAGAAGATCCATGCCTTTTCATTGAAAGAGTGATACTAAGAAAATTTGCATCCACATCACAATGAGTCCTGTTTTTGTAGTTTTTTACAGCACAAATGAGGATACTTTGTAGTTGCAGGGATTACAGAGGACTCCTGGAATTGATGCCACAGTCAGTGTAAAAAGGTCACCTTTCTCACAGTGGAAGGCATTTCCTCTGTAGATCAGAAGAGCTAAAACCCTGCCTGAATCTTTGGGGCAGTAAGCTGAGTTCCCACCTGCAGTCTCATTGCACTGTAAGAACCAAATGTTTCTCTTCTTCATCCTTTACTGCTCTGACCTTTTAACACTGTACACAGCCTTTTGTTATTCTTTCTGCCAATAAACCAGCCTTGGTCGAGGGCATTAACCAATTTTCAAATACCTCTGGAATACTCTCCCGGTTTTTTTTTTTTTTTTAACCCTTTTGAGTTTAGTGTCTGTTCTCCTGTGTCACAAATGGAAACTAAAACTAGTTATTATCTGTGAAGTTCATAACTGTCTTGGTGGCATTTTGGACATCTTCAGGATCAAAATATTCTAGATAACAGGGAATTTTCACCATAGTAAGGATACAATTTTGATCATTAACTGAGAATATCAATATAGTTTTTGTCTCTCACCCTCTTACTGTTTAAAACTCACAATGGTAGAATTTCTGGTCAGGTGATTTTTACAGAAAAGAATAGGTGTGCTTTTTTGTGTGTATGAGATAGAGGTGGAAAGGGCAGCAGAAGAAGCAAGCAAAACAGACGGGCATGCTTTATTTCACCATAATTGGATTGGGCTTACAAAATATTTAAATTTTATGAATGATAGCACCTTGAAAATCTGAGATGATTTCTGATCACATTTATTTTAGTAATTTTTGCCATATCAGCATGTAACCTAATTTACTTGGTGTTAGAGTTAGAATGCCTTGATTTTTTTTTTTCCTGCAAGTTCTAAGTCCAAGCCATCTCATTAAACCATTAGGATCAGCACCTGCTGGGTTGCTCAAGAGGTGGTGGTGTGCAGCTCCCCGGAAGGAGGAAGAGGCCTTTGTCCTCCGGAACCAATCTTAGGATATAACCCTTTGAGCTCACAATCTATTGGTTATAGATTGGAAACAACATAAAAAAGTTAGCTCTAATATATTGTTAATTGTGGGACTTCATTTGGATTCTGTCTATGAAGATTTCATTTCTGTTAGTTGAATCCATGAGGAAGGTCCCTTGTGGACAGATGGTAGTACCCTGTAGCTGAGTTTATCATTCTGTGACTTACTAGTAGGAGTCTTGGATTCCAAGCCTGAGATCACCAGTAACAAAAATCCTTCTCCACACAGTGTAAAAGTTATCTTGAATAAGACTCTGTAAAACCAGTTGGAAGGCATTCTTGGTGAAATGGTTTCCTGGAGCCCTCACTAACAGCAAATGCATGTGGAAGTCCTGGAGAGGATGCTTGCAAGTTGGGAAAGTGGAGATGTCACTGAACTTCCTGGACCCCTTGTCCCTTCAGCTGTAAAAGAACACATCTCTGGATAATGGAGTGAGTTGACTAGGCACTGCTCAGCACGTAGGATTCCCTGAAAAGGTGTCTCGAATCTGAATCTAGGGAACAAGGTTGAAACAACTGACATCCAAACCCTCTTTCCATGTGGAGAGAGGTAAACATTTTAGATTGGAAGATGCAAGAAAATAGAAGATAGAAAAAACATCTGGTGGGCATGTTATAGGAACTTTGTAGAGAGGGAAATTGAGTTTCCATTTCAGCAAGCAATTTGAAGGAGTTGAAAAATAATTTCTGATTGCATTGTCCATAGTTACGACTAGTTTTCCATGGCAGTGCCCGCTATTCTCATCCACCGTTATTATAACTCAGTAAATATTATTGGGCAAATTAGCTGCAGAGTAAAAACAATAACAAAAAGACTGAATGATCATTTTGTAAAGCAACTTACCGTACGATGTTAAATTGTGTTGAGTGCGTATTTTATTTATTTCCGAAAATAGCTCAGTTAAAGTTAGAAGAAATATTTTCCAGCTAGGAAGGAAGAGGAAGAAACTTGTTTGGAGAAGGATTGCCACTTTGCTGACTAATTGGACCTTTGCTTAGTGGGATACTTGAAATATTGACCAACCGCCTGGTAGGGATTTCTAGATGCCTAAGGATTAGCCACAGGGGAAGTGTCTAGCCTGATGGGTTATATGGCACGGAGTAAATCCCTAGCTGTTTTTTTTTAAAATAGAAGAGCAAATGGATGCTGTGGTCCCTGGTTGATCCCTGTGTGAAGTCTTGGCTTGACACAGGCAGCTGAGCTCTTCACACCCAGGAACCTCAACCCTGAGCTCTGCTAGGCACTCTCCTGTACATGTTTCTCATGATGAGGTAAATGGAGAAGGACCAGGACTGGAAAAAGCAGTTTAGAGTGCATGGCCTAATGATGGTGGATCTGTTGCATTAACCTCATGGACAAGGAATGGCTTATGTGATCACTGGGGATTTTTGAAGTCTGTTTGAAATGAAAAACGACATTTTTTTGGGAGCCCAGAGGCAGCCGCGTTTGCCTTATCATTCTCCGTCATGGGCTTATATCCAGAGGTCGTAACCTTAGAGGTCAGCCAGGGAAGCAGGGTAGTATGCTGGGAAAATGTCCAGTAGTGTCTGACTCTTTGGCTAAGAGAGGAAGTCTTGACCCAGAAATATCCCCAGGGCAGGGAGGGGTGTTTTGGTTGTCGGTTCAAGTTATGTGTTGCAGTGTCTTAAGTCACCATTCTGCCTTTAGCCTGTATTACTCAGTTAATTCAGGTTGGATTCAGTTGCAAAGGAGCCAACTTTGGCCTTCTAACTGGCTAAGAATGAATGTTGTGGACATTTATACAACTCCAGGATGAACCCCAACACACACACACACACACACACACACACACACACACAGAATGCTTCAGAAAGTTCATGGGGAATGGAATAAAATTTATTAGAGTTTTGAAGGTCATCATGTTTTTCTGGTGTATACTCATTTATGTATTTATTCATGATTTAGGTCCTGCGTTCCACAGACTTTTCAAAACGTGCTCATATCTGTATGTAACTATCTGTCAGTTTTCATTTTTATAAAAGTCAAAGTTGCATGTGTTATTCAGAGTGAGATCAGTAGTAGCCACTAATTACAACAGATTGCATCTCCACAATCGAAGGCTATAAAGGAGGAGCAAAATAGTAAAATCAGTCTGAGGTCATCCTAGAAGGAAAATGTGATTCGAAAGAAAATACGAGCAGGTGTCAAACTGTTGGAGTGACACTCTTGGGTCTAACCTTTTGTTTCCAACCCAGGCTTTCACCTCCTCAATTGGCCTGTTGGAAATCCTAATATGGCTCTGTCCAGATCAGGTACTGTAGTCATGGAGGTGAATTTACAGGTAAAACAAGACTGTCTGAGCTATAAGGATACTGAAGAGATGGGAAAGCTGCCCAGAGGGAAATCAGAGAGGACTGTGGCTGAAGGGTGGTTTTCTTTAGTGGAACAATGTGTGATTTTCAAAATTCTGATGATTGCCCCTGGGGATGTAACGGGTTCTGAAATGGAGACGAATCAGTACTGTGCTGATTGTCCTACCTTCCAAGAGGAGGATGACAGGTATGGTTTTTCTTCAAGAGCCTAGGAGTCAGGTGCGGAGCTATGGCAACTGGCATGAAAATTAGCCACTAAGGTTTCTGGTCTCCTGTTTGCTCAGCTTTGGTTTACAGGGCATACATTGTATGGAGGCTGCAAAAGATTTAATTTCAGAAGATCGAAACAGTCTTTTAAATTTGAATCTAGTATGAGTGTCTACAAAAGAGCAGTTGGAAATGACACAAAACAGGTAGGCCCACAAGGAATATGGGTGGGAATTCGTTCAGGTATAGCTATTAAGACCCCAGCTCTTAGTTGCCTTAGGAAAACTCATAAACAAGCAGATAAGGAAACAGGGAATTTCTTGGTTTAACCAGACACACATTCCTTTGTTGTATCTGGTTCTGAAGACAGAAATTGAACCCTTTTTGGAACCAGACCTTTTCTGATCTGTACTGATTTGTTTTGTTGCAGAAATGTTAATGAGTGTGATTACGTGGCTGTTGTCCTTGGTCTACCATTTGATTTGCTCCACTGCGACCTTCTCCTCTGAAGAATTTTGAATTGTAAAACATCTAGATACAAGAGTTTCAAAAATTAAAGGTAGACCCCTCTAGTTGAAAAGGCAATAGCAGTGCTAGTTAGTCAACAGCTTCTGTCTCCGTTTATTAGCTTTAGTCTCAAACAGGTAGCAAAACTTACGATTCATAGACCCTCTTGTAGCTAGAATTACAGTTAACCTCCTACAGTGACTCTGGTTGGCCCAGATAATTTGAATGGGTCATATCTCCATATTTGGGTCTGTCACTTTTCCCCAAAATATAGCAGTATCGTCTAGTTGAGTTACATGTAAGCTCTCGAAAAGAGCTTTATAGTAGAAAAAAGTTGTATGTAGATTTCATAATGTTTTGCAGAAAAAAATCAACTTCTTTTTAAACTTTTTCCACATTTTGAAATATCCAAGTATTGGTGATCCCTAAGAGCGAGACAACAACTTGATTTAAAAAATGTAAGAGTCTAGCATGTATCGTAGAGTTCCCAACATGTCTGAGTTTTCAAGGAACTGGGAATTTGTTAGTCGCGACTGTCAACCAGTAAGACAAATGGTAGTGGAGGTCTGGGCCCTGTTCCTGTGCTTCCTCGCGTCTGGAGGTGGGTGGGCGGGAGGCAGTGTGCAGATAGCATCAGCATAAGGAACTGGAGGAGGCAGAGAGGCTATCGTGGTTGTTGAGGTTTTTGGTCATCAAAACCAAGCTGTGACAATAGAATGCTGTGGATTTTTATATAAGGGGATTCAATACGACTTGGTAACCAAATGGAAGTGGAAAATGAGGGAGAAGGCAAAGAGAGCTGCCAAGTTTTAGCTTTGTGACCAAGACGTTGATGAACTCATTTGTAGAGTTTGGGCAGTCTTCAAAAACAGTTCTGAGAACAAAAAGATACGTGTAGCACTAAATTTTGTTTTTCATTTCTCTTTTATTATATATACTTAAGTCTACAATGCGACGTTTTGACGTACACATACAGAGTAAAATAATTATGATGGATAAGCAGATGAGCACATTGATTGCTCCTCCTCCCCTCCCTTTTTTGAGGCAACAGCACCTAACATCTAGTCTTTTAGCAAATTTTCAATACACAGCATGATATTATTAACTCTAATATTTACATTAGAGTAAACTCTATCACTGTGAGTTTGTTATCTCTGACCTACAACTTCATATTTCTTCTTCCCTACCACTATTATAGTCACCGCTGTTCTACTCTGCTTCTGTGTAGGACTCTATTTTTTTCCCAGGCTTTGCACTGATGTGAGATTATCAGCATCTGTTGATTGATAAGAGCACATATAAATAGAAACGTCTGGTTGGTGAGAGATAATTTACGCCAGGGCAGAAGAAAGGATTCCGCCACTCCAAGGAAGAAAAGGAATAAAAAAGGGAACAGGGAATTGGAAAGATGCACTCTAAGAGCCACAGGTGGAAGGATGTTCCTGTGCGAGCATGTGGAATAGTTAGAAGCGCTGTAGAATCCAGGAGGGAGCAGACTGGTGAAAGGTCGTTCATGCGTTCTCAGCACCAATGTGTGGTTGAGCAGTGGAGTCCAGGTCGGGTGGTACAGCAGTAGGGAAAGTTTTTTTCATTGTACATCTGCTTCTCTTACTTACCTACCTACCCACACTGTTTCCAAACATCTCTTTCTTGCCTGCATGTTAGAGTAGTTAGGATTCATAGCTTTAGATTGAGTTTGGGTTCTAGCATTGCTGGGGGACCCAAGGTGAGTATCTTAAATTTTCCATGCTTCAGTTTCTTCATGTGTGAAAAAGGAGGTACCAAAAGTATTTCCTTAGTGTAGTCATTGGGGAATTAATTTAAAAGAATTGGGATAGTACTTGACGCATACTGTATACTCAGCAAATGTTAGCTATTATGTCTTGTTTTGTTTTTTAAATTCTTTAAACCTATGATCTTTTACCCATTCGTTGTTTTTTTCACATTCCGTGTCACACCCAGATGTGTCCAGTGTGGGAAGCGACATGCTGGGTTACCTTAACTGTACATGTGTATGTGTGTTATTGTGTGAATGCTCCTCAGTAGAGTGTGAGCTCCTTGAGAGCAGGGCAACGTCACATTGATGTTCGCAACACAAGTACATGGAGCAGTGAGTGGCCCAGAAGCCTCCCCTACAGTGGGAGGCTGAGCGATTCATGCTGGAAGAAAGGCAGTAAGCACACGTGTGGAACAGCCTTGCTCTTCTGCCACTGAAGAGGTAAAGCTCAGTTACAGGAATTGATTTCTAGGGTCCAGCCTTCTGGAACGCTTTTAGGAAGTTCTGGTAAAAAAAAAAATCAATAGTTTATCACTATAAAAGAGTTGTCAGAGAGCCGGGAGGCTGTTTGTGGCTTTACTCAACCGTTGCTATGTAAGTGATTGAATGAATGAATGAATGAAAATTTCAGCCATTCTTCTAATGATTCTGGGCTGTTTTCATGCATTTCTCACAGATGCTCATGAGATTAGAAAAGGACAAACTGGAGAGCTTGAATTGTTCAAGGTTAGAACAGAGGCAGAAAGATACTTTGGGAAAATAGGGAGCTAAGAGTTCTTGAATGTAAGGACCAGCATCTTTGGAATGATTGGCCATAGTGTCCAAGCCATGTGAGATCAAGCCAGGACCTTGGGTCAAAGGAATAGTGAGGGTGGCAGGCTTTAAACTAAAAGTAAAATGGTTAGTCCATTTGATAAAAACGATGAGAAAGAAAATATTAAAATCTCTCTTGAGGATAGTGCCCTGTCTTACTTTTTTTTTTTTTTTTTTTTTTTGTAAGCTGCTAGATAAAGCAGTTTTGTTTGATGACAAGATCCAAATGTGGACATGCAGGTGAAGCCTTCAAGGAGGCAGGAAACCAAGTGGGGGGCGGGCGGAAGTCGGGGAGGTTGTCAGCATGGACAAGGTGATGAATTAAAGTAACCTGTTCTGGTACAGTCACTGGGAAGATAAATCTGAAGTTTGCCCCGTATTTCGAGTCTCGTTGGAGAAATGTAGGTGTTATCTCTGCTTTATACATCTGTGTGCTATTATTTGCACTGCAGGTCCTGTACCAACTTAAGGCACCAAGACAGACACAGGGGTGATTGTTTTCAACTCCCAAATGTGTCTTCCAGTATTTGATTTAAAAACCGAGGATTGCATCGAGCACTGAATATAGAGAGAACAATGTAAACAGAGACTGTAACACCAGAAATAATATTTAAGGATGATTTAGAAGTATTGTATGCCTTGTCACATTTTGGGTATACTTCCAGCTTTGCTTGCCACATGGCCTTATTTTTTGTCTCTGTATTATAACAAATGATTACAACCATAGTTTATTCATATGTCATGTGTTTTGCCTTTATATACATATTTATAAAGTGTAACAAAGCTTTTGTTCTGAATATTATCTTTATGTACTCCAAACTTTATTTTATATAACAAGTTGGATATTTTTTAGATACAGGTTTTTTTTATAGATTCTTCTGTATATAATACATAATTTTCAGATTGCTTTACATAATAATAGGTTGATTTTTGTTTCCATTTATGTTAACCACTGTATGTTTAGCATCACAAAAGAAGCATTAAAATTTCTATTTTAATCTGTGCATTATCTAAGAGGTTAATTTGATCTTGAGGAAATTGTGTTTTAGGTGTCATGTCAACTTGAAATTAGTTAAGATTAACTAAAAGCTGGTCTTATCTGGACGCCTTTCCCAGAATGACCAACTGTGTGTGTGTGTGTGTGCGCACGTGTGTTTGTGTGCGTGCACGTGTGTATGTGTGTGTATTTGTGTGCATGTGTGTATGTGTGCACACGTGTTTGTGTGCGCGTGCATGTGTGTTTGTGTGTGCACATACGTGTGTACATATGTGTGCATGTGTTTGTGTGTGCACACATGTGTGTATGTGTATGTGTGTACATGTGTGTATGTATGAATGTGTGTACATGCACGTGTGTGCGCACGTGTCTTTGTGTATGTATGTGTTTGTGTGTGTGTCTCATGTAGGTACCGGTCTTGTTGTAGTATGAACTTGAAGTCTGCCCAGAAGCTTTTATATTAGTAAAACTATGACAATTCTCTCCATATGATGTTTTCCGGCTTATATCTTGTTTTCAATCGCTGAGGTTTCTCAACCAAAATAAAGCTATGTGATACTCAGTTTGTGTACTGTGCGTGGGGGGAGACCTAATGCCAAGCCTTTATGTATAAGCACGTATCCATAGCTAGAGGTGTACTGCGTACTCTTCCTGAGTGTTTTCCAGTTGTGTTCAGCTAATAGGTGTGTGAGAAGATCTCATTCATCAGTTAAGTTTCTAAAGAGAAAAAAAAATTATAGACCACCTAAAATTTACTTCAGGCTAGCTTCCAGTGGAGTCCTTTTCTTATTCATTGTTTTCTACTGTAGGTCATCTTTATTTTGGTTGTTTTCACGACACAACTGAGTAAATGCTACTTTTTTCTCTCTTTTTTTCCTTTATTTTAACTCGATTTTAACAATTCAGCGTGGTTTGTAAATACAAACCTAAAAGACATTTTCTTCCTCTTCCTTTCCCCACGCCTTCCCATCTACTCTTTCGCTCTCATTTTTTTAAAAAAACTTTTTAGGTAACGTATTTTATATTAACACTGCAATAAATGGTGCAATACTTCACCAATATAAATTTAACAAGTAAAATGTAAAAAGAGCTTAGTGTAGTGAGAACACGGGCAACAGCTATAAACAATAAGTGAAATAAAAATCACCATTTCACCTATGTATGGTAAATTATAATCACAAACCTGTAAAAATATAGTAGTATAACATATTTAATCTCTAGTCTCACAAAGATATTAAAGTTTTACGAAACTCTATTTGTAGTGTTACCAAGTTACACAGACATTTATTTCTTTTTTCTTATTTTTTAAATTTTAGTGATCACCTATAAGGGAGAATATGCAATATTTGTCTTTATGGTTCTGGCTTATTTCATTCAATATACTTTCTATCAGTTGAGGCCATTTTGCTGCAGACGATGGGATTTCATTCTTTTTGAGTAGCCAAGGAGTGCTGCAGTGTGTGTTTGTATCTCATTTGCCTTATCCATTTTTCTGAGAATGAGCAGACAGGTTCCAGGTTTTGACCACTGTGAACCAAGCTGCTCTAAGCCTGCTGATGCAAGCATTTCTTTGATACAACATATTCATGTCTTCTGAGTATATACCCAGTAGTAGGATTGCTGGATTATATGGCAAGACTGTTCCTTCCTTCATCCTTGCTTGCTTGCTTGCTTCCTTCCTTGGAAATGTCCACACTGTTTTACCCAATGCTACACTAATTTCTGTTCTCACCAACGAAATGTGTCTCCCTTCTTCTACATCCATGTCAGCACTTGTACCTTTCTGGTTCTTTTGGGCGGGGGGGCGCACTTTTCAGATATTTGTTGACCATTTGTTTCTTTTTTGAGAAGTAGTCATTGAACTTTTTGGCCCGTTTTTAAAACTGGATTGGTTATTTCGGTTGTTGAGTTTTTAAAACTCTACAATTGTTGATGATTTGGGGGATATTCCTTCTCTTGTTAGATTTGCAAATCTTTTTTTCTCCATTTGGTTGGATGTCTCTTTCCTCTGTTGGTCATTTTCTTTGCTTTACAAAAACTTTGGAGTTTGATATCATCTCATCTGTTTAGTGTTACCTTCGTTGTCCATGCTCTGGAAGCCTTACACAAGAAAGCACCTACGACACCAATGTCTTGAAGTACTTTTCTTACATATTCTTCCAGCAACTTCACAGTCATCAGGTCTTTATTTTAGGTCTTTGATCCAGCTTGAGTTGATTTTTGTATGCCTCTTATGGGTATGGGTCTACTTTCATTCTTCAATATATCAATATCCAGTTTTGCCGGCACCGTTTGTTGAAGACCTTATCCTTACCTCTCTCTCTGTGAGGCTGTGTTTTTTGACTCATCACAGAATGGTGGCATTGCTTCTGGGCTGCTAGGAACCAATGAGGAGGACCCAAAGCTGAAAGCAGGTAACTGGAGTGACCCTTGTAAAACCTGTCCTGCTGCTGCCTGTCACATACTTGTGAACTGGTCCCAAGATTTCTTTATCTTGAAATGTTATTTTTATTCATTGCTTATTTTAAAAGTCGTCATTAAAAGTCATCATCAAGAAAGTGAGAAGAAAACCCACAGAATAGGAGAAAATAATTGTAAAGAGGATCTGATAGAGGACTTGCATATGAATATACCAACAACTCTTACAGGCAATAATCAAAAAGCCAGTTGCACAAGTGAAAATGAGCACCAATGATCTGAACAGGCATTTTTCTAAAGAAAATATATAGACAATAGGTAGGCATATTACAAAGTAATCAGTATCATTACTCATCAGTGAAATGAGAGTTAAAACATCAATGAGATACTAATCCACACTCACCAGGATACCTGTGACCAACAGACAGATAATGATAGAGAAGCAGCTGACAGGAATGTAGAACGATCTGACCACATTGAAAAATAGCCTGACATTTCTCAAAAGACATGAGAGGACCAAATAATTCCACTTTAAGAGAAATTAAATCATTTGATCACATAAAAACTTGTGAGCAAATGTTTAGAACAGCAGTATTCACACTCCCTGAAAAGCAGAGACTATCAAAAGTAGAGACTATCAAAAGTAGAGAAAGGGCTAAACAGGGAAAAATGTTTCACAGGAAAAATGAAGTTCTGATACGTGCTACAATGTGAATAAACCTTGAAAATCTTGTGCTAGTCACACATGTACTGTCGTATTCTGTTTAGGAGATGACTGGCAGATCTAAAGAGACAGACTGCTAGTAGCTACCTATGGCTGGAAGATTGGTAGACGCTGACGAATGACTGGTAATAATTGTTGGATTTCTTTGGGCAAAGATGAAAATGTTTTAAAATGGATCATAATGTGTTATCAAACAACTTTGTGAATATTCTGACAATGATTGAGCAGAATGATTTCAACCAGTTTAGGATTTATATCATAACAAAGCTGATAAAGACACTTGAGCACCTATTATTTGTCAACTATTGTGATAGACACCAGCCTAAAACATTTGCTCACACAGATGCTGCATTTTAGTGAGAGCTGCTAAACTTTCATGAAATGAGTAATTTCAAATAATCATCAGTGCTATTGGGAAACAAAATGTATTAGTAGACTCACGAAGAGTGATCAAGGATGATGAAGTTCTTTTATACATATTTGTAAGGGAGACTGTGCGGAGGAGGTACTGTAGCAGGTCCCTGAGGGGTTAAGAAAAAGCCAAGTACGAGGTGTTCTGGTGGTAAAGTGGGGTCCATGCAGAGCAGACTACAAATACAGAGGCCTCCATGGGAAAGAAGGCTGGCTAGCAAAAAATGGAAACTGCTTAGCAAGGAAGAAGTGGTCAAGTTTGAGGTTGTGGGAAATTAGCTTAAAGGTTGATTTTGTTGGATGTCATCTCTTACATAAACCACCAGCAGTTCCCATTTGCCTATTGGATTCAAACGAATTCACTCCCCAGGTTTGTAGAGGCCTGTATCTACTTGTCCCTGAACCGTTTTTACCCCCATGAGCTCTTCCACTCTGTCCCTTAAAAAGTCAAACTGAGTTTCTAATAGTTTCCTAGATATTGTGCTCAGTGCTTTGATGCATCTGTGCGTGGTCTTCCACTTGGAATAGTCACTTAATTTATGAGTTTTCTGGAAAGTCTTGAAGCCACATCTAAAATGTCATTGTCTTTTACCTATTCTTTGCTCTGGACGTATGGGTAGAATATAGGTCAAATTGTCCTAATTTTTCAACTAATTGATTCCCATGGTAGTTTGCCCAAAATTCTCTTGAGGAATTTAGTATAATTACATTTTTCTTCCTTTTCCCTCTTACTGGGTAACTGACGTACCACCCTGTAGCATACAACATGGTTTCTTGCTCTGTAGTAATCATTAAATATTGATTAGCGCCTAAAGAATTTCAGACATGCTGTGCAAATCTGAACACAGGAGGAAAATTACAGGACTCAATAAGAAAGGATAACTAGTCTTTAAATAAGTATCGTAATAGCAATCTGATGAGTCAGTTTAGTATGGACCTTTGAATCCAGACGTTCTGGGAGTAGGCTAATGCTTATCTTTTAGGGTTTCAGATGTTGGCATAATGAGAAAGGTCATTTTCTCTGATTTTGACTTCCAAGAGCCTTCTTACTGGAAGAATCAGAGTACACTGTGTGATAGCTTCTATTCTGAGCCAAGTCCCAGACTCAGTCCTCTGCTAGGATTGCCTCTTCATGGGTCTCAGGGATTCCATGACTTGTACTGACTATGGTAACTTCCCTAAGGGTGCTAGGGTATATCCTCCTGGGTCAGAGCAGTAGACAGGATAGCACAAAATTCCTTCAATGAGGGAATGGGTCAGTAGTGAGAACTAGTTACATAGCAACATGTTTTACTGTTTGTCTGAAAGCAAGAGGAGTGCAAAAAGTAATAATAACCAGATTCTGTATACTTGATTAATCCTAAAGTTCTGTGTAAGGCAATCAGTAGAGTCTTGTGATTGTCAGAGGCTCAAAGCAATGCCTACCTGGATTGGCAATGTTGAGAGCCAAAATTCTGGAGTTAAATCTAAATCAGACGCTGGATTGCAGATTCCAGAAAAAAGAGACATAAATTACACCCTGCAAGCTTACTCCTTAAGGAGTGTCTTCAGAAATATCCTTGGAGATAAAAAACAAACTCAGGACAAATGGAACAAATATTCACGGGGAGTTAACTCCCATTAATACTAAAAAGAACATTCTTTTGATTGGGTGACATAGCCAGAAGCTAGACTCTGTGTTAGGTCTCCCCGTGCGACCTCTGCACCCGATCAGATCCAGGCCTTGCAGGAGCCAGCCGTCGGGCTTGGGGAGATGAAAGCAAACAGGAGCTAGATTTTCTGTGTCAGAAGAAAGAAAGATGAAATATATATTTTGAGATGTACACTATTCCATTTTCTTAACTGTGGGGGATCTACTGTGGCTAAGCCCTCTGATAGACCTTGTTTAGATTGCTGCTCAAGTTCTATTCTGTCTTCATTGTTTTCCCTTTTCCTCTTCTCAAAAAATACTCTTCCTCTTCTCCAATGTTTTAAACATCTTCTAAATCGAATCGCATTGCCACCCTGTGGGAGTGAACTGCTGTATTTTACTTCTCTGCCAATACTCATCACTCTCATTGTCTGGAGATCTTCATGTCCAAATCTCACTCATTTTGCAAAACACTTCTCATATGCCACTTTTGCATAATGAAACTTACTGTGGGTGGGTAAAGCCTCCGTTGTTTGGTGTTTCACTGAACACTGTATACTTCTCTTTATTGCCATTTGGTATTTTCATCTTCCTGCAGTTTAGACAGATAACTATCATCTGTTTCCTCTCCTTGCTAGATAGTAGTCCACTGAAAGACAGAATTTGTGTCTTTGCCCTTGCATTGTGGATAGAATGTAGAAGAGTACTCTAGTTAAAAGGCTTTCAGAAACATTCTGAAGTGGATAAATGGCTGTGAGTAAAAAGAGGTAGGACGTATAAATAGAATTCTGTATACTGAATATTTATGCTTTCCCTCCTGGCTGTGTGATAAAATTGAATTTCCTTATATTTGGTACAAAGTGTGGCGAAGTGACTCTCCCGAGCCCTGCAATGTGAGCAGAAGTGACATGTGCCCCTTTCCTAGCAGCCAGTGAGTGATTTGTGGTGACCTGCATCTGCCTGAATGATTGGAAGAGCTCCAGGTACTAGATGCTTCATTAGTCTCTGAGAAAGCCTATGAGCAGTACTCTCTGCCAAATGCGCCATGGTCGTAGGACATGAGCTAGAAATCAACCATTGTTTTTAGTCACTGAGATTCATGGGGTCGTTTGTTATTACAGTGGAACCTTGCTCATCATAGCTAGTACGAATGTCCACTCTGAATCGTTTTCTGTTTGGCCTTTTCTGTTAGGGACTAACGTGATGCAAGGAACAAGAAAGAGGATTTAATGCTATGGATACGAACCTGGTGATTTAGAAGGAAGATCTTGGTGATCTCCAGTATATGTTTAGTGTATTGTTCAATCGTTAACTTTGTGTATCCAGCAAAAAGAAAAGTCAGGAGCTAGATGCTATTTGTGAATGTATGTAGGTGATTCTGCTGTGTAGAAGAGATTCACATTTCCTACAATAAAGCTTGATTGTCCAAGGTCTTTATTGCACTAAGCATTGCGTCTCTGTCCCTGTAATGCGTATGGGCCTCCACAGTTCTTTGGGAGGGACTTGTTTCTGTGAGTTCACATAGGTCTTTTAGGGACTGGTAAGCCTTTCTAGAAAATTCAGACTTGTTTTCTGTTTTTCCAGGAGGACTGAGATGTACTGCTAGGCAAGTTGTCTTTTATTTGTTCTCGTTAAATGGAAATAACATGTGAGTTTTGTACTTAAAAAGATGGTTTAATAGAGCCCTTTTTCTGCTTTGCCAATAGTACCTGCTTATGCCTTCCCTGAGGGCCATATTGTGCTTTCAGAATGATGGTATCCTCTATTGCAGAACCCACTTGAATTTGCCGCCCCTTTCCATTAGACATTATTGCTGGGATTTTTAGTGAACAGGCTTCAGAACATGTGGATATGTGTGTACTCGCTGATTTATGTGAAGTGGACACAGTGGGAGAACATTTGAGATTTAAAATGTAATGGCCTGAATTTCCAACTGTTGAAATCAATCCAAAGGAGCAGATTTTTCTCTTTTGGCAAGACAGAATTGAAGCAACATGCAGTAATTTGGTGCGCCAATTTGCGATGTGTTAAAAATCGGAATAACTTACAACGGGAAGAGTGAGTGCCGTGTAATGTGAACAGTACTCCAAGGGAGACATGGCACTGCAGGGTTAGGCAAGTTGTGCACAATGAAACCAGAGCCATTTCAATTATTTTGATATATACATATAACTGTGGTGAGTTTTATTCTTGAAATATTCTATTATCAAAGTAATTAAAAATCTTACTCGGGGAGAAGGGTGGCTGATCGTGTCATGTAGCTGGCAGAGTTGCCACCTCGATCACTGATGTCCCATTTGGGCACCGGCTCATGGTTGTTCTGTTTATGATTGAGCTCCTTGCTGGTGGCTCAGGAAAAGCAGCAGAGGACGGTTCACTCACATTTGCCCCTATCATCCATATGGCAAACGTGGATGAAGCTCCTGGTGTGGGCCTGGCTGAGCCCAGACACTTGTGAACACATGGGCAGGGAAGCGAAAGTTTCTCTAATTAGAAGTCTCTCTAATTCTGACTTCCAAATAAATATTTTTAAAAGATCTTATTTTGTTCAAGCTCACCCAGAAGACAGGAAGGTTGTTTAGGAAGTCTTTCTTCCACTTTCCAGGCTTTCAGCTATAGACTGTCTCTGGTGTTTATCCATTTCTCTCTTGTGAGTTTTTCCTTTGCCCTCATTTCTGCTCTTCAACGTTCATTACAAGCACATTAAAATACCCGCACTGTGCCAAACACTGTATTAAGCCCTGGAAATATGACACTGCTCTAAAATCATTGCCTTCGAGGGATTTATGTATTTATAAGAGGACTGTGCTCACTTACTTCCAAATAAATCGTCCGGAACTCAGTGCCTAAACACCACGATCATTTTTGCCTGTGAGGTTGTGAGTTGACTAGTAGATTCTTCAATTAATGGTGAGACAGCTGGGACCTGGCTGGTATTCAGTGGCCTCACTCACATGCCTGGAGGTTGTCTCTGGCTGGAGTTAGGAGGAGGCGGTACCTGGCCATAGAGCTCTTCATCCAGCAGGTTAACACATGCTTCTTTCCTTAGTGATGAAAATGTGTCCCAGCAGCCAGACAGAGAAAAAGCTTAAGTACGTAAGTCCTTTTCACATGTCCATTCTCATCTTATTTGTGAACATTCCATAGGTTGAAATAAGTCTCAGGACCAAATCCAGCTATTTTCTCTGCTAAGAGAAAATAGAAGGAATTTGTCTTCAGATTTTGCTATACTACGGGGAGGCTACACATCATCCAAATGAATATAAAATAAAGTGTATGTCAGATGGTGAGGCGCTGTCGTAGAAAATACAGACGGAGGAAAGAGGAACAAACAGGAAAGCAGGAAAGGCGAGAACAGGGAACGATTGTTGGAATGTTTTCCTTCCATTGTAAACAGGGTGGCACCGTAAATGTTCTTGTGAAGACTCTTGGCATCTGTGAGGGACAGGAGGAAGCACAGGCTGGGAGAGGGAACTGACCATACCCTCTTCATGCGAGACCCCCGGTATGTTAGAGGAGTAGTAGAAAAGCCGTGATGCCAGGGTGGTAGAAGATGGCTGTGGAGTTGGTGATGGTTAGAGAGGTGGGTAGGTTCCATTCATGGGTGATGTTTATATTCAAGTCTTGTTAAAATACAGACTCTGATTCTGAAAATCTGAAGTGGGACTGTACAACCCTAGCTGCAAACCTAAGACCTCACTGAAGCTCTGTTAATCACTCTTTGAAGAAGGGTTGAGAGCAAGCTCTGTTCTCCTTTTCCCTAGCTGTTCCCAGAAAGCTCGGTGTTTCTTTTTGGTTGAGGAATTTGCTCTCACTCCATTTACTCTGGTCTCATTCTTCTTTATTTTCATCCCATCAAAACACATGAGTCATTAGCTCGTTTCTAGCCCTATTTCATTTGAAACCTCAGTAGTTCCATTATGCTAAATTATGATTATGTTGCATTTGAGGGAGAGGATAATCTTTGCGTAACAACAAATGTACAGATACCAAGTTTTGTTGATGTTTAGTGAAACGTGTTTGTGCCTTCTTTGTGCTATTGATACTGAAAGGCCTTGTCCACATAACAAATCTCCAAGCAAATATCAGGCTCTCCCCCAGGGAGAGTTCTGAGACATGAGCTCTAGTTAGTTACTTTGCTCCAGATTGTATATTTATGGTATCTCCCAATGAGCTGATAAATACTTTTGTGCCCTTACTGGACTGAAATACAACGTCCATTTGGAAACTTCCATTTCCAATCTTGTTACCACATTTCATTATTTATAGCACACTGGGAACTAATGTGTAATGTACAATGGATAGTCCCAGTTGCATTTTAGTGTTGCATGCAACCTTTTAGCAATAAATAACTGCATTTTTTTGGCGTTTCTTTATTTGGTAATATACCAGAAATCTCAAAATATTTATGGATGTGGCCTGGATATTGTCTTGACCTCAGAAAGATCCTTCCAAAATCCCTAGGAGAATTTGTTCTACACCATATAATCTACTGAAGATATATATATTTGAGGGTCTCTTGTTTGTTACTAAATGTTTTTTGTTTTCTAGCCAGAGAAGGAAATAGAGGAAAACAAAAGGCAGTGTAAAATATTATCTGTAAATTGTGTCACAATTTGTTGTATCATCAGGTACCCTGAATGGCTTTTCTGTGCATCATTAATTTGTAACATATTTAAACTAATTATTAACTTAATCAGATGGACTTACTTGAGTGTTATCATAAAGGGCTCTGAGATGTGTGTGATGAGGTTCCATAAAATTTATTACTTGAGTATCACTGGGTCCAGCATTCCAAGAAGGCACTGCCTTTCCCCCACATCATCACATTGAGTTTTGTTGTTGCTCATATTAAGGAGAAAGTTGTGTGTGTGTGTGTGTGTGTGTGTGTGTGTGTGTGTTTTAATGAGTGGAGATTTGTTTGTCTTGAAGAAATACCATTTCTAACAATCCATGCCTTTGGAAGAACCCTAATATTAATCCTCTATGTAAATGTCCAGTATATAGTTAGATCTGTTGGACTTTCAAATTGGGAGCAACAAAATCCCCTCATTGTAAAAATGAAGAGGCTAGGGCTCAAAAAGAAGTCTGGATAGAGCCCTGAAATGATATCTAACAGTCTGCATTTCTGGATCTTCAAATACGATCATGAAAATGACTCCCAAGTCACTTTATTAATAACGTAGAGAAGCTTGCCTAGGTATTTTGATTCTTTACAGAATATATCAGGGGTTTTATGAAAAGTTCCTGCTAAATGTGTATTATAGAAACAGCTATTCATACATTTCAAGGATTTAATTCCATTTACCATGATTTTTTTGGAATTACACAATAGCTTTAAAAAGCATAGGCCTAGTTTGTTTATTTAAAATGCACAGCAACAGAGACCTAGAGATAAGACAAAGATCTTTTGTGCTCAGGTTCACTCCCCAACTAGCTGTAAGAGCCAAGGCTGAGCCAGGCTAAAGCCAGCAGTCCTGAAGACAGCCACAGTCTTCTGTTTTGGGTGTCGGGCCCAAAAACTTGGACCAACACTCACTGCCTTTCCATGTGAATTAGTAGAGAGCTGGGTTGGGCGTGGAACACCTGGCACTCAAACTAGTCCTCTGTTTTGGGATATTGGCATCACGGCCTTTAACCCACTGTGCTATAATGGTGGCAACACACATATTTCTTTAGTAATTGTTGTTAATGACTTTCATACTAATTTCTTTCTCAGGTTGTGGTGTGTGTGATGTTTGCAAAGGAGTTTGCATGTTTAATAGATGCTACATGGGCAAACAACTGTATTTTAGAGGCAGAATTTATCCCTTATTCTGTGAAAATCTGACTTTAAAAACATTTATTTGATTTGTATTTGAATGGTAGAGTCAGAGCAATCATCCTCTGGCTCACTCTTCAAGTGGCCACAGCAGCCCGAACTGAGTCTGTCTGAAACTGGACTCCTATGTGGATGCTGGGGCCCGATCTGCTGCCTGCCCAGACTACAGACAGAGAACTGAATTGGAAGTGAATCAACAAAGACTCAAACTGACCCCTTTATAGATACTAGAGCTGCATGTTGAGGATTAGCTTGTTAAGCCACTATTCAGGCCCTAAGAATCTGACCTTTATTTCTCTTTCATTCAGCTGCCTTGATAAGAACGGACTTTGTCATAACAAAATGTCTGAGGAATATTTTATACATCTCCATAGTACTAAATGATGCAATGACTGAAGCCACTGAACATCATGGTTAGTTCCTTTGCAACCAGAGAACTGTTCACTAGGAAAAGTCAGAAGGCTCAGCTTGGGTAAGATGGGCATAGTTGCCACATTTTCAAGTATGAATAGATCAAGGTATGGTGTAAGTAGCTGTATTCATGGTAGTGTGCCCATGGCCAGCAAGCTAAGCCAGACTTTCCCTGTTAATCATGACTGTATTAATGTGGTTTATAAAGCAGTGTGGTGAGGGGTAGCTTGCTGCATTTATCATGTTGAGAGATGTAAGCTCATTTATAGGGTTGTGTAAATAGAGACATATCAGCATATCTAATGCAGTCACTATAAACAATCAACTTAATCTAATACATTTGAACTGGGAGTCAGTGCTTGTGGCTGCCTGAACCATTCTCCACCTTGGGCCTTTATCAAAGAATTCATTGGATCTTTAAACCTGTTTCATAACTTAGTTGCTAGAATGTTGGCATGTTAGAGCTAAGAGGGAGGTGGACCTGGGAGGTCCTCCTTTTCCACTAAATTACCTGTATCTCTTGGAATAATGCAAATCTGGCAATCAGGTGATATGCAGTGCTTGGAATCGTAAAAATAACTCATGGATTACTTTTCAATCATGTGTAAGTCCAACAGAAGCTTAACATATATGAAAATGTACTTTCTTTTTAAACATTAGCCCACTCTAAGCTATTTGTCCAGATAAGTATGTCTTTAGATACTGCAAAAATTGGTAAACATTGTGGAAATTCTTTTGCTAAAACACATTATTGGCTTTATCTTTTATGTCAACTGTAAGTACTCTGGGATGATGGAATAGAGATACTTAAAACTCAATCTAGTGTGCCAAGTACATTTTCTTAGACATCACTTCGAACTCTCTGTTTTATGGATACATTTACTAGAAGGCATAATGGTTATTTAACTCTCTTTTTGGGGCTTCTTTGACATATATTTAAGACCAAGAAATACATAGAGATAAAAGTCAGTGGACTTTTTATGTTAAGAGAAAAAAAATGTTAAAGCTTGGTGCTTTAGCCAGGTTCAGGAATCATTTAAAGTTATTAATTCTAAAGTTAGTTGGGTTGGAGTTGAAACTTTAATAAAAGCCTAAAATGTGACTACCAGGCACAAGTTATGATATTCTTTAGACTATATAGGTTTATTATATCTGTGAAAATAGCAAAGATTGTAATGAACTTGGCGTCAGGAAAGTCTTGTTCAAGTCAGTTGCTACAAGTGTAAACTTACGTACATCGCTGAATTTAGCTGAGTGTATGGAGTATACTGTCATCCTTATTTCACAGTATTCTAGGATTCATTCTATATATGTTTATTAGGTAACAACTGTACTAGGTACTAGGTACTGCACTAGGTATAAATCATACAGCTCTGTTTGGAAAATTGGTACAGAAATAAGCAGTTTGATCAGTTGTGTAGTGACTGGGAAGGGCTCCTTGGAAGTGAGATCAAATAAGACTTCTGAGGAAGTGATATTTGAGCTAAGATGTAAGCAATGAGATGGTATTAAGAAGCAGGAGATTGAAAAAGGGGGGATTTCATGCAGATGAAAGAGGCAAGTACCAAGGGTAGAGCTGGAGAGGAGGCGGGTGGGATTGGGAGCGTGTGATTTGAGAGGGGAAATTGGAGAGGTTAGGAGATGACAATGCAGAGATAAATGGAGCCAGATCTGCCCTCTTAAAGTGGCATCACAAATTGTTCTGAAACCACAGATGATCCAGAACACCTGGCATTGTGTTTGTGTGTTTTGGGAGGTGAGCGGCAACAGACCTAACCCCAGTAATGTTTTACATGAAAACAAATCACCTTTTGTTGTCTTGAGCAGGCATCCACTGAAGAAGAGTGAGGGGCACTTCAAAAGGGACCCTCCAAAAATGCATGAAAAGATAAAGTGAATTTGGTGCCCCAAGAAAATGAAACACAAGCCTAGTTGTTGTTGTTTTCACAGAGCACATCTCCCCGGAACCTTCTGATGCAGTATTGCTGGTGCTGCAGTTACACAGCTGCAGTTTTTATATGCTTTCAAGACAGTTCTGTTAGTTGCACTAACAGCACACTGAGCCAATATTGCCTTCTCATTTTGTTTCAGAACGACATGCATTTCTCTTGAGGTCGCAGTAGTTCCAAAGGACTCCATCATGGTGCACCATGGGTTGTATTTTGTTGTGGCTAAGGTGGTCATGTTAGTGGAAAGTTGTAGTTTATTATGAAACAGGAAGTGTTTCATGCATTCCACAAGGACGTTTAGAGGAAACATTACGTATTCTGGTTGATGCTCAGGGACCCTGTTTACAATGCTTAGTTCCTAGTGCAGAAGTGGTTGTTGTGGCATCAGGGAAACCCTTCAACGAATGAAGCCAATTTGATAACCTATTTAGTCTATAACTTCTCAACTTCTTGCATTCTACTTGCATCATCTTCCAACTAGTTTTATGAGCACTGTGTTTTAGACTATGGCCTTTTTTTTTTATAAAGAGCAGATTTGTTGAGGTATCATTCACAGATAGTAAGATTCACTGTCTAGTTCAGTAAGTTTTGGTATTGCAATTAGCTCTGTGGCTACCATTGTCCAGACAAATTCTGTTGTCTCAGGAGACTCCCCAGTGCTGTCTTACAAGTTAGACTTTGACTTATTTCTAACCTCTGGCAACTGCTAATCATTTTTCTGATCTAGTGTGCTTTTTTCTAGAATGTCACTGTAATATGATACGTATGTTTTGGTTTTTAGCCATGGTTCCTGGCTTATAACTCCCTCCTCAAGGCAGGTCATGGAAACTTGAAATTTTTCTCTCTAAGATGGGCCCTAGAAATTAAAATTCTGCTATCTCACTGTCTTGGAGATAATCAGAAAGACATTCTCTGGCCTGTCTTGAATTAGTAGTACATTACAGAATTATTTCCAAAGAACTTTTACTGCATGCCCAGGTGGAAAGCATGCTGTATGGAGAGGCCAGGACGAATACGGGCAGGTGTTGCTTGAGCTTCTCGCAGAATCTGTTGGCTTTAGGGCATGACCTTCTTGCCCAATTACATTTCTACATGGTTATCTGTGCCTCAGTCATTGCTATGCAATGAAGTCTATACAATTTCTAGCTGGAGCTTAAGCTGTCGGTGTCTCGCTTTGGAGGGCCTGGCTTTCATGGTTCTTGCTTCTGGCTTTGGCTTCCCGCTCATGAAGAACCTGCAGACTGTGTTGATGGCTCACATGGTCATGTTCCTGCCACATTCTCTATGATGAGTTGGTGAATTTGTGTTTCACTGAGCTCTGATACCTGCCAGGCCAATAAGCTGGACCCAAAGCAGAGTGTTTTGAGAATCCCATGTATGGTCTTTCTCTCTGAACCACAGGTGCAACCCTCTGGGCTTCTGATTGGCAACTATGTGTTGGGGAGGAGGGCAGTCTTGGGGACTGAAACAGATAATGAGAGATGCTGAATTGCTCTAGGAGACACTCAGCTGTGTTTGCCGTGAAACTGATGGCTTGGTTGCTGGTGGGTGGAACTCCCACACCCTTGAGGTCACAGAAGCCTTTTGTGTTGTTTGTTGGTCTGTGGGAAGAGGAGAAGTGGCTGGTTTGCTTTTTCAGTTCAGTCATATAAATAGGACCGTACAGTATGCTGTTCATTAAGTTTGATGACTTACCCTTCTTGTAATGCATTTAAGATTCTAACCTGATGAGTCAGTTGACAGTTTCATCCTTTTTGGTGAATGAATAGTATTCCATTGTGTCAATGCACCAGTTAGTTTATCTAGTTTGTCGCTAGCTGTGTGCATTGGATTGTTTGCAGTTTTGGGTGAATCAGAATATTTTGAAATTCTGCCTTTGCCTTTTAGTGTTTCAGTGAATATTTGATTTTATTTTTAATAATATTTTAATAATACTTCTGGATCTTATAAAAAGTATATAGCTAATGGTACAAGAAACTGTAAAACTATCTTCCCACATCTTCACCATCATTTGGTGTGGTCAATTTTGTTCTGTTTTTTTTTTTTTTCTTTCTTTCTTTTGTCTTTCCTGATTGATGTGCAACAGAGTCATAGCTACCCACAGCGGCTAAGCCTCGGGAACTGCAGAAACGTAATTCAGCCCCGTTCTTGGCTAGATGCAGGGCCTCAGAGTTGCCCACGTGGGGCACCTCATCTTTGCCTAGAAGCCTCATCCTCTTTCTCTCTGGTGCCCTCCAGGGGTGTTGCTGCGTCTCTTTTACTGGGCTCTGACTGCCCCTGCCATCCCTAGGATGAACTAAGAACAATAAGGCATCTCTGAAGAGTCAGTTTTGGAGATTGGAGGAATGTCTCTTCTTAATACATGTTTTTGAATAGAAGGTTACGGGACGTTAAGCTGAGCCCTGAAGCACACAGTCTCCTTCACAGATCTTAAGGCACACAGCTGCTGCAATCTGAGTCTTTTCTGTTAGGAATAAGCTGGGTTATTCTAAATGCTATAGTGTTCAAAAGTACCTCTCCTAACTGGTGAAATAAAATATCGAAAATTTGTAATCGGATTACAATAAGTGCATTTTTCTTTTAATGAAGTTATGGGGGAGGAAATATTTTATAATAAAGGTGGAAAAGAATAACATAAACTAGTTACATTAATTCTAAAATCAAGTTATTTAAGAGATTTAAAAAAAGATTTATTTATTTTTATTGCAAAGTCATATATAGAGAGGAGAGACAGAGAGCAATATCTTCTGTCTGATGGTTCACTCCCCAAGTGATTGCAACGACCGGTGCTGCGCCAATTCCAAGCCAGGAGCCAGGAGCTCCTCTGGGTCTCCCATGCGGGTGCAGGGTCCCAAGGCTTTGGTCTGTCCTCGACTGCTTTCCCAGGCCACAAGCAGGGAGCTGGATGGGAAGTGGGGCCGCTGGGATTAGAACTGGTGCCCGTATTGGATCCCAGCATGTTCAAGGCGAGGTCATAAGTTGCTAGGCCACCACACCGGGCTCTAAGAGATATCTTTTAGAATAGTCTAGAAAGCTTTTGAAAAGAAGATGATGATGCTCTGGCTTTAATTCAGACTCTTAAGTTGGAAGCTCAGAAGTCATTGTGGTGGGGAGCCTGGGCTTTAGCGTTTTTTTGTTTGTTTGTTTTGTTTTTTGTTTTTAAAGTCTCAATATCACTCTAACGTAGAACCCAAGCTGGGAGTTGCTGGACCGAAAAAGGAAATGCACTCCTGGAGTGTATAAAGCTAGCAATGTTTCCACTAAACAAAATAGGTTCCGTTTTCTGTTTGTTTCTGTGTATGTGGGAATCTTTCAAGTTGCTAAGATGATCCGTAATGAAGAGATCACAGACTTAAATGTAGGATCTCTCTCTGTCTCTCTTGGACTGTTGATCGTATGCATGTGTGTATGTTTGTGTTTGAGAGAGAGAGAGAGAGAGAGAGAGAGAGAGAGAGAGAGAGAGAATGTGTGTGTTAGAGAGAGAGAGAGAAAGAGAGACAGACACAGAGGGAAAGTTTGTCTCACAAGCAGGTGGAATAGTTTAAATACTATGCGCAAAAATTTCTTTTAGCTTTTACAGAAATCATTTACAGATGGGTTTTTAAACCTTTTTAGAAGAATAGCTTACTGTAGCTGAAAGCAATAAAGGCTATTATCTGAGAAATATATTCCAAGGGTTATTTTACACTAAGTACATGGTTATTTATCTTAGACAGGAAATTGTGATTTCCACATCATTCTTAAATAGATGCTTCAAACACATGCTGTATGTTGAATCCAGTCCTCATCTATAACGTACTGTTACACAACTTTAGTGTTCTTGGGACGAATACTCTCAGTAGAGAAGATGTGGATCTCAGACTTTCAGGTGTCAAGTAGGGTTGAATCAAGTCAGAACATGATGTTGTGATGGGCGCTATCTTGTTCACTCTGTCTGCAGTGTGTTTGCATCAGCACTTGGCATGCAGTACATGGTAATCAAATGAAGGTTTAGACAGTCTGTAAGACCATTAAATAGGATGTGGAAAATGAAATTCAACATTTAATATTAAGGTAATGAATGTCATTTACACTTAGGCAATTAAAATAGAGACTGGATGAGAACCACATTAAAACGGTGTGTGAAGGTTGTTCAATTCATTTTGATAAGAATATTAATTTTTAAGCTACAATAAAAATATATTGCCCAGGAAGGTCATGTTATCAGGTACTCTATCTTGGCTCCACCATACTGGAGTTGGCATACAATGTGTTCTGGGCCCTGTGTTTTCTCGGAAGACATTCCAGATATTGGCTTTCCTGCAGGAAGTAACCTAAAAAGTCCTATTACAGTAGAAAAATGAAGAAATTCAGATGTGCAGTCGTAAACAGGCATGACCCAGCAGAAGTGATTGTGGCGTCTGCCATGTGGAACAGGGATGATGCTGTTGGGTTTTTGCAACAGGGTTGACCCAGGGATAGTGAATGGATTTAAGCAAGTTATATGGAAGAATTTCTTAAAAATGGAATGCTCAAGAAAACTGAACCTGTTTGAAAAATGGATTTGTTGATCCAGTGGGGAAAGCCAGACGACAATCCTGTCAAAGTTTTTGTTTTCAACTCTGAGATTCTTTGTTTTGCTTTGAGACAAATGCTGTGTCTGCTATGAATAGTGGGCCTGACCAGATTTCTTATGTGAACCTGGAAGAACGTGATGCTCTTTGGTTTGTCTTAGCTTTTCTTGGTGAACTTGCTCTATCTGGTTCTCATTTGGGGGGATTTATATTCAAGATGTTTTGGATTACATGGTTTCAAAAGGAATTATAAGAATGCAGATGCCTTCGCTCTGCCGATCAGGTGTCTCTAGAATAAAATAATGAGGCCCCATGTGAGACAGGACAAAGGTGGGTTGGAGCAGGATAATATGTAAGTAAATTTTTGGAAATTACATACGGCTCTGCAAAACACTTGGATGAAATTTTAAGTAAAACCAAGGTGATGTAACTAGATAGATCTTAGATTTTTTTGAATCAGACTGACCTGGTTTTAAACACTGGCTTGGAAACTTACTCACTTGAGGATGTTACTTAACTCCTCTCAGGTTTAAGGTCAGTTTCCTTGTCCAGTACGGTATGATAATTGTCTCTCCAGTGTTACTGGAAATATTCCATATAATGTAAGAAAGCATGCCGGAAGTGGGCATCTGTTAGTAGTAGCATTAGCTACATAGTGGCTGTGGATAGACACATTGTTCACTGGTTCTCTTTTTCTGGGCAAATTTCTTCATTTTGTATTTCGGCTTGTTTTGTAGATTGACTAAGATCCTTGTCGTGCTAACAAAGTGCATAGAAAAATACATGGCCAGCATTAAATACCATTGTGATATCAGTATAGCTATTTGGAAATTGACAGCTAAATACTCAGAGAGCCTTTGCAATCAAGGAAGAAAAAAAGAAAGAATCTTTGTCCAAATAGTTTGTGAAGTTTAATTTCCCAGTGTTCTCGTGGATGTTGTAGAGGTATTCATTCTACTTTTCGTTAGCTGTCCCTGGAAGAACTACGAAGTTGAATCTCGCAAGTCATTTACACCTCAGTGTAAAATACTTCACAAAAGCCTTTCCTGAAAACACTCTTTGAGTTGAGAAACAGTAGTGATAAGAAATATCTGAGCGTAAGAGTGAGGGTCCAGCACCAAGGAAGAAGATCCATAGAAGTTTCAAGAAAGTAGAAATGAAAGAATACTTGTTGATTGATATGGGATTGCTAGGCAAAGAAGAGTGTTTGTGCGAGACTATACCCAAGAGGAGTTGTGAGCGCCAAGAGGAGGAAATGATCTTCTCTTTCCTATTCTGTGGTGTTAAGGGTTGAGCTTTGATCGGATATTGATTTTTCGCTGCATGTATAGACCCTGATTTATGTATCAAATGCCCCTAGGTTGGTTCTGTATTCTTCCTTGTTTAAGCCCTCATTGCTATTGCATAACCTAAACAGATTCATCTTTTGTTTTATATTACCCTGGAGCAGCTAGATGGAAAGCTTGCTTATATGTCATATTGTTGCTGTGTTTTCAGACACTGTCTTCCTTTTGAGTAACTCCCAACATGTTGTGACATTTTTCTTCTTTATGTTTATTGAATGCCCTTAGCATGCTTGTGCTGTAGAAAGAATATAAAAGACACAATTCTCACCAATCAGGGGCATGCATGTTGTGCACGAGAAATATAAGCATATTTTTATTTGTGTTGTGTGTAAATATACACATATATATGGATGTATACAGATGATAGATGGAAGATGATGGATTTGTTTTAATGAAGCAGACCATTAGCTAATATTCATTGCTTCTTAGTTGTTATCTTGAGAACAAAACAAAAATGGAAAAAAAAAGGTGTAGGGATGTCTCAATTGGAAACTTTCAAAACCATAAGCCTGACTGAGTTGATTCTTTCATTAAGATAGAATTAAACCTGTGTGTGTGTGTGTGTGTGTGTGTGTGTATAATTAGCTTTTTGTTGTTAGATCTATGATAGTCATACTTGTCACAGTTGATACGTGGTCTCCGTAATCCAGGAGTTCTGAAATTTAGGTCATTCGTTTCCAAGATCCAATTTTGAGTGAAGCAAACCAAGTACTGGCAGTGAGATAATATAATGAGCACAACAAGTGTGTCCCTGCATCGGTGGAACACACAGGCCACTGGGAACACAGACACTAGACCAGTAAGGATATGATCAAGGTATAGCCACATGTACATGTTCTTATGATCCTGTACTAACAGTACAACAAATGGAGCTGATTTCTTGGGGAAATCTTGGGAAATATCTGACTTAAAATGAGACATAGAGTCAGAAAGAAGACTCCAGATAGAGAGGGTGAAAGTAGTGGGCAGTGTTACAGGTCCAGAGAGCAACACACCGGACAGTTGAGGAAGTGCAGGAAGACAGCCTGTCCAGAGTATGAAGGCAGGTGTTATCGGAGGTGAGGGCAGAGCGTGAGGCTGGGCCACACCCCATAAGCCCTGTGAGGCACAGCAGGATAATGGTTCTTGTGCACTGAATTAGACAGAGCATAGGGAATAATTTCTGACACAGTGTGTATGAAGGCTCTCCCAAAGATAATGCATGATTTAAAGCATGTTTGCAGCAAAATGAAATTACCCTTTTTTTAAAAAAAAAAAAAAAAGACTTTATTTATTTTCTTTTGGAAAGCCAGGGGAGCACAAGTGACCACAACGGCTGGAGCTGAGCAGATCCAACCTGAAGCCAGGAGCCCCTTCCAGGTCTCCCATGAGGGCGCAGGATCCCAAGACCTTGGGCTGTCCTCAGTTGCTTCCCCAGGTCACAATCAGGAAATCGGATGGAAAGTAGAGCCGCTGGGACACAAATTAGCCCCATACGAGATCCTGGTGCATACAAGATGAAGACTTTAGCTGCTAGGCACTGCACTTGGCTCAATGCTCTTTTAACTGCATTTCTGTAAACTTTTAAAAGCACGTTTGTTTAGTACAATATTACTGTTCTGATTTATATTTTAAAGCTCTGGTATGGAGCAATAGCACAAATGTTAATAAACACCATGTGTTTGAAGACAAAGGGAAGCCCTTCGAGGATGTTAGGTGGGAATATGACATTGGACACAGACAGATTTACATTTTGTTATCATTATCCTGGCTACTGTGTAGAAAACAAATTTGTGAGAGGAAGGTGGTGCCAATGGCTGTAAGAAAACCAGGAGCAACAGAAGTCATCTTGCAGGATGATGCAGCGGATGGTCCAGTTGCCTCTGGCTTAGCGGTGCCTGTGTAGCCCGTGACCCAACAGGTGTATCACTCTGAGGATCTCCAGGTTGTGTAGGATTGTGTAAAGCTATAGTCATTTTTAAGAAGTGCTGACCCATCCAATTGGGATAGTCGGAGAAGCCTGCTACAAGGGAACTGAATCAACTGGCTGCACTAATCTGGAAAACATTTAGATAGGCTATGAAATAGCTTGTAGAATTAATTCTAGGGGCCAAGTTCCAGAAGCGTTCCCCCAAGCTACATCCTAGCTCGCGAAGGAGAGCCTACTGCGGTGCCTCAGTCGGCAAGCTGAGGAACAAGGGAACCTGCCTGCGGCTGTAGCTAGGAGCTACGAACAGTCGCTTTGCTGCAGCGTTGAATTAACTTTCCAACAAAGTGGGACGTGCACAGGGATGCCCTGAGAGCTAAGAAGCAGATGCTAAAACCTCGACCACGGTGATCATAGAATATAAAACTGCCCCCGGGAGCACATCTCACAGTGTCCGACGTGTGTCTGTGTTTGACAGATAGGCCCTTAATCCTGTTAAGACCCCAGGCATGTTAAGTTTTAGCATTTTATCTGTACGATACAGAAAAATTCGAGAACAACACTGGACTGTATACACTATTGGAGTTGGTGAACAGGATCTTTTATGGCACTTCAAAAAGTGCACCCAGCTCAGGGGTTCACGCTTTATTCTGTCACAATCAAGGCAGTGGACATTTGGACACCGCCTAGGTCCTCCTTATCCTCTTTTCACAAATAATGATTGTTAACATCAGGGTTTTTGTACATTACATTAAATACAATGACACAAAGAAGAATATCCAATCTTGGATAAATAAAAACCATTCTATAGGGCCCGGCGCAGTGGCCTAGTAGCTAAAGTTCTCACACACATCGGGATCCCATATGGGCACTGGTTCTAATCCCGGTAGCCCTGCTTCCCATCCAGCTCCCTGCTTATGACCTGGGAAAGCAGGGGAGGATGGCCCAAAGTCTTGGGACCCTGCACCCATGTGGGAGACCTGGAGAAATTTCCGGGCTCCTGGCTTCGGATCGGTTCAGCACTGGCCATTGGGGCCACATGAGGAGTGAATCATTAGACAGAAGATCTTCCTCTCTGTCTCTCCTCCTCTCTGTGTATCTGACTGCAATAAAAGTAAATCATAAGCAAAACATCCCATAACTTTATAGAGAAAATGGAATCCTTGAAACATGCAGGCAAAGTAGAAGTTGCTGTTGATACTTAGTGCCTTGAAAAGAAGTGCCTCTTGCACTTGCCACACGGATTTTTTGGAAGATGTGTGTGCACCCCTGTAAAAATGTGATATTTGTATGTGTCTTCTGCTTCATTTATTTGTTGATGCTATTTCTTTCATTTCTAACTGGTTTTAACAGTTGAGAAAATTAACACATGTAAGTACCGGTGAAATGGAGGTCCCTATATTAGAGTATTAGAGCTATATATAGCTATAAAGCTATATTAGAGGTATATATATATACATGTATGTATATATGTATAATTTAGATTTCTATTTTGCTCAACATTGTTTGGGTCATATTTTGTATATCTTTGTTTATTTGTTCATTTTACTCATTATAACGGAGAATCCATTTCATTTTCATTCACTTGGAGCCAAGGACATTTACAGAAGCTGAGTATATTTTTTTAAAAAAATATTTATTTTTATTGGAAAGTCAGATATACACTGAGGAGGAGACACAGAGAGGAAAGATCTTCTGTCCACTGATTCACTCCCCAAGTAGCAGCAACAACCAGAGCTGAGCTGAGCTGAAGCCAGGAGCCAAGAACCTCTTCCAGGTCTCCCACGCAGGTGCAGGGTCCCAAGACTTTGGGCCATCCTCAACTGCTTTCCCAGGCCACAAGCAGGGAGCTGGATGGAATGCAGGGCTGCCAGAATTAGAACTGGTGCCCACGTTGGATCCTGGTGTATGCAAAGTGAGGACCCTTAGCTGCTAGGCTACCACGCTTGGCCCAAAGTGTTTTCTTTTTACAAAATTTTCTGTCTACTGTCAGTCCTTGCAGATAGGTGGCTATACCTGGAGACTGCATCTGTAGAAAGGGAAAGATTGATTCAAAGGTTAGTTTCAGGGTATTGTTTTATTACTATGGCCCGGTGCTTCCAGAGACAATTGTTCCATAGTGTGTGATGTACCGATCCTGTATCAACTGATTTTTTGTTTTTTTGGGGTTTTTTTTTGTTGTTGTTGTTGTTGTTTACACCCTCTATAAGTGTATCATGATCTCTTGATTTTGATCAGTGAATTAAGGAAAGTAAAGAGGTGATTTTGGGTTAAACCAATAGGAATCCTGACAAAAGGATAAAAGTGGTAGATTGATTAATGAAACGTGAGAGACGGGATTTAAATATGAGAGAGAAACGAATATCCTCCCAGCACTCACTGGGCAGCAGGCAGTGACTTGAGGGGACCCTTCATGTCGTTATGCCAGTCCTGGTAAGCATACTAGCTTATAAGCATCATTATTCCGCACCTGTGTTAGATATCCAGTGTCCATCAGCTATCCCTTCCGTGTCCTTACTTTATAGTTGAAGGAACCAGTCTCCAGCAAGGCTAAACGGCTTATTCATGACCCAAAGCAATTTAAGTCAGGACAAGGATTCCATTTCCCAACTCCCCGCATGCTGTAGAATTCCGGTCTGTTGTAATGAAACCATGGAGGATCTGTATTTTCTGGATGTATTTGGCCTACAGTTTTAGTGGCAGAGTTGAATTCAGTGATTTCGTGTCATCAGAGAGATCCCGTTATAATCCAGCAGACAGGATCTCACACACTGGTGTTTTTCACATTGCTGATGATAGGTTCTCAGTCAGGTTCTTCTTTGGAGACTATATTGCTTTCCACAGCAACTACTATATTTACCCATGGAACACTGTTGACACTGCCACAGAAGTTGAAAACTGTAAGCTTCTTAGGATTTTAAGGTTTTCTTGAAAAGGATTAAGAAGCTACTGCTAAATCCTACCTCTAGGACCCTAAAATTGGCCTATGAATCTCTCCTTCAAACACTCTTGGAAGCTGGGGCCGGCCTAACTGCCCGCCTCCTCCTTGTTCTCTTCTGCTTCTGAGGCCAGACCACTGAGCTTCGGTGGGTTGAACTGGCTTTCCGCATGCTCATTTTCCACTTGTTTTTGGCATTCAGGGTTTCTCCTAAATCAAAATCTAAGGAAGCTTTGAAACTTGCTTTCAAATTTTAATGATGATGAGGACATACAATTACAGCCCAGAATGGTAGTATAAACAGGTACTTTCTAAATGGCACAGAACCTGAGTGGGATAATAAAAAGATGTGAACAAGAAATAGATCTTTATCTGGAAAAAATTAGCCTTGGCTGATGCCCCATTTATTTTTTTCAGATAGGAGATTCCAACTTTTGAGTTGTCCCAATCGTGAAACATCCTAATGGTGACCACTCTGTTAGGTCAGAGTCATGGGTTGGTTGTTCTGAAAAAACGAACCACTTCATTATTTATTTAAAGTGTTAATGCCCAAGAATGGAATGTGGGTGTTGGTCTTAGAAATTTGCTAAACCACAGTGGAGTTTGGTACAAAAGGAAAAAGGGAGTGGGGCATAGTGAATCTACCCTGTTAGGCTCTGGGGACAGCAGGAACTAGTCAGCTGCTCCCTGTCCTTGTTGTATCTTACGGCTGTGGTTCACCTTTTGTTCTGTGCTCCGGAATTGATAAACTACTGAGAGAGGAGTGATTGAGATTTTGTTAGTTTGTTTTTCCAAAGTGTAGTTTCAAAACCATGCTAAATAGGCCTATTTGCAACTAACAAAGGAAGGCATACATAAATTATAAACAGACCTAGCATGTTAAAGAAAAGTAAGAGTAAGTCAAGCTATTTTCACATGAGAAGGCCAGCTGATAGGTGAACTGTTTGACATTTGTTTATTTCAGAAATTGCTATTCCACATTCAGCCCTGCAGTAAATGAATAGGGGCTATGTGTTTGTACAGTCCACTGAGATCAGGAAACCAACTAAGTAGTGTTATCTTTGTGACTGTTCGGCTGCCTGGAACATGTTTCAAATTAACTGTATCAATAATCAAACAAGGTCCTTCATTGTACATTTCTCAGAGCAAACAAATTGCAATGTATTTTTATAAGCAGAAAGCTATTTGATTCCCCCTCCTTTCCTATATTTGGAAATAGATTGATACAGAATTTCTTAAAATACTGCATATAAATTAAACATTAAAAGGGAGATGCGGGAGAGGGAGTCTAAGCTGCCCTATTCTAATCTTGCCTTCAGCCTTCACTGCTTCAAGGACACTCCATTTCATATCACATGTCCTTCTTTTGAAAGGTAATCACCAGGGTTCAAGTAACATCTAAGCACAGCAGGGAACTGCATAATTTATGAACTTTATTTACCTTTGTGTGTGTGTGTGTGTGTGTGTATTATTTTAATGCAGAGGGGGAAAACAGAAGACTGCTTTCACACGTTAATGTCTTTTTCTGTCTTCCTCTTTTCCACCCCGTGTTTGCAGATAGGGGCCTTGAAGGACTACTACCACTTCTACCATAGCAGGACGATTAAAAGATCGGTTCTCTCAAGCAGAGGGACCCACAGTTTCATTTCAATGGAACCAAAGGTAAGAAGAACCAGCTGGACCGGGTGGGGGACAAGCAGCAAAGCTTCTGCATTTTTTATTGTTGGTCATAACACTGGGAGGCATGAAGGCTCAAATGTCCTCCATGTCATATTATCCTTAGGTCTGGTGTCATACTATCTATTCAAATGAACGTAGGCATGACTTGATTTTTGCTGGTATACCACTGCCAACCCAGGTGGAGAACTGCCCAAGCAAATACATATGTATGGATTCTCACACAAAAATGAGAGGGGTAGGAGTTTTAGAAGATAGATTGTAATGTGATGAATACCCTGCCAAGGGTGGGCATTTGGTCTAGTCGTTCGGATAGCATTTAAAAGACCTTCATCCCATATTGTGTGTTAGTATCTTGGATTGTTACCCAGCCTGGACTTTTGACTCCAGGATCCAAGCAATGAAGACCCTGGGCAGAGCAGTGATGGCTTGAGAGTGATTGATGTTACTGCCACCCACAAGGAAGATCTGGATTGAGCTTCAAGACCCTGGTTTTGTCCACAGTTAGTGGCAATTGTGGAAGTTAAGGCAGTGAACCAGTGGTTGAGACTTCTCACTGGCACTCTCCTCAAAAGAGAGAAAAAAAAAGAAAAAAATTATGTGCTCAGCCATGTTTCCATGAGAGGAGAAGCTTCTTCCACCATCATTAGGTCAGGGCTTAGATTATCATGAATTGCCACGATTTAGCCTGACATGGTGGGGGCGTATATTGGTAGAAGAAGGAATAGAACAAGTCAGTCTGAGACAAGAGGGATACTGAACACGGAAGAGAAAGCAGCCAGTTGCTGCTCTCGGGTTATGTTTTTATACTGGGTCCTTTAAAGCCGGTGAGTATGGTGTGCCTATGTTACAAGGGCAGCTATGAGACGGGAGAGCAGAGGTGTACAGGTGTAAGGGACTAATTCAGTTAGTTAAGGTCCTGAGAACAAGTTAGATATCTGTCCTTATGAAGTTGGGGAAAGGAACTGACTTCCCTGGCTTGTCAGACGTGGCAAATGAAGGAGGCAGGGAAGGCACCTTGCCAGCTTGCCTCTGTTCCTCTTCAGCTCACAGTGCATGACTGATTAGGTGGTTTTTTTTTCTTTTTCATTATGATTTGGCTTTGCCATGAGAGCTCATTTTCAAATAAATTGGTGAACAAGTTCCTACCAGTTTGAACAACAAATTCAGCCAGAGAGTCTTCCAAGATTGTATTTGTTATGAGAGCAGAAGGGTTTCTAGTTGAATTAATATGCAAAGCAAGTTTACACTTTGGAACTTGCTGTGTTGGGCCATGGTTTACCGTATTTTTTTTCCCTTGAAATACTATGACACAGTGTTCGTGATTGTGAAGTTCTATCTCAGTGATGACAGCAAGCATCTATTTTTCTAGGTTTCTGTTTCCAGAGGGTTATCAAAACATCCCTTAACCTAGAAAGCACTGGCCTGTTGATAATGGTTTTTCCCTTTCATCTCTATTCAGGGTTGCATTTTTTTCGAAAAGTAATCTATTGGAAAAATCTTGAGTTAGGTACATTTTCAAAGTAAAAATCATATTTTTTAGCATTAAAAATGCTTTTGAAGCTTTCTTGAGTCATGATAATCACAGTTATTCTAGTTCATATCTCACATGCGGTCAACGTGAATTTGAAAAACCGAGCTCTGGTTGCTTTATGAAATACGAACAGCGTGTGATGGGACTCTGCTTTCCCGATGAAAGATTTCCCAAATATGGAGCTGTTTTGGTTCTTCCTGTTATCCTGGGCATCTTGCTGTTTGTTTCTTTCTCTCTTAGTGCATCAGATGGCTTTTGTGTGGATCCAGCAGAGACCTTGAATAATGGGACACAGAGTACCTGGAGCGTATATGCTTTCTCCGTCCAGAGGCATAGGGCCACTTTAAGCCAGCCCAACCATACCTGCTGCATTTCCTTTCCTCATCAAGTACAATCATGCTACAGTGTCAGGCTCTATTTTATGTTCTGTTCTGATTCCAGTCGTGTCCACCCAGGCATTTTTTTAAAAAGATTTATTATTATTGGAAAGCCGGATATACAGAGAGGAGGAGAGACAGAGAGGAAGATCCTCCATCCGAGGTTTCACTCCCCAAGTGAGCCGCAATGGGCTGGTGCGCGCCAATCCGATGCCGGGAACCAGGAACCAGGAACCTCTTCCAGGTCTCCCACACGGGTGCAGGGTCCCAAAGCCTTGGGCCGTCCTCAACTGCCTTCCCAGGCCACAAGCAGGGAGCTGGATGGGAAGTGGAGCTGCCGGGATCAGAACCGGCGCCCACATGGGATCCAGGTGCGTTCAAGGCGAGGACTGTAGCCGCTAGGCCACGCCCCGGGCCCACACCCAGGCATTTACACAGAAGGGCCACATTTCTCTGCCTTGCAGGTGGGGCATCGCCCATCAAGTTAGCCACCCACGTTGCTTGAGCCTTTAGTATCATGCAGGCCCCAGGTATGGTCCTGGGGTTGAAGCTCTCTAATGGTGTCTTCTGTAGCAACTCTTGGGGAAGCAAGGGGAGTGGAGGCTGCGTGGATCTTTCTCATTCCTCCTTTTCCAGCTCCCTCTTATCAAAAACATAAAGGGTTCACTTTTTTTGTTTACTTAAAAAAATTTTTTTACAGAGAAGTTGAAAAAAAATTTGTAAAACTTCCCAAATGCACTTTCTGGTTTCTAGTTTTAAGGTTGAAATTGTACATTCACCACACTCACTTGCTTCCTCAGGCCTCAAGCAGGGAGCTGAATGGGAATCAGGGCCAGCGGGATTAGAACCGGTGCCCATAAGGGATCCTGGCACAATCAAGGCCAGGACTTTAGCTGCTAGGTTTCTGTGCTGGACCCAGATATGTGTATGTTTTTCACTTGAACTTTTGCAAGCATATTGTAAACATTCAACTCTAAAGACGTCCCCGCATGTTTATTAAAAATTTCATTCTGTGAGTACAGTAATCTAAATCAGCATATTGGTATTCTATCAGTATTATTCTATAATCTATAAATTGTAATCCTGTTTTTTGATTTCTTTTCTGGGTTGCTATATTTAGTTGCTAGGTTTCTCAGGTTCTGTGTGTTATTATTTCTTTACTTTTTCATTCAGGAGTTAAAAGGGTTTTTTTTTTTTTTGAGTGTTTGTCAGGTTGGGTTTGTCCATTTGCTCATAATTACGTTCGAGTTTGGCAGGGATGTGTTTGGTAAGAATACTAGAGAAATGATGCGTTCTTCCTAGCGTATCTGACAAAGAGGCAAAGCAAGCTGGTTTGTTTCCACTGTGAAGGTCTTCACAACTTTGATCACAGATCATGCCTGCCACATTCCTCTGCTTTGAAATGACTCTCCTCTTTCTTAGCTAATGAATGCTCTGTGAGGATGTCCTGAGAGATTATATGTATTGGTCCGTTTTCCATTGCTATCACGAGGTGCCTAAGGATGAGTCATTTGTAAAGAAATGACGTTTCTAATTAGTTCACAGTTTGGAAATTGAAGTTCCAAACAGCGTGGTGCCAGCTCTGTGGAGGGTTCATCGGTTACCTCACCTTGTTGCAGATGGCACCTTGGCAGGATTGCATACAAGAAAGAGCAATCACATGATGAGACAAGAAGCCTGAGGCCAGGGACAGAATTGTGGGAAGGAATTAACTGGTATCCATGAGAGCTGCTTTAATCCCTTTTAATGGCAAAGCCTCAATGACCTAACAGCTTCCCAGTGGGACTCACATCTTAAAGGTTCTCCTGTCCCTTAACACGGAAGACCAATCATATCCTCCGGAGACAAGTGACGTTCGAATCACAGTACCATGGATGTTTCCTTGAGCTTTATTTATATCTGTCACTTTGAGCTGACCTCACTGAGTATCAAGGAAGTACCAGAATGGCCTGTTTTCTATGTGAATTGGAAACCAGTATGGAGGCTTGTTGTGGATTTAGGTCATGTAAAGTAACTTTATGAAAAACATTGGAGATGTGACGTAGAAGTTATTATTATTTTTTTAATCACCATCTGCTTATAGGGGAATATACATTAATCAGATCCTGGATTTATTTGCTATGATAAATTGCACAGTTGTTTTGTTGTTGTTGTTTCTTCTTGTTTTTAGAGGGAAGGATTTTTGGTTTTTTTCTTAAAGGAAATGCATGGGGCCTGTGTTGTGGACAAATATGTGTCATAGCACTGTATGCTAAACCACCACCTAGGGTGCATACATCCCAAAATAGAGTTCTGGTTCCAGTCCCAGCATCTGTGCTTCCAATCTAGCTTCTCTCAAATGCACCAGGCTAGGAAGCAGGTGACAGCCCCAGTGCGCGGCCCCACCCTATGGGGGACCAGAGAAACATCTCTGGCTCCCGACTGTTGTGACTGTTGAAGTGAGCAAGTGCATGGGAGAACTTTCTCTCTGTCTCTCAGTCTTTTTCTCTCTCCATCTCTTCCCTTCTTGTTGTGCCTTTCAAGTAAGTATATTGATAGAAGTTTTTTTTTTTTTTAATTAAAGAAATTCAGAAGTAGCAACATCTTGGATGGTATTTCTTATTGCTGTTAGTCTGATGGTTGGGATGCATATCAGCCAGACTGGAATGCCTGGGTTCAGACCCCTTCTCTGTTCACAATCCGAGCTTCTTGCTAATATGCATCATCAGAGACCACTGGAATGGTTGGATCTCTGCCATCCATGTGGAGGTCTTACGCTGAGTCTGTGACTGTTGGCTTTGACCATTGCTACCCCTGAATGCTGTAGTCATTTTGAGGAATGAACCAGAAGAAGGGAGATCTCTGTCTCCTTAATAAATTATCTAAAGTAACGTTGTTTTTGAAGTAGCTACATTATCAGGACAACTGTCTTGATGCTATTAAAATGTGGTCAGTTGGGGCATGCGATACTAGAGAAGAATAACCTTGGTTCCCATATAACAACATTATGTTATGAGTAACAGTTTAAATATAATTTTGCAGATAATAATGATTTGTAATACAACGTTCAACCAGTTAATCATACATCTTGTTGATATTCTGATTTACCAAGCTTCCTCCAAGAGAACTGTGTAAGTCCAGTTGGATGATCTATTTCATCCACAGTTCAGAAAGTTGGCAGTCCAGGATTATATAGTCACATTGGTTGAGTTTCTGGTTGGGGCCTCATGGCAGAAATAGCATCCTGATGGGAGCACATATAGGAGGGATCATGTGACAAGACAGGGAGTCAGAGAAGTAGTTAGGCTTCATCTTTTATAGGAATTCACTGTTGAGGAAGCTGACCAGGACCCAATGAGGGATACTGTAGTCTTTTTTGAAATGTTGCAACCCTAATGACCTAGCCACTTTCCTCACCTCTTAAGGCTTCGTACATTTCAACTGAAAACAGGCCTCTTGTGAATGAACATTTGCCGGCACACCACATCCAAACCATAGCACCTCCTAAGCTAAATTTTAGAGAGAGTGGTCTGGGTGCACTTTCTTAGAAGCCTCCCATTAGTTTGCCTGTCCATCTTTGCCAGTCTGGTTCTTGGCAGGAGAAGTCTCTGAGTATGCTCCTTAGGTTTTCAGGCTGACTTGGGGTGGGATGTTTGGTGGAGTTGTGTAGGGCAGATAATCCTCTTTCATTTGACTTCTTGCCCAGAAATAGAAAACATATTAAACTGGTCTCTTACTTTTTAAAACAAATAGCATAAACTGTCACTAGATCAGGCACCATGTATTATTTTCTGTTTCCCATTAGATTGCATTTTAGAGTTTCTGGCCTATCAAGCACGAATCATGTTCAATTATTTTTCTATCTTCAAATCTATTGTGGATTGTTTTTACCCAAATCTAGGTCAGAGTTGTCTGTTATGGATAAGGGATCGGAAGCTTCCTTGCTAATTTCTTCTTAACTTGCCATCAGTCAGTATGCCCTGTGATGTAGATGCACATGGCTGGGTGGTCTCATTTATGGGAAAACTTCTCCTACAGAGAATCATAGGCACCTTAGAATTAAACTGATTATTGAGTCTCATCTCTTGCCCAGTCATAGCTATCATATTCTCCATCCTAGTCCTAAAAGGAAACTTCTTAAGATTTGTTTGAATATGGCCAAAGCCAAGGAATGATGACATGAAAAGGCAAACATTTCTGTACCTGAGTAGTTTTAACTTGTTATAATCTGCTTATCTGAAGCTCCTCCCTATTGTGTGGACATTTGCTTTGCAGAGCCATAGACTGTGATAAATCCGCTCTGTGCAACAGCTTCAAAAACGTCTGTAGCTCTCTGCTTATTCTCCAGGAGAAGCGATTGTTCCTGTGTAAATGTGGCCTGAATGAAGGTCAAGGCTTTGACTCACACAGATACTGCCCATTTGTTACATTCATACATGAGCCATTTCCTCTGAAGATCATCTTAAGGCCGAGCATTCAAGCTTTATGTAGTGACTAAGGGACATGGGACAGGAAGGCACAAATGAAGTGTGTGCAGTTAGTTTGCAAAAGCAGATGAAACCAGACCTGTGAAAGGAGAACGGTAAGTTCAAGTTGCCTACGAATCCCGCCTGGTGCCTGTAGTGCCTAGGATTTTATTTTCAGATGCCCCGAGTTTCTCTTTGTTTTTCAAGAACGAGATATATGGGATAGAGTAACTCTAGAACCGGAGCGTTTCAGGGGCACAAGGGGAATAAAATCATACAATCCACTTCGGAGTCCCATCCCACTTCCCCATGGGTTTACTCTTATCATTTCAGAATGATGTTTTCACTGCTAATTGATCTGTAATTGATCCCTGGAGGCTGGCAGCACACTAGTTACCTCTGTCCAGAAGTCGAAGGCAAGCCTGTGGTAGATTAAGAGCTTGCAGCTAAGCTGTGTACATGCACTTGATCTACCTGGGGAACTTTGGAGACAAAGAAACTTAACTTTTACAGAAGTAAACAGGTGGACGTGCCTGGGATCGATCTTCCTGACTTTCCTGTATGTGTTGTGGCCTTGCTTTTTCAAGAATATTCCATGTGGCCCAGTGCAGCTTGAAGACGAGTTTCCTTCTGAGTTCAGGTGTTTCCTTTGCAGGCCGTGCTGTGCTTCCACTCCAGCTGGGGCTGCTGTGCGTTTTCTTTGGCAGGTTCATATTCTGCTCTTCAGTTTTGAACATGATGATGACTTCACGGTTTGACTTCTTTGAGAAAGGACACTTTGATAAGCAACATAGAACACTCCTGGGCTTGTGATCCTCCAGCTGTGTGGGATGAGGAGGTCTGTGACATTAGCCTTGTGTTTCTGCACCCTGAAAGATGCTGTGTTCTCTGGGCAGGTACCCACGACTGGGTGTTGTTGCTTGGAAGTCACCCTAAGTACAACCGTTTCACGTTTGCTTGCTATCAGCTCACCAGTGCATGGAAGCAGTTTCTAAATATTTCAAAAATGCCATTCTTTCTTCTTGAAGCAGTGTGGCCTTGGATCTGCTGCTGAGTGAAGAAATGGATGTGGGGGGGTCTGCAGGGATTGGGGTGGGGGGGCTGTCTTGTTCCAGGTTACCTTCTGTATCGCTTTTCCATGAGCTATAAGGTGGCACAATTACAAAAAGTCCTTGTGTTTTGATTTTCATAATCTTTCTTAGCTTTTGAGAATGTGTGCACTCTCTAGAGAAACTTTTCAGCCACGCATTTGCAGCTTTTTGATACGTTGGTAGTGACAAGGCAGCTTGGTATGCGAAGATCCCTGAGGACCTTTGTGGATACAGAGTTCACCATGACCCCACCTGACTGCCCTTCTGTCTTGTTTCCAAGTCTTCCACCTGTCTGGACTGTCAAAAACCAGAAATCAGGTTGTGCGCCATGGGGATAGCTGATGGGATGTTTAAATCACAACCCAAATCTCTGAGAGAGAAAGAGAGAGAGAGAGAGTTTAAAAAGAAAAGAAAACAGATTTCTTGGCTACTTGGCAAGGCTGCCAACTGTTTGTTAGAGAATGGTTGGGAGTACTTCATTTTGAAAGCTTGTGAACTGGCATGCCTGCAGTGGGACTGTAGGTAAGAAGAAAGAGTGAGCTGGATGGAGGAGGTGTTAGAGCCACAGGGCATGTGATGAGGTACGGAAGGCCGCCTGTCGGGAGCAGCTGTGCTTCTACAAGGTGCTTGGCCTCCTGGTGGGCTGGCTCAGCTAGTCAAGCCTGAACAAACTACAAGTTGGACTTCTGTAACCTTTCCCAATTTTCAAATATTGGCAATAAATTCAAAAATTTGAAAGTATCAAATTCTTGGGGGCCCAAGAAAACATATCATGAGACATCCTAGTTTTTGACTGCTTGGGTTGGCCATATGGGGAGTAAGGCGGAGGGAGCATAAAAAGCTGTGGCTTTTGCATAATCCCTACAGCTACTAGAATATAGGTACTATTAAATATTTGCCGTTTTCATAGTTTACTCAGGATTCCTAAGGTGTCAGATTATAAAAACGTGAGAGTAGGATCCTAGGAAATGCAAAGGGCTTAGGCAGCATTCTGAATTTCTAGGAAGGTTTTTTTTAAAATATGTATTTATTTTTTATTACAAAGTTAGATATACAGAGAGGAGGAAAGACAGAGAGGAAGATCTTCCAACCGATGATTCACTCCCCAAGTGACTACAACGGCTGGTGCTGTGCCAATCCGAAGCCAGGAGCCAGGAACTTCTTCCAGGCCTCCCATGGGTGCAGGGACCCAAGGCTTTGGGCCATCCTTGACTGCTTTCCCAGGCCACAGGCAGGGAGCTGGATGGGAAGCAGGGCTACCGGGATTAGAACCGGCGCCCATATGGGATCCTGGCACACTCCAGGTGAGGACTTTAGCTGCTAGGCCTCGGCGCTGGGCCCTCTAGGAAGGTTTTAAGGAAGGAATTTTTTGTTGAAATCTTTAGCAAGTGAAAACAAAGCAAATTGGCCAGCTAAAGGTAAAAGCAGAGACAGCAAATAAATAAAACAAGATCAAGAAAAACAGTAGCAAGAACAAAAAACCAGAGCCTGTCAGGCTTTGAAAAGAAATCATACTGTTTCAGAAATGTATTCTAATAAATGCAAGAGTACGTAAGAAACCTAATTAAACCCTTGCCTTTGAAGAGGTTTGATTTGTCAGTAAGTGTTTTTGCATTTTGTTTCTGTGCTAAACTCTACTGGTGAGCCAGTTGTTACCGCACAAAATAAAGCAATATGGTACAGCAGAAGGAAACTTTAGATTTTAGTTTCTGTTTTCATCTCTCTGGAATGACCTCTTAATCTCACATCTGTTCGTTTTCCATTCGAAGCCTCACCATTGCTCATGCATATACTAACAGAAATAAATGGTATGTTGCCATTAAAATACTATAAATATGTGTTACAGGTGATAGATTATCTTTAAAATAGTGTGTAAGGTTTAATTATACAAAGAGCATATGTGTTCCCTTTTATGTTACACATTAAAAAAAAGGAATTGTGTTTGTAACTGTATTATTATCTGGCACAGTTTGGGAAGGGCATGTCAATCTATGAAAGAACTCCTAACTTTCCTTATGGTAGGATTTTTTTTAAAAGATGCATAATAAGATAGCTTTTTTTTTAAAAAAAGATTTACTTTTATTAGAAAGGCAGATTTATAGAGAGAAGAAGACATAGCATGAAAAATCCTCTGTCTGCTGGTTCACTCCCCCAAAGGCCGCGATGGCCGGAGCTGAGCCAATCCAAAGCCGTGAGCCAGGAGCCTCCTGTCATCTCTCATAGGGGCTCAGGGTCCCCAGGTCTTCGACCATCCTCCTCTGCTCTCCCAGGCCACAAGCAGCGACCTGGAAGGGAAATAAAGCAGCTAGGACATGGGAACTGGCACCCATATGGGATCCCAGTGTGTGTAAGGTGAGGATTTTTGCCGCTGAGCCATTGCACTGGACCCATGAGATCACTTATATTGATTCCAAACTATGCATGGACATTTCAGAGCTAATGGATACATTTCTCTTCTCACCTGACTCCAGTTTTGACATAACATGTGGTCAGTCATTTGCTCCTTCTCGAAAAATGTCGGTCTTGTGCCCCCATTCCTTGAGTTTTTTTTCTGTCTCTTAGGTCTTCATTGATGCTTTCCTCCAGCTCATCTGTAAAGTTGGGAGAGCCCGGGGCTCATTCCCACAGTGTGTACGTGTGTATGCTAGTGACCTCCGCTCAAGTCGAACTGTCAGGAGATGTGTTGGCTCCCCATCAGAACACATGCCCTCAATGTGTGGGCTTTCCTCCCCGGTGCTACCACCATCTTTCTTAGGCCGTCACACCATGGAGTTAGCTTCCAAAGTTATTAGAGAAGATCAAGACTTGCCATGAATTTCCATTGATCTTAAAAGAAAATCCAATTTTTTAATGTGTCCTTGAGGGTTTGCTGTGACCTGGCCTCTTTTGGAGAACCCAAGTTAAGAGCATTTCATTTTTGTTTTTCCTTCTTAACCCACATCCTTCTCTTGCTCTGTCTACCTCTCAGAACTGTTGAGATCTTTCTCTTATTATCTTCCTGGAATATGGTTCCTGTGTTGTTGTTTTTTGTTTGTTTGTTTGTTTGTTTAGTTTTGTTTTGCCATGGGAGTATCAGCTCATTGTTCACACATCAAATCTAAAGTCATCTCCTTTGAAAGATTTATAATGGTCGTCACTGTCACAGATGCTTCATCTTATCTGACTTCAACTTGTTAGTTTCCCCTTTGGAGTGTATCTGATTCTAAAATGATACTCCGTCTTTATCTGGGTGATATTAGTTTTCACTTTCCAGTGTATAAATTCACTTAGGGCAAAAGGCCTATGTGTCTTATTCGCTGTGATGGTCCCGTGACTTGGAACAATGCCTAGCACTTAGAAACCCTCAGTGGAATCAAGAATGAAGGAAAGGTATTAAACATTTTATTTGTTGAGACACAGAGAGAATTAGAAAGGTAAATCTCCCAACTGCCAGGTCACTGTCCAAATGCCTGGAAGAGCCAGAGCTGGGGCAGATGGAAGCCAAAAACTGCGAGCTCAAAGCTGGCCTCCCACAGGGATGGCAGGGACCTGGGTGAGCCATCACCGCTGTCTCCTAAGGTGTGCAGAAGAAGGAATAGGGATTGAGGTTGGAAACAGAACTCAAACCCAGACACACAGATGTGGGATGAGGGCATGCTCATTGATGTCCTAATCACTCGGTCACTCATTCTCCTAGGAAATTCATTTTTAAGGGAAGATAAGTGACAGTAGCTGTAATAATGCTAAAAACTATAATTTTGTTTCCTATAGGAGTTGAAAGTCAGTATTATGGGGACATATATTGTACTGTCTCTTTTTAAGTGTTAACATGGAGAAATGAGTTACAGAGGCAATGTTAAAAAAGTGTAGAATGGATTTAGGATATTTGGATTCTAGTCTTGCTTTACCTCAAGCTCACACCAGCCATTAGCTTCTACTCCTCATTGGGTTTATTTCACATGTAAAATTCTGAAACCGACAAGCTTTTTTCTAGTGTTCATTCCAATGTGTTAACCACCATTTCGAATCCATGTCACTTGTAATTTTATGATAAATCCGCGTTGTCAGTAGATGTGCCTTTTTCATAATGTGTTCCAGTTTCTTTTAAAGCCTCACTTTTTTACAACTTCCTAAACTGTAGAATGTCGCTTACCATACTCAGTCCTTTGCATGAATACAATTTTTGCCTTGAATAGTTAATTTTGTAGTTGCCTTTGAGCTAGTCTAGTTAATCTCAAGACAGGTACAGAGTCTACCTATTCAGCAAGTACATAACACATCAGGAAGAAGTAACATTGCGTGTTCTTTCAGGACATGGTTTTCATTGATACAAGACTGTGATAATGAGAACAATAGTTGTTTGCTGAGGCTCCTGAAATTATAGAAGAAGGCAGTTGTGAATACCAAAATACTGCACTTAAAAAAAAAAGTTCTTCTAGGGAATTAAATATATGCATAATTTTTACACAAATGAAATATGAGTATACTTCACAGATTCATGGAAATGGAACTAAAACATAATCTTATTTTGATAAAAGAAAAATTTTAAAATCCATGTGTAGTTTTTCTGAGTTATAAGCTAAATGTGTTTCGATTCTCTTTTCCAAGAACTTTTTAAAAGTACCTCTTAATTTCATAAGTGTCTACCACTGTACTACAAATTTTAAGAATCTTGATTATTAAAATTAAAAATACACTGGGAAGTGGGCGGGATTAGAATATAGCAGAGACCCAAAACAAATTCAGGTAGAAACTAGTTTATGAAAATTGCTGATAGCTATGAAGTCTTTTTCTTCTATTGGCAAAGCTAAGCAAGCCTTTTCATACATGAGTCGTCAAGCTCAACCTGCCATTTTAAAAGATATAAGGAAAAGGAAGAAGTGCCAAAAACCTATAGAGTGACAGGTGAGAGACAGAACTGTGCATTTGGGGCCAATGTGTTAGGTCTTAGCTCAGGAACAGATTTGTCTGTAGAATTTTCTAGTCATGTCCCTTCCGTTCTTCAGACTTAGCCCTGGCAGCAACGAGATGACCTTCTTCAGCTCAGTTATGCAAGGAGAAAAAGGATAAAGATGGAAACTTCTTGGGTTGTGGGGAACAATAAGGTCATTCCTTCTGTAAGGACGAGTCTTCTAGGAATTAACACAAGAGAAATACCTAGAGTTCAACCAACCATCCTTCACGGGATTTCTATGCAGGTATTTTTGAGTGCTTAGTGTCCACGTGATATTAGAAGAACATTAAACTAAAAATGCAGACCCAGTCACTGCCCCCCATAGAGTTTACCAATGTGTCAGATCCCCAAGTTGAGCCATAAGTACAAGTGTTTAATTCTGTTTCTGTCTTTCCCCTCTCTGTGTGTTCCCCGTCTTCTCCTCTTTCCTTCTCTCTCTCTAGCTCCCATTTTATTTCTTAGCAGACAGAGGTAGATAGAAGAGCTCTTGTGTGCTCCTCAGATGCCCTCAGTGGCTAGGGTTGGGCTATGCCACATGTCAGAGTTAGGAATTCATTGCAGGTCTTTCATACAGGTAACAGGAACCCACTGAATTGAGCCACCTCTGCTACCTCCCCGGTGTGCAGAAGCAGGAAATTGGAACCTGAACAGAGTAAGGGCTTGGACCCAGGCTCTCTGATAGGAGTTGTAGAAGTATCTGCCAGTGTGTTAACTGCTAAGTCAAACGTCCACCGCTTAACATTAGTTCACCAGTTTGCAACACTGGCAACTCTGAGACTTGAAGGTGATGATTTACTTATTTTAAAAGATTTCATCAGCACATCTACCAGATAAAACAACAGCTTTTTATTATGAATGTCTCTCAAATACAGCATATAATGAACTTACATATATTAATTTGCATTTATGTTAATTTCTAGTTCAACTCACCATTCTATGTTGCAGTTAGGTGAACCTGGCAACCTTAGTATGTTCATACATTATTTTGAGATTAGATAGGGAAAATTGTTCTTGAGTGTAAGTAAAAAAGCAGAGGGTACCAGGTAAGGACGAAGCAAATGTCAGTCTTTCATGATTTCCCACGTTACTTATATCATGAATTACTATTTGCAAAGATCATCATTATAAGGACAGACTATATGAAAAATTCTTTGTTTTGCCATATTCAAGGGAACTTTAAAAAGTTCATGGAAAACTGAATTGAAATATAAGCTTGTTTTGATGGAAAGATTTTGAAATTAATAGCTAGTCTTTTTTTTTTTTTTTGATATTTGTTTCCCATGGAATTGACTGAAGTTTCTGTTAAGCCAATCAGATTGGGGTCTCAGTTTATAACAGTATATGTAAACCAGCAACTAAAGACCCATCCCGCAATGATGATCGTTGATTGATAGAAAGAAAAGCTTGTTCTGTACTATGTAAGACATTTTCACTCACTGCCCTTTGTATTCTTACCTGTAAACCTCTAATGGAGAAGGGTGTGGGCCTATGAGAGTATGAGTGTGTGTGTGTATGTTGGGATGGGGGACTGCCTAGCTAAGTGTCTGGGAGCTATGACAAGAAGAAGATTCTAAAATGAAAATAGCCTTGTAGAAGCCTTCTGATCACCCATCTTCCTTCAAAGTGTGTGACTGTTTGTAGCCATCAGAGGGTTTGTAGTTTTTGTAAGTTTGATAAGCTCTGCAGTTGTAGCACTGTTCCTTCACAGCTGAAATGTCCAATTCTGAAAGCGTAAACCCTAACTAGTAGTTAGTATTAACTGATAGGACCCGGGTCAGGAGTCCAGCCTGGCACTGACACTGAGATGGTTGAATGGTCCCGAGAGGGCAAAGGCTCCATGAGTAGTGCTAAGTGAAGATAGCAAGCTGAGTCAGCAGCCAATAAAGCCAGCCTCTTCCAATTGCATGCTTCCACAGCTCAGACTTCAGGGCAGTGTTGCAATGGCATCTACGGGAATAAAGGTGAATGTCAGTTTCCTCCAGTGGCTAGCACAATGCCAAGGGCACCAGAAAGAGTCCGTGTTCTCCTCTACTCAGTAGGTGAGCACAGCCTGTGTTTAACCTGGTATGTTGAGTTCAAGTCTAGAGTTAGGCTTGCCTGTAAGGACCCAAGCCCAGAACTGAACTTATATCATAATCTGTGTGCTTTGAATCACGAGAACTAGAAAAATATCACCATGGGAAAGATATCCAAATCTTTTTATGAGTTAATAGCATGTCTTCAGTAAATTCATACATTTCAAAGTAAAACGCAGACAGTAGTTTGTTTTCTTGGCATGCGAATCACTAACTACAGTACACTATTTGTACGTTTTGCTCATTGGATGTAAAAAAATTTATGTATAGTGAAATTACAAAACTTGAGTACTTTCCTTTCAAATGTTGAGAAATATTCATATTTCTTTCAAGGTAAACTTGGTACCATTGTTTCAGAATAGCATTTCAATCCCCTTCCTGGGCAGTCGTTTCCAAATAAAGGCAGTCCTTAGTTTGATTTTTTTTTTTCCCTGCAGAAAGTTAGGTTTCAACGGCATATTTTCCACATTTAAGTTAGTTTTAATTTGTATGTACTTTTGTTGACTTTGACAAATGTAATTGGCTGTGTAACTATCACCACGGTCAAAACTAGTAGAGACAGGCCTTCATTTGGGTAGTTAAGAATTCGTTAGGATGCCCACATCCGTTGTCAGAATGGCTGAGTCAGGGTCTGGTTCTTCTCACCTAGCTTTCTGCTAATACACATATTGGGATACAGTAGGTGATGGTCTTAGTACTTGGGTTTCTGCCACCCATGTTGGAGACCCAAATTGAGCCAATGTATTTAATGAAATAATAAAAGGAATTTTCTTTAATCTGGACAAATAATTGGGAAACAATATCCAGGAGGGACACAGACCTCCCAACAGGATTGACCAAAAGTGATCTTTACCATGACACATGATAATCAAGCTTTTTTTCAATCAAACATAAGGAAAAGATTCTTAAATGTGCTCATGAAAAAAATCAGTTGACACATAGAGAAATGGCAGTTAAATTTACAGGAGACCTCTCATGGGAATCTTTACAGGCAAAAAGAGAATGGTGCAACATATTCCAGATTCTAAAAGCAAAAAATTGTCGGCCCAAGGTGACATACCCAGCAAAGTTTTCCTTTTTCTTTGAAAATGAAATAGAATTCTTCCACAGTTAAGAAAAGTTAGAAGCATATGCCTCTTCCAAACCTATCCTACAAAGGATACTTAAAGATTTTCTTCTAACATACAAGAGGAATAGCACCCACCAAAACCAAAGGCAAATGTGAAGAACGTCCACTAAAATAAAAGAAGACAAATCAATTAACAACCCATTGCTAAAATGACAGGACCAAATTACCACCCATTCATATTAACCCTGAATGTAAAATGGCTTTAACTCATCAATCAAACCTCATAAATTAGTAGACTGAATTAAAAAAAAACATATATTTGTTGCTTACAGGAGATATATCTCACCAACAAAGATCAGCCGAACTTGTCTCATGCATTTTGATGCTTTTTTTTTTTTAGTTTCGACTCTTCAAAACACCTTCCTTCTCATTAAATTCTTCACTGACTCATAGATATACAGTAGCATCATTTTCTTCAAGAAGGTTCTTGATTTTCTCTGTCATTTCTTCAGCGACACATTAGTCACTCAGTGTTGGACTCTGCCATTGCCTATCCCCACAATAATGGACATATGACTGTTATGAAGAACTATACTATAGCAATACTGTAGGGGAACTCAGTGGGGTGAGCAGGGGGTTTGGGAGGAGGTTAGAGAAATCTCAGGGCCTATGAAATGGTATCATAAAATGATAATAATAATAAAAAAATACAAAGTAGTATTGAAGATAAGTTTATTTAGGTACAAACTTTTCAAATTCATGTATGATAGTTTCACTAATACTTATTTTCTATACATATACAAATATACAAAAATTTTTTGTACCAAAATGAATGTATCTTTTAATTCCATTTTTCATAAATTTCTGGAGGTCCATTTATATTTACCAGTTGAGTGGCATTTAAATTATCTGACTTGGGGGTGATTTTTTTCAAGTGGACTTGGGACTTTTATTTTTGCATTCTTGGGCAGATCAGATATTTAATTTCTAGTCTTATTTCAAAAGCAACTGTAATGAATCCACTTTTCTGTGCTGAATACTGAGCGTCAAGATTTGTTGGTGATGAAGCACTGAAAAAAAAAAGGTGGGATTGGAAAAGGATGGGGAGGAAGGGTTTGGAATAACAGTAGCAACTACCAATAAATATTTCATTGTGTTGCTATGTGGAGGTGGTTACGCCAGGTCAAGTTGCTTAACAGTAAGTCAGGTTAATGCAGGGTTTAGCGAGAATGACAGACTGATGATGGGGTGAATTTCATCATAATATTGTGGTTTTGTTTTGGCCAGGGATCCAATGCCAAATGGGAGATGCTGCTGCCAGCTACTTACTGGAAAGAAACATGCTTGTCTCTTCTTGCTTCTTGCAATTTCTGTGAAAGCAGCGATGATTTGGTCATTTTATTTATGTGCATACGTGTGTCTGTGTGTACGTGCATTTATAATGGAACTGCAAGCAGTAAATAATTGCCAGATTCATTTGCTTTGTTACTTTAGCCACTTATTTAGCAAAAGTGTATTAGGTGTAGGTCAAATCTCCTCTTGGGAAACTCGAATTCAGAAATGTCAGACTCTGGTACAAGAGAAGAGATTAGTATGTGGTTTTGTGACTGTAAGAAGAATAGAGATGAGATTTTTATGTATGAGTCTCTGTGAGGTCCTAGGGGGTGACTTTCCTGCCACTCTCTGAACTTTAAAGAAGCGATTTGAACTTTGCGCTAAGAATAGAGATGAAAACAGTTCATAGAAATCTTCCTATTTAGCATTGACACTGGACACGGATGATAACACTTCAAACAAGAACAAAAGGACAGGGGGGAATCATTCGAATACTCTAATAGTAACTCTGTAGCTAAACAGTGTGTAAAAACATAGAAAGCCAAGATATTCAGCAAACGTGCCAAGCATTTTATCTACAGAAAAAGGTCTGGTTTTTTTTTCCAGCTCCTACATGTAGGGCGAGTTTCACACAACTTTTGTGTCATTGGGGGAGTATTTTTTTTTCATTATAGGGGTGGTATTGTTCAGGTTAGGTTCATCAATCACTTCAACTTTGCAAATAACATCAGTCATCTATCTTTGTGTTTGTAAACCACCTTGCTGCTTATGAATTTACAAGCACAAATGTTAATGAGCATCCCGGGGTATAGAAATGTGTTAGTACCTACCTCCAGCTCCTATTCCTGGTGTTCAAAGAAACTGATAGAGTGCCCAGGAAAACACTATGCTACTTTATCCTTATTATAATGATAGCTTTGTTGTAAAGTCATTGAATTACAGAGCCCTGGCTTCTTTCAAGATCAAATTTACTTATAATTGCAGCCGTTATAATGGCGATTTGTTAGACTTAAAATGCTAGGCTCTCCAGAATGTTGCTATTAACGAAAGCGAAGTGGGAGCTTGGCCACATGGATCAAGTCGATTTGGATTTCAGGAACCCAAAGAGAAAGACAGGCATACCCCATGAAAGGGGCCTGGCTTGAAACACCGCCCTATCCTTTCCCTCCAGAACTTTCTTTTTTTTTTTTATTAATTATTATGCATTATGTGACAGTTTCATAGACTCTGGGAATCCCCCCACCCCTCTCCACGCCCCTCCCCCCTGGTGGATTCCTCCACCTTGGTGCAGTATTACAGTTCAAATTCAATCAAGATTCTTTCCTTGCAAACATATACCAAACATAGAGTCCAGCTACTTATTGTCCAGATGGGTTGAACAGTTTCTTGGGGAGACCATTTCTGGTCCAAAGTTAGAGCTGGTAGAATATCATCCCAGTCAATTAAGAGTCCCAATATAACATTAACAGCAATTTGTAACATTATGGAATTGACATGGTTTTGCATAACCAGTATGTTAAAAACAAAACAAAACAAAACAAACAAACAAACAAAAAAAGGCCAGGTATGTGAGGTGCTTGCCAAGGAGGAAAAAAAAAATGTCGAGAAAGCACACCGAAGTTTTATTTGATAGTGAGAGCCTCTACTTCTTGCTGGCACACACTCTGAGCATTCTGACCGGGAAGCATATTTCTTTTCTTTCTTCTAAGTAAACATCTCTTTTTAAAAATGATTTGAAAATGGTTAAGTTCTGCAGAATGAAATGCACCATGCAGGATCCCAAAGCCCTGGTTTATATTTGTTCTAGCAGGGAGTTGGTTTAGAAGTTCAGCAAATGAGACTGAAACCTGTGCCCATATGGGGTGCCATGCCACGGGACAAGGGGGGGAACAGAAACTGAATCGGATGTGAGGCGATTCCCCAGAGGTGGCCTAACTGAAGTACCACAGCACCTGCCTTTATCTACGAACTGTTTAAACTATGTTCACGTCCCCGTTTAAGATTTAGTAGCTTTTCTGCATTGTTCCACTAAGAAGAAAATTAAATTGACACTTGATTTGAATTAGCTGAGTTGAGATGCATATGAGCTTTAACTTCTGTCGTTGTGGATAACCCAACAAAGAGGAATACGTTTGTCAAGCAGGGAGGAATTTAGAGGGACACGGACTCTTGTGACGGCCAGGGGGATCTTGAGGCAGCAGCACCTTCTGGCTAGCATTCGCACACATCTGAAACTGCTGCCTCAAGACCAATTTAAAAGGAAGGTAAAATGCCTTTGAACTTGAGCAGGATTGCTAAGTAGATCTAGGTTTTCTCCCTGCACCCTCCTCCCTGCTGGTGGGAGGACGTTGTCACTTATTGAAGTCCTCTTCATTTATTATTTAAAGATAGATTCATTTTTATTGGACAGGCAGATTTACAGAGAGAAGGAGACAGAGCAATCTTCCACCTGGTAGTTCACTCCCCAAGTAACCGCAACGGCCAGAGCTGAGTCAATCCGAAGCCAGGAGCCAGGAGTTTCTTCTGGGTCTCCCATGTGGATGCAGGGTACCAAGGCTTTGGGTCTTCCTCCACTACTCTCCTAGACCATAACCAGGGAGCTGAATGTGAAGTAGAGCAGCCGGGACACGAACATGGCTCTTGCGGGCTGAGGAATAACCAATTGAGCCATTATGCTGGCCTCTATTTCCTTATTTTTACCTCTGTTTTCATTATTATTCTAGTCCAGTTCTCAGCACTTTTCAGACTGATTCTTAAAAGCCTGAAGAGCAGTAATGGTTTAAAGTATTTTTCCCCCAGTAGATTAGTGATTTGGAAGAAATTGAGGTTAAGGGGATAATATATTAAGGACAGTGTTTCAGGATTTGGGTGGGGATATTCCCAAGAGGGTTCTACCTCGGCCATGACATACGAAGATGCCTGTCTCCTGGAATCCACCAAGACGTCTTTTTCTCAGGTTAAAAGTCAAAGTAATGGGGCATTGTAGTATTGATGTTCAGATTTCGGATAGGCAAAAATGAGCAAATGAGAAGGTTATGGTTTGCGTAGTGTTGCTTCCCAATGGGGGACAGACAGGTGGCAATAGGGGACACCTACTTCCCAGTCCCTGTGGATCATGGGCGTGTTCATTCAAGTCATTCTGATTTGGGAGACCTTGGTCTGGTTTCATTTTCCACTCAGGAGCCAACCTCCTTTGTCAACAGAGAGTGACTTTCTATGCAACAAAGTGTAGTGACTGTAAGTCTTGACTCTTAGGTCCCAGATCTGCCCTATGCCGTGTACGCAATCTGCACCTGTTAGAGACAATATTTAACCGGTTGTTGTGAAACTCAAATTAGATTTGCCTCATAAACATGTAAAAAATTACACAAAAAACCTGATGCATTAAAATAGTAAAAGCAAAATTTAAGGTGCACACGGGTGCAAATCTTTTCATTGTAAATGATGCCCGTGTGGAGCAACGCCCTGGAAGAACATGAATAAAGTCAGCTTTTGACTCAGTGCAGGTTCCCCGTGTTCAGGAGTGTTTTCGTAACTCCTGCCCCAGTTGGAAGAGAGTGGAGTTCAAGGGTGGAGAATGAAGCAAGTTTACTAGGACATTTTACTCTGTATACTTAATGGTGCTCAACCTGATTTTAAATAACAGATGTTAGAAATTCGGTTTTTCTCAGTATTGGCTGTCTGGTTCAGGGAAATGCTGGCTTTTCAGAAGTCAAAAATCATGTTCATGACACTGATCCACCTATTTATGGTTCAGAAGCTTGACTCTTTTGGTATCTCAATTTCTTCTGTCATGCAGTATTGAAGATTGAGAATATAAGTAGAATTTTTTTCCCCTGTAGATAACTCTGTGGTCTGTGCCCCTGGTTTAGCATCAGGAAAGCTGATTCTCTCTTTGTTTCTCATTGACAGTGTACAATGTAGCAGAGGTTTTTGCTCCTTGAACAAGCCTAAGTACTCATAGTAGTATAAAGATTGTTTGAAGCTAATTTACGTAGCGGGTACGTTGTCATTCAGTCACCACTGCGTATCTACTTTGGGTTCTGATAAGAAGTTAGCAGTCTAAAAGGTAGACAGACATGCAGCTGACCATATGGCTCACTATGCTCAGATCTCTGAGGGAATTATGCAAGAATAGTACAATTGTTTGGAAAGCCAGAGGAGAGAAAGTCGTAAGTTGACCCTTTAGGAATGGAATTTTGCTAGCAGACAAGGACTCTGGCATGCTTCAGGGACATTCTGAGGAGCGAGGCTGCTGAAGTTTCAGATGTGTGACACAGTTGGGCCCTGTTAGGCCTCATTTCGTTTTTGTTGGCGCGTGTGTTAAGTGTATGTAGGGAAGTAAGACGGGAGGGGTAGGCTGAGCCAGGTAGATGCTCTAGGAGCAAAGTCGTCAAGGGTGATTTATCCTTGCTGGTGACTTTGCATTCATCTGTATGGGTGGGGTCCATTTTATATAGGATGAGACTAAAGGATTATGTTCTTATTAAAAGCAGATGCTGCTGAGCCACTAGGGCGACACATGTGATTTGATGTAGTGTCCTCCCCTCGAAGATTGGGAAAGAATTTGCACCCACTCGGTAAACTTCTTGCCTAACAGCCCATGTCCAGAGATTCATTGCATGTGTTTCAGTGTGGCAGGGCTTGGGACTGGCTCTGTTGTTATGGCATAAACTGAGCTGTGTGCCTGGTTAAGCTGAGAGTCCTTCTGGCACTCAGCTTCCCCATTGATCTCATTTGCAGCAGTATACATTCCGTTTAAAAGTGCATTTATTGGGCATCCACTGTGTACTGAGAAATTGCAGCGCTAAGTGCCGGGGCAAATAGGATGAGTAAAGAATGGCTAAAGACTCACAGGTTGTTGAGTGCTTATTACGAATCTGTAATGCCTCTATGTGCATGAATTGAATTTGTTTGAGTATTCTGAAGTCCTCTGAAGTGGCATTGTGTTCCCTGTGAACACATTGTGCACACAGCCAGTGTGTGGAGGACCCAGAATTCAGACTCAAGTACCCGATGCCACAGTCCCAGTCATCTAGGACACAGGCTAATCTGTCCGTGGCAACCTGTGTGTGAGGAGGCAACTGGAGAATAAAGGGGGTGAAGGAGATGACACGACCTGAGAGTCTTTTCCCATCTGCAAAAATGAAATAGCTCTTTCCTCTTTGCCTATATTGCGCCAGTTCTAATCCCGGCAGCTCCACTTCCCATCCAGCTCCCTGCTTGTGGCCTGGGAAAGCAGTCGAGGACGGCTCAAAGCCTTGGGATCCTACACCCGTGTGGGAGACCTGGAAAAGGTTATTGGCTCCTGACTTCAGATGAGCTCAGCACCAGCTGTTGTAGTCACTTGGGGAGTGAATCATCGGATGGAAGATCTTCCTCTCTGTCTCTCCTTCTCTCTGTATATCTGATTTTGCAATGAAAATAAAATAAATCTTAAAAAAAAAAAAACTAAGTCATTGCCTTGCATGCACCGGGATCCCATATGTGCACCAGTTTTAATCCTGGCTGCCCTGCTTCCCATCCAGCTCCCTGCTTGTGGCATGAGAAAGCAGGACAGTCCAAAGCCTTGGGACCCTGAACCCACGTGGGAGACTCAGAAGAGGCTCCAGGCTCCTGGCTTCAGATCAGTATAGCTCCAGCCATTGTGGCTAATTGGGGAGTGAATTGTTGGATGGAAGATCTTCTTCTCTGTCTCTCTCCTTCTCTCTGTATATCGAACTTTCCAATAAAAATAAATCTAAAAATACGAAAACTTCAGGTTGGAAGAATCTATCAGAGCAATTGTCAGAATCTAGCAAACTGGAAAATCTTGGAGAAAAAGGAACACATTTAAGATTCAGGGAAGACAGGATGGGACCATGGGAGGAAAGATGAATCAGGAAAGGCAGTAGGAGAGCAAATGGCACACTGAAGTGTCAAAGATTGCAGACTGAATCTTGGTGGAAAGGCCAGTTTACACATTTCACAACCAGGGTTGCATTTGTTTGTTGCCCCTTGAGATTCTTGTATGGGAAAGAAGGCCCGGGATGAGCATTAGCCATCCTTGGGGTACCGGCTGTGTTCTGCTCATTAGCATTCAACAGCTGTGTTCCCAAGCGCTCAGTTCCACCATCAATGATCATCTTCCAGAATTCTGAGAGTGAAAACAGGTGTTGACAACAGGTTTCCACTGTGATGGGCTGGGTCAGAAGAGGACATCCGGTCATTCAATTCAGTGATGAATAAGGATCTCTCTTGCCCATAAGGGGAGTTAAAATGCACCTGCAACCACTGGAAGGAAAAAGTGGAAAGCGATGAAGCTGGCCACAGGATGAGCTTGAGACAACATCTGCCTGGAAGAAGGAGTGCTCCATGCTGGTTAAACTAGGAGCTCTGTGGTGTAGTATTGCCTCTGATTCACCAGCTGTTGTCCTCATTGACTGGAGTGAAGCACTTCTGATAGAACTGAGCTGGTGTGCAGGCTTTCCAACTACACCCACTGCTTCACTTGCAGCCTTATGTCCTTCCGGCGGCACAGACTGTGAGACTCTTGTACCCTTGTCCAGAAATTGGATTGCACTGACTTGCTACGAAGTGATGAAAGCTACTATAGAAATCCCTACAAAGTGATTAAAGCTACAAAAGAAATCCTAGCAATTCAAAGCCTTGCCCTACATTGGTGCCAACATTTTATTTTGCATTAGCTGGTCAAATATTTAATATTCCAAAAGACATTTTCAACTCATTCTCATGAACAAGGGACATTTGGCCTTGTGAGTAAGGTGCAGGTTAAGATGCGTGTGTCCTGTACTGGAGTGGCTGGGTTTTATACCTAGCTCCAGCCTCCATCTCCAGCTTCTTGCTCATGCAGACTATACAAAACTCTGCAGGCAGCTAAGTGATGACTCAAGAAATTGGGAGGCCTGGTTGAGTTCTGGGCTGTTATGACCAATTAAGAAGCAAATCAACAGATTGGAACATATGGTCGTTTCAGTACATAAACAAGTGAGTTAAAACATATTCTGTCATTTACTCATTCAAATTTGACCTTAGATATGCTAGCTGATTGCTGGACGTGGCCATTATAATCTTGGCATATGGTTAGTTTCTCTAAGCAACTGAATTTTTAATTTCACTTACTTTCGTTGACTTTAAATCTTAAAGTGGATACTTGAATCAAGCATTAAGAAATATTTAAATGAGTTTCATGTCTTTTTGGCATGTGATTCTACTATTTCACATGTCAAAGAAATGAAATCTAAATGCAGAGCAAACATTTTCAGTAAAAATTTGGTGTATGAATGGAGTGCAAGAGTGTGAGAACCGAATAACGAAACTATTGGTACAACTATTTTGTTAATAGTTTTTTGATATAGTTTATGAATCAAAACTGTAATCTTTTGGATATATTGCATAAAATGTTAGTTGTGAAAAGTCATCTCAGCTTTTTTTTTCGTTTTCTTCCTGTATGAGAATATCAAGCTTGCAAATATCAAGCACTTGCATTCTCGTTTTGCTGCACAGCACTTGATCAGACGCTGACTGTAGAGCTCATCGGGGGTGACTGCACAGGGGCGTGTAGGTTACTGCCTTGTAGAGCATGGGGTTTCTCTGTGGGGATGGATAAGACTTCTTCACCTCAGATTCAGAAAGAGGCTGTGTAGAAAACTCTTGGCTTTAGATCAGGCCTGGCAACTGGGGAGGTACTGATCAGCTTGGCTAGAAGCCAAGCAATCAGTGAGCACATGGGGTCAGAATCTGTTGGCAGATGCACCAGCCTGCAGGCAACTGGAGGTTGATGGCTGGGACATAACAGGATGGCTCTTCCGTATGAACCAAGAACTCTCTTCATTTGACAACATGTTAGGTGCAACAGGATGGATAGTAAGTTTCGGAATTGTGATGCCAGCTTGCGTGCCTGGCCCCTCTGTGCTGTCTAACCTTGAAAAGAGACAGAAGGCCCTAGGGTTGACATTCCTGCTGTCTGCTTGAGAAGGTGTCATCAGAGAATCGGAGGTAGAATGAGAACCATCATTTAAAAAAAAAGATTTGTTTTTATTGGGAAGTCAGATATACAGAGAAGAGGAGAGACAGAGAGAAAAATCTGTCCACTGATTCACTCCCCAAGCAACTGCAATGACCACAACTGAGCCAATCCAAAGCCAGGAGCCTGGCGCCTCTTCTGGGCCTCCCACACGGGTGCAGAGTCCAAGGCTTTGGGTCATCCTCCACTGCTTTTCCAGGCCACAAGTAGGGAGCTGGATGGGAAGCAGGGGAGCTGGGATTAGAACTGGTGCCCATATGGGATCCCAGTGCATGCTGCGTGGGGACTTCAGTTGCTAGGCTACTAAACCAGGCCTGAGAACCAGCATTTGTGATGGACACAAATAAGTTGACCCATCTATAAGGAGCTGGTCACACGCCAGACCTGCCCATCTGGTGTAAATCTAAATGAAACAGAAGTGATGAGACATAGTCAAGGCCCCCAACTGGAATCTCCACGTGAAGAGCTTGTCTCCCTCCATGAATTACTATGTGTTGACAGTTGATTGAGTGGGTTTTGGAGTTCGCTTTTGTCTGAATCCAGTTTTGCCAGCGACTACCTCTGGAACACAGGGAAAACAAACCTCTCAGCTTCCTTACCTGTAACGATGCCGTCTACATGATGCCAACCAACTTCTAAAGTTGATGATTATGTTGATTAAAATCCTAGACAAATTATTGCTATTATTGGCATTATATTTATTTTTCCTTTGTCTTTTAAAAATTGCTATGTAAATGTGGAGGGAGAAGATCAGATTGGACTGTGACTTGCAGGTTAGCACTTAAAAGATACTTTGTCCAGTGCAGTCAATGGAGATTTAGCCCTACTAGCTCATCACGCTGAGGGAAAAAATCACATCATTCTTGGTTCTTCTTGGCCATACACTTTGGCAAATCCATGAGCATTGCAACTTTCCTCTAAACTTATTCTCACATTTGTAGTTCTGGCAATTTATAGAGAAAAATGTAAGGAATGTTTGTGTTTAAAATAAGCATCTTGGAAGAAAAAGCTCTAGAGAGGCGTGTTCTCTTGAGTCATTGGGTTAAAGGTGTCAGCCACACCGAGCATCTTGACATTTAAGTGTTCTCATGATTCCTACTCAAATGAAGCACTGTAGACTGTGCCAGATGAGTGCTGTGGGTGGTGGGAAAGCATTTGTTTGCATGCATTTTGACTTTGGGTTAAATGATAATTATTGTGGATGGTGTTGTAAGGAGAGGACAGTCATAGACCTGAACTGAAGCCCCAGATTAGCCTTGGAGGTTTTGCTTTATCGCTGTATTTGAAGTTGCTCTGCTTCTCTGAAGAAAAGGAAGTGATACTCAACATTCGCTGTTGTTAGGAACCTGGCAGGTGGTCTACAACTGATTTGTAGGTCTTGGCGAGCAAATACGATAACCCAAGCCACTGCATTACTTTTCCGTCTCAAGAAAGTACATTTAATTGCATCTATGGATTTGAGGATACACTGGCTAAAATACCAGGAAAATCTGCATTTTGTAAGTAGGTATATCAAATCCTAAGGGGCTCAGAGTCCTTTGGCTAGGGTACAAACAAGTCAAGGTTTTAAGAATTCCTTTTGTGCTGATTTTTTTGAAGTCAAAACAGTGAATATTTGTGTGTATGGCTTAAGTAGGGTGTTTGAGAACATCAGGCATATTTTTGGGCCCTCTACCTGACATCATTTCAATGTTCTCAAATATTTTAAATATGCATTGGTATAGAAATAGTGAATTAACACTTGTTCTCAGTGCACAGTTGACTGCAGAGCAGCACGTTGTGGGAAGCCTGGTGCAACCCCTCTGCAGGCTCCGTGCCTTTACTAAGCTAGATTCACTGCTCTGTACCTGGCATATTTTTTTGCTCATACTTGATGGTACTAGGTGTGTCCATGCTTAGGCATGGCAGAAGGAGTGAAGCTCACAGATGCCAGTGCATGACTAATAGCAGTAACATTTCAGTTTGATGAGTGCCATTATTAATTTATGGTTCATTTCAGTTTGTCCTGCTAATTAAGTGCTTGCTACTTATATACTCTGCCCTCCTGACAAGAGCATTTCCTTGTAGGCCCATATTCTAAATTGACAGCTCGTTGTCACACTGTAGGAAGCTAAAAATGACTTTTAAATAGCTCCTCTTCTTGCCCAAGTGGTGGTGATTAGTCCTTGTTGATTTAGTGTATGTTAAAGCCAAGTGTCAAATGTTTGATGGTGACATGGTAGAGAAATAAAGGCCAAATGGTTGTCTGAGAGGTGGAGATCTCTTTTATCACAAAATTAAAATCCCACTTTGTATTCAGTTCTTCATCCGTAAAACTAAATGTTCGAGCCAGGCTTTTTAACATCCCTGCCCAAATAAATAAATAATCTGGCAGGACATAAGAGGCAGCCAACTGAAGTATATCATGGACCTTGTTACCTGTGTGTTGGTCACAGTTCTCCAAAGCAACAAGACCAGTAGAAGACGTTTACCAACTCTTGATAGCTGTGTGAGTTTATGTTCACATGTAGCATGCACTTCGAAAGTTCATCAAAGGGCCCGGTGTGATAGCCTAGCGGCTAAAGTCCTAGCCTTGCATGTGCCAGGATCCTGTATAGGCACTGGTTCATATCCTGGCTGCCCTGTTTCCCATCCAGCTTCCGGATTGAGGCCTGGGAAAGCAGTGGAGCACGGCCCAAAGCCTTGGGACCCTGCCCTCCTGTGGGAGACCCGGAAGAGGCTATGGGCTCCTAACTTGGAACTGGCTCAGCTCTGGCCATTGTGACCACTTGGAAAGTGAATCAATGGACAGAAGATCTTCCTCTCTGTCTTTCCTCCTCTCTGTATATCTGACTTTACAATAAAAATAAAACCAATCTTTTAAAAAAAGAATGAAAAAAGCATATTTTAAAAGTACGCTGCATGGATTTAAAACCATTATGTCCAGATAAATTGATCTTTTAGTTCTCCCTTTTTGTTAATTTTTAACAGATACTCATATGCAAAGTGTGTGTGTGTGTGTGTGTGTAAGGGGGAGGGAGAGAAAGACAGAGAGTAAAGTATAATTAGGAGGTGCTTGCCTGATTAAGGAGCCCAAGGAGTCCTGTGTTCTTCCCTCTTGCCCTGTACCAACTGGAGACCCAGGAAGGTTGATGGCGTTTTCAGTCTAAGTCTAGATGTCTAGAAACCAGGGAGCCACTGGTGTACATCCTGGTTCAAGGATAGAGCATCAGTGTCCCAGCTTATGCAGAAAGGTGGGTGGGGGAACATTGCTTCTTGGCCGTGCTTTCTCTGACACTCAGGATGTCAATTCTTCCCTTCAGCCACACAACCATAAGAGGGAACACCTAAGACTGTACAACGGTTGATGTTCGATAGGTAACGGACCATCAATACGTTATGACTTATGCTATTTCAGCTTACGGTGGGTCTGGCGGGAATTAGCACCATTGTAAGTGGAGGACCATCTGGATAACACAGCTTTGTAGCAAGAGCTGTGGTAAGATTGGGAAGAAATTATTTTCTACCCAAACCTACTAATGCCCTGAATTTTGGCACACAACAAAGTGAGGAAAAAAATAATTGAATACAACCAATCATTTGGACATGTTGCTTCCTAGGATTTTAACTTGTAACTCTCCACTTTGGTCTATCCCATTTCTGCTATAAAAACCTACCCGTCATTACAATTTATGTTATTAGATGAAGGAAAACTCGTTCTTTCTCTAGAAGGCTTTTGGTTCCCTGCTTATAGGTCTCAGTTACCCTTAGTGAATCTCTGAGTCTTACTTCGAATACATGGAAGGCATTTTCAAAATCAGGTTAGTGTGGTGCATTGTGTCTGATAGGTATCCCGTAAGTACGTATCTAGTTAAACTTATTTTAAAGTTCAGGAAGCAATAACGATATTAAACAAGTGTTGAAAGGTCAACCTCAGCTGATGCAAGTCCTCGCCAGTCTGAGTATTTCACAGAGCCCTGTTAGACTCTTTATGCATAAGCAAGGCCATTCATTCTGCAAGGACCTACTGTACATCAGTGAAAATCGAAGTGTTCTGCCAAATGCTAGGGCTAGTAACAGGAAAAAGAAAATATCTTCCTTCCAGGGATACATGCTGCATGAAGAAGCCTGACAGGCAGATAGTTAAGATCTCTTTAATGATGGTTGTGGTACAGGTTAGCACAGGATACTCTGAAAGTAACCCAGAAGGAAATACTTTCAACCATGGAAGTGTTAGGATTGAAGTTGTCTCCTGAGGTCCTCTGTCAAGAGCTTGGAACATGAAGAAATCGGTGTAGCCAAATGCGCTATAAGGCAGATGGGTTTGAAATGATTGCAACGAGCAAGCTATGAGGAAATGAGCTTCCAAGTGGAGCTGCTGAAAAATGGTGAGAACTGACCATCTCACAGAGCCTTCCCAAATCTGCATCATACATGGTAGGTATCATATGGGAACATTTGTAAAATCTTTTATAATTTTTCTCATTTCAAATTTAGTCATTTACAGTACCCAAGTATCTATGTAACTGTGTCACATAATACAATGTAATTAATAAAGTTAAATAATAAATAATTAAAAAAAATAAATAGGTAAATATCAGTGTGCACACTGCCTGCTTCCTTTTCTCATCATGGCTCTGATAATATTTAAGATATATTGATACTATTTCAATAGTATGGTTTGTACAGAACCTGTGGCTATCTATTTCAATGGGGCTGCATTGTATCACCTGCCCTCAGGAGAATTCTAGCATCAACATAACTCTCCTCGGATCTAATCTTCACCCAGGATTCCTGCTATTTATTCCAGTAGAATAAGTAATTGGAAAGTTTGTGCAAAATGAAGAACAGACTTGATGTTATGATGTTTTAAATGACCTAGATGTCTGTTTTCAGAGGTTAATGGCAAAATGCCTTAGTGCTCGACTAGAAGTCAAAAGGTTCCCTAGAGGCCATAGGATTTTACAAGTCATATGGGATTCCAGACCCTTAGAAATTGTCTTTTCTTGTTTGAAGCAAAACATTTTGTTGAAGAAAGGGTCTCCTTGGGTAACTGCACAGAAAGTGACCTAGAACATTCATGAGGCAAATTGCTTCACTCACCTCTTGGTCTGAGACATACCTTCTGGCCTCAAGCCATTGACATGCTCAACCCATATGCTTATAAATCAAAGAAATAACAGGGCCACAGAGTTTCAGTCTCCTGTTTTCCAGTTTATTGGACAATTTCTACCTTCAGTACTACACTCTGCTCAATTGAGAGTAAACAGGAGCCTTACTTACAGCCCTGGGATTATTTAAAGAAGTGAATTTTGGTAGGTATAGCTTGGAAAGCCAACATGTCACCATGACTGCGCAGTGGATATTCCTGTGCCAGGAGCTCTGCTAAGTGTCTGATGCAGATCGGCTCATGCAACCTTCAGGTTCGATTACTGTGCCCATTGAACTTGCCTGAGGTGGCCTGCTGTTCACAGGGAGGCCAGAATGTTCCATCCTGGGTCTCTTGGGATCCAGCAGCTCTGCTCTGAACTGTTCACCAACATGTCTCCTTTTGCCTCACTTCATCTTGTTGAGAAAGGCTGGATAATTAATGATTGTAGTTATGAGGGGATTTTTCTTTTTTTATTATTATTTTGGGAAAATGTTAAGGCCTTGAACTTTATGTATTCTGAAATTACCAGGCGCACACAGTGCCCTTGAGGGAAAAATAATTTCTGTTATCATTGCCAAGGCTATAGCCAAGGATTATTTATTTATTTTCATTTTGTTTTATTTGCCCTTTGAGATTGTATTTTCTCCACTCATCAGAAAATTGTGTGTCATATGAAGATTGTGTCTCTTAACTCATTCAGAAATGTTTGCAGTCGAGTGAGAGAGTGATAGAGGGCCCTCTCCCCAGCCCTTGAATTCCTTGTGTAGGTGATGAAAGCTCCAGGGATGTGCCATTCTCTGTCCTACTTCTTTCCTCTTTCCTTCTCCTCTCACTGAGAACGCCACTGGTCAAGTGTTTAATCAGCCCTGACTAATTTCTTTGTGATGTCCCTAAGAAAGAGAGAGAGGGAGAAAAAATAAAAATGTGTAGACCCTCCTAGCCAAAAGTCAGCCTGCTGACCGATGCTTCAGAAGGGAGTCAGTGCTGAAAAGCACATGGACATGGGTTGACCATCTCAAGGCTCATGTGGCTCTGATTTTTAATGATTGTGTGTCCAGATCAAATCACTTAACCTCACAGTAACCTGCATCTTTCCTCTGGTAAAGGAGACTTTGGACAATTTGGTGAGGTTAAGAAAACAATCGATGCAGATTTTTTTTTGGGGTATTTTGAACAAAACATGAAAAAGGAAGCTTTACTTTTAAAATTACTAACTTAACTATTTCTCTTCTCACCAAAATATCTTGAAAACCACTACCACCACCACCACTCCCTTGTTCTCAGCTTGTCTGTGTGACCATTGGTGTGTCTTGGACCTCCATTGCAGGCTCCTTGCTGTAACCCGTTCTTCTGCTTTCTCTCTCCTCTTTAGAGACTGAAATGACACCAGATTAGTGTCCATTCTTTTTTTCTGAATGAGTGGTTAGTAAACTTGCTTAATTCTGTAAGCTCTTCTGGGGTACTACTCCAGAAAGCATTAAGCATGGCTGCTCAGGGCCTGAAGAAAGTTGGAGCTACTAGTGTGGGTTCCTGGGAGTCCATGAAATCCAGGCAGATCCCTCAGGCTCCCTCTAGTCTATAGTTTGCTTTTCCTCATGCTGATTCTGAGCTGCTGAGTATAGCACTGAAGGAAGTCTGTTAGGAGTGAGTCTGGCAGATCAGCTCTTTTCTGGGATCTGTGACCGAGGGCAGCTCCCTCTCCCATGCTGATGGTTTTGAATGGGCCAGAGGGATCTCTACAGGAACAAGGGAGGTGTCAGGGCCAGGGAGAACCAGTGTCAGCCCCCTGGGTGTAGTCACCATGTCACATTTCCATGAACATTGACACAACAGACTCCGGGGGATGCCATCCAAAACACACAGCCTGCAAGAAAGAGGTTTGATGGCGGAGATGGGCTGCTTCCTGGTCTTGAAACTGAGAAAGTGTCAGGTTGGATGACAGTGATGATAATGTGTTTTCTCTCTTTCTGCAACCCCTAGGCCTGGGTCTCCTGTAATTAACTGTGGTGGGTATGCAATACAGGGTTGAGGGAGGCCCAGTGAAGTGACTTGGCACTTGTCTCTGTAAAACCCGGAGCCCACCAGGAGCCCTTCCTGTAGGGCTGGCAGGAGCTGCTCCTGGCACACTCATTCCTCAGGTCCTCTTTCAAATTTTCACATGCTCTAACCTGCACGTTTTGTGAAGTACCACTGTGCTGGAAGCCCCCAGACAGTAGCTTCTGAGGTGAAGAAATCACACTCAAATTGAGAAAACATTTGGTTTGCCTCAAGCAACTGTGTTTGGAGGACAAAGTGTCAATCTCTCTCCTGCTGGCCCAAGAATTTGGTGCAGTATTTTCCCCCCCAAAGCCTAGAGGCTCACTTCTCCCAGAGCTTGACCAAAGTAGCTGTTTGCTGAATATTTCAAGGGGTGATGATGCCACAACTCCAGTGTTTTGAGTTGCAAAATTCTCCTGCCTTCCCCGCCAAGTTAAAGGTTAGAGTTCAGGAAAATGAAATGTTGTGGAATCCCAAGCCAAAGACCTTGCTACACTGTTGACTTTCCTCTCTTTTTCCTTGGTCTTGAGGTGTCCACATGCAACGGACGGCCTTCACCCAGACTTCACTTCACCTCAGGAGTGGCTTCTTACCACTTAATCATTCCTAGATTTTGAACTCATTTTTAGAAATATAGAAGTATGGGTTCATTGTAAGGGAACATGGGATACCTGTGCAGATTTCATACCTTCTCTCTGTGAAAACTGTATTTATCTTGCAATAACAAGAAGAAAATGCATTGTTTTTTCAACCAGTTTCATTTGCTCACACAGCTAGAGCTTGCCAGCTTAGCAACAGGCATTTTCTTGATTTTGAAGCTTTTAAATCTTGATTATGTAGAGACGTAATGGTCCCCGGAAGGAGGAAAACCTACCCGAGAACAGAGTATTTCTCATGTTTGAGAGAGAGAGAAGATGGCTCAATTTGAGTACTGCCTTATCAACTTCCAAGACCAGCCTTCCATCCCACGATCATGATCATAGCAGTGGGGGCCATGGAGGTTAGAAGCAAAGACAATCATTAGTTAGATTTGCAAAACTAGGAGAGGAAATCGATATATATGATGTAGCTGAGTTGGTCACAAAGGAGGTTTCTTTCCGAATGAGTCTACAGTTCTTGGTCATTGTCTGTGATTGATAGAATTAAGCGTGTTATATTCCAAAGGATAATGTGCCGTGCTTCTCTGTATTTAGTGAATCACTCCCTTCCCTCTGCGTGGGGAAACAATGCCAGAATTTGCCTCTTTTTATATTAATCTCAGCTGAATTGAACAATTTCCCCACTCTGTACAAAATAATGCTATTTGTATTCCATTGATGCACAGCTTGAAGGCATCTAATTTTTTACAAATACAGATCTGGGACTATCTTAGATGATTTATACAATTTCAGGATTGGCCACAGAAAACCAAACTCCATTAGGCCATGGGCACTTTGTTTTAAGGTAACGTTGTCACTCCTAAATCAACTACACCAAGAACAGAGATGTACTTTGTGTTTATTTTTTAAATGTTGACTTGTCTTATTAATTAGATCGCCTTGGCTTTCACATTGCTTAGAAGGATTTGTGTGGGGAATGCAGGCCTGCCACTATGCTTTTAATGCTGTGATCATCTCCATCCTAGATGGAGCTGGAGGGGATTACGTACTGTCCCAGTTCAGCCCTGTGTTAAGATCACACTGCATCAAATGTGTGAACTTCACCCCAGGTGCCATTTAGACAACAGAATTAGTTTTAAGTGACCTGAAACTCTACTTCCTTTGAATACTTGGGTAATCCACATTATTTTCAAATTTCCTCTCTTCGCTTAGATTAATTGTCCCACAGTTTAAATAGAGGAACCTGAAATACAAGTTAGACAATGACATATTCTTTGGATATAATCTTGTCACTCAACAAGTACTTAACGACTTCACGCCACTGGCTTTGGCTTTGAATACCCCAGCCCTACTCCATGTGCTGGGCTGCACATGCCACACAGACTTTCCCTCTTCCTTCTCTCCTCCCTGGCTTTCCACTCTTCTCTCCTCCTTCCTTTTCTAAGTCTCCTCCTTCCTCTTGTCCTTCAGTAAAATCAGATTACTTTAAATCACTGAAAACGGTGTTGCCACGCATAGGAAGAGGGAGCTATTTTTCTTTTTTCTAGAGAACAAATTAAAGTTGGCCCAAGGGACAAGTAGAATTGAGACAAATAAAAAATAAATACCTTGTCTTAGAGGGATTTTAAGGAAGTGTGGGGAGTAGCAACTTCATTGAGAAAATGAACCTGAAACCTTTTGTGGGTATTATTAGCAGTGACCAAGATAGACAAAGTATTAAGTTCAAATATTAAAAAAAAGAATATTTCAAGTGTAATTGTTAAAAAAATAGGCTAGAATTTTTTTTTCTCTTCTCAGTGGTATCCTTTGTAACTTACCTAAGAGCTGGTTTCATTTCCTTCCTCTTTATGTTGATCCCTCCACAACTGCTTTAAAAAATCTGTATTTCTTTTGCTGTCTGCTTTGATTATGGAGTGTTCTTGGTTGTTCCGATGCTGGAGACGCTTTTGTCAGTCTCAGAGTGGATGTCACTGAGCTCCGTGGGACTCAGAGACCTTACTCCACCACAGGCCCATGCCGTTGCTGCTGCAATGGCTGGCTTCTGCAGCCCCATTCCACACGTTGGTCTGTGTTCACAACTACTTTGCACTTCAGTTTTTATCCATCTTACATGTGGATGCAGCCTTTGTGGCTTCTGAGATTTGGATTGGTATGCTGGGGACAGACAGGGGATCTCCTCCGAAAAGAGAAGAATCTATACAGGAATGAGTTTCCAGAGGGGATCCAAGATGGGGTTGATTCGTATTCTTACCCAGTGTCCACTGTTCTATCACCTACCTATTACTACAGCAGAAAATATCATATTATAACTTCGAAAATTAAGCGTAGTTGCCTGACTCCTTTTATGTACCATTTTCGTTTAAATTTCCTTTTGTTTTTCCTTTTGAATAACTGGGAAACTCATCCTACCAATAAAACATACTAATGCAATCTGAAAGTAACTACCAATTAACACCTGTTTGCTAAAGGCCCATTACCAAGCGTTCAAGGTTTTTGGAATACTAAAATTCAGTTTCTTTCCTCTCAAAGCAAAAGAGGAAATATGCAATTAAAATACAAGATATTCAGTACTCTGGCAGCCTACATTTGTGTACACATTGTCATAAAGCCCTTTTAACGATCATGATGTTTTAAAAATGCAAACATATCACACTGAGAATTTGTGCGCTTTGCCCAGCGTCCAAGCTAGTGACCGGTGCTGTTCTGCAGTAAGCATGGCCATTCTCCCCTTTTGTTCTTCTGCACTGCTTATGGCACAAAGCAGTCCAGCTCCCCATTCTGTACGTAGAGGGAATCATGCTGTGGTACCTACCATGTAAAGTAAGAGCAGGCCTGGACAGCTCCGGAAGTAACTGTGTTAATCTTAGAAAACCTACCTTGGTGTTAATCATTTTCAAGATTGTGACAGAGCTACCGGAGTTGTGCAACAATGAATGTTATTTTCTCCCCCCACCCCCTCCCCCGCCACCAGGGTGCCAGGGATGGTATTGTCCAAAATCAGATGATGAAGTCACTGTGTCTTCTGATGTCTGCAGAGTTCATGCTTGAGAGTATCTGCCAGATGTCATCAGTGATTTCGCTGTGGTTTAGATGATATTGAAACTTCTTTGTTCCACCGCAGAGAGGAGGGAACTTGCATCAAACGGTCTTCTACACCAGATAGGGTTAACTAGCGTCAGAAAGACCTCTGAGTCAAGCGTTCATTGCCTTCGGGCCTCCTGCTTTAGAGGGTATTGCTTGGTCCTTGTTTCGTATGAGTTTGTCCCCATTGTCTAAAGGTTTTAGAGCCATTGGGACGTCACTACCGTAAACCTGTGCACAGTTCTAGGTCCTGTTCCAGGTACTTAGGAGCAGGAATCTGCCTCCTTGACGCCGCGATCCTCCTTTGTCCACTAGAGGGCGAGATGCAGTTCTGGAAGGCCCGAAGTTTTGCTTTAGGTGTCTTGCCCACTGAGGAGCCAAAGACCAAAAGACACAGTAACGTCACCGTTGGGGGAAGTTTGACTCTAGGTGCATTGCCTGAAATATTTTCTTTGACATCCATATGCAACTGATTTTTTAGTTGTTCAGTATTCTGTAAAGATACACATCTTTCAAAAAAGGCTTTTCTTGACCATCTTACCTCTACTCGCCTGATTATAATCTCTCAGTTTACGTTATCTGGTGTTTGCATCATTCAGTATATGAATGTTGATTATGTAATCTTTTGTTTTCTTCCATGATTATTATTCTCACTGAAACAGAAACTTCCTGAGGGTAGGAAATTGGTTATTTTGCATAGTCATTCTGTTAGCGAATCAGAACGATACTCGTCATGCGGTAGTTACTCAATAAATCTTTTTTTGAACAAAAAACTGAAAGGACATTGAGAATGTGAAATGCATTTTACCATTTGAACTTAATACAATCGTTTTTCCCTTTACCTATCATTTTATTTGTGGGGAAATAACCAACAAATTAGTAAATTAAAATTTTAGAAGCACACAGAAGTGGAATAGTTTAATGAGAGAAATATGACTTTAATTTTCTAAAAGTAAGTTATTTAGTTAGAGCAACAGTTCTGTAAGTTTTATCAGTAGGTATCATGTTACAACATTACATTAATAATGCATGGTTTAAAATTTGACATCCTTGCTGGAAACCAACAAAATGTAAAACTTTACAGCTCTGTGCCACTGTCTCATAACCACACCACATCTGCTTCACAGCTTTCTTCTAACTGGTCAGCTCCCTGGTTCCCCACTGTGAATTAGGTGTAGTCTCTACGACGGGCTGTTGATATCTGTGATCTGTCGATAGGACCCAAAAGGCTGGTTTCAAGCAAATAAAACTTCTCCATCAAATAAAAAAATAATGCTTTATTTTGCTCAAGCAGCTATCTGGAGCTAGTAGGATTTCAAAAAGTATGGTAGCTCTTCTGTAGAATAGGCGGCAGATGAATAACAATACTAAGCATTCTCTCTGTAATAACAAATTATTGGATGAGTCAAATGTAAACAATAGATTGCTCTGTTTAAGCACAAAATTGTACCAAATTTTCAGATTGTTTGTTCTCTTTTATACTCTGATTTCTTGACTAGAATTTTAGAAAACTTCTGGGTTATTTTTAATGGCTAAGAAGCAGCATTTGAATACTACAGTGTTTTCATTAATGCTTCTTTGTTTTAGCAAAAAGAGCGTATGTGTCTGTTAGGCAGTTAACTCATGTATTTTTTTTTAAACAAGGCAACTGTTTCTTATTTTTACAATGAAATAAAAATCAGAGGAGTATTTTTTGTTTCAGTCAAACCAATTGTATTTCCATTTTTTATTTTCTGGTCAAAAAAAGATACAAAACAAGGACTCTTAGTTATTGTATTTTCTGGCAAATTCTTCATTCAAATAATGACTTGAGTAGTATAACTTACAAACACTTTTCTAAATATTAATCTTGCATCTTTAGAGAATGGCTTAAGATAATTTATCAGAGGGAGGACTGACCTCACAGTCACTCCTTTTAGCTCCCTTTACCCAACTTTTCTCAGTTGTGAAGTCATGTTAGGGTGCAATATAAAACTATCAAGCAGGAGGAATCACAATTCCAGATCTCAAGACATGCTACAGAGCAGTGGTCATCAAAACAGTCTGGTACTGGTACAGAAACAAAGAAGATTAATGGAACAGAATAGAAACCCCAAAAGGAAGCCTGCCCATGTACAGCCAATTAATCTTCCACAAGAGGAGTGAAAATAACCCAGGGGAAAAGTTTGTTCTCTTCAACAAATGCTGCTGGGACAGTTGGATAGGAGCCTGTCTCTGCAGGCTGGCCCCTACACCTGTCACCTTATACAAAAATCATCTCTAAATGGACCAAGGACCCAAATCCGCACCCAGAAACCATCCAATTATTAGAGGGAAATATAGGAAGTGCTCTCCAAGATATAGGAATTGGGAAGACTATCTAAAGTACTTTTAGTGTGCCATTCTTGAATTATTACTTTAAAAAAAAAAAGTTGTAATTTTGACATTTGAAAATATGGCTTAATTATATAATGACTGTAACTAAATAAGCGTATTGTATTTTTTAAAAGATTTATTTATTTTTAAAAAGATTTATTTTATTTTTATTGGAAAATCAGATATGCAGAGGTAAGAAGACAGAGAGGAAGATCTTCTGGCTGTTGACTCACTGCCCAAGTGTCCGTCATGGCCAGAGCTGCGGTAATCTGGTCCAGCCCCCTGCTAGTGTACCTGGGAAAGGAGTGGATGATGTTGGGCCCCTGCGCGCATGTTGGGGACCAGGAAGAAGCTTCAACCCAGCTCTAGCCATAACTACCCATTTGGAGAGTGAACAAGCAGATGGAAGAATTCTATCCTTCTGTCTCTGTAACACTACCATACAAATAAAAAAAGAATCTTTAGGAAAAAAAAAAAAGATGTTGTATTTGTTTGAAGAAGCCGACTGACAGAGAAATGGAGAGTTTTTGATCTGCTGGTTTATTCCCCAAATGACCGCAATGGCCAAATCTGGGCCGGGTCAAATCCAGGGGCTGGGGACAGCATCCAGGTCTCCCGCATGCATGGCAGGGGCCCAAAGAGCTGGGCTTTGGTGCAGATACGGAATACCGACACCACAAGGATCAGCTTAACCTGCAGCTCCTCACCAGCCCCTCAAGGTTTCTTTACGTCATTGCAGATAAACCTTATTTGTTCTATCTAGTTGGATTTATCAGGTTTTCTAAGACTCCTTTTTGATTTAGATGAAGATCTTTCACTCAAAGCTTATTTTTAGAAATCATACTTATTTCTTATGTGAATGTATTGGTTTCATTTGTTTACTTTTCATTGAGATAATTTATTCCTTTCAAACCAATCACAATATAAGACATCCAAATGACTTTCACCTTAGTTTTTTCGTCCCAGTTGGTGTTCCAGCACTATTTAAGAAATAATTTGATTTTCCTCCCTGACCGAGGATGGCATGTGTTCAGTCATACCGTGTATTCTTATCTTTTTGGGGTTTACTTCTCACCTTTTCTTCTATTCCATTGATACATAATTTTACATGTTTGCCACAAGTTTATGTTTTAATTATTAACTTCAATATGTTTAAATCATTATGTTTCATTAAAGCATACATTTTTACATTAATGCCATAATTAATTTTCTATTTTATACGTAAGTCCGTATACATTTTATAGATTTTTCATTTATATACTTAGCTATCTACCTATGCAGATGATCGTAGATTTGCATTTTTGTTTTCTCATCTCGCCTTCCCATGTATAGTATAAAAAAAATTGGAAAATTGTGAAAACAGTGAGATACAATTACAAATGAAGTGGTAACTTCACATAATTGTGAATTATTCTATTCTTAGCAAGTGAGATTTAATGACAGAAATTACAGTCTGATGTGCACTTGGCACTTGAGGTGTTTGAAGTTAATGGAAGATTGATGACTTTCAAATTCTGTACTTACTGGAGTAACTTTTCCTGAATATGTAAGATGTAAAACATGTAGAAGTTAAACCAGTGAGGAAAAGCATAGAATTTCTCTTGGATAGACTGTAGTTCTATGAAATTGAATTCTCAAGAGTCTTGTCTTTGTAGTTGACTCTTGGCAGAAAATAACATCAGATTACCTCCAAGTTCTTCTTTAAAGAGCTCAAAGATAAACATGTGGGACATAGTTTAAAAATCTTACTATGATCTTTACGGTCACACATCCTTCTGGTCCAAGAGGTCCTTTTCCCATTTTCCAAAATATATAGAGCTTTCTATTTATACCCGTAAAGTGCATGGTATTTAGCACTAAAACACCCCACTGACCTTTTATGGGCACTGCAACCCTGTGATCAGACAGAGTGACTTGTAGTCAAATCTAGATGCCAAGTTACCGTGCCACCTTCTAGCCACCAAGCCCTGTAAGTAAGCATTTTTGTTTAGTAAAATTACAGAAGAGATATTGTTGGGTAAGTTGCTTTGTTCTATTTCAGTGACTGTAGTTCATGTAGGAAAATGGCTGTCCCTTGGTTTTCTCACATGCTTACCCCAATTGTTTGCATGAGTGTTTTCCACTCTTATCCCAGTTCAGGCTGTCTTGTTCAGCGGAAGGGAATTAATGGGTTCTGTTTTGTGTACACATGTATAGATTGGGACTTTGGAATTCATGAAGACTCCATGGGGATAGGCCAATATTAAGATGAATTTTGAGAAGAGTTCTTGTACATAGCCTTCTCTTTCAAGCGTGCTTTGTGAGCAAATTTGTCCTTATTGAGAAAACAGAAGTATGTACAGTGGCAAAATAAATGTAAATCAAAGCATAGCCAATATTATTCTCAATTAGACCAAGAAATAGTGATGTCAGTTTATGTCAGATATTGTTCATGGGATATATATAAATTTCCTCCAAATATTCAGTCCAAAAGACAGTCATATTTTTATATTATGAGTAAACCTGGAATATTTGCTACATTTCCTTGGTCAAATAAAAGCTCTTTTAAGATAAAAAATTTTTTATCCTGTCTTTCCAGCACAGTGCCTGCCACTCAGTGCCTATTGAGTGACTAAATAAGATGAATGAAACTCATTCCCAAAAAGCTTGTTTGAAATGAATAGGTTAAAATTTTCCTGGAAATAGATAATGAATATGCATGCCCATATTCTCTGATCTGCTTTGAGAAGGATACCTTAGTAGCTCTTCTTACCCAGTAATTGTTTGCTAAAGTAGGCAAGAGGGGGTTAGAGATATTTTTCTGAATGGGTAGATGTAGAATTCCAGCAGCGAATTACAAATATCTGCCTCTACCTCTGGTCAATTTTTAATTTCTTAATGGGCAATAGAAATAAATGATAGAATGCAACATTTCAGAGCATTGTGACTGGAAGAAATCAGAGCGACCATCAGGACAAATTGGAAAATACCACCAGGGCTGGCATTGCATTGTGGATGCGCTGTTGAATCCACAGCATGCTTCTTTCCATATTGCCATCATAATTGTTTAAAGCTATCCTGTTACACACTTAAGCTAGTAGAGATCCTCTGTTACAGTCAAGGCTCCCAGTTAATATGTTCAGGCAGATGTGACGGCTAGATGTTGCGACTTTTCTCAGTTACAACAGGCTTGAATTTTAGAACTAGTGCAGGAGCCCGTGGTCCAGGAAGTTAAATGACTTTGTCAACTTTGTTCCAGAGTTAAGACTAAGGCTTTGGATTTCTGATTTCTCAGCTGCTGGTTTCCCACTGCATCCTGTGGCAGCATGTCATGTGAAGTTTGTCTAGTCCTAGAGCAGTTGATTCCTGGATGTTATTAAAATTTGATCTGTGGGGGCAGTTGTTCCTGTGGAGCAGGCTAGGTTGCTATTCTGCTCCCAGCATCCCATACCCAAGTAGCCATTTGTGCCCAACTGCTCTATTTAATTCTTCTAATGTGTCTAGGAAGGCACCGGAGGATGGCTCAAGTACTCAGGCTTCTGCCGCTTTGTGTGGAGACTTAGTCGGAGCTCCAGCCAACAGGCTTTAGCCTGGCTCTGGCCCCAGTCGTTTGGGCCATTTTAAGAATAAACGAGTACATGCAATCTCTCTATCCCTCTTTCTCTCTCTTCTCCCACTCTCCCTGCCTCCCTCTCACCTCCCTCCCACTGTACTTTTTCAATCAAGCAAACCTTTGAAGAATAAATTAAATGTGCTATTGAAGAACGTTTAAAAACTTGAGGCATAGTACAATTCATGATGCAACTTATTTTCAAAACGGCACAGTTACACAGCAGATAAATATATAAAGAGAGATTCCATTCACTAGTTCAATCCTCAAATGGCTGCATCTGCCAGGACTGGGCCAACATGAAACCAGAAGGCATGAGCTGCTCCAGGTCTTGCTCGTGGATGCAGTGGCCCTAGCATGTGTCCCCCTTTCCACTGCTTTCCTGGGTGCATTGGCTAGGAGCTCAATTGGAGGTGAAGAAATGGGGACTCAAACTGACACTCAGGGATGCTGGCATGGCAGGCAATGGTTAAGCCCCCAGTGCCACAGTGCTAGTCCCTCATGTAGAAAGTTTTATTGGTATACTTTGATATCATCGTTGTCTATAGTGCGCCAATGGCATGAGGGGTGATTGCATCAGAGGCCATAAGAACTGCAAAGCCTAAACTGTTTAAGATTTTGATCTGCACAGTAAAATCTTCTAACCCTTATTACAAGGTAAGAATAAAAAAAATCATAAAAAATAACACTGCCACTTTGTGGTAAATTACTAGTAACATATATTTTCTGCAAAAGCTAAAAAAAAAACAAGCTTTTCATTGAGAGATGTAAATGCTGTGTTTATAAAAAACTAAAATGTATGCTTGCATTAAAAATGCCAGAAACAAAAGGGATTTCTAGGAAATGTCTGAATTCCTGGACTCAGAGATTTTAGTTGCCACAAAGACATTGTGGCTTAAGTAGCATTGACTCAAGATGAGTGCTGCCTTGGGCTGTGGCGTTGTGAACCATGATGCAACTTGAACACTTACCAATAGTCCTTCTCTTGACAGGTGGAGTGGATCCAACAGCAAGTGGTAAAAAAGCGGACAAAACGGGATTATGACCTCAGCCGTGCCCAGTCTACCTACTTCAACGATCCCAAGTGGCCTAGCATGTGGTATATGGTAAGGCCTCTGTGGAATCCTGGCTTGGGGCCACGCCATTCAGTCTTGTGCTGTGTTTTGCATTCTATGTTGGGATTGGGAGGACATAGAAATACTTAATAGACACACTTGGTTTTTTCCGTTTCAGGATCTAGACTTGACATTGGTCAGTGGCCATTCATGTTTCTAGGTCTTTGATCTCTAAGGAGAAAGAGAAGGCAGCTCTGATTTACAAATGTATGTGTTTCAGAACTCACTTTGTGTAGTAGAATGCTTAGTTCAGATGATAGGAAAATTTATCAAGAGGCAGGTACCACCAGAGTTGTCAATAATGGGGTTCAGCTCTATGACACATCTGCCCCATCCCGATAGGTGCCTGGTTTTCTTACTGGCACTTGGAAATCCCAGAAGTGACTGCTGATGAGTGACAGGATCCAGACATGTAAGGGCTGCCCACTCCGGTAACAGTTTACAAAACTGGACCTGAGAGAGATGGCTCCAGAAGATTTGACTTATAAGTAGTCCTGTGGTTCAAGAAAAGACTTCAGGGAGGGCAACCTTCTTAACATGTTGGGAAAAGTGACTCACTGGTTCTCTGGACAGTCCCTGCTCTGAAAACATTTCTCTGATTGTAGCATGTTCATGATCACTAAGAAATGGCTTACAATTTATTACTTACTCTTAATAATGCAATCCACATGGCACTGATTGACTCTATTCTCTATGAAATGTCCTTTCTTCTCTCTTTTGCAAGCATTTTCATTGCAGAACATCAACTATGTATTTCCCACGTTCTACTTTTTTATAATCTCTCTCCCTGCTTCTCCGCACAGTGTCTCAGACTGAACAACTGACACCCATCTTTAACATTCCCCATACCTGCTTTTTGCTTCTCCATCTGCTTGTCTTTCATTCCTTCTGCCTGGGCTGTACTCTCTGCCCTTCCTCCTCCTCCTTATGTCACGATTTTCCTGCCATTTAAAGCCCGCGCTCACCTGCAGAAAGCTGTCCCTGCCTTGTCTGCCATCATTTCTTACTCCGATCAGTGCTGGGACTGTGTGCTTATTTAGAAGACACGGAATACGCTTGTATGAGTCCTAACAGTTTTCTTGCTCACGTCATGCCTTAAAGTGAAAAACTGTGGAAATATTTTGGGTCCCAAAAGGAATTTTAGATAGAAGGTGATCTCATTCTTAAGGCGAAAAATGGATGAGGGGAGCCACAAAGCTGACGTGGACATAGGAGTCACCTGAGGAGACAGTGAGCTACATCACACTGAAGGAGTGTGAACCAAAGGCTGTTGGCAGAAGCTAATGGACTCTGTCTGCGCTGACAAAATGATGAACGCATAATGGGATTAAGGGACAGGTTTGAAGTCAAGATGTGCCTACACCACTGTGTAAGACCAGGGTGAGGGAATTCCTGTTGCCTTAAATTTGTCTTAACAGCAAGGAGCCCAGATGCTGTCCACGCATGTCCCAGTTTCTACTGGAAGTGTGTGGCAGTCTCCCCTGGCCCTTCCATCACACCAGTAGGGCAGGCTGGACTCCTGAGGGAAGCAGAGCCAACGGTTAGCCTGGATGGTGCAGGTCTCACTGCCTGCCTAGCGAGACCTCCTCACTCCCACAGTCCCTGTGATTTTTCTGAAAACTGCTCTTTCTACATGAGACAAGGTTGAGATAAGAGCTTTTGTGGGGCCGTTTAAATGTTGGATTTTTAGAAACATGTATGTGATGTTAATTGAAATAGGTGACATACTTTGAGTGCTTGTCTAACACAGTGCAAACAAGTGCTTGGTATGAATATTTAAGATCACTGAAGCAAGATCACCTGGAGGTGGTAAAGCTGAGATGCCACGGTGGGTAGGTTGACATTGTAGTCTGCAGGATGACCACAATATCCCGTCCCCACCTTTCTGTTGTTTACGGTTGGTGAGTTCCTCCAGGAACTTCTAATCTATCGTTAAGAAATGACCAAAACACCAGGCAAAATGATTAGTGCCTGGTAGTAACCTAGAGATAAACATACTACTCCAAGGATCCCTATTGAATGATTACTTTACCCGTAACGAAAAGGATGGGAGCTAGCTTAGATGTCTTATATTTATCTTCCAGGAATTGTATAGCAGAATGGGAGCTGGAATCCCTTGCCTGCACATATGGGTCCCAATGCCCATATTTTACTTTGGTTAGTAGGTCCATGACTGAGTTGATAAAACTGGCCTAAAATATGAGTATAAGAGTATCTGGCTGTTAAGCATGAGTTATCTATTGCCGCTTAACAAAATATCACTGGGCTTCATTTTAAGAAACATTAGCTCATAGGATTCTGCAGCTCAGCATTTCAGACAGGACCAATAATGATGACTTTTCCTTAGTCTACAATGACCAGGGCTTCAGCAGGAAGACTCAGTGACTTGATGAGCATGGCAACTCCGCTTTCAAGGTGGCCTATCACAATTGATTCCCTTAGGTGTGGACCTTGCTATAGAGCTTTGAAAGTGACTTCTTAACATGGCACTGGCTTCTCCAGATATGCGGTCCAAGAGATTGTTGGAAATGATGATATCTTCTGCACCTTAATGTCAGGATTCACAGGTCCCTTCATTACTAATTCACTACTGATTTTCTGTCTGTTCCATGAATCAATGCTGAAACAATCTGAAAGCAAGCTACACAAGGCTGTGTGCTAGAAGGGGAGAATATGGAAAGGGCCAAAGGCTATAGTTAAAGCATGTTTTGCAAGGGGAGCCTTTAGCACAATGCTGGATACTGGCAAACCCTCAATAGGTTGTAGCTGTTATTCTCTGCCTTGTTAATTATAATACATGGACTTTTCTTTTTCTTGATTGCTTAAGTAATTATTAATCAAGGAAAGGTGACACCCATGTGTGGTGGGATTCTCCAGGATGCTCTGTGGTGACGCGCTGGAGACACAGCCGGGGCAATGTCTTTCTTTTTCTTAGCCATGGACACTGCCTCTCTTTTTTTCTTTTAAGGGCTGCTTGGTGAACCTCCATAGCGTCCTGCTTCCAACTCATTAGCCTGGGTCTGTTCCTGTCATCCTATATTTATTACAGGAGAACAGAGATTAAAGAATGGCATGAAGTGTGCCTGAGTGTCTCTTTAAATTAATTTAAAAGCTTTGCCCATGTTGCTCCTCCTCTTGGAAACTAGTGTGCAAAACCATTCTGTTTAGCCTTGAGTTCTGGGCAGTATATTCAGGGAAATGTGAATTTCTGAGTGTTTGTGATGGAGAGAATGGCTATATAATTACTCCTCTTTCCTGACATACTGGGCTCAGGTTTCCAGGAGTTGGAGGGCCCAATACTAGAAATACAACTCACTTCTCATTCCACAGCAAACTTCTGCTGTCTTTGCCAGGCATAGTGCCAGATACCGAGGGTTTAGACAAGCTTGATTTGTGCCTCCGAAGAAAGTCAGGAAAGCAGGAGAGGCGACTGTGTAAGCACCAAAGGAGTTTGCTTGGGGAGAGACCTTTTCCTCAAACTTTTTCTGATATCATGTATATAAATTGCATCCCTTGGGCATTGGGATGTAGTTTTTTGCAGGTTTACTTCTTCCATTAGAATCTCCCAATGAGTTCTTAAACAAATCCAAACTTGGGACCAGCTATCACAGAATTTTGGTGTGGAGTGAGGGCTATGCAATGGGCTTTCATAACTCCCTGGATGGTTTTAATGTTGAGCTGGGGATAAATTCTCAATCAATGAATGAGCAAACTGTATTGAAAACACTCTCCTGGGTGATCATTTCTGTGAAAGCAGGGTGCCTGCACACCACTTAATGAGTTCTTAGCATGTATGATTTTATGGCCAATGTTCTAGTGTCTTTGGGACTGTTATTGTCTTCATTATATAGATGAGGTAGGAAATCAAACCACGCAAAAGTTGAATCACTGGCCCAAGGCTACACTATTTACCAGGGGCAGAGTCTGATGCTCAAACAAAGTCACTGTGTTCCCAGAAACCTAGAATTCCAACTCCATGGTTCTTAAACTAACACATACTGGGAGAACTTAAAACAGATGATTGTCCACCTCCTCCTCCTCTTCCCCCAGCACTGTCAAGCTTCTAACAAGGTCTCAGCCCAGTCTGTTACTGGGTCCAGGTACTGTTTTGAGAACTCATTGATCTGTCATTAGGTCGGGGAAGCAAAGCTTTTAAACTCAAAGGGCTTTTTTACTTCATACGTAGTCAACCTAACTTTGATCCTGTATCTTTTCCTTACTGCCCAAATTTTCTATTTGGGAAACTGGCAGTTTTAATATGAGAAGATATTTTCACTTTACCTGCACTGGCTGAAAGTACTTTTGGCTTATATATTCTTTTAAGCTACTCCAGAAACATAAGGTACTTGATAAGAAAAGATGTGAGTAATTGGTTCCGTTTTGGGGAACTCAGTGTAATAGAATCGGTGTAAACGTACCTAGCCGATACGATGGAACATTTTTATAGTGCTCAAGAAAATTCAGTTTGATTCTTGAGAACAGCAAGTTTAAATAAAACTTTCTCAGGGATTTTGGAATTCCAGTTGAGCAAATTCAAGGAGCTGGTTAAATGATTATTATAAAATATAAAAAAAGCTTAAAAGCACAGTTACCTGCCTACCTGTACCCAAACTAAGAAATGGAATATCATCCCCATAATTAAAATATCCTGCGATGCCTGTTCCAGGGACATTCCTTCACACACTCCAGTGATGTCAGAAAGGCTGAATTTGCAACATTTTGAGGGAATTTTTTCTTAAGGTTTAAATTTTTAAAAATATCATCGCAAGACACACTTTCAGACATGAAGCTTGGACCATATGTATGGATGTGTATATGTGTATTTTTTGTTCTATTTGGTGCAAGGCAGAGCTATTTGGAGATTTTGCTATTGATGGTCAGACTGTAGCATTTAGTATGATCAGTACCCTTGACTCATACCTTGGCCAAGTAGAACTTTCTGTGATGAATATTGGGTGGCCTATTTAATATGCAGTATTTAAAGACAGACCGTGACAAATGGGCTCATTTTCTGATGAACTACCTTGGATTTCATGAAAGCTCTCTGGGTGGTTTTTTGGAGGGGAAAAATTGTATTTTTCGATCAGTAGAGTGAAAATTAGTGAGTTCAGTTATGCATGTGGGACCTATCTGCCAAAAACTGTGAACTAGCTGGGATAGTAATTGCAAAAATTATTTTCAGCCACATGGTTTTTTCTCAGCCAACTGGATGGTGTTCAGGACTGCGAGTTTGAGGCATTGCTGTTTCTGTGGTTGGCACACATTTTCTTAATGATTTACACTGTCATTTGACTCTAATAAAATCTGGTGGAGTCTGTGGCATTATTGTCCCGGCAGCTTGGAAATTATCCTTTTGAGACATCCCATTTAGCTGTTTTAATTGAAAATGCAACATGGTGGAAATCTGCAACCATGTAGAACATTCTAATGCAAGCAGCAGGCCTGAGAAAGGGCAGCCCTGAGTGAGGCTGTGAATGGTTTACTGGAGACACAGCTTTGGTTGACTAGTTTCTGCTGCTAACTAGCTCTGGCCTTTAGAAGGATATCTGATCACTTAACTTCAGTCCATCTGAAGCCTAAACAACAAAGAAAGAGGCATCTAGATTGGCTGCTTTCTGAGATCATTGCTAATTGGACTTCTTTCAGATGCTCTTCATATTGCATCTAGGGAGACTACACACCTGTCTGGGTTTTGACCCCTAGCTGTGAGATTCCTCTCCTTGCTGTCTGCCATGCTTGCATCACATTACTGTTTCAGACTCAATATGCCCCCTTTGTTGGAGGTCCACAGGACCACCCATAAGTTTGGTGGATCAGTAGGAGCACCCACATGACTCATCAAGTAGTCATAGCACTGCTGAGAATTCTTTCAGCAAAAGGTTGGAAAGCACAAGGACCAAAAAAGAAAAGGCACAAGGCCTGGAGCCCAGAGGAATCCCGACTCGAGAGACTTATCTCAGTGAAGTCACACGGAGTGTGGAATTCCTGCAGCACTGTATTGTGCAACATGGGAAATGCTGCCCACTAGGAAAGCTCGTTAGAGACTCCACACCGAGAGTGATTCCGTGGGGATGAACCTAGGGGCCTTCTTGGCCTGCCATTGTTTTTCAAAGTCCCACACTCACAGAAGGAAAGCAGGTATCCAGCAAAAACCATATTGTTGGTATAAATAACTTATGCACAGTGAATCACTTTTTTGAGAGAATGGTGGGAACCTTCCCCAAATCCATGTTCCTAGATGCCAGTTAATACCAACCTCGTCAACATGCTTTTCAGTGGCTAACAGTGTCGGGCCTCTTCTGGTAATTCTTTCCTTTGCTTCTCTAAGCTAAAGAGATAGTGTAAACCCCATCCTAGACCTGCCTATTTGAGCTGTTCCTTCTCTTAATGTGTGGATGGAAACCAGGACATCATCTTTGACTACCGCTAAAAGCTAATCTGTCAAACGAAAGCTAGTCCACCTTCCAAGCCAATCGGCAATTCTCCTTCCCCACTGGCACCACTGTCATCCAAACCATACTTGGCTTTCCTTCAGACTAACACAGTTTCCACTTTCGAACTCCCCACAGTCTTCTGCTTCAGTAAAATCTCAAACTGACCAGTGGAAGAAAACTTCCCCCCTCTTTACCTGCTTTCCATGGCTTAATACTTAGAAATGACTTTACGTTGTCTTGATACCAGAAACCCCGGTCCAGAAACTTGCCGTTAAGGGTTCCCACGGTTTGCCCCACACTTTCTGCTCTCAGCCCACTTGCCTAGTTTTTTATTTGTAGAAATAAGTTTCTCCCCCGCCCCCACAGATTGTTTTTTCCTTGAAATTCATTCATTTATTCTTAATTAGTTAATTAATTATTAATTTAATGTATAAGGCAGAGTTATTCAGAGAGGGACACACACACACACACACACACACACACACTGTGATTTTCCTTCCACTGGTATACTCCTCAAATGATTGTGATGTCTGAGGCTAGACCAGACCAAAACCAGGGGCTTAGAACTCCATCTGGGTCTCCCATGAGGTGGCCGGAGCCTAGCCGTTTGAACGATCTACCTCTGTGTCCTCAGGCACATGAGCCTGACACTTGAACAAATGCTCCATTATAGAATGCCACCATCACAGGCGGCTTAGCTTGCTGTGCCACATCAGCCCAAGACATACTTTATTTATGTACTCATTCATATGTTCACTTATATTTACCAAAGATTTATTCCCCCCCAATACCTACGGTTTCCTGTCACCAAGGATAAAACATCAAATGACATATCCATCTTACCTTATTTAATGAAACTTAAGAAGAACATTGTATGAGTAAATGTTTGGAATACGTTTAGTCAGTTTGATCAATCAATTTGTTAATGCTTGTCTAGGGAATTTGCATAATGGAACCATATTTGGTACTTGTTAATTAACTTATAATGTTTATAGTAATTATGATTTCATTGTCCCATTTAATAGTTATAACAGAAGTTGGCATAATCAAGAATTTGAAGTAAAACTGCACATAATTATTCAAAGTGCTTTCAGGAGAAAATAGTAATTAATGTTTTACTAGGAAGGAATCGTGTTGGTAACATCCATTGCTTCCAATGCAAATTATTGTAAGTTTTGTATTAATTTCCTGGAGAAAGATATACCTATTCCATAAGTTTATCTTCTCAGCATTGCTTTCAGTGAGTAAGATATGTGGGTAGTCTGGTCCCTTGACCCTACTCTGGCATGATGAGTCAGTCTGTTACTCAAGACAGGGCTGTTTCTATCAAGATTTTAACAAAGATATTTCTTTAATTAATAACTCCTTTTCTGGTGGAGAGCAGATAAGACCAACCCTTGAACTCACTTAATCTGTGACTCTATTCTTAGACATGTTGATTCAAGTGCTTTTATCAAACAGCTTCTTTGAATTTCTCATTTCTCAATTCACCTTTCACCAAAACTGGGGATTTGTTTCTGATAGTGACTTGTCTCTCTTCTAATAAGTAAGGCTCTTTTCAGTTCGATGTCTACTGACATAGACTGAGGAGGCAATCTGATCCAGGATTTCCTCACTTCGCAAATTTACAAAATGAATTGGGCTATTTCTAAAGATGACGATGATGCCTTCAAATGTCCTGTGTTCAGAATCCAAATTCTAAAACTTTTCTCAGACAGAGGCGTCTGGCTGGCTTGTTTCATTTGGGTTGCCAGAAAATTCACAGAGTTAAAAGAGTGATTCTTTTGATGAGAAAGGAGAAAATGCCTACATTTTCTGGAAAGTTGAGAGTAAGCACTGTTTCTGAACAGAGTGTGTATGTGCACCAATGTGCTTTTTTCAAGTTCTCCAAAGGAAGGGGACCTTTGGTAGGCTGCCTCAGTGTGGGCAGGACTCTAGACTAATCCTGAGTACCCCAATAGGCACACGAAGAGCTGTTGTACAACAGAGGCAAATTATACTGAGATAAGTAGACTAAATTTACCTTTCTTGGGAACCAAAATCAATTACTTACTTGCATAGGTCCAATGTAAATTTGAGTTCAACATGCAAAGGCGTTGTTTTTATATGGTAGAGAGTACACATGAATTCAGAAATGCATTTAATGCTTATTTTTCCGTAATTAAAAAAAAGTAAGTCCCTAATGGGTAGCTCAATCTTTTCGTTTATGCCAAGGGGAAAAAAATCAGCTTGTCTGGAAGATGTACATTCAGATCTGTGGTACAAGCTTTATGGAATAATTTTAAACGATTGCTTGGAAGAAATGTAGCTTCCTAGTGAATTTGATCCTTATAAAAACTCTCTGGGTATGGAAGTTCTGACCCAGACATACTAAATTAGTATGTCTGAAACAAAGCAAAGAAAATTATGCCCGGGTAACATAGAACTGTGTTGTAATGATCTCTTTGCATGGTTTCCTGAAACCTGGTTAAATTAGTGTGTTAAAAAGTTGATGTTTGGCTTTGTTACCTCATGATAGAGAAACTATTGTTATTTTTCAGCAACATGAAGGAAATCCAGCCAGACTCTGAGCAGAAGTAAATTAAGCATGAAGTTTGTTAGCTCATCCCTTTTCAGCTATGTTGTTTTACACCCGCATTCTCATTTTTCTTCCAGACCTGTGACCAAGCCTGTTACAACTATGCATGCTTGAAACAGAATCTGTGCATGTTTTGGCAATAGTGTTTCCTTTGAGTCAGGTTGTCTTGAAGGTGAGGAGGAGTGTGCGAGGGTGCCCACTGACTATCAGAACGGGTACGCATTGCAACTCAGTTTTCAGGTACAGACAATACAGAGAATAGTCAGTATCCACTGTATGTGTTTTCAGGTACCAAAAATGTACTCTTCTCCAGTGGCCTTTTCTGTGATGGGTTTTTTTCACTCAAAAATATGAATTTGTGCTTCATCAAAAGCCTGTGTTATCACAAGTTAGGAATCACATCCAATTGCCCATTCCTCTGATTATCTTAAAGCAAATAATCCGTGGAATGTTCCGAAATGTATTTCTGTTAGATAAATCATTTTTGTCATAATAAAACCACATCATTATCACATATTAAAAAGTTAATAAAACTTTATTTATGTTATCAAGCATTCAGTCAGTTCTCTCCTGCTATCACATAATTGTTTTATTTTGTAATGTATTTCAGTCAGTCTCACTTAGGACTCATGTGTTGTGAGGAGGTGTCTTCAAGCAAAAAGTTTCTGGGAAATGTCTATTATGAAAAAAACTGTACTTGGATTTCACAGTATTTTGGTTATTAATTTGTCTTTCAATTCTGTTTTTCATGACCTGTTTGAAGTGCATTCTGTTAGTCTTAAATCTCTTCTCTATAGATTTCTCTCTGGTTTTCCATTCAACATTATAGTTGAAACTTCTAGATTCTTTCAAGCTTTGGGAGCTACATTCTCGTGGTGTTGTTTTGAAGGCTCTATCTACAATTATCACATTTGGGTGGGTCAGAACAAGGCTCACATTGAGGCTTTTTGTACGAGAGAGGAGAGACTGTATCCAGTTGGTGGTGTGGTCTTGGGTCCAGAGGTACACATCTGCATGCCACTCTTTGGTTACATCCTTTAAACCTCATTGAAGTTTGAAGAGCATTATTCTAAAATTGTGTTTGAGGGTCCGACAGAAAGATCTCTTTTTGGCACTGACAGTGTGGAGCCCTGGTTGAAGCTAGAAGCTGGAAATTCCCATGTGAGCGGCAGGAACCCAATGACTGGAAGCGTCAGCGCTGTTTCCCAGGTTCCGCCTTAATGGGACGCTGGTGTTGGAAGCTGGGGCTGGAAGTCAAATCCTGGAAGCTTCAGCGTGTAACATGGATGTCTTCACTGGGCTTTAAGCCAGTAGTTTATCCCAGTATCCACTTCTGCCACACAGCATTATTCTCTTTCTGTTGTCTTTGACATTTACCAGCAAAAATACTGTCACAAGGAAAAAATGTTCTAGTTAGAAGCTTTTCCTATTTGGTAGAGTAAGATATAGTTTGTGTAGGAAAGGCAAGATTAATGCTCAATTTTCATTTTATTCCTTATGAGCTTTTTCATCAACATTCTCCAAAGGCAATCAATGAGTATTTTTTTCTAGTTTGATTCCAAATGCATTGGCTTAACATATATGATATGCTTTACTTCACTGAAATGATAAAGTTTATTTGTTCTGAATTATCCCATCTTTGGAGAGTGACTTCTGTGTATTTTTGGTGGGATCTCAGTGTTGTTTTTTCTGGCATGATACATGATATTGTGCTTATCTTGTATACAGAAAAGCTTCAAAGATTTCATAGAAAATAGAATTTAGTTCTATTTTCATGCAAGATGTTTTGAAATTTTTGTATATTTTTTTCATCATATGCTTTTTCAGGAACATTTTTTAATTCCTTTATGTTTTAAATTTCTGGCATAGAAACAAACATTTCTTCTCAGAACTGTTTTTTTTTAAAATTTATCCTAAATACCACAATATGTACATTGAGATTTTCATTGTTATTGGGCTACTGTTTAGGACTTTCCGTGAATGGAATACCATAAGTTCATATATATTTCCAATGTAAAACCAATTCCCACAGAATTCTTCAAATTTACTTTGTTAAATATTTTATCTTCATTCTGTTTTTGCTGTAAGTCTTTACAGTAACACCAACATAATTATTCTTTGATTGTTGTCTCACACTACCACTGTATGTACAGACACTCCTTCACCGTAACACTGTTGCCATCCACCATGGGATCACTGCAACTGATGTAAGTCTTATAAAGTTATTAAGTCCTATGCACTTCTTTGCATCCGCTTGACCTATGCCAGAATGTTTGAAATGTCTTAGAATATTTCTCTCCACCAGCAATTTTAAGTAAGTGATGTTATTTCAGAATTTTCTCAAGGGGAATCATCCTCAGCTTGATTACATGGTACATGATTTTAAGCCTGTCATCACAGTTTATTATTACATTATTATTATTATCATCATCAACTTGTTCAGCGTGTGCTCTGTATGTGGTCTTTGGAGGGTTAGCAAATGTCACAAAGATGTGTTTTATCCTAACTTTTCTGAGTAATTGATGGAGGAGATGGAGCCATCTGGTCTAGCAACCTGATGCCCCAGAAATAAATATTCTACATAAATATTCTATTTTGAAGAGGTCTGTGCAAAATAATGCATAATTATTTCCCCTCAAGTGCCTACTTCAGGAAACTGTGTTAACTTTGCCATTCTTCATTAGCTTGAAACACAGGGTAAAGCAAGACTGGAAATATTTCTAATTATAGGATTTTGTCCAAGAAAATGAAAGATTAAAAAGATCTGCAATGATCAAACCTGATTCAATTTGGGCAAGGGAAAGAGTGTGGTGAAGAAATCATTTAAACTAGTTGTACACTCTAATGAGCATTGACTCCATTCTGCTCCCCCAGGACTCAAGACGTAGGCTGCTCAATAACGGCATTAGTCTGTAACACAAGGAAGATGAAGGAAAGAAATCAGAAATGTAATTTCCACAGGGAAAAAAAAGAAATTGGTAATGATCTTAATCATTCTAATCATTCAGCAACACTTACTGAGTTTGTCCTGTGTATCAGGTAAAATTCAAGCTCACATGTCTTGCTTCTACCAGTTCGTAGTTGATCTAGGAATATGGGCATGCACAAAGCCCAGCGAGATTTTAACAAGTGTATTGAAGCATTTGGGTGTTATGATTTTTTGGTTGGATTACATGGGGCTCGAACCTGTAACACACAAACAGACGTGCGCTATGCTGAAGTTCAGTGAAGTCACGGAAGATTTCTTTGCGGGCAAGTGAGTGATTTCCATGTCATCATTATGAAGATTGTTTCCCAAGCAGCAATATTTCTGAGAATTCTTAATGGGAAATTTCAAAATCAAGTTTATTTTGAACATACTGATTTGAGCACACTGAAATTGAGTACTTCACTATGGGACGTCTCAAAGCTTTTTATTATCCTGCTACGCTCTGAGAATGAATAAGAAAAAATAGAGATCATGTCAAACCAGATGTTTGGCATAAGCCTGTCTCCTTATTGAAAGGATGACGTTTGGACCAAAGCATCTTCCCAACATAGTAACCTGCAACCCAACTTGTAATGTGAACACAATCTAATTTTTTCTAAAGTATACCGTTGTAAGCCAGCAATCTGTTTCCACCAACAAAGCAGTCGTATTCCACCCAATCTCAGGCTTCCATGTGGTCAAAGGTTGATCCATGTGAAACTAATGTGTCCTGCAGCTAAAGGGGTTTCTGCCTGTCCCTCTTTTTGTCTGCCTGTAAATACAGCCTATACACGTCATGGGGCGAGGGCAAGCATTAGGAACTGGTTTCGGTGTGAAATGCTGCTAGGTTCTACAATTTTTTTTTTTTGGACTAATGTTAACTTTGCAAATTTAGCTGTTCTCAGTTTTTCTTTAAACAATTAGCAGCATCTGTTCTCTCATCCATTTGTACAGAGAATTTACGTTGTGTTAAACAGTATTTAAATTGAGGGTGAGTTACACACAATTCTATTACTTTAAACTGGAGGCAGAGAAGATCAGCTGGGAGAAAGCATGAATGGATGGGTTCCTAGAGCTGACTGGCAAGCCCTTCTTGATCCAGGCGGTAGCACAGTTCTCCAGGAACCTGATTCTACCCTGCATGGGAGTGTTATCTCTCAAACTGCTGGCTTCTCTCTCAAACAGTCTGTTCTTGGTTCTAACAGTCTGTTCTTGGTTCTAAGAGAGGTGTGGCCAGCAGTTCCCAGTTTGAAGCTAATGGAGAAAAAATTCACAGTGACTGCCTTGGGATGTGGAGAAACTTTGGGGCAGTACCAATGTTCTTCTCCATCTCTCCTCATGTCTTTTTTCCTAATCCTGCTTTTTTCTGACTACTGAATCTTGTGTCCATGTCAAATGGTGTCTCTGGGTTAAAGTGACTTCGAGTTTAGTATGCAAGGAGTCTAAAACACTGGAGTCTAAAGTTGCAGTGGGAGGGTTAAGAAAAGAAGTTACCCAACCCCAACAGAAATCTTGCGATGAAAGTAGGCATCCCTGGGCACATGTGTGTATGCTCTGAGGAATGGCAGCTGTTGCGGGTGAGCCCTCAGCAGATGGCTTTCCAGGAGAGCCAGCTGGTGTGCCACATCCACAAGGCCAAGATCTGTGCTGGGTGGTCTGCAGGCACTGGCGTGGCTTCCAGAACAGTCCTGGTTCTGCTGGATGCAGCTGCCTTTCTGCGCATCTTGCTATGGTCCATTGTGTCAGGAGCTCTATGCTCTGTACTCTTGGGGGCCTAGCTTTTAGGTCTTTGTTTCGTTTAATTGACAGGACTCCCTTCCCAACTTTCTTTTGATAAATTTGAAATCTGCAGATAATTTGAAAGAATAACATCACGAGTACATACATTCGTGTACCTGAATTCACTGTATTTTCTTCTCTCTCACTGCACTCTCTCTTGTGCACACATTTTGTTTTTCTGGACTTGGAAAGTGAGTTACAGACATTGTGAAAATATACTCCTAAATATCTCAAGATGCATACCTAGTCTTATGTAAAACCAAATACACCTTCAGTTCTAATGAAATTAACGATAATTATCTAATTTGCTGTTCTTATTCAAATTTTCATGACTGTCACATGACAGGTGTATAGTTCCAGATCTCTAAATCCCATTTTGTCATTTTTTTCAACCTCAGCTTCTTCAGTGTGGAAGTGCTCTGTCTCCTGGTAGCTGGTCGGGTGGGAAGCGGTCTCGCATGCTGATGATTTTGATGAAATCAGGCTTCTGGTTTATAGAATCAATGGTAAAGGGCCAAGTGGGGACTATAAGAACATTTTTTGGCACAAAACTACTCAAGCAAAGTTAAATCCTTTTCAGTGCTTCATGCATACTTTCAGCAATTTCACTTTTTGTCTGTGTTAAGCTTATTCACTTAGTTGGTTAAGGTGATGCAATTGATTTTTTGATGTATTAGTGCAAGTTGTCTTTCTAACCAATAAAGAGATTTGAGGGGTGATAGTCTGAAACATGTGAGTGTCCGATTTCCTATCAGTCTTTTCCAAAGGTTTTAGCATATGTTGATGATCCCTGCCTAAATTAACGTGACATCAGCGGGTGCCAGCCTCTAATCCTGTATTCTCATCTTCACTCCCCTTCCTTTATAAATATCATCATGAACTCATGAATTCTCTTCAGTCATAATGATTCATTACTGACATGATTCTTTTTTAGTTTTCAAATCATCCTAAATTTGATGAGGAGGATTTGTTTTAAATAGACTCATGTCATTTTGAGAATATCAATTATATATATATACACACACACACACACACACGTATATATATATTTTGCATTTCCTCTTTGGGGCAAAGCAAAATGTCTGCTTTGCATTTTCTATGCCTCAGACTAGAAATGGCCATTTTCTCCAAGTGTAAGCCTTCTTTTATTGAAAAAAAAAAGTATTTAAAAAAACCAAGGTCTTTTCAGTGGAAGGAACGTAGGACACACAGTTGGATTCTGTGAGCTCTCCAGCTATAGTCTAACACCACGGCTTATCCTGTTTGGACACATTTCACTTTTCTGTACCTCAGTGGAAATCATTGCTTTTAAAATTTTCAGTAGCTTTTACCATCAATGCATGATACTATTGGAATTACTATACCAACAATGGAGCTACTTAAATGAAATTTTTTTTTTTGTCCTTAGGTTAAAATTCACTGAGTAGATACAGACATACTATTTGGGTCAAAAATTACTTAATTCATTGTTTTCGTTTTCCCCCACCATGATTAATTTGCTTCCACTCTGTCCAATTTTAAAAGATTTACTTATTTTTATTTGAAATTCAGAGTTACAGATAAAGTGTGACAACAGAGAGAGAAAGAGAGAGAACCTCCATCTACTGGTTCATTCTCCAGGCGGCCACAATGGCTGGAGTTGAGCCAATCTAAAGCCAGGAGCCAGGAGCTTGTTCTGAATCTCCTGTGAGGGCTCATGGGTTTAGAGTTGGAGAGGGAAGGGGCCATCTGCCACTGCTTTGCCCGGCCATAAACAGGAGTTGGATCAGAAGTGGAGCATCCTGGACGTGAACTGGTGTCCAGATGCCACTGCTGCAGTCTGAGAATTAGTTTGCTAAGCCACCACCAAAGTGGCCCCACTACTCTGTATAATTTTAGAGCCCTTTCCCTAAGCTTCACACTTTAATTTCATTAGTTTGTGTCATTTTATTTTGAAGTATATGTCACATAGAGTTCAAAGAAAAAACAGAATATAATGTATACATTCCCCCCCATTCTTGCAGGTCTCTGATTTAGTTGCTAGAGGTCTTAGTTGTTTTCCACGGCTGTAGAATACTTCAGGCTTCCTACGGACCAAGTGTGGTACCTCCTTCCCCTCTCCTAGTGATGCTGTCAATTGTAGAATGCTGAGTTGCTGGAAAGATGAGACACTGTGTATCTGTGTAAATTGATGTCAAACTCACAGTGCCTTGCCTTGACCTCTCATTCGTTGGAATGAGTCTGCGGGGAGTCAGCTTGTGACTTCTGAGACAAGATGTTGGATCTTTTCTTAGTGCAGACACTCAGGCTCATTGTCATTTATGTATATAACCAATAAATTTTGTCTCAAGTGTATCATGTAATTTTATTCTATGTATTTTTACATTATGTAAGTGTACTTCAAAAAGATTCATGTGAAATGGAATTAAAAGTTAGAAAATGTAGACAATTTTGAGCTGCATGATTATTTTCTTCCTAATATATTTTTTTTCCAAGAACTTTTTGAGGACCCCCTCCTATTATCTTAATTTGTGGCCTGTTTTTTGCTCTTGTGAATTTTTTTTTTTTAGATTTTTGGGATGGTTTGTATCCTTTAAGTTTTCACTTTTAATAACTTTTAAATGCCCCTAGTAACGTTTTCTTCACTTAGGCTTCTGAAGCTAGCTTGTCAGCTTTAAATGACATCCTGAAACTTTAGAACAATCCACTAATCTTTTCTGTTTACATCTGTCTCTTTTTCCCTTTCTACTTTAATTATCCTTACTTTGTCAAAACACATAAAATACATGTCTTTCTGCTGCTTCCTTTTGCTCTAATCTTAGATTTGCAATTCAGCATGCTGAGTGTTTGCCATTAGGGCTTTGCCAGTCATACTTGGGTTGCCTGAAGCCTATCTTCTAATGGGTTTCCCAGAAACGGTGCGAGTGCTGGATACTTGTGAGTTCTTCATTGTGTAAAACGTTTTCTTTTTACTTGATGGATAGCTGTTTTATGTTTTTTGTTTGTTTGTTGTCTTGTTTCTTGGGGGGGTGGCATTTCAAGTGACTGTGGCTTTTGTTGCTATTGATTAGGTACAGGTGAAGTGTATTACATCCTCTTTGACCATTTCCTTTATTAAATAGTTTCTCTTGGATCCTGTGGATGTTGTTTATTTCTATATTCATTTTTTGGTGCTCCTTCCTATACTCATGCCTCTCTCAATGCTCCTGGTGTATCTTAAGAATAAATGAAAGCGGGCCTGGTGCGATAGCCTAGTGGCTAAAAGCCCTCGCCTCACATGTGCCAGGATCCCATATGGGCACCAGTTCTAAAGCCAGCAGTCCTGCTTCCCATCCAGCTCCCTGCTTGTGGCCTGGGAAAGCAATGGAGGACGACCCAAAGCTTTGGGAGCCTGCACCCATGTGGGTGACCTGGAAGAGGCTCCGGGCTCCTGGGTTCACATTGGCTCAGCTCTGGCTGTTGCAGCCACTTGGGGAGTGAATCAGTGGGTGGAGGATCTTTCTCTCTGTCTCTCACCTCTGTGTATATCTGACTTTGCAAAAAAAATTTTAAAAAAACAAGAATAAACAAAAGCGACTCATGCTCCTGTATAATGAGTCCGCTTGCTTTGGGACACCCTGTAATTCAGCTTTTGCTTCTAATATAGCAGTCTTCAGTTTATTTCCAGGTTTTGCTGTAATCCAGTGTCATAGTTTTCTGAGAGAGAGAGAGAGAGAGAGAGAGAGAGAGAGAGAGAGAGAGAGAGACCCTTCCACATACTGAATCACTTCCCCAGTGCTTGCGGCAGGCAGGACTGGGTCTGACCGAAGCCAGGAGTAAAGAACCCCATTCAGACCTCTCATCACGGCACCAGAGATCCAGCCCTGGACCCACCATCTGCTGCCTCAGTGCCCCACGAGTGGGCAGTTAGACTGAAAGTGTGATGGAGCCAGGGCTTCTGGCAGCACTTTGATATAGGGTGGGAGTCTATCACGAGTGCCCCACAACAACTGCCCCATTCTGAAAGTTTTTTGTCTGTGTAGGTTTTTAAGATTTTTTGTTCGACCTGTGTTTCCAAGTCTGATAGAGTGCATTTCATTTAGGTTCAAGTTCTGTGTTGTATTTTTCTTATATCGCAGATCTTGTACAGAATTTTTTTATCAGCTGTAATATTTGATGCTGTAAGTACTTTTCCTGATGGAAATGTTGAATTGGTGTTTGTCTACTTAAACAAGTGTGAATGTAGATGACTTATTCAGTCCCACAGTTCCAAAGAGAAAGCAAAATACTGTTAAAATAAGCTTCATTTGTTTTTGGCAGTGTTTTGGAGATGAAAGGGAGGGGGCATAACTAATTGCTGTTGTGACTCTCAATGGCTTCTTCTGGGCTCTCCTTTCTATCTCTTTCATAAGTGGAGAACTATTAAAACCACTTGAGCAAAAAAAAATAATAAAACATTTCTTTTAATCAGTTGCATAAGCTGGTGTTGTAGTTAATGATAGTGTCTTTATGCTTGATTTTTCAAATAACCTTTAAAAACCCAGTTATGGTAAACTTTCATACATGAAGTAAATTTAAAAGGAGAGTTAGATTGTTTATAGCCAGATGCCGGTAATGGAAGGTAGAAAGATGATTGAAACAATTTCACAGAAGCTAAAGAGGAATCATGTTGCAGACTGTGTCTATTTACCGCCCTACAGCTGTCCACACTATTCCCTGCGTAATAGCCCCAGAATTGTGTGTATGTGGCCTTGGTGGAGATCCCCTGATGTCAGAGAAGCTAAATTCTTCTCAAACTCTTTGGGGTAACCCAGGAATGGTCTGTGCGCCTGGTGGGACTCAGGTGCTCTTCCCCAGGGATTGAGACCAAGGCACACCAGTAACACAGTTTCATCCAAGCCTCATTTACCGGAGGGATTGAGGCTAAGGCACTTCTTTTTCTCGGAAGGGAAAGCCTTTTGCAGCTTGTTTCTTTCCGTATGGAATACAAGGACGTAAGCGGAGCAATCTGCGTGGCTTTCTTGTAAGGAAAAGGCTCTTCCAGAAATGAAAGGGTGGCTGAGAATTTCTGCTTGCCATTGACTTGAAGTCTTTTTACTTCTGGATTTCTTAAGTGAGAATTAAGTGCACGTTCTCACTATGGCTAGTTGAACTGTCTTCCTTGGAGGTGGAAACATTACCAACCGATACAAGCTAACATAAGCTTTTCACTGTAAGGTAACTTCAAGTACTTAACACGTTAATGCTGCAGTTTTAAAGAAGATTTTGTTTGCTTTTTTGTTTTCTTGTTTTAGTCAGGATCTTGGGCTACTGTAGTCTGTTGCTTTGTCATTAGCTATGCCTTTGTTTGCCCTTTTCTGGGAAATAATATGCTACAGGGTAAATTGGAGGAGGCATATTTCTCATTATATTGACTGAATAATAACTTGAAGTATATTCAAAATTTTATGGAATATTCATAAATGAAAAAACCCTCTACATGTTTTCCAAGAGTTTTTGTACCAAAATATGCATTATTAAAATGCATAGCATGACAAAACCGTTCATGGATTTCCAATATTTTCTTGAAGATGTGATTATTTGAAAGGCAGAGTTACAGAGAGAAAGGGAGAGAGAGATGTCCCATGGTTGGTTCACTCCCCAAGTGGTCACAAAAGCAGACAGGAGCCAAGAGTTTCTTCCAGGTTTTTCGTGTGGATACTGGGGCCCAAGGCCTCGGCTGTTTTCTGTTGCTTTCCTAGGCGCATTGGCAGGGAGCTGAATTGGAAGTGGTGTATTCAGTTCTTGAAACATTGTTCATGTGGGATGCCAGTCCGCGTCTGATAGCTAAAGCTGCTATACCACAATGACGACCCTAAAGATTTTAGATGTTTTTGCTTCAAAATTATCTTTTATTTTAAGTTTTTTTTTCTTTCTGTTTCTTTTTTTGGGGGGGTCGTTTTTTTTTTTCAAGTACACTTGTGTTTAAATCTCTGCAAATCCAATTCCAGATCTTTTAACTGCTGGCTCTACTTTCACCTCTCCGAAAAACCCTATCCTAAATCAGCAATGAAAACTTCCACTGTCAGACACGAGGGTGTTTTGCGGCATGATTATCTGTATTAGTTACCCATGAAGAGCTTGCTAATTAGATAGGCAAAAGCAAACAAACAAAAACCAACAGATGCTTGGAAACTGTGTTTTGAAATACGGATGTAGGCCTGGTGAGTACAGCTGTGGAAAACTGCCAGTCAGTTGTTTCATTTAGTTGTGTTAGTATTATTTCCTTTGTTAGTGAATAAAGAGAAGGTACATCAGACGACAGGAGCAGAATCCCAGTTTAGTCTGAATATACACATATAAGACTTAGGAGTCACTCTAGGGAAAATCCACCATCCTTACTCTTTATGACAATGTGGCATTATATTTGGATAGCTGCTTCTCTGGAATTACTGTTTTTCTGTAACAGAGAAAGTGTTGGTTGCTATTAAAGCGAGTTGTTTGGTAATATCTTTGAAAGGAGATGACATTTTTTATTAATGAGCAAAACGTTTGCAATTCCACCAGCTAGTGTAGGATAGAAATGACTTTGTTTTCTTGCTTATTATACTGCGGCTTCTGCAGAGTCTCCTTGGGTCCAAGAGGCAGTCGTTTCTCTAGGATCTTTTATTGAGTGGCTAATCAAAGGTGTTATGGATTCCTTCATCTTTGGTGAAGTGTCTGCTACTTGCCACGTAGTTACCCTCCGTGGAAGAAGCCTTGCACACATTATCAGCTCACTCGAGTAGAATGTTTCATTTTCTTTGCAAGCAGCTTGGTAGATTTCATGATAGCAGACAGTTACAGCAAAAACTGTCAGGTAGATTCGGATAATTATTTTTACTCAGTCTGAATGGCATGGTGTTCAAGCCAGCTTTTTATAGCCATCTCAGCTGATTTTGCTGATTGAGACTGAGATGGCTTTTGCCTGGTAAGTGGATTGAATTTTCTGTGGCTGTCTCACAGTAATAATGCCTGTTACACTCTTTGTTTTTTTGGGGGGGGATTGAAATACAAAAGTGGTTTTTTTTTTGGTTTGTTTTGTTTCATTTTGCTCTTCAGATTTAAATGACAATAGGTCAAAAACTTTGCTTAATTTTATTCTGACTGATTTTTTTTTTCGGAACTGGGGTTTATTGTCTGATGTTTGTAAAGGCCCCTTTTCAAAACAAAGTTTCTACATGTATTGAATGTCATCTCAATGAGAGCAAAATTATGAAGAAACTCGGTTATGAATTTAAATAATACATTTCCCTTATTGTTATCTCCAATGTTTCTTGCTTAATTTCCTCTATAATTAGTACTATAATGAATTTATTCTTTCTATTTATTGATTTATGTTATACATACACTCCAATTTGATCGTAAACTTGGGAGGACCTGATTATGTGTCTTCTCATACCATGATATGGACTCACCATGAAGTATTGATTTAAGAAGAATCACACACACACACACACAAATGAATAAATCCTCTCATACCATCTAGATATAAGTAACTTCAACGTGTGCCTTATTAGGTATTACAGGATTAAAACCATGATGCGGTTGGTTTTGCATCATTTCCAACTGATAATGTTTTGACTCATTTTCCACTTGCTGGTTTGAAGATGAATATGGATCCAATAGAAGCCCTATTGGAAATCCTGAATTTTTAGATTTCTTGAAACAGTGGTTTGATTCAGTAAGCTGCTCCTTCTAGAGAGTCACACATCAGGAGGATAAATGGGTGATTCTATGTAGCATGAACTATGATGTTCAGCAGGTATGCTGTAATCAATGCATTTTCAACTTGGGATACTTTTAGATCGTGGTGATTTTAGGAATATAACAAACAAAAGCACATATATTTGAGATAATAACTCATTAGAAGGCTTGGCAAGAAACCTTTTAGATCATTTAGAATATTCATAAAGTTGTCAATAACATCACTGAACTATAGAAATGTAAAGTGAAAAACTTGAAAAGACTTATTTAGAATTCCACCTTTTTTTTTATAAATAATTCCAACGCATTAATAGATTTCTCTCCTTTAAGAGTTTCTGCTTTTTTTGATGAGAAAGACTAGGAAAATCAACCACTGCTAATCCCTAAGACCCAATGTCTGGTGCTCTGCATTCTGAGTTAAATTAAGACCATGTCCTGTTAGGAAAGTTGAAGTGGTTCTTCCTGGTGAAGGAGTGTCTTTAAGCATTCGTTGCACCCACTTGCACCTCTCTTGCACCCCGTCCCGTATCCTCTCATCCTCTATGTGTTGTGTTTATGACTTGGCTTTGGTGAGGAATATCCTTGGAGAGTGTTTGATCTGGGAGAGGTAGAGAGGTTAACTTGGTGACGTTACGTGGCTCTTACTATTCAGAAGTTCTGCAGGGTCCTGAAAAGAGCAGCATCCTTCAATGAAAATGCAAACCTGCAGGCATTTTTTTTCTTCATTTATCTCTCTATCCATTCGTTCATTTATTTAAGAGACATCGGGATGCTTGATTGTGGAATCTTTGAAGGTTTGGGAACATGTTAGCTAAGTACAAAGGTAATTTAAATAGCTGTGGAAAACTGAAACCAGAGTATGTTTTTGTGCAAAAATTTTTGAAATCTGTGCAGATGAGGGGTTTTTAAAACTTCATGGACAATGAATATTATGCAAAAACTGTACATCACTTTCAAAATACTTTCACAATAGTTAATCTTTTAATTCTGTTTACTGAGATTGTTGAAGTACCCTTATAGATCCCTGTCCTTCATTATCTGTTTATCTGAAAAATGCATTGCTTTTTCACCCGAAAAGCAGCTGCCTCTGCTGTTATGTTTTGTATGACTATTGTCATTTATGAAATAATGTGCAGGAGAAAGGTCCTGCATCTGTCATGGCTATTCATATGTTTCCAGTTGATATTCACAATTTCCCTTTTCAACCCTAATAGTTCTCAACATTAAAAATAATGGGTTTCCTTCCTGTTTTCTAAAAAACTATTTTGTGGCTTTGAAAAAGTGCAAGCAGTAGGACAGCTGAGCTCGGGAGCCTGTTGTTGCGCTTGTTCAAACCATAGTGCGTCCACCTTAGTTTGAAGAAAGGAAGAGCTCTCTCTGTTTTAGCACCACAACATTAGATTTGGTGAGTAAAGAGCAAACAAGAGTTTCCAAATAGGTTTATATTTAGAGGGAACCATGAAAGAAGAAATCTAGCCAAGCAAATGTTTGGGAACAATGGAAGCCAATCACATTTTAGAAAGCAATGAAGGTTTCTCTCTGCTAATGTTCCCTTAATAGTCAAATAATGCTGCTTTCTTCTTAAATTCATTTCTTTCTTAAATTCATTTTATGACTTCCAGTATAAAAATGGTTTCTTGGTTTTCAGGCAGTCAATGGAAACAGTTTTTTTTTTTTTTTTAAATTAAAATCATCCCTAAGCAAACACAATTTACTAATTGCACCATTTGAGGAGAGTTGTAGTATATTGAGAAATATTGAGATCTGGATTCGTAGGCAGGAAGAAAGTTGTTTGGTAAAACCACCTTTCCTCTCACACTGGAAGGATTTGATGTGTGATCAAATAAAAATACACAATTAGAAAGAATACAGAGAAAGAATGAGTGAATTCTAAAATGTGGAAGAAAATTGACGTGTTCCCGTATGACTTCATCTGCCAGGAGTATTGAAAACTGTGACGTATCACAATGACCAGCACGCCAGGTGACTCCCTCTTTCTCCTATCCGAGTCCCCGGGAAGGCTTACCTCTGGTTAACTCTGGAGGGTTACCATTTTCATTTTCAATAATGACGAAAGCACTAAAATATTTGTTCTAAATCTTAAATGACACTAATTCATATAAAGAGATCAGTGCAATCCTAGGTCATGGTGAAGGCCTATTAGGGATTAGTTATATTTTTTATTTAAGGAAATATTCTACTTTTTTTTCAGTTCTTAGAATTTCTGACCTCTAATTTTACATACTCTTGAAATATATGTAAGGGCTCTTCAGAAACCCTGAGAACTATACTTCAGTTCCAATCTAGCTCCCTGGTAAAGTACTTGGGAAGGCAGTGGGAGATGGCCGTAGTCCTTGGACCCCAGCTACCCATTTGGGACATCAAGCACATGCCTTGGCATAGACCAATGCCAGCTGTTCTGGACATTTTGATACAGAGCCAATGGGTTGAGCGTATTCTCTCTCTCTCTCTCATTCTTCCCCTACTCCTCATTTTCCTTTTGCTGTCCCTCTATCTCACTCTGCCTTTCAAAGAAATAAACTTCAAAGAATAAGAATGAAAATAGTATCCATGGATTTCAATGCTTTTTATACCCCTAAAAAACTTTCCATTGTACTTTCCCACAAGCTTGTTTTAAAAAAAGATTTAGTTTTATTGGACAGTCAGATACAGAGAGAGGAGGAGAGACAGAGAGGAAGATCCTCTGTCTGATGATTCACTCCTCAAGTGGCCACAATGGCTGGAGTCGAGTCAGTCCAAAGCCAGGAGCCAGGAGCCGCCTCTGGGTCTCCCACGCAGGTGCAGGATCCCAAGGCTTTGGGCCGTCCTCGACTGCCTTCCTAGGATACAAGCAGAGAGCTGGATGGAAAGTGGGGGTGCTGGGGTTAGAACCAGCACCCATATGGGATCCTGGCATGTGCAAGGTGAGGGCTTTAACCACTAGGCTATTGCTCCAGGCCCCCACAAGCTTTTGAAAGTTTCTGAATTGGTGTCTAGGGCATATTTTTATATTTGTATTTTTATTAACATTTTACAATTAGAGATGTGCTCACATGAACAACTATATTAATAAGAAATAGACCTTTAGTGTAAGCAGACTATCAACAACATGTACAATAGCAGTTAATTAGAAGCACTCAGACCTTAGAGAGGACTGGAAAGAATGACTTTCAGTGGGGTGTTTGACCTTGCCATTAAAGCTCTGCTTGTCGTACCTTCATCCAGTGTTAAGAATGTCCGAGCTGGAGTCCTCGCTTCATTCCTGCTAGTGAGCAACTTGGGAGGCAATAGTAATGGCTCAGATAACTCGTTCCTTGACACCCATGCGGGACACTTAGATCAACTTCCCAGGACCTGGCTTCTGAAGATCCAGTTGTGGGGTATTTAAGGAGTGGAGCAGTGAAGTGGAGATATTTCTTTGCCACTCTCTCTGTAAGTCTCTTAATCTCTCTCTCTCTCTCTCTCTCTCTCTCTCTCTCTCTCTCTCTCTTTTCTCTCTATCTCTTTCAATCTCTCTCTCTCCATGACTTCCAAATGAAAGAAATCAAAATAATATTTTTTTAAAAATCCAGCAACCTAAAGAAAATTACAGTGGGAAAAAAGGGGGCTGTGTTTTATATATATAAACTGTTCTTTCATTGGGCAAACACTGTGATAGTTATGAAAACTATAGGACATACCCAGACTTTATCAGAATAATAGTTGATAGCATTGGCATAGAAAAGTTCCCTTTTTTTGAATGCACAGAACAGTGCTGTTAAAATTTCATTTCTAGATAGAATAAACTCTTACATGGACAACTTCATTTCCACAGCCTGTTCCCATTTCTTGTGTCTATCATCATCTCTAAATCGTCTGAAACATCACTGAGACATAGTATGTTATTCAGAAGTAAAGGTATTAACATTTACTGTGAAAGTGTATTTTGCATACCCTGTTCACATAGGTGGTTTCCTTCGGCTTCAAATATGCTAGATGTTTCTGACTGGCCCATGTTGTGAACACCAGACTGTGTGCCGTGCATGGTGGCAACATTCTAAACACTAGCCTTTAGTTCCACCTGCAGCAGAGTTCTCTGAGCACAGTTGACTTGAAGGAATCCTGCCTTTGGGTACTGCTGTGGTATGAAATTAATAGGGCCAAGATTTAAGATTGTGTTACGACAGTTTCAGGAAATGTGAAATTCATTCTCATCGTGGCCAGGGTTGGGTGACATCCTCGTTTCCTATAATCCTTGCTTTTCAGATATGTTGAGTATATTAAATAACTGCATAGAAACACATTGGAAGCCCTGCGTTGTTTGAAATATGTTTTAAAAATGTTAGAGGCCGCATAGTTGATTTAGGGTTTGATGTGATCTTTCTCTTCATTTGTAAGAAACACTTAAGCTTTAATCAATTATCCTTCTTTTTTTACATTTGATATTCTGGCTGCTTTCTAAATTAGATTATCGACATGAAAGTATCAATCGTTTATTTCCTCCCCTTCACCTCCCACGAATAGCATGGTGGCAGATGTAAAGAATTAAAGTGGTACAAGAAGATTTAATGGCATAGTCAGACTCAAGTAGAGGTGGAAGAAAGAAATGTTTCTCGACTTCCAACACACATGTTTTCCATAGATGGTGGATTTCTTCCATTTTCGTAATTACAATTTCAGGCAGCATCCCTCCACTCCGGGATGGTTAGCCCATTTGTGGGTTACCCATTTCCTGTGCGTTTCCTTCCTCCAGCCCACCTCTTGGCCACATTAACGTTATTGCATGTCATAATTGATACCACAGGTGGCCACAGCAGGGTTTGAAAAGAAAATGAAATGGAAACTTGTCAAGGTTTCTTTGTGTTAAATGAAAATATTTGGTGACGAAAGGCCCAAACGGTTAGCCAGAATGAAGCTTCTGAAAAGGATAGTCATTTGGAAATGTGTTGCCATCTGTGTTAACCAAACATGACCTGGCTGGGATAGCTCCAATAAGAAGAAAGCAGGAAGCAGTGTGACTGTTTTAAACTTGTACATAAAATGAAAGATATGCCCTCATTTCTGGTGTGCAGTCCTTAGTATTTTGAACACTTTAAACTCGATTTAATTCATGGTTTTCTAGAGTTTACTGTCAGAGGCAAAACGCACACTGTAGAGTCAGCAGTGTTTCCATAGACCTCAAGGAGCAGGGGTTGGATTGTAAACAACAGGATGAGGATGTGTGTTCCTTGGTTCAGAAATGCGTGGTGGGGATGGTTAGACTGAAGGTATTGTGGGAGGAGGTAAGTGTAGAGTTCGCAAGAGTGCAGAAGAATGGTAGTATGTGTGACAGCAGGTAATGCAGAGATTTGAGAGGAAAACGCAAATGTTTATAATAATGTGTAAGCCCCATTCTCAATGCAAGTGCTGCTATCTGTCCTGAAACATGGGTGCATCCTTAATTCGTGAATAAATCATGAATGAATCCTTGTGATAACACAAGTGTGTCTTTATAACATCCAATCAAAGGCAGACTCACCTGGGGAATAAATTGGTGAATAAATTCATGATGGGGCACTGAAGGTGTCTGTCATTTGTCACGTCTTGGTTGGATAATATTTGGAACTTTTATCTGGGACCTACTGGGTACAAAAGCTAAATCATAACTGGCGAAGCCCAGAGTGATCTGATCTTGCCTGCAGTTTTATTTTGCTCCATTACATACTATTCTCTATCTTGATCTCAGAGTTTTAGCAAGACTGGATCTTCTTTCCTGCTAAGCTCCTGCTTCAATTAGTCTTTGTGATGCTGTGTCCCTTCCAGCAGTCCCGAGCCCCTTGGGTTGATCAGCTCTCCCTCATCAGCTATGTGACAGTTTTCACTTTCACAGAAACCAAGCTCTTCTCAACCATTGCACCTAAAGTTGTGTACTCGGGCATAACACTCACCAACATCACCTTATTCATTCCTTTGAAACACAGAGAGCATCTTGAAGTTCTTGCTCTTTGTTTTTTGTTACCTCTTTAGGACAAAGATCTCATCTGCCTTGTTCCTGACCATTTCTTAACATGCAGTAGCTTCTGACCGAAGTGTGTGTTAAATGGGCCTGTTGGGATGGTCACTAGGCTCAGAGTATGGGACGCCTAGCATCTTTTTCCTATCCTAAAATACCAAACTCTGTCACAAAACAAGAGGTCACATATCAAAGGCCCTGTTTCCTCTGTTTTTCTCACCACATCCTGAGAATTTGGGAAACAACACCACTCCAAAAGGGTATTTCAAGGGGACGAACTTTCAAGGACGAATTGTGGATTTGGATAAATGCCGGTACATTGCGTAGGAACAGTTTCTGGTTTCATTGATTTTGCAGTGTATTCCGAGGTCATCGCCACTGCAGAATGAAATTCCTCGTTCCGATGAGCTAAGGTCCCGTGTTAGACATTCTGTCCTTTGAAGCTGTCACACCCATTTTCCCGTGCAGGTCAACTTTTAGAACTTTGCACTCCCCCACCCCCCTTCCCTTCTTGGACTAGTGCTAAATGAGTCTGCCAGCCTGTTACAAACGAGAGCATGCCAGCCGTTGCTAATTTAGTCAAAGAAGTTTAAGAGAACCTGTGATTTTTTTTTCTTGCTCATGGGTTTCTCACAGTAGCACAGCTCTGGCTGACTATTCAACACCTGCCAGAGTTAGTTCCTTTTGTAGCTGAATTGTCTTCCAAGTTCCAAGGTAGGAAATTTTTAAGCACCTGCTCTTCTGCTTCTGGGTTTGCATATATAAGTGAAATGTTTCAGTGACATGAATACATGCTCCCAGTTAAATGATGCAGCCATTGTTTTGCCGTTGAGATATATTGTATGTTTTTCTGAAGGATCTGTGTGATCAGTAGAAGTCAGAGCAGAGAATTCTGTTTCACTTACTCCCTCCCAGCCCTGTCTACCTTCACCATTACCATGGTGGAGATCCCTGCTTCCCTAGCATGAGGCAGTTCCCAAATTTCTGCTCAATTAACTCATCTCCTAACAAGATGGTAATTCTGTCTTCTCACTACAAAGCAGTTGGCAATATCTTCTTTCTTGTTTAGCACTGCAGTGACAACACGCATCCCTGCCAATCCGACATGAATATTGAAGGAGCCTGGAAGAGGGGCTACACGGGAAAGAACATTGTTGTCACCATCCTGGATGACGGCATTGAGAGGACCCACCCGGATCTGATGCAGAACTATGTGAGTGTGTCTGCTCTGCTTGAAAAACTCTTCCCTCCTGGAGAGCAGGGGTGGCATTACAGTGATCACAGAAGGCTCTATCAGAGAGGAACATTTGGAGTCAGGGCAGCTTCGGATAGACTTTCAACCTTGCAGTGCCTTTGATGTTTTAACCTACAGGAAGAAAGCAGGAAGGAGACAGGATCCCTCCCGCCAACACCATCTGTTCCCAAAGCAGTCACTCCTCTCAACAAGTCAGTCAGTAGGGCAATGTGCTCGGTTCCTTTTACGAAGAAAAGTGCACTTGGAACTTTCCTCAAGTTGTTTGGTTGGTCTTTTTCTCTCTCTACTTCTCCTTTCTGAAAGGATGGTAAAGGGGCCTGTAGAATCCAGTTCATTTCCTGTCTTAAGAAAGAACCTCAAATTCATTTCGTTCTCCTTCAAACAAAATAGTTGAGTGCCCGCTCCCCTCTGCGCCTAAGCACTCCGAGGTAGATATATGTCTCCTCACAGCCCAGAATTTTCAAGCTGCAAAGGAGCTTCCTGGGTTTCCTCACTTGATAAGCCCGAGGACTGCAGAGCAGCCTGGCTGAGGCACATGAACACAACTGTGGCTGCCTTCCCTGCCCAGGTCTTTGCAGATAGCTTTTTCTGCGTCCCACTGTTCCCACTGAACTTGAATGTATTTGATTAAGTACCAATAACTTTTATCTAATGGGACTATGTTACTGTTTTCCTTTTTTCCCTCTTCAAAAAAAAATTCTTCAGAATGATCTGTGTAATCATCAGTCCTGGTGCCCGCCTTATCTCTTGGTTTGTTTTAGATTGAAGTTGGGGATGGAGTGAGAAATCACAGTGAGTAAGGCTTGGCTCCAAGCTTGCTTGAATTCATGTCAAGCAGGTGATGAAGTATGTGTAGAGGGCCCACAGTTTTCTTTTATATTAGACATACTGCAAAGCCCTTCCTGTCTGTTGGCCTCTCTGAGCGGCCTCTTTCCGAGAAACAGCGACTCACCACCACCACCTAAATATTCAGTACAATTTGCTTAATTGCCCACTCCCCAAATCCAGGCTTTATGTACTAAAAATCATTTTTGAAAACAGCAACTTTTGAAACAGGCACAGAACAAAAATAGTGTTTTTACCCGTGTTGAAATTAGGAATAACAATAAAGTATAAGAAAATGGAAAACAACATAGTCTGTCTGTAATGATATAAGTGTTAACAGTGGTAATGGGCCAGAAAATTCTTCTTAGTCATTTGGACACCTTTCGCAATCATATTTGAAAGCACATGAGCAAATCTAACTTTCGTTTGGGAGATGTGGTTTTCTCATCTTGAAACCTTAGCATGATGAACCTCCTTCATTACTGTGGTTGGTGCTAAACCCACAGGGCCACAGCGCATCACTCAAAGAGCTGTATTGTGGACGCTTTTGTAGCAGAAGCAACATCTGCAACCAGAGATGGCCTGTCTAAAACAGGTCCCAAGAAACCCAGTATGAAAAACAGATCATACGGCATTTTATTTGACTTGCTACTGCTCTGTGAATGCTTTTTGTCTCGTAAAAATATTGAAATTTTGATAAGGAAGTTGCCAGCTCAAAAAATGAAGTAAGAAACATTGGGAGACAGTCTATAAAGAATAAATCCCTCTGAGATACTTCCTGGGAAAGATCGTAATTGAGGACACCTCTGGAAGTCACACATTTCATGAACTGAGTCATTCTAAGGCTAAGGAGAAAAAAATGCTAGCAGGAAAAGTCTGGGCGCTTCTTTTATCTCTGTAGTCCTTCTTCATCTTTAGGGGGAAAACAGCCCTGATTATTCCTGAACCACAGTCTCCCTAAGGCATCCTAATGCCACTGGACCATGAACATATTAGTTAACCTAATTACTCTCTCACAGAAATGTGTTTAAGAATGCATGAGCCTGCGGTCAATGGCTAATTAACGAATGCCTCTTTGCTTTCTCTCACTCTCCGCTCCATGCCGTAGGATGCTCTAGCAAGTTGTGACGTGAATGGGAATGACTTAGACCCAATGCCTCGCTACGATGCAAGCAACGAGAACAAGTAAGGGCCAAGGGAGGGGTGGCCGGCCTGTGGCTGGCAAAAGGGGCTTTGCGTTCTGCCCATGCTGATGGAAGTATCTTCTTGGAATTCCTTGGTAATAAATGATCAGATTTGCTCCAAGGTAAACCAGTGTTTTCTGCTGAAGAACCTGAATAGGAAAGAGAGGTGGTCCCCATGGTAACAATAGTTACAGGGAGAGCCCTGGAGGGTGGCTCAGCACTACCAGTCATGGGGATGGAAGCAGAAGTTGTGCTTGCCCTTACGTGGTAATTGGCCTGTAACGCATTTGGTAGAAGCAGAGATGCTAAGAGGAGAGGCCAAACAATTCACTGTGGTAGAGCGTTGTTTCGTTTCGTTAAATACATTTGATGGGATCCTGCGTTTGAAATCCCTGCTGAGGGCTGTATCCTTCTCCCTTCCCCTAACACTCTTCTCTCTCTGTAAGTGATGGTGCTCCCCACTAATACATCCAAGACGCCTAGAAGGATTATTGCTATTTTTGGAATACATTATCTTCGTTATCTGTCTTAGTCAGAAGGCCTACTTTCACTTTTCAATGACCATAGTTTGTTTTTGTGAACGCAAATAAAGATGCACATCCATTTGATGAGCGTGAATGGTTTTTCTTGCTTTAAAGACCTGAGTCTTTTAGAAGATTAGTAGATACTTCCAGTCTCTCCATCATGTTAGTTAACTTGTTTTACTTTAACTATGAAGCCCCTCTAAAATGCTTGGACACATTAATTTGGGTTCTTGTTGACATGTTTTGGTTGGGATTGTCAAAGTTACAAAGAGAACAATTTTTTCCTACATATTGTATGCTATTTCCAATTTGTTTTTGTTTTTCCTTTAGGGAAAAAATTCTTGACTGATATTATTTAAGTAAGTCAATAAGGTTGGACAAAGCCATACAACCTAGCAAATTAAAACAGTACCTGCATCTCCAGAATTCAGTATAAGTGCCAGTTCAAGTCCCAACTGTTCCACTTGTGGTCCAGCTCTCAGCTAATGTCTTTGCAGGCAGTGGGAGATGGCCCGGAGCTTGGGGTCCTCTTTGCTATGTCGGATGCCTGAATGGAGCTACTAGTGTCAGCTTTGCTCAGCCCTGGATGTTGTGGTTATGTGCAGCGTGAACTAGCAGACGAAAGCTTTTTCTCTCTGTCATTCTGCTCTTTCAGATAAATAAATCTTTAAAGAATGATATTCTTAGGACTGATGATCATACAAATATTATAGATCCGATTTGGTGGTGAAAAAATTAGTATACAAATTGACCTAGATTTTTTTTAGGTTTTCTAAATAAAGAGTGAGAGTCATAAATGAATCAAATTATTCTATTTGATATTAGTTGTTAGCCACTAGATTGTGTTTAGTGAACTTCACACAGGCGGTTATAGTTTCGAACAACATGATCAGATGTATTGCATTCTGATTTGTAACGTGCACGCTGCTGTTATGCACTGAGCGGGCCAAAAGAACCTTAACTTCTTCCTCTGTTTTGCCATGAAACTTAAGCTGCTTTTAAAAATGAAGATTTCAGCGCGTGAATCTGTGAGGGACATGAAGGGCTAGTTCATAAAAGTACTAGATGGCATTGCTTTACATGTTTTAATATTGTATAGCTGTAATAGTAGGATTTTAAAAATTTTTTAGATTTTTTTGCTTTAATCTTTGAAAGTCCAGTTTATTTTTTTTTTTTAAACAGTGTTCTGTTATATAAATCCCCGATAACTTATTCATATATTTGGTTTGGATAACCATTTAGTTTGTGTTTGTTGAAGATTTATTCTATTTTCATTCAAAAGTTAGATATACAGAGAAGAGGAGAGACAGAGAGGAAGATCTTCCGTCTGATGGTCCATTCCCCAAGCAGCCGCAATGGCTGGAGCTGAGACAATCAGGAGCCAGGAGCCTCCTCCAGGTCTCCCACGCGGTGCAGGGTCCCAAGGCTTTGGGCTGTTCTCCACTGCTTTCCCAGGCCACAAGCAGGGAGCTGTATGGGAAGCGGGCCACTGGGATATGAACTGGCTCCCATAGGGATCCTGGCAAGTGCAAGGCGAGGACTTCAGCCACTAGGCGGTCGTGCCTGCCCCTAGTCTGGACTTTATACAATAAACAGATATTACTTTCTCAATCACGAAGAAAAGAAAAATGCGTCCTTTTGTCAGGGTAAGGCAAATCAAAAGCACAGTGTCCTGAGTGTGTTGTCATCTCCCTCCAGTTAGAATGTGCATCGTCATGGGGAATGAATAAACAAAGGCAAACTTTCACATGTTATTTGAATTATTCCTTTATAAACCCATCTTACTGGAAGAAATTTGTGTTTTCAAAACCGACTGTACTCTATCCATCATCTAGCTTTATCACCACGGCATTATAGAAAGTAAGGAAAGTGCAGGAAAGTTGACATCCTACAAAGATCCGGCTGTGACGGATGCCAGGAGTCAGAGGCACTGTAGGTGGCAATGGAAAACTGGCTGTTTCCATCAGAATCTGCAAGTGGTCATTTTTTGCAATGAGTCTCTGCTGGGGCCTCTTGTGCAAGGTGTACTTGATATGTAACATTGCTAACCACAACATCTCTTTGTAAAGAAAATTCTGTGAGTATTGGCTTTGATGACTGGTTGCATACTAGTGTTTCAAGCTGTCTTCTTTGTGGGGGATTCCCTTTAAACAAGGCCCTGTCCCCATTCTGGCACCCCAGAACCTGTGTTCAAGAACAGTCACTGCTGTCAGGCTCACTCTGGGTAGAGTGCCTCTGTTTTGATCCCTGCTGAGTGTTCTCCTGGAGTGCAGGGAGGATCTGATTGTTGGAGGACGGGCATTGTTCCAGATGTGCATATAGGTTTGTATTTTTCAACAATGACATGTGGCATGTTTAGCCTTACAATACCAGCACTTCTTACCTCTGTTTTAAAGAAGTCAGCAGTCCTTCTGTTTTTTTCTCCCAAGCTGACCAAGAGCACACATTCAGGTTTAACAGTAACACTACATTTTTTTTTTTTTTTTGCTCAGTACATCAGAATGGCAAGTAAGATTGATGGAGCTCTCTTTAATGCACATTTCATAGATAGATAATTCTGTTTGAATAGCAGTCACTCAGAATTAGGAATTAAAGTGGGTTTGTGACTTACAAAAGCTGAGTTTTAGTCTTGCCTGTCATTGATCAGCAGCTGGTCTTTGGATCTAACTATTTTAAAGTTACTACTTTTTTTCAGTCTCTAAAATGGGTATAAAAGCACCTGTCTCTTGGGCCCGGCGTGGTGGCCTAGCTACTAAAGTCTTCACCTTGCACACGCCAGGATCCCATATGGGTGCTGGGTCTAATCCAGAGAGCCCTGCTTCCCATCCAGCTCCCTGCTTGTGGCCTGGGAAGGCAGTCAAGGACAGCCCAAAGCCTTGGGACCCTGCACCTGCATGGGAGATCCAGAGGTCACTCCTGGCTCCTGGCTCTGGATTGTCTCAGCTCCAGCCGTTGTGGCCACTTGAGGAGTGAATCACCAGACGGAGGATCCTTCTCTCTGTCTCTTCTCATCTCTGTGTATCTGACTGTCCAGTAAAAATAAATAAATCTTTTTTAAAAACGTACTGATCTCGAAAGGTTAACAATAAAACATATTGATTATCTAACAAATGTTAGATAATTATAGATGTTATTACTGTAATGAGGAGTTCTGTTCTTACATCTGTTTCTTGGGGAATAATCAGTTAAAAATTGCAATCATCTCAGAATATGTGTGCACATGAACACTTCCAATCTAAGTTAAGGTTTGGACGTCCGTTTCTCTCCGAGATTAGAGGTTTATGTGGGTTTTTCTGCTTCTTTGGGGATGGAGAGCAGAGCTGTGACTCAGTCCGTCTGTTATGAATCTGCTTCTCTTTAACTCAGTTTCCCCTTTCCCTTGATGGAATTCTCTAGCTGCACTTGATGGTAGAGAGTGGAGCCAAATAAGGCAGTGAAGTGTACTGTGAGAACAGTGGGCTCCAGAGTGCATTTGGGTGTTTTCATTTCTGGTTGCTTTTGTCCATTTACTCAACAAGTTTTCACTGAATCCCTGCAGTGAGGATGGCTGTGGCTGCTCAGCCGCTACAGCGATGAATAATACAGGCTGCTAGTGGATTAAACTAGGGGATGGGCAGTAAGAAATGCTGATGTCTGAAAGGTTTTTGGTACCAATGGAGAATGCACCCTCACAGCTATATGCAAATGATTTCTCTTAGACTAATTTCATTTCTGGCAGCAAAATTTTGGGGGAAATAAAATCAGCAAATCACCCGCTGCAGTACAAAAATTGTAAAAAAAAAAAAAAAAAAAGAAAGAAAAAAGCATGGACTCGACTTCTGATTTGCTTCCAGTCACGTGATCTTGCCTTATTCTCTGCTGAAAGTAATATACACTCTTTAACACTCAAGCAGCCTCCTGGCATGACACCTCACCGCTGAATTGTGAATTGCCTAGTTAGATCTTTCCTTCCTTGGGCTTCTAGTCTCCTGTTGAGTATTCTCTCGTTTAGAAGCCATGGCAACGTATTTGATAGGGGAGCAATCCAGGGCATTATATTTTGTGTTGTGCATGGCCCAAGTCTCTGATTTCTTTAGGGGAAAAAAAAAGCTTATATTCTAGAGACTCATTTTCTAAAATAAATGGGTTTTCCTTTGGTTTCTTCTCTATGTTTTCAAAATTATTAAGCAGGGTAGATAGAAACAGTCCTTCTGCTTCTTTAGCTTCAATAACTCCATCCTGTCTGGTTTAAGAATACTGCCATGTTGCGGAAGCCAAAGTGTGTGTGTGTGTTCTTGCTTCAACCACCCTTGCCATTGATTAGTGAGCAGCCACCCTTCAAAGTAAAGGCAATGAATGCACATTGATGTTTTCTGAAAATAAGGGAAATATGTTTGCTTAATAATTAGATGAAAAGTATTACATCAATCTGTGGCCTTGCCTGGTGCGAGCATTATTTCTTCAAAACAAGTGGTAGGGTCAGGCAAAATCTATAAGGGACTAGTGTTGTGGCATAACAGGACAAGCCGCCTTGTGCAGCGTCAGCATCCCATATGGATGACAGTTAACGAAGTACATCTTGAAATAAACAAACCTGTAAGAAAAGCAGGGTCGTTCTCAGAGGCTGGTTTTATTCCAAATATTTTCAGAACTCTTCCTTTGATACTTTTGCAAGAGTAACAGCCTCAAAATGCTATCATAGCAGTTACTTTATAGAGATTATCAAATGATTTGTGTAAGATTGAGTACAAGTGTGCATTGCTACGAACTTAATCTATCCAAGGCAATTGTGAAAGTGTCTCACGCTCTTAACAGCTGTATTTCTCAAACCAGCCTTCTCCAGCAAACTTTCTCTCTCTGAGTAATTTGTGAACCACAGAAATTTTTTAAATATATTTTTATTTTGAATTCTGAATTGTGTGGTACATTTTTGTATAGGCTGGGATTCTCCCTGACAGATTTTCCCCATTTTACTACAATGGTGTAGTCCTTCATAAGGAATCATAATTCTATTAGTCTCTTTATTTAAGTGTACCCCGACATTGTTTGAACCACAGAAATTGAATGCTTAGAAATTTAATGTTCTAAGAGATGGACATTCCTGGTCAAAATAGCATTATTTGCAGTTCACGATGAGGTTCCCTTTGTCATATTATGTATCTTTGCATGACAGAAGAGGCCCACGAATTCCCACGGGATTTTTCTAGAAGGACACTAAAATTATTCCAAAAGCTCCGCCCTTGTGACCTGGTACTGCTTAAAGAGTCCACCTCTTTGAATACCAGCATATTAGGAGTTAGGTTAACATAGGAATTTTGGAGAGCTGCAACCATTCAGATCATCATTATAACCTCACATTTTATTCTCATAAAAGAACCTACAACTACTGTTTTAGGAGCTTTATTTCTGCACATAGGGTTCATAATGTGATATATTGAAATAACATTTGTAATCGTCTTCTAGATTCTGGCAGGTGGCCTCACATGGGAAGTTGTAGTGCAACAGGAAAGGCTTCTCTCAGCCCGGAACACAGCCACCCTTCCCCTTTCCTAACAATTCTCCACATTTTATTCCTCCTCTTTCTTGCTCTCTGGATTTTTATTTCACTTGGCCAATGGACAGCTCAGGTAGATAAGAGATGAAAGAGAAGCAAGAGGGGAATTCATATTCTACCCCTCCTTGCTGGATCACTAGAGGTTGACTGAATCCCTGAAGATCTTAGGTCCTGCTTTTGTGGCCCTGAAGGTGACCTCTAGTACCTCCCCTTTCTGAGTATCAGCAACCACAGCTATCCTCAAGTCCTTCAGATCCAAAGATCCCCCATGGTTGTGACATTAGATAATATACCATTTCTTATTGATTCCCACCAACTCTCCTTGCATTATTATACGGATGCCTTAAGTAAGCTCTGCTCACTTTACCTGTTAAAGGAAAGCTTGGTGTTTCCCGATAAACCCTTGCCAAGCATGGTATGTTTTTTTTTTTTACTCTGGCATCATTGGTGGAGTAGAGGGGGAAGTATTGAAATACTTCTGAAAGAAAAAAAAATCAAATTAATGCAGTCTCTTTAGATGAGTGTTTATGCTTTAGTGTAGGCTAAATCAGTACAGAAACTTCTGTATCGTTCAATTCCTGTATCCCTGCCGCCTTGAAGGGTAAATATCCATCTTGGTTAAGCAAAGCCTTCATTATTCCAGGAATTATACTCATGAGAATGCAACCGTCATATCCTTTTGTGGTTTTCTTTGTCCGTCTTACTGCGTTAAGACTCTTGGCGCTGTCAGTAGCAGTTTTGATGGAGTCTGATTGATGCTATAGGTTAATGTCAGGTTCGCATATAATTTATGCTAACCCAGCACAGTATTGACATGAATAATTGATAATTGCTTGAATTTAAATTTCTTATTTATAAAACAAACTCACAATTCCTGGGGCTCCAAGGCAGATGGAAATGGCAGTAGGGGAAGAGAAGGGAAGTATCATTTTTAAATAGTGGATTAAGCGCTCGAGTAGGTTTTCCAGACACGTGTGTTTATATTCATCTTTCACTTTTAATCTTCCCCTCTCACCTGTCGCTGGAATACTTAAAATTTTCATTATTTCTTTCTGTCCAGAAATACATAACAACGAGAACATGATGGTGGACACTCACCTTCAATGCTGACTAAGGAAGTAAATTTTGGAGTGAACTTGTTTAGTTCACTTCCTAAGTAGCTTCCCAAAGAAGAACTAGCTGAGAGAATAATAAAACCTTAAGCTTGCCCAACATTTGTTTTAATATTGTGGATACATAATTTAGACATTGGTTATTCTCCCATTCATATCAGATCCTTCCAAGTAAAAAAAGAGTATGATTTGAATTTTTTCTTTATAAGCTAGCAGAGATGCCATAATTTCTATATTTTTGTAATGCCTTTGTGGAAACTTTCTTTTTCCAGTGTATTTAAATATTTGTGTGTGTATAGCATCAGCAGATTTTAAACATTAATGTAAGATAAAGGAGTAAAAAAAAATATATCCTGTACTTCAGGACATAGTTGATTAATTCTCACAAAATAGGTCACCAAAAATGGCAGATCGATGTTGTAAATTAATGTGCTGCTTTTAGGGGCGACATGGGTTTCTGGCTCCAGCCTTCATGGTCATTCTTTTATGCCCTTGGAGAAGGATTCTTACAAAACCCCTTTCACCAATTACAGTATTTTGGTCTCCTGTAAACCACAAAGATACATCTAGCTGTAGGGTTGCCATTTGAATGCAATGTAAGCAATTGCTAATACATTTATTGTTCAAAGCACCTCCGTATCTCATTTACCGTTCACACCAACCCACTTTCAGAAAGTTTGGAAAAGTTAAATAATGTGTTTAATGTCACCAAGTGGCAGAGCTAGTCCTTGAGCTCTTTCGTTTCTGCACCATCTATTTTCCTGCATAGATAATTTAATTTGTGGCCAAGTAAATGAGGAATTAATTGCTGTGCTGAGCGTAAGCTTCAGTAGGTTGACCACCAGAGTGCTACAACGCAGTATTCAGTAAACAGATTATCACCTGATCCTGCCAACTGCTGGCCATTAGAGTTCTGCTTCTCCGAGGTGGGGAGGGGGAAAGTTGTCTGCAAAACTTGCTAACACTCTGTGTGCATGTCATTTGGAATAGGTAGCAAAGATAGTTCATTATGATAAGTTAAAAAGTTATAGGAATATGACTCCCCCAGCTTTTTTTTCCCTATGTTGATAAATGAAGCCTGCTAAGATAAGGACAAAGACTGCTTATTCACAGATTGCCATCGTAAGTAATCAGCTGGCATCACTTGTGGAAACTCAGAGACAGGGATACAAGTGACAGCGAGATCTTTAGACTGCAAATAAAGAAAAGGAAAGGCTTTAGGTTTGGCCCGAGTAGAGGTTATCATGAGGGAGCTGACACCTGGGCTCTCTCAAGCAGGTTACTCCTCTGTAGTAACAGGATTTTTTTTTTAATTGAACTTGAATGAATACATTCTGGCCATAAATGAAAATAAACAGGATCTTGACAATTATATAAAAGTCCCACAACTGTGGAATTTTATTGATATTGTTATTAAAGGTGATGGTAATTAAGTAATCATATGATATTTTAGCCTGTTCCCAGAGAGCAGCTGGTTCATTTTCACATTTCTTTGAAGATGTGAATTCTTGGACATTGGGACACTTCACTGAGGGTTCTGTGCTTCAGAGACAACTTTTGTGAGCACTCCTGAAATGTGGACCCTAAAAGATTTCTGAAGGAGGGAAAAAAGTTAACTCCAGGAAAGCCTTTGGGAATGAGCAACCACTTATGTCAGAAGAGGATGGGATCTGGAAGAATGTATCTTATTTCTGGGAGAAGGCAAATTCTTTTCCCCTTAAAACTCTGCAAGTAGTTGCAAGCAAGTGGGAAGAGCAATGGACTGTGGCCCTCTAGATCCCCACTTTCTCTCTTTCATCATAAGCAGCCTTCTCATAAGTTTTAGAAAAGTGACCTTTGCTGAAAGAATTTACCTTTTGCTATTTTTGGATATGCCAAAAATATCTGCATACAATTTACATATGCTAAGTGAATATTTGCATGGATCGCAGATAAAGTACCTTGTGGTGACATTCTGGGTTTAGATGAGCTGACTGCTACAAATTTTCTATGATGTTGTCACTCCTGGTTAGTATTCTCACCTTCTAAACTTGATACATTCATAGCATCTTACCCTCTGCCTTCCACGCCTGTCCGGAATACTGAATCTAAAAATCTCACTTTCTCTGCAATAGCCTACATTCCTTGTATCATGTTGTCTCGTATCCATGTCTTTTTCCATGATCCTGATATCCTAGCTTTCCTGTAGGCTCCGGTGTTAGATTGTCAACGTGCGGAGCAGCAGCTCACATCCCTCTCCGGCAGCTGCTGCAGCCTCGGCTCCAGTTCTACATCGTCTATACGGGGCAGTCTGATTGGAATTTCTACTGTGAATGGTGGGATTTTTTGTTTGTTTGTTTGGATGTGAGATTTGTACATACATTAAAAGGCTTGTCATTCTTCAGAGAAGAAAAATGACAAGCCTTTTAATGTAGTCCAAAGAAGTGGGGAACAGTTGATCTGATACTTGAAACAAAGACAATTATTTTTTCCCTCTCTTGTCTATTGATCTCATTCATCCTGTAAGTAGCGCGGATGGAGCCTACTCAGCAAGGTAACATCCAAAAGGAACTAGGGCTTGAATTGAAGCATTCAAAGAATTAAGGGAATTAACTTTGTTGCAGTGGAATTCTGAGAGCAAGGGCAGTCTCAGAAACAGTTCCACTCGCATGAAGTTGCCTTAACATTCACACTTTGAAGGGCACTATTCATGGGACCATAGAGGCCCCTGACATTATGACGGGTTTTTCCCACTGCAGAGACGCCATAGCAGCTGAGGCTGAATTATTTCATAGACTGAATTTATTTCGGATTGCTCAGCCTTCTGCAGAGTCATATGAATAGCATTGTTATGGTGGAAAAGCATTCCAGAACGTAGAGATACAGGAACAGTACTCCTTACATTTGTAGATGGCATTCATTCACATTGGTTGAAATCTCTATAGCTAAGAAGCAAATATGAGAAGGTATCTGGGTAAGGCATTGCAAAGTAAATTGATATTCTTAATACTCTTTCTTTCCTATTTTATGTTTGTGAGTAATGTTGGTTCTTGAATCTATTCCATATATGTTTGTGCAATTTTCTCATTGTGTTTTCATGGGCTTCTGCTAGAATCTCCATTGTAAAATGCATTTCTTTGCGAGGATACTAACAAATGTTTAATTCTTCTTGGTCAAAAGAAAATACACATGGCTTTTTCATATCTGTGATATGTGTACTTTCCTTGTCTTTAGTTAAGGTATGTTTTACTAGGAAAGTACATTGTTAAAGATGGTACCCATATCTTAGGTTCAGACAATGTCTTCCTTAAAATATTTATATGTTTTTGAGGACTGTACAAATAGCACTTATAAACTTCAAAAAATATTATTGGCATAAAACAGCAAAATGCATATGGGGATGGGGAGGAAGACCTGAAAAGTTGCTTAATAAAATTGAATAATACATGAAGAGAAAACATATCAATGCTGATACAGGGGCAGATGTTACATAGTCATGCTTGAAAAGTTATTGTTACTGTCCCATAATTTTCAAAACTAAATATATGCAAGCTAGTTATCTTCTCTTTATGTGGACAATTCTGTAGCATTGAGAACTTTGGTATGTAATTTGGGTGGAGGAATAAAGAATAACTATGTCCCTCAAAGAAAACTTGGCAGTTTTTTCTTTGGGCTTTGTACGCAGCAAAGTCTAAGTAGAGTTCAGCAGGGTTGGTATACATTTCTCATGCAAGAGTAGGAAAAAAAAAGAGCAGTAATCCGGATCCTTTAAATGACACTTGTCCTTTTGACCTATCTTGGCTTTCACTTTCCCCTGGAGGAACTATCTACTGAGGGTGTTAATGAGTCAACAACTCTCTTTTCACCAGTACTCCTGCATATATTCTCAGGTGATTTGCAAAAATTCCTATGAGATAAGAAGGCTTGTTTATTGCTTTGGTCTTCCAGAATTGGAGTTCATTTTTATATGTAAAGAATTCTCTGTTTTAGGAGGTTTGGGGAAGAACAAAGACAGTTCTACAATAGGGCAGCTGGACATACAGAAACTCTCCCGTGTCCTACTTTAGAGCACAAGATGCAATACAGATCATTTGTCATCGGAAAAATTAAAAATTCCTTGTGATATAAAGTCTCAAAATTTCTGTGTGAAAACACCATGCCAAAAAGTAGAAAATCTTAGGCCATGAAACTTTGTTGCGAAACAAAATTATTTTAAATAGTTGTACAAAATTACCTTAAGACTTGGTGTGTAAAATGTATGTGTCACGTAAATGAATTTCACGTTTAGTTGTAGGGGTCGCACCAAGGATATATCATTATGTATGTGTAAATATTCCCACATCCAAACAATCCAGATGCACAGAACAGAAAATAAATAAACAAAAGTACATTTAAAAATGCTTTTCCAGTCCCACGCAACTCAGATAATGGATAATAAACTCTTAGCATAGCGTAGGAGGCCCTGTCAACTTTCACCCTTTTCTGTTTGTCTCTTAGCTCTCTCTCTTGGATCATGAACTAGGAATGTGTTTTTCATAATCGTTCGCCTCCATACTGGTTGCTCAATGTTCCCCACAGTTCTGAACTTCCCAATATTGCTTTCCTGAACCACTTTCCTGCTTAACTCAGTCAGTTATAGGAAAAAACTTGAAATTAGATGTCATTATCTGTGCCCACTATTTCCAAAAGAAGAAAGTAAAATTGATGACAGTTTTCCATAGTTTATGAAAGTGAACCTGGCTTCCAAACTGATAATTGCTGTATTAATTTGGAGCGGGATACTGCACTCTCCTTTCTGAATATAGTGTTGTTAAGAAGGAGCTCATGTTTATTTATTTACATTTGTTTTCTATGAAAGGCAGAAACAGAGAGAGATCTTCCATCTGCTGACTCAGTCTCTCAATGCAGCAATAGACAGGTCTAGACCAGGCCATCTCCAGCAGCCAGGAACTCCTTCTGGGTCTTCACATACGGGTGGCAATTCTGTCACCTGCTGCCTTCAAAGGTGTGCATTAGTGAGAAACTGGAATTTTGAGCAGAGCTTGCACTTTAACCGAAGCACTCTAATATGCAAAACAGGTGTTGTAACTGGCATCCAACCAGTAAGCCAAATGCTCACATCTAGGGTGTGATTCTGATGTGCCTTAAAATGATTGAGTTTAATGTTGCTTAGAATGGCTATTTCCTTGATCTGTGGCAGGATCACTGCTTTCTTTTCACTTCTTGAGTAAATAAGGATAGAAGGAAAGGCCATAAAAACAAAATATAGACATAGTGTGTAAGTGAAAAAATCTAGAGCAGTAGTAGAAATTATTTTTAAATGGACTTCCTTTTGGTCTTAGTATTTCAGAATTTTCTGTAAGAATGTCCTGGCTGCTATTCATGGAGTTTTATTTTTGTTTGTTGTAAGTGGCAACGGAATGCTAAAACTTTCAGTTAAAGTTAACAGTATATGGCATACTACTTGTGAATACCTGGCTAGAAAAAGGGGCACCATTCTGCCAATTTACATACAGATTCCTTTTCCATAAACATAATTTATTTAAGCAAGTGTAATTAACGTGTAATCCTTGTAGAGTTTGTGAGGAAAGTGTTAGTGCAGTCAGACAGAGGTGTTCATGAATGTATTGGTAATGAGCATCATCAAAGCAGTAAACCTTTGCAGAGATATGTGTGGTTCCAGGAAGACAGTACTGCAGGTGAACTGGGCTAAGGCAACACGGGAGAGATTTTATCTCTGGAGTTTTACTATGGCACATGGATTGATGGACTAGCTAGCAGTGAAAGACAGTGAAGAGATTAGTTAATGTTCAAGGCATTTCCAGGTATTAAAAGAAAAACTTCCATTTAGATTCTGATTTAAAAAAAAAAAAAGACTGCAATTTTCATGGAAAGAAAATGTTGCAAGTTACCTGGGGCCGTATTCATTAACACCGGCTGATTCTCATGCTCAGCCATTTGAAAGAAAAATATGAATTAATTAACCTTTAATTTAGAAATTTTTTTCTTCTTTCAGGTACTATTTGCTAACTTCCTTGAAATCATGTGGTAAATCAATGGAATAGCTTTTAAGAATATGCTCTAAGATATTTTAGCATAGAAAACAGAAATCGGCTATAAATATACAATTACTAATAATTGAAGCTTTTTAAAGGAATCCCTTGAGATTTACATTCCAGCCAAAATCAATGTCTCCCTTTCTCTTATACACGCGCGAATTCTCTCACTCTTGCTCTCTCTCATGCTTTGTCCAAGTCTTGGTGCCAATGGGAAATTTCATTATCTCTGGTATAAAAAAAAAAAAAAAGCAGTTTACTTTAAGCATTACAGATAATACATTCTGAATGCTCAGAATAACATGGCCTCTGCCATCCTGTGTAATAACCCATGGGTTTAGAGCTAACCAAGAAACTTAGTCATCAGGAAAACAGTGGAGTTCCATGATAAGTACCTCATTGACATTATTTTAAGCCTGCTATTTACTCAGGAGAAATTATTTCCACTCAGTATTTACTATTCTTATTTTAAATCCTCAAACAGTTGGAAGAATACTTAGGATTTCTTTAGTTTGGTTTTTGGCGGGGAGAGGAGAAGACGAAGCTTGGAATTCTGGAGGAAAGGCTGAGTAGTTACAGGAAGTATGGAGACAATCTGTAACAACTTTACAATAACTGCCTATTTCACCGGTCATTTCAGAGTCTGATTTTCATGGTAGAAATTCAGACACTCAAATGCTTCTGCCAAAACTTTTTCCCAAAACTGATGATGGTCTCTACCTTCTCTGAAAATTACCCTATTTTATTTGCTCATACATTTGTTCAGAGGATGTGAAAGAACTGCATGATCACACATTGTGGAAGACCTTTTTGTTATCGGAATTTTTGCCTCTCGTTACATTAATCATGTATTGGATCTTATAGCAACTTGTCCTTCAGAGAAGGGTCAAAAGTTATGACGATACAGAAATTGCTAAGAAGGGTGGTAAGAATGAGACACTGGGGAACCATGTATGCACAGGGACATCTCTGCATGTAGCTGTGATCAGATCATGGTCTCCATTGTGATATAAAAAGAAGTTTTAAAACAGTGATCATTTCCACATTCTTGTTCAAAAATTTAATCTACCTTGTTTTCATCAGTTGGTTACTGGTTTCCATGGAAATAGAAATGGAATAAGCATTCCTCGTTTTAGATTCTCAGCTGCCCCATGCCAACTGAGAGCTGTAAATGCCATTTGGTTAACAGTGAGGATCCAGAACTCTTCCATTTTAAAGTGGCAAAGGGAAAGGAAAAGAAAATGTTTGCCAAGTCATTTCACTCCTCCCCCTTTGCAAAAGACGTTGTTTTATGATTGTCTGAACTATTGACAGACGATTATCAGACGCATAGAAAATCCAGTGGTGTCCCTCATGATTCATCCGTTTAAATTGCTTTTCCAACCCTCACAGAGTTCCTTACCTCTTTGTTACTTAGATGGCCTGTAATGGTCATCCTGGTGTCCCACCTGCTCTCACTGTTACGGGAACTGATTAGGAAAGTGGCCAACATTTTGAAGGAGGAAAATTGGTAATCTCAATGATTGTGACATAAAGGAAACAATAATGCTGATTAAATGCAGTGGAGGGGAGACAGCAGTTGGAAAAAGTCTCACTTCGGAGAAAATGTTACTTAATTTGCCATAAGGATTTTCCATTTCTAAGACTGTCTTTTATAAATGCTGCATTTTTCCGGAACTATTCCATAGAAAGGAAACTGAAGATTACGCATGAATAAATGGTTCAGCATAAAGTGTTAAACATCAGTATAGTTGTTTTTTTTTTATTCTGTTTTGTGACTCTCAACAGTTGAATCAATATGAATTCTAAAACAAAACATCTGTAGCATCAACACAGTGTTTTATATTTTATGATGTTTATGTACTAGATTAGGAAAAATGTGACTCCTCTTGTTAAACATCGCCCACTGTGGTTCTGTGAGCACAGTTCTCCTCTTGAGGGGTAAAAGGGAGTTTCTCCATGTCCCAGTTTCTAGCTTCAGCGAAGAAAACCAGACATAATGGCTTCTAGCCACTGGCTGCCCCATGTCTCCAAGTGTGGTCTTGTGCCTAGCCAAAGCAAGTATTGTGCCTCTGAAGAAATAAGATCCTATTTCTAGACTTAGGAAACTGCGTGAGTGCTTCAAGGAAAATCTTAGTGATGTTGTGCATAGCATTCTTTATCAGTTAGTGTTTATACGAAAAACAACACTTCGGATAACTGCTTTTGGTGCGCATATTTCATGGTTTCTATTGATTTGAAAAAGAGATATGGCATAATTTTTGACGGCCAAGGTAGCAAGTCAGTTCTGGTTGTGGCGTTGACTTAACTATGATCACCATTTCCATCTTCTCAAAAGAAGAGAACAAATTCCTTAATTTTTCTTACTTAATCTACACCTCTTGCTTTGGAGAAGCAATGCAGGAGGGAATCATTACTGCAATAAATGGGCTGTAGGGGAAGAAAATTTCAAATGAATCTATTGAAATTGAGGCGAGAGTCTTGTTATAAATGTTTCAAATGGTGCTTTCTTTGGAACAATAAAACTAAAATTATGAAAATGCATGCACTTTATTACCTAACAGAGCATGCAGCTATAGTCATTCGTCTATCAAACAAAAATGAATCATGTTTAAAGTTGTAGTTTTCCTATAATATTATGAAATTTGAATTTTAGTAGGACCATAAAGAGACTCAGTTTATGAAAATCTTTATTGGCTGCTCCAAGAACTATTTGGAGTTGCTTTATTGACGAATTACTCTCATTTAAAGCCACTGTCATGTCCCAACTGTTTTTTTTTTTTTTCTTTTCCCTCTTGCATTTACTCATGACGCATTTCTGAATGCTTCAACACAACTTTGTGAGTGAAGCTGTTCTCAAATGTTAGCATCAATCTTTATAACAAAGCTTTTTTATCTTGAAAATTCATCAGTTAACTGATTTGCTTACTTTGCTTTCTGCTGTTGTAGGCGTTTTACATTTACAGAGAGAAATACTAAGTTTTTTGCACTGACCAAGTGCTCAAGTTAATACTTATTTCATTAGTTGAAATATCATGCTTGTGGAGAGTTTTTTTTTTCCAGTTGCTATCCAATAACTATGGACATTAATTAATTATGATGTTCTTATAGAAAGAGCCTACAGACAAAGAACCAGATAGCTTCCAAAATTCATTGTCAGAGTGTTTATATAAGGGCAGGTCTTAAATCACCTTGACAATGATCTGGCCCTAATAAGTCTTGGCATGCCTAAGGATGTATACATGCTCTGCCTTAAATATGGTGTGTATTTGCTGCTATGGAAAATCTAGGATTTGATACCAGCAGATCTGAGTTCAAGTTTTCTCAAAGGAAGCTGATTATGTTACAATGGGACAGTCCCTTAACTGGTAGGACTGTGTTTTCTTAACAATAAAGTGGGAATACAATATGCGTGATGTACAAAATTGTTAAAAAAAAAAAAGACCAAATGGAATTAAATATGAGAACCTGTGCAAAAGTACTTTGCAAGTATAAAAGAATCCTGCTGTCTTCATTGATTCAAGGTCTAAGCGGAAGTTAATATTAAGTAGCCTTTCAAATAGGGATTATTGTTTCAATTACTATCAATGTTACATTGTGTCAAGAAGACATAAAAGGCTATGGTTATTTTTACTGTTCCTTGTCTAGAAACCAAAGATTGATAGAACACAGTGAATCAAGCTTGCACAATGGCCTTCTGGCTGAGCATGAGGGTTAACACAAGAAAAAAATAGCAAAGAGAAGCAGGAGTAGCTTAGTGGATACATGGCTTAGTGGAGCTAAGCTGAAATGCAGACAGAACTCTGACAATGAACTTCTCAACTATAGTCTAGGCCCTCTCACCTGAAGTACAGTCACCTTCAGACCAAGTCCTCTAAAACCACTCAGACCTGAACTGGCTTACAAAAGGACCCTGGTAATAACAAGGGAATCCTTGGATCAGAATTCTGTCACCACTATTTACTTGTATTTTATTAGACAAACAGGATTATTGATTCATTTTAAGCCCTATCTTAAGCCCTCACTTCCTGCAAAGTAAGACTCATCTTGGGAGGTGTTTTGACAATTTCCTCATCATCTAGAAGCAGCACAAGTGGAGGAATGTCAAGCATTTATAATATCATCTTTACAACAATCACTCATTAACAGATTCTGGACAAAATGGATATTTCAGCCTATTTTACAGTAAATAAGTATTTAATGCTTTCATTATCTGAAGATTTTAGCAAAGGCAAAAAGTAACAAATACGACTATTAAGGCAACATAGACCTATGAATTTTTGTGCATTATGGAGGATTTTCTGGCCAGGATAATGAAGTGTAACTGCATTATCACATGTCTATTTTTCTTAGTACTGAGCTCTTGGTAACTAACATGTAGTTCACATGGTGGCTTCTCAAGAGATACCTGCCGAAGGAATGATTCAGAAAAGTATATAATTATGAGTTGGGTCATGAGAGTAGTCCCATTAGGTATGCTTAAGGAGTGCATTAGCATAATAATATTCATTAAATTGACCTTTACCTGTCTAGATGATACAGGCTAAGTTGGAATATTATGAAAATTCTGAGATCCTGGTTTCTATTTTTGCTGCTGTACCATCTTTATCTGTAGTACTTTTCAGTGTATATTTGAGGGAGAAAAACATATGGAAAGCAATAGACTACAAAAAAAATCAAAATTATAATTTGATACAGATCATTATTTCCTTCATTATCTTTACAGATCTTTTTCCTAACTCTTAGCATATATACTCAGTGCACACTTCATATTTCATGCTCTACTGAGTTCTAATTATGAAATTTTCTTTTAATTATGATGAGTCAAAATTATAGGAAAATCAGTTCAGGTGGAAGGTAGAAGAAGTTGTTTAGATTGCATACCAAGCGTTTTCACAAGAATCAACCTTAAACCAGAACAACTGGAGCAGAAATTCTCTGAATTTCCATGCGTAAACTTTGATTAGAAGCTACCCACCACTTGGTCATTGTTTACATAGGACTTGCAACACTCTTATCACTGATGTTAGGTTCAGCTATTCAGACTCACAGAATTCCTGAGAGCATCACAGTTTCCAGTCTGTCTTTTTAGGACAAAACATAATATGCCGATGGGGAGTGTCCGTTGCATTTACTTAGTTAAAAAAAAAAATAGATCTGCCATTTCAGACAAGTTTCTGCTCCTTCCGACCAACCTCTGCAACCTCTTCTCCTCAAGTGACCCTTCAGTTATGAGAAATTGACCATGTGGATAGCTGTAACTGTCACTCAGCCTTAGGAAGCTGCATCTTGTGAGGAACCTGTTTCTTGCTGTAAGCTGTGAATAAAGCTTCCAGAGCCATGCAACGAGGTGCCTGCTCTCTAAACCCCAAAGCAACACCTCAAGTATTTGTAATCTTGACCACAGGTCTTCCAGTTCAAGGCAATTCAGCGGTCAGGGTTCATTGTTATTGCAAGTCGTATTTCTTATTAGCTGACATCCTACCATTTTCAGATATAAAGAAGAACAGAGCTAGAGTTAAGCCTTAGTACATTTTCGTAGATCAAATGTTTGGTTACTCCTTTCCTTATGTGGTTCCACACCAAGACTGTGGGCATCACAGCGTTTGTGAGCATTACTCATTCAACTTGGTATGTTTTGAAAATACCTAGAACATGCTTTCTTACTCTGCCTTCCCAGGCACATTAACAGGAAGCCATATTAGAAACGGAACAACCAGGATTTGAACCAGCACTGATAGGGGATACCAGTGACGTAAGAAGTGACTTAATCAGTTGCACCACAATCCTGTCCTCTTGGTATTGCTTTATGACTAATGCTATTTCTGCTCTTACTGAAGTAACCTCTTGAATTACAAGTGATCTTTTTCTTTAAACTAACTTATCTATTTTATGATACAGTTCCGTAGGCTCTGGGATTTCTCCTCCTCCCATCCCTAATTGTCCTTACCCTCACTAATTGCCCCTAATACTATTACAATAATAAAGTTCTTTAAAAAACAGCCATAGGTCCATATGCTGCTTTCCAAGTGTATCCTAGCATTGTAGGTATGGGAATGGCAGAGAGTCCAGCATCCTCTGGTCAAGATCTATTTAACAGTTTCATTGGAAGTCCTTCTTTGATTTGGAAGTAGAGATGCATACTGCATTGTATCTTCACATCTCAATATGATAGTCCCATCACACAGTTCCTCTAGATGACTGTATGTACATGCATGTTTACCTATGCATCTACTGATGATGTATTTTGGAGGAAGGTTGCCTTGTATCAGCGACAACATATGATATTTGTCCTTTGGGGACTGGGATATTTCATTGATCTTAAAAGTAACCACCAATAATCCACACCTGGAATCATTTTTCACGTACTTTTTTTGGAGAAATAATTGTAAATTAACCTCAGGTTGCAAAAATAGCATAGAAGTCCATTGTACTTTCCTCATTTGCTCCCTTGTAACTTCTGTTATTATAGTACATTATCAAAACCAGGCAATTTATATTAATATAAGCTACAGAGCTTAATCACATTTCATCAGAGTCCATATGTAGGCGCATGTGAATCATCGTATGTCAGACTGACAATATTTTTAACCCGCCAAAAGAAATATTCTTTTTTTAAAAAAATAGTAGTTGCTTTACTAATTTTTGTTTGATATATATGATGTTAGTTGTCAATAGTAACCTATTATTTCTTAATACTACTCAATATACTTTTCATATTTTCCTTTGTCTGCAGCATGGATCTGTTAGACATTTGAATGGTCGCCAATATATGAAGTTGTTCAAATACTGTCTGTCTGTTCCTGAAGGGCAATAAACAGTGTCTCTGGCTCAGTGTAAAAGTTAGTGCCATTTGAAAGATCATTCTTAAATTAAACATTATGGCCCATGGTGCATTGGGCCTTTGATTACAAATTGAAAGTGTGTTATTGCAAAAATCCAAGGGAAAAAAAAGAAAGAAAAGAGGGAGGAGGGATGAGGGAATAAGGCACGGTTATCTTCTTATCTCTGGAATACATGATACGTTTTTACATTAACCAATTTTTTAGAAGTATTAAATCCTTTGAAATTTAAACCATTGGAAGTTCTGTGAACACAATCTCATTAGATTGTATATCAGTGCCTTAATTGTGTTGGGCAACCTGCCCTGAGTCATTTCAATATCATGAAGTGAGCCCACACATGTGTAGCCAACCAATCTTTGATAAGAAAACTGAAAAAGTCTGGACTCTTCAACAAACACTGTTGGGACAATTGGACATCAGCCTAAAGAGCAGGAAACAAGACCTCCACCTGTCACCTTAAGGAAAAAAAAAACTCACCTCTAAATGAGTCAGAGACTTAAATTTCAACTCAGAAACCATCAAACTGTTAAAGGAACACACTTTGAAAGAGGAATGGATGAAGAATCTAGTATATCCACTCCATGGATTGCTACTCAACCGTTAAAACGAATGAAATTCTGCCATTTGCAATGTCATGGTCCCGACTGGAGAGCATTATGCTCAGTGAAATAAGCCAATCACCAAAGGACAAATACCATATGTTCTGTCTGATATAAGACAACCTTCATGCAAAATACAAGTTAAATAGATGTATAGGTAAACATGCGTGTGCATTTATTCTCATAGATGAACTGTGTAATGGGGACTAGCATACCGGGAAGTGAAGATGTGTGCAGTATTCCCGAATAAAAGGAGGACTCCCAAAGAAACTGTTTAATATATCTTGACAATATGATACTATATTTTTTTATGTTTGCTCATATCTACAATGCCGTGATACAGTTTATTTTCATTTCATCTGAAAAATGTAAAGAGAGAGAAGCTTCCATCTCTTGGCTCAATTCCTAAATGCTCAGAACAGGGCAGGGCTAGGCTGAAACAAAGATTCTGGACTTCTGTTAATCCTTCCCTTTGAGTGACAGAGAGGTACATACTTAAGCCATCATCTGCTACCATCCTGGTAAGACGCTGGTCTGGAAACAGACTGCTCAAAACTCAGAGAAGATAGGAGGCCAACAGGCTTATTGAAAACTCTTACTTCTTCATCGAACACTGACCCCCAAGAAAAACATTTATTTTTAAAATATTTTAGAAAAAAGGATTATAAGAACCAAGCGGATTTTCTTCAATGAACCAAGCATAATAGCTGAAGTTAATAAGGCAAGAATGGATTAAATAGCAAGGCTAGTAATGACTGAAGATAAGGCAAAAATAGAATTGAAGGCGTTGCACAGCATGCACCCAGACTGAGAAGGTTCTGAGAAGTCTGAAGGAGAGATGAAGCTGACACTTGCTGTCAAGGCTGCTTCTCGGGTTCTGCACTGGGAAGCTGGGTCAGCAGCTGGAGCCCAGCCGCCCTGGGTGGGATTTCGTAGCCTTAGCCAAGAAGCTATACTCCTGCTTCAAGTGGTGAGCTCGACTTTCTGATTGAAGAACAGTAAGAGATTAACAACGATGATGCAGAAATTATAATGGTACCCAGACATTTTCTCCATTCCTCATTAGGTTGTTCATGTTGGCTTCTGGGATCTCTCTCACTCTACAGTGCATCAAAATGTTTTCTTACAATATTTTTAATCTTGCAATTTTTATGAGATTTTGTTATATTGCTTTCATATGCTGTTTACATTTTAATAATATATTTGGTACTCTTTGATCCAATAATTCTGCTAGGAATTTCCCCCGAGTATGTGTGTATATGTATATATAAATATGTATATATACATACACTCAATGTGTTTCTTCATATGCTTATTAATAGTGGTGAAGACTGGGTAAATTTTCAGCAATGGAAACTGTTTACGAGATTATGATGTGTGTTGATCTATAGAGACAGAAATACACACACACACACACCACTCACACCACATTTATATGATAAAACTTCAAACGGTTCATGGGAAATACAATTAACAGATAATTTTATTTTGGTTCAAAAAATAAAATCCATGCATGCAGAGGTATTCAAAAGTTCATTAAAAATGCGTGTTATGAAATAACTGCCTCAATTTCAGCGGGTTTTTTTCTTTTCGCCAAAATAAACTGACCTTTTCATTCGACAAACGTTAGCAAGTATACTCACATACATTTTTACCATTTAAGAATATGCAGTATATTAATACTGTGCAATGATATTTAAATTCATACATAGAAAGTTGTGTATGCCATTCCTATGAGAAAAAAAGGCAAGTGTGTGTGTACAGCTGTGTCACTCTGAAGAGTTTGGTCTGTGAAAACTGTGCTGTCAGATAAAAGCAGCAGCGTGGACTCAGAGTCCTGAGGTTTTCTGTGCTGCTTTGGACGGCTCTGGTCATGTCTCAAGTCCTGTTCGATACCTTTCTCTCTAACTGTGAGCGAGGGGGTGCGTGCCAGGCTTCCCTGGCGATAACAAATCCACCCTCGACCCTGGTGGACACCATGTCCTCTTCCTTAGCCATGGCAGTCAGTCAACAGCCTTCGCTTTCTCTCTGGGCTGACATGGGTTAGAATTCTGCAGGCGTCATTCGGGCCACCCTTTCTTAAAAGACTTTAATATCTGTGTATCCTGGATACACTGACATTGGAAGTCATTTCAACAAAAGGGTTTTCCTGATGAAGAGCTCAACTCATCGTAGTAAGAAACAAGAAGGATATTTTTTAAATTGATTTTTGTTAGGCTCAGTTAAAACAAAAAGATGAATAAAACAAGTGACACACAGTATTTCAAGGTAATTCAAAAGTTAATAGACTATAATTTGCATTTTCCATGAACTTTTTGAAATATCTCCTATATTTTATTTGAAATGTTTCAATTTATTTGAAACAAATAACAGTTGTGAGATTCCTGGTTGGAATCTAGCTGTTAGCCGTGACCTAGCAGCTAAAGTCCTCACCTTGAACGTGCCAGGATCCCATAGGGTCGCTGGTTCTAATCCTGGCAGCCCTGCTTTCCATCCAGCTCCCTGCTTGTGGCCAGGAAAAGCAGTTGAGGACGGCACAAAGCCTTGGGACCCTGCACCCATGTGGGAGACCTGGAAGAAGCTCTAGGCTGCTGGCTTTGGATCGGCACAGTACCGGACGTTGTGGTCAGTTGGGGAGTGAATCATTGGATGGGAGATCTTTCTCTCTGTCTCTTCTCTCTGTCTAATAAACAAATCTTTAAAAATAAATCTATGTATTTTTATTTGAAAGGTAGATTTACAGAGAAAAGGAGAGACAGAGAGATCTTGCATTAACTGGTTCATTCCACAAATGGCAGGAATAGCTGAAACTGGGCCATTCCAAAGTCAGGAGTTTGGAGCTTGTTCTAGGTCCCCCATGTGGGTTCAGGGGCCCAATCATGTGGGCCACCTTTTGCTGCTTTACAGGGACATCAGCATGGAGCTGGATCAAAATGTAGCCAGGAATGCAGCCAGTGCCCATGTGAGATATAGGTAACTCAGGGAAAGCGTAAGCTGTTAGACCTTGGTGTCAGCCCCAAAACTGAGCATTTAAAAATCTAACAGCCATTAAATAAAATTAAAAAACTGAGTTGAGGTCAAACAAACCCAGTAGTCACATGTGACTAGTAACTACCATATTGGTCAGCAAAAGTTAAAATACAAAGAAATGTCTGGTTTCAACCTTTATGAAAATTTTCTTACTGGGAGTGTAAGACAGAAAATAATGAACATACCAAAAAATATCTCAGGCGATATAATGAAGTGCTGAAAGTTTGCCACAAACAGACTAAGTGTTACTTGGGTAGTAAGTTCCAAGAAACCTCGCAGCTGGATCCCTTCCTCGCCACTCTGAGTGGTGGCAATGACATACTGAGTTTGGGAGATGTGGGGGTCCTACTTTAGAAACGTGTGTGTGTGTGTGTTCTGCCTGCAGGCACGGGACCCGCTGTGCTGGGGAAGTGGCAGCCGCTGCAAACAACTCTCACTGCACTGTCGGAATTGCTTTTAATGCCAAGATCGGAGGTATGTCATAGGAACTCGACGGGAGATCGAAGGGCACCACTTACCTCTCGCTGACTGACTTGCGCAACTCTTTTGGAACCAAACATTGGGGGTTATATTCCATTATAGCATTCAACTATTGCTGAAGCATAAGGACCGGGTTTAAGTATGTTGTGAAATTAAAAAAAAAAAAAAACCACTTCTTAAATGGTATCTTCAAGTGCTGCACACACACTTGAAAGTAAAGCTGGAAAAGCTGTGGTCCAGTTGTGCAGGTGGACTCACTGGCAGCAGTCCCTAACCGCTCTGTTGGCGCCTGGGGGAGAGAAACTGAACATGCAAACATGAGGCATGCATGTCTTGTGAAGTTGCCTTTTGCTTCAGCTTTATAGACATTTTTTTTCTTTATTGAAATCAAAATGGAAGAAGCTTCTCCTCTTGTGGAACATAAATTAGTGGTGATGTATCCATGCCTTTGCCAGATTATACCTGTGAACGCCCACACTCAGGTCACATATTCAGATCTATGTATGTTTACTATATGGATACAGTTGAGGCAATGTATTCATTCACAGATGAAAGTAAACTCCTTTCTTCCTTGTCTGCTACAGCCACACACAAGTGGGATGAAACCATTGTAGTTTTAATGGATCCTAGTGATCTAATGGTTGTACCAGGGATCTTCTAAAGTGAATCACAACTGAACTGACCTTCATGGTTCCAATGCTCTGTTGTCTTTCAAGTTGTAAACTTGGTTGTAACAATCCTTTCTAGGATACAGATAAATCATGAAGCATTAGGATATAATAGCCTCTCCTTGTCCCCTATGGAATATGCTCCCTGACCCCCAGTGGATGCTTTCATGGATGGTACCAAATTTTGTCATGTACATACCTGTCATAGGAATGAGCTTCAGTAAGATAACCATATTGATAATAAGCAATTATAGAACTATACTATAACATTCATTTCTGATATTTTCAATTTAGTATTTTCAAGTCATAGGTGACCACCTATAACTAAAGCTAGCCATTAGTATCACAGAAAAAGAGGGAATTACTATATATACATAACAAGGTGCTAAGAATTGTTTTCTGAAAGTCCTTTGAGTGTCAGTCCATAGTAAATTTGACCTCCATCTTTCCTTTTTTTGTTTGCCCTGGAGTCTCAGAATGTGACAGTTTCCTAGGCAGTAATCAGTTACGCTCTGAGAACATCTATTATATGTCAAGTGGAAGACACAGGAAAGAACTAAAGAAGGAGACAAAAACTTTTCTCTTGAGTGTGACAAGGGTGTTGGAGGCCACTGGTTTTTTCAGTAGAGTCAAATCAGCTGCTGCACAGCCAAACGCTTCCTTGCCCCACGGTGCATTCTGTCCCACACTGAGACATGCCAAAGGTTACCGTCACTACTATCCAACACAAAGCCTACACTCTGACTAACCTTGGAGAAATAAGAGGATGCATTTGTGAACGCTTGGATAAACTGCTGCACCCATAACTCAAGTGAGAAAGTCAACCCAGGACTAGCTTCACAATTACTGCAAAACAACGCTGAGTTACACGTTTTGTTCCTCAGACCCAGTGCATGCGGCCTTAGAATTACATGAATAGAAAGAGGCAGCTCTTTATCTTTCAACTAAATGAAGTAAAATTCCTTGTGACGTTTCCACCAGAGAATTATTACTCTCTACTTACGATTTAGTAAGCTTTTTTATTTCTATCGACTTTTCATAAATTGCACAACAAAGAACCTGTATTCAGATGCGGTGGCTGTACTCTCAAGCTGACATTTAGATGCACAAATGAGATTATTTTGGGTAGTTACAGTTTAAACAGTAAAGTCGTTTCATTTTTATTCTTTTAAATAGAAAGTAAGAAGATGAAGCAGTTTATCCTTTGCTAAACATGTACAGATTAACTTTGAATATTCACATTAAATTAAAGTAAATCAGGAACTGCTCAGGATCCAATAAAGGTAGAATATTGTACCAGATCTCCACTCCCTCGAAAAAAAAATAAGACGAAGTTTCTAAATGCAATTTGCATTCCCTAATTTTTAAAAGGATTTATTCACAAATCTATTCTCAGTATCATTTGTGAGGATAGCAGACACCTCCTGTAATAATCCAAAAGTTGAGACAAAAAGACAGTGAAGAGTTGTTAACAACTGGATGCAATGTCTTTAGAAGTCATGACGACAAGGCTAGTGTCGGCTGGGTGTTAGATAACAGATCAGGTGAAGTGCCATGTCAGTCTTGGAATTTACAGTAGTTCAACCTTATGTATTTTCCTATGAAGAAAATGGAGCAGCGTGTTGATCATTGTTGCCTCCTGGCCATACACAGATTCACTGCTCTTACTTTTTTTTTCATTCAAAACTTTATAGTTCAAAGTTTAGCAATTTTAAAGTACAAATGAGATTTATTTCCTTAGAGATCATTTTTATTTTCTCCCAGAAGTCCCACCTGAATCCACCAAAGTCATTCAACTTCAGGATTTTACTTATATCATGTTCATTTCTTGGTAACCAGTAGAATCTAAAAAATTCTTCTGCATATGGAGGTTTCCCAAAGTAATGACTTTGACCCGTAAATATAATTTTAAAATAATACTATCTCAGGGTTAGTATTTGATTTGCACTGATGAGAGGCACACATACTTAAAAGTATGTGTTTTGTGATTCTCAATCTTTAAAATAAAAATAAAGGAAAAAAAGCAACCCTGGCATGTGGCATACAACATGTTTCTGAATATCTTACTGCCTGTTATTGATAAAATAGGGTTAATAGAAATCCCTCTCTCTAATAGGAATATGCTTAAATGGGGATTAATGAATACACATTGCTGAAACCCTCTGAGAATTATTTGAAATGTTAAGTTCATAGAGTAGTCTCATTTATTATTTGACTCTAAGGAACTTGGCAGAACGAAACACATGAACTTCACATCACTCTTACAGATTAGGAGATATTAAATATGGAGGAAATGAGGCCAACCTAGGCGGGCAGTTTCCCAAGTTTTATGGGAACATGAAGGTTACACTGTTTTATATCAGTTCTGAAAACAATTATTTCATGAAGACCAGTTGATGGGAGATGGATCGTCTGGAGGTCTGGAGGTCTAATTATCAAGCACTCACTCAGGAGAAATCAGCCGGAGAGATTAGAGCATCCACTGTAGGGGTTGTAAAGTTGGAGAAAGAAAACAGTGGATCCAAGTATATATTTTGGTCTAATCTTCTACACCCTTGGAAATTTTCTTTCTTCCAAAGGCATCTTCTACATATTATTCATTCCCTTTTCACTGGGGAAAATGTGTTCACTTAAGAGCTTATTGAAATGTATTCTTTCCCCTCCTAATCTTGTAAGTGGGGTATTTGCCTGTCATGAAGCAAAGCCTCTGCAGTTTTCTCTTCCTTCTGTTTTGAAGGAGTGCGAATGCTGGATGGAGATGTCACAGACATGGTAGAAGCAAAGTCGGTCAGCTACAATCCCCAACACGTGCACATCTACAGTGCCAGCTGGGGCCCTGACGATGATGGCAAGACTGTGGATGGACCAGCTCCTCTCACTCGGCAAGCCTTTGAAAATGGCGTTAGAATGGTAGGTTGGTTATTTAGCGTTCGTTTATTCAGAATGACACAGATAGATATAACAGCTGCAGGTAGGCCATACTGAGCCAGGAGTTCTAGGTGGGTGGCACTTGAGCCCTCACCTAATGCCACAGAGAGTGAATATTCTCTGCAAGCTGGAACCAGAAACCTAGCCAGGACTAATATCTAAGCCCTCTGAATATGAGATACAGTCCTCCAGGAAGTGCCTGCCACCATGCTATACTTCTCTTCTAGAATGTTAAGTTTGGGAAGTGCATAGATTCATAACACACTGTGTTAACAGGGGATGATTCTCATATAAGGAATCTGTGGGTCGGCATCCCTGCAGACTGGCGGAGTCCGCAGATGGGCCGGTGGAAAGAGAAGGCGCACACTGGGGTTTTGAATTGCTTTCACCCTGACAAGGAACTAAGAGAGAGAGAGAGTTTCCTCTAAAGAGAATCAATGTTTCTGAATGCTTACACTCAAGTAAACTATCATAAATAGCAATTTTTTCCATTGTGAGAGTTCAATTGTCTGGACTGTGAGATTGAATGGAGATATTGTCCTTCCTCCATTGGCACTGGTTGATGTTGAGCCGCCCAGCAATGCCCTCTGGGTGCTTGTCTTATTCTGCCCTTCCCTGGTCTTGCCTCTGTCCCAGGACAAGGTTAGGTAGGTATATCTCCCAATCTCCCTAATCAGGTAGCTTAGCTCAGCATCAGCATCACTGATCTCTCTAGGAGATTCATGGACCACTCTCCCTGAAGAAACTGACCACAAAACCTAAGTAATGAAATGTCTGTTATTGATTGCAAATTAAAAAAAGAGATTCCTCTGTTATTTAAACTAAAATGAGGTGCTAGTTTTCATTATCGTGAAGGGAGGGTTGCCTCAGAAGTGATGTCTTTTCTCTTACTCTTGAACAGATATTAGTTAAAACATCCATTTAATGATGTTCACTGAAAATGTTGTTCTGGCCCTATAAATCGTTACCATTCTCTCTCTTCATACTCTTTGTAACGCAACAATGCACCACTCTCACTGCCCAACTTCACATCGCATTTTGCCTACAATTCTTGGTATACGTTCGTTGGCCTCACCCCCAAGCCCTACTAAATAGTGTTCACTTTGCTTCCTCTGCATTCTGTTCTTACTGATATTACTAAGAATCCTTACCAAATTGCCCTCTATACCATAGTTAGTTCTGGATGTATTTTCCACAGTCAATTGTAAGTTCCTAGAGAGCAGAATTTGTGCTCAGCACATTTTCAGGACTTTGTGAAACCTTAGGAATATAATGAATTCTGGCATCTATCCAGAAAGTGGTTGCTGAATTGAATTTAATTCACTGCAAATGATGCTAACCGCAGGATTGTTATTTATTCAGCACAGACTCGGCACATTAGATTGCCTTCAATTGATTGGTGTTATCTTGTAGCTAGAGTGAAAATAATAATGATTATTCCTCCCTTTTTTAGAATTAGTGTGGAGTTTCACCAGAAAGAGTTAAGCTATCTCCTGGTTATTGTGAAATAAAAAAAGAGGGAAAATTATGTACTTGTTTGTAGGTACAGCCAAACTAAATGATAGTTCAGTTTTGGTCAGGTCTTTCTGTTACTGTCAGTTTTCAGCTACATTAGAGCCCTTTTTATCCATGCATTATCATTTTCCTTTCAGGATAACGTAGTACCGAGTGAATATTATCAAAGTTATCTGGGATTTCATTTCCAAATCTGTGGATTGCAAATTACTGTTCTTCCTCTATGTCATTAATTGAACATTCATGCTGGTTAAGTAAACCAGCATTCATATTTAATCTCTAAATAGAATGTGTATGACCCTTACAATGAAGAATAATCTGAATTTTCTCATTAATATTGAAATAGGTGTATTAATAATGCATATAGATCCATGCATATGCATGCACAAGTCAGGAATATACCAAATTCAGTATCTGGCTTCACTAATGGACTAGCAGGCATGCCATGAATAAGATGAAGTGAACCAGTTATTTTTAAATGTATTTTTGCTTGGAAATCTTTGATTTGATGTAAATCTTCACTGAAAGTGTCATTGAGAGCAAATAAAAATGTGACCACTGTGGTTGAAGCAAGGTGTAAAAATGGTTAAGATCTGAGACAGGATTTTCTGAAAAAACTAATCAATGCTGAGGAGGATTACATAAAAAAAAATTTAGAAAAATGTATAAAGCTCATCACTGGTTGACAAGAGAAGACACTGTTTAGCCTATGGATGATGCTTCCCCGTGTTCTCATGAACATTAACAGGCTGCAGGGATCCTACGCCTCTGTACCTAGCAGTGCACCGTCACATCTGTCCCTAGAAAACTGGTAAGGACAGAGTGCTTTAGTTTACTTTAAAAACGTTGGCATAAGAAGATGCTGTAATTTATTCAATTCATACAACTCCTTTAGAATTAATGTGTGCGGGCCCGGCGCAGTGGCCTAGTGGCTAAAGTCCTTGCCTTGAACGTGCCGGGATACCATATGGCCACTGGTTTTGATGCTGGCGGCCCCGCTTCCCATTCAGCTCCCTGCTTGTGGCCTGGGAAAGCAGTAGAAGACAGCCCAAAGCCTTAGGACCCTGCACCTGCGTGGGAGAACTGGAGGAGCTCCTGGCTCCCGGCTTCGGATCAGCGCAATTCCAGCCGTTGCGCTCATGTGGGGAGTGAATTATCGACGGAAGATCTTTCTCTGTCTCTCCTTCTCTCTGTATATCTGACTTTGCAATAAAAATAAATAAATCCTTTTTAAAAAAGGAATTAATGTGTGCAAAACTGCATTAGATAAACTGTCTGAAACAGACCATGTCACAGTTGACAAGTTATTCTTTCTCATAAGGATTGCATTTTTATTTGATGCCAACAGGACTAAATACAATGAAACCAGAGAAATTAAATCATATCATGTGGGCATCATAAAATTAATAATAACTATAGCCATACAATATTTAGCATTTCGGTCCATGTATTATACTATACTCACTTTTCTAAAGCATGAACGAATAACTTGAACAGTAGTTTCATTAGGTAGGTTGTTGTCTAGGAGGCCTGCCCCTATACATAGCACGGCACACACGGACTCCAACCCCTGAGAATCCCTCTTGGAAATTACTGTCCCTCGTTTGTGTTAATTGCTTACTTGTCTTGGACCCAGGAGAGAGAGAGCCTAGAACTCTATAGGTGGTTAGTGAAGAATAAATGAATGAAAGACTTGAATTCCGATCTACTGCCTGTTCTGTGTTAGCTAACTTAAGGGCCTCACTTGCGTTGTTTTTCCTTAATTTTCTGAAACGGAGTAACCAACATGCATGATATAGAATGGTGATTCAGCGTCCAGACTCCGGATTCAAATTTTCTGCGTTTAGATTTTTCTGCATCAGTACTTTCTTAGCTTGTTTGAGTGTATTAGCCTATCTATGGAGCTAAATGCCGGTGATTATAGTTTTGTGACAGTTACATGATTTGATGCTGTTAAAATACTCAGAGTTCCTAAAACCATGTAAAGCCTCTATGTTATGATGTTTTATCACTGTCTCTCCAGAAGTAGAGGATCCAGGACTCAAACTGGTATTCTAATCTGGGTGTGCAAGCAGTAACTTAACTTACTGTGCCACAGTACCGACTCTTAAGATTTCTATGAAGAAATGTCCTATTTGTGGTGTGGTAATATACGGTAGAATATTTTACTTTTTAAAGTTTTTGTCTTGTTTATTTGAATGTCAGAATTGCAGAAGAGGGTGGGGAGGCAGATGCAGAGAGAGTTAAGAGAGAGAGAAGATTCAGCCAGGAGCTTCAGCCAGTCTCCCAAATGGGTTCAGAGTTCCAAGCACCTGTACCATCTGCTGCTACTTTCCCAGGCATCTTAGCAGAACGTGATGTTGCATGTGGAGCAGCTGGAACTTCAACTGGCTTGCAACCATGTCCTAATCTTTGTAGCACTACACCACAAAGCCAGCTCTGAAAGTATTTCCTGAAGTGTATTCTGTAAACCACTAATTAATAAAATACTGAATAAAATTAGGTAGGAATAAAAGAATTTTGCTGTCAAGTACATTTTTTAAACACTTCTTATTTGTTTTCAGTCCAGGCAGAATTTGTTAATAGCTTGAACGTGTAGAAGGCTGACTGTACGTATTTGACAAATGTCATCAACTAGTCCTTACAAGGTCACACTCTATGACAGGCTCGAGGAAGGGATGCCTTGCTCACCCTTTTAGGGTTGAGCTGGCAGTTGGAACAGGTTCTCAGTGGGGAATTCCATAACTTAGAGCATGAACTTTTCATTGCTACTGGACCATCCCTCTTTCCTTTCCAAGAGCCTTTCCAAACATTTACAATAAATTCCTTTCATGCCCCCGGTGGCAAGAAATGATTTTTATTCTCTATGAAAGGAATTTTTCAAACTTTCCTCTTTCAGTATACATTTAAAAGTGATGGTATATTTCTGATCGTTCTCAAAATCATTAAATCACATTCATCTCATGACACTGCCTCCCAGAAGTCAGAGCATGATTTTGCCTTCTCTCTGGGCTGATCCGAAACGTAGAAACACTGGACAAATGTGAGAAAAGGTTTTATTCTGCAGGAAGTGGGCAATGCTGGGATGACACGTGGAGAAGGAACAGCTGTGTTGGTGCTGTTATTTATTGCCCGTGATTATTCCAGATTGCATAAGCTCCCCGTGCAGGTTTCAGCTCCTTGGAATGAGGGATTGAGAAGCTCATGTCCATGCTTCTCCTAACCCCCATAGGACAGCAGTTTGCAGATGCCTTGGTTCAGGGGACTGTGCAGTGACCAGAAATTTACAATAGCCTGAGTCTTGTGCTGCTTCTGTGAGATAGATAAGGAAGATGAAATCTAATGGAAACAGAGGATTGACAAATATAGATCAATTGTAGTCAGAATGCTAACGGTGGGTAATTATTTCAGGATTACTGATAAGGCAGAAGTCGTTTTGGTTTTGAAATGCTTTTTGTTCTAATGCAGGATTGTTAACCAGTGTTTCCCTAACCGTGTTGTGAAGTGTGGAAACACTGGGTATGGTTGCAGCCAGTGGAGAGGAGCAGGGCCACGACAGGGCTGCAGTCAGTCTGGTCTAAGACCTGCCCTAGCTGAATGTGCTGACTTGGTTTTCTTAGTTTCTTTCTGTAAGAATTTAAGATCCCACCGAGTAAACCTCTTGCACATATAACTTTAAATAATACACAGGACATTCTTCAGCTCCCAGTGTTTAATATGTGATGCTGTGGAGTTCAGCATTGGGCTGAAGCCTAATGGAAATGAAATTTTGTGCTTGAAAGCAGATTTATTCTCGTTGTTTCTTCATAAATATTCTATGACTTTTTCTCCATAAAAGCATTATTTTCATTTTTTGTTCGTTTGTTTGTTTCACTGTAGGAATGAAGTTATAGAAATCCACACTGTGATACTATTGTCAAGTGCAAAGGGTCACGGTTGTGCATTTTTATGACAAAGCGTGAGAAGCTACATCAAACGGGAAGCCCCCAGTTCAACCCTTCTGAAGAAAACGACATCTTTAATAATAGCATTGATTCTACCAAGACTTTAGGAAGTTGGTTACTTAAATTTATATTCTTACGGATATGCAGTGCCACTCTTTCTATTCACATAATAGAAGCAACTGTCAAGAACCTGAGTCTAGAAGAGTTCTGTAGTTGCAGTAGTAATTTGTTTTCACACTAATCTTTGTGCATTACTCACCATCTCCGAGTGTCACTTTTGAAAACTGAGTTTAGCAGCATTCTGGGAATTCCAGAAAACATGTTGTCCCATCATGAACTCAAAAGTAAACAATTTTATGATAAGATGTGATGTGTAAATAATGTTTGCATGTTTTTGATGCAGGAAACGCCAGCAGTTTTTCCTTTCTCATGTTGGGCTCTACAGTCCATGAAAGTGAAGGTGGCTGAAATGGGCTTAAGGGACATCATAAATAGGTTTTCATTTGTCAGTAGTAATGATATGATTGCTAAAAATTGTAACAAATAGGTTCGGTGCATTATTAAAATGTCAAAAGTACCTAAAACATGCTTTATGTACTTGGCTTAGTGATCGATTCTGTGCATAGAAAATCAGTTACATGTACCTAGTGTGGAGCTGAAAAGATGGGTGGGCTTGAGATGGCAAGGCAGAAAGGGGGAGCGAGGTCATGTTCCTCCAAATATGGCAGGAAGCAGAAATGAAGAGAAATGCAGTACAATTCACAAAGCACATTTTGATTCCCCTCTTAGTGAATTTTTCTCCTAGAAAAGTAGCAAATAATTTACTTTTGCATTTTCAGTCTTTCTATTTAACCATCCTTGGACAGGCCAAGTCGCTGAGAATGAGAATGTGTAACCTGTTGCATACAGTGCTATTTTGTGTATCCGTCTCTGACCCTCTCTAGGAAGCTAATGTAAGGCCAGGTGACAGCTCAGGGACAGCTCCAGCACGTAGCTTGAGACCTGTAGCAGGGGCAGGAACTGGGCTAAGGGATGAACTGAATGAATATTAGCAGGTGTTGGTAGTGGATAGCCATTGGTTGGCTGGTGTTGAAATTGTCTTTGTTGAGCTGTTGTGTTCTGTGATTAAGCTTTTCAATGTCAGAAATTTTGCCTAGAAACAAGTGAGATGATTAACATTTTGGAGGCGCTCTACTAAGTAGTTCAACTCTTACTAGTTTTTAAGCGTGAAGTAGTTCCTCCAGTATTCTTAGTTATTCTGAGAGCACGTTGGAACCCTCTGTCCGCGACTGAGGGTTTAAATGCAAAAAAGTGAAACCTGTGCGTTATTTACGTTGGCCATGTCAGCTACGGAAAGATGGTGAAAAGTAGTTTTTACATGCCCATTTTCTAGGTGAGGGCACTGGAGGCTGACAAATTCACTGCCTTTTTAAAGAAGATTGTTTTGTTTGTTTGAAAGGCAGGGTTAGAGAGAGAAAGGGAAGTCTTTCTTGCACTGATTCACTCCCCCAATGGCCACAGTGGTTAAGCCTCTTCTGAGTCTCCCACTTGGGTGCAGAGGCCCAAGCAGTTGGACCATCTTCCAACTGATTCCCCAGGTACATTAGCAGAGAGCTGGATTGGAAGTGAAGCAGCCGGGTCTCAAACCAGCACCCCTATGGGATACTGACAGCTGTAGCCTCTATGCTAAAGTGCTCACTTGATTTAGAATTGTTCCTGGTACAAGCAGCACTTAAACTCCAGGTTCCTAAGCCTTAGTGGCTGAATATTTCTTTTCAGTGTGTTATATTCTGGTCCTCTAGGGCTTGTTAGAGGTGCCTTACTTTATTCCCTGGGTCTAATTAAGTTTGATATAATTGATTTCCCTACCCTCAGCTGCACGCTAGTCAAACGCATTGGTTACAGAAGCACATCTCGGCCTTTAGGAATATCTTATCCCAAAGACACCTTACTACAATCGCACTGTGACTTCATTCTCGTGTGTATTCCAAAGTCAGCTTTGTCCACCTGCTATGCCAGCGGAGTCTCTGAGTGCCCGGAAGTCATGTGCTCAGCTGCTTCTCATTTGGCTTCAATTGCTGACTGTACCTCTTTTCTGGTTACGTTCCAGCTCACCTTATCCCATTCATGAAAATGACTCAAAAAATAGTAAGATTGCTTAAAGAAACAATATATGTTAGAATTCTGGAACAAATACTTTGCATGGATGATGTAGTAAGTTTCTATGAGTGTTTTTGTTTGCTTTTGAAGATGTCATGTTTTCTCCCCTCTTTGTTATCTTTGTAAGCTAGACCTGTTTCTATCAGTGGACTCTCTACTAATGAGGGGCAAGATCTATTTTGGAAATTTGAGTCAGAATAACCTGGAGTTTTGAAAACGTGAACGGGGATGAAATCGTTAGCTACAGGTGCCGTTATCTCTCCCCAACCTCTCATCTTGTGTGTGGAATCATGGACCATTTCCTATGAAAGTCTGTTGGGAAAGGCTGGGCTCGGAGTGAAGGACTGTTAGCAAGTCTTGGCAGAGGAACTCTGAGAGGCTTTGATAGGTCTGTAATTGAGCCTTTGCTTGGAATACATCACAGATAAGTGGAATTTGTGCATTCTAAAGTTGGTTTGCTGTATCCTGGCATGTGTGTGTATTTATATGCATGGATTTTCACCATATTCTGATTGTATGATGCTAGGTATGTCGCAATCATATTCGTTTTCCTAATCTGTAAAAATCCACAGAATATCTACCTGGGGGCCTAGCGCAGTAGCCTAGTGGCTAAAGTCCTCGCCTCATACACTCCCCGCTTCCCATTTAACTCCCTGCTTATGGCTTGGGAAAGCAGTTAAGGACAGCCCAAAGCCTTGGGACTTTGTACCTTGGTGGGAAACCTGGAAGAAGCTCCTGGCTCATTGCTTTGGATTGGCTCAGTTCTGGCCATGCGGCCACTTGGGGAGTGAACCAACGAATGGAAGATCTTCCTCTCTGTCTCTCCTTCTCTCTCTATATCTGACTTTCTAATATAAATAATAAATAAATAAATCTTTAAAAAAATTAGTCATTAAAAAAACAATATCTACCTTTGTGGTGCTACCCTAAACTATGCAACAAATTAATATGTGAAAACATCTAGCATAGCCTGCAACCACACATGAATGGATGTTATCTTTCTCTGTAGTTTTTATGTTGTAACAAATCTCTATCATTTATTCATGGCTCTTTATGAATACTTGCTAAACAGGGCCCAGCATGGTGGCCTAGCAGCTAAAGTCCTCGCCTTAAATGCACTGGGATCCCATATGGACGCCAGTTCTAGTCCCGGTGGTTCCACTTCCCATCCAGCTCCCTGCTTGTGGCCTGGGAAAGCAGCAGAGAATGGCCCAAAGCCTTGGGACCCTGCACCCGCGTGGGAGACCTGGAAAAAGCTCCTGGCACCTGGCTTCAGATTGGTGCAGCTCTGGCCGTTGCAGTCACTTGGGGAGTGAATCATCAGATGAAAGATCTTCCTCTCTGTCTCTCCTCCTCTCTGTATATCTCTGACTTTGCAATAAAAATAAACAAATCTAAAAAAAAAAAGAATACTTGCTGAACAATACAGAAGGAATAAATAATGCTAAATTAACTTAATGCTAATTTTAAAAATAACTACACCATTTTAAATTTAAAAAATTCACCTCCATCATGCTGTGAAGCTCCCAAAATCTGATATAGGATATGGAGTTTAATTGAGAATGCAACATAGAGTAGCTGTTTTTGACCTTCTGAGTTTAAGAAAATATAGGCTCTTTATATTCTTGAGTTATACTGCTTCTGCAATAATGTTTGCTTTTATTGGCACACTTGAAAAACAACACATGTACATTTAGATATTACAATGAGGATGAGTATTTACAGTTTGCTTGAGAGAACTCTGCATACATTTCACAGTATATTTTGCCTTAAGTTTATTAACTTTTGATGTGGCTTCAATTACACTGAAGCTTCCTTTTTCCATACAAAACCATATGTAAATAACCATCTGCAATCCCAATATTCAGCAAGCTATAGTTCAGAAAAACAGTCATGTGTCTCAGGATTCTTTTATTTTTATAGCACTCTGTCCACCTTTCATTCTCTTTGTGCCTCATGTTCGGTTCTTCTGAAATTGCTCTGAATTTTGGAAAAATGTCCAGTTTTTTAAAGCACATATGTTTTAGTTTTGCACTAACGAAAACCCCCTGTACATCTGCAGAAAATAAATCTTTGAATTGCTAATTGTTCAGATTAACCCCATAGATCTTTCACAGCTGTCTTTGGGGGTTTTTCAGCCCACAAATTTACCCTGTTTGTTTCTGCGATTTTAATCATAAACCATACCCACGGGCAGTAAGGTCAGATTGCCTCTTGGATAGAATGATGACAGCGTCTGTGGACTCTCCGGTCTCCTGGCAGGGGCAGATCGTTGTGTATCTCGTGCTGTTCGTGGTGGTTAATTCCGGCTGTAGTAGCAACTACCATGGCCCGGGAGTCTTAAAACTACAGAATCTAGTTTCCCACAGCTCTTCAGGCTGGAAGAGCAAGGTGGCAGCGAGTCTGCCTTCTCCGGCTTACCGATGGACACCTTCTCTCTGTGTTATTATGTGGTGTTTCCGCTAAGCCCATACTTGATGGAACTGTCTGATTAATCTATCTCTCTTTCTGAAGATACAGATTCTCTTGAATTTGGGCTTCATGAACCTTCATTGAACCTTCATTATTCACCAAAGTCCTTTATCCAAACACAGTCTGATCAGGCTTTAGGGCTCCAGTATGGGAATTTGGGAGAAATAAAAGACAAGGCCACAAGCTGTCATTCAACACTGCAGGTTTCTTTTCTCCTTCTTTCCAGAACTCCAACTGATCTCTAGCTCTGTCTATGTGCTGTCGTTTTCATTGGCTTCTTACGGGGTTTGGATACTGGGTTATACTGGCAAGAAATGTAAGTGTAGGAGGAGACTGGAGTCACAGGATGCGTTCACCTGGCATGTCCCCTGATCAACTCCTGTTAACTCCTTCCAGCATATCCCTCTCCCATGTCTTTTTGGTGTGCAGGTGGTTCCTGTCTCTGCAATACCTTTTGTAGTTTCCGCTTTTCATGCCAAGTCATAAAATAATTCTCCCAAAGTATCTCAATGCAAGGATACAACCTCTGTCTTGGCACATGTATTTTCAGAACAGCAGCAACTCATCATCAGCTTTTTGAGCTCATTAAAGCCCCAGAGGACACTGTAGAAATGTCATTGTTTCTCGGTGATTCTATCATCTGGACATTCTGCCAGAATAGAGTGTTTAGTGGTCATACTTCTCAGAAAGCTACCTGACAGTTGGGATTTCTATGGAACGTTTTGGTCTGAATCTATTTCCTGCCTCTTGATGCTCAGATCGAGGTGTCTGTTGTTTCTCTGTCAGCTTTGATTCTACGATCATGTCTGGAAGAAACTGAGGGGCTGGTCCTCTCTCAGATCCTAATACCAAACTTCATCCAAGATGCAGCAATAACCTTATGACCACTTTTTGATCCATAGACATCTATTGTAAGGATCAGTGGTTCAAGCTTTGACTCCAGTCAAAATGAAGGTCTGGCTCTAGCATAATGGACATTTCTCAAAGCTAGTTTACCTCTGTGTAAAATGATGGCAATAGCATACGCTTGTGTCAACCAGAGATGTTTCTGCAATGTTGAATACACAGCAAGTTCTAGAAATGTTTGACTCTTACGTTTCATATACAGGGAACATTCTCTGGATAACATTGTCTTTTGATCCTAAATTATTATTTTACAAAAAATGGTCTAAAGAATTGTCTCTATGTTTCCCCCTCAGCAAAGAAAATAGAGAAATTAGTGTGTTTAGTTCTGTTTATAAAAGTAATAAATATTCAAAGAAACTGACACAAGGACAGAAATAATGTTTTCTACTGTTGCAGATAACATAACTTGTGTCCCATTGTCATTTCATGGTATAGCTTTATGTATCTAACTTCATGCATATGGACGAACGTGCATACATGCTCATGTATACGGTTATGCCGTTCCATTTTTGTGTTATACACTTATAACTGTCTCATGAACGTAGAGTACTTTCTGAATATTTTCCTATTAAATATTCTTTTAGATCCAATGAATTTTTTAATCTTTTAATTTGATTTTTAGGATAGGCAACATCTGTGTCACACACACATAAATGTGATGAATGATTCCCTATGAGTTTTTGACTGTTTTGAGATTCTTCATATATGATCTTTTTTGAGAATGCTTAGAGCAGGTGGTGCTTTGCAACTTGTGAGTTCTATTGACCCATCCAGTAGGGTGAAGCACAGTTTTTCCTGCTTCTGGTCCCCTCAGTGCCCGACCAAGAGGAAAGGTGTCAATGATGAGTTGCAGTCTTCTGCCTTCTGCCCTGGCTGTGTTGTTCTTCCTAAGGTCAATTATGTCTCCTCATCTGACCATCCATGCCATGATAGTGAGATGTCCTTGCCCACTGAGGAAGCTTGACAAAAATGTGAACAAGACCCTTAGTTTATGATAGCTGGATGATTTTTGCATCTTTATGTTTCATGATTGAAAACTGATGAATAGGAGATCACGCCCAGTCCCCTGTCAGCAGCGATGGTCAGAACTTCATTCCCCATTCTGTGCATTGATTTTTGCCATTCTGTATAATCATAGTGCATTTCCCAAGTTGAAACAGAAAAAGAAATCTTTGCTCAGGACAAATTGTGTCATAAATATTCTGTCCCTGAAGATTCAAGGTCAGCGAAAGTTTAAGAATGATGCTCCATCCCTAAATATTGGCTGTTCATATCCTATTCATTGCTTTTTTCTTATGTCAATGATTGTTTTAATTTATCAAATCAACTCCTCTTCCCCCACAAAATGCAACTGAATGGTAGTATGTTATACTAGCATCACATATTTCTTGCAAAAGCTTGATTTGGACATGCTAATTCCAGTCTTCTGTGAATGTAGAGATTGTGGCCATCATGTTTTCACAATTTCATTTAGCTTTCTTTGTTTATGTACAGGGGAGAAGAGGCCTTGGTTCTGTATTTGTCTGGGCATCTGGAAATGGTGGACGAAGCAAAGACCACTGCTCCTGTGATGGCTACACCAATAGCATCTACACCATCTCCATCAGCAGCACGGCAGAAAGTGGAAAGAAACCATGGTACCTGGAGGAGTGCTCATCCACATTGGCTACAACTTACAGCAGTGGAGAGTCCTACGACAAGAAAATAGTAAGTGATATTTTAATGACTGTCATAGTCTATTTATTTGACATTCAGTTTGAAATAATAAAAAAGGTCAACTCTAAATACAGTGCAAAGCTAGTATGGAAATAGGATGTAATATTAGCTTATTGTTTTCATTCATTGAAAATGCATGTCTGGGTCATCACATTGCAGTGTTCACTTGACCTCAGATATGATGAAGCTTTGATCTTGTTGAGAATAAGTGATTGGTCAATGTTCACACAGCAGTTCATGAACAAACCAAAGGCTAGAATCAAAGTCTGACTTGTACCACCTCATTCTTCTGTCACTGACTTTAAAAAAAAGATTTACTTTTTATTGGAAAGTCAGATATGCAGAGAAGAGGAGAGACAGAGAGGAAGATCTTCTGTCCAGTGATTCACTCCCCAAGTGACTGCAACAGCCAGAGCTGCACCAATCTGAAGCCAGAAGCCAGGAGCTTTTCCCAGGTCTCTCAAACAGGTGCAGGGTCCCAAGGCTATAGGCCATCCTCTGCTGCTTTCCTAGGCCACAAGCAGGGAGCTGGATGGGAAGCAGGGCTGCCGGAATTAGAACCAACACCCATATGGGATCCCAACACTTTCAAGGCGATGACTTCAGCCACTAGGCTGTTGCGCTGGGCCCTCCTTGATGCATTTTAATACTGGTAGACCATCGGTATTGTGCTGTTTTTTCTACATATGCTTTAAAATGGGTTTTTAAGTTCTTTAAAAAATTATTTGAAATCTAATTTAACTTGCAATCTCAAAATTGTTTCATAATAGGATTTTCCATCTAAAACATAGGCCACATCCTGTTTTACTAAATTCGTATAATCTTTAACATTAGGAAGTTTTCTTCTTCTGTTATGCCTAAATATTTTGAGCCTTGCTGCTCGTATAGGGAGAACCATTCCATGTTTTCTGTGTAGAATATCTCATTTGACCAAGACCCTGCTTTCGTGCCTGGTCATCTAGCCAAGTCAGGCCCCTCTCCTGGTACTGCCTCCTGCCTTGTCCACAGCAGTGGGTTAGGACACAACAGGTTGGAAAGCTAAACTCCAGAATGCTTCTAAAATTCTAATCTTTTTGAGTTTCCATAGGACATTGCAGGTGGAAAATTCCACACCTAACTTTATGGGATGCTTTACAGTCAAAGCTATCTTCAGGCCAAGAGTGTAGCTGTATATAAAACAAGTGAATTTGCTGTTTAATGTTGGGTCCACCCTTAATATATCATATATATGCAAATCATCAAAAATTAGAAAAGCCTACTCTAAAACAATTTTGGTCCTAAGCATTTGGGTATAAAATATTCAACCTGTACCTCTTTCATGCAATTCTATTCTATACCTATTCAGTCCTTGGTTATCATAACTTCTGTTTCTCAGCTAGATACATTTCAGTAAACATCACCTATCCATATACCTCCCTTCACTTTCTCTCATTCTTCCATAATGAGTGGCTTTTTAAAAATATGCAGTGAGTTCGCTTGTCAGTACCTCCATCAGCCATCCATAAGCATCACTCCAAAACATAAAGAAAAATGTACATATAAAGTGAAAAATGTGGACATGAGCAAATTTTGAAGTTTTTTACTTTCTTTGTTGAGAAGCGATGCTCCCGTGGCACTTTGCTTTCATTGTGGAGCTGTTATCATGCACACATATCCCCTTTGCTTTTAAAGAGTTTAACTTGATGACCATTCATGATCAAGGCCCAGGAGTATTGACTGCCATTTTCATCATTTCTGCAGCAAGAAATCTCTAGAGTAAGGGCTCTTTCACTTCTAGAGTCTGAAAGCATCTGAAGGCAAAACCTCCATTTCTTCACAATCAGTATGTTCCTTCCATAAGTTTTGTTATTGCTTGTGGAGTGACTGTTAACCTCTGTATATGCCTTGCTAAACCTTGTAGACTAGTGTGAAAAACATCATCAAAAATGGAGATGTCCCTTAGGTCCCTGATGAAGAATGCACAGCCTGCTGTGACCTCTGTGCCGGGGTGACACTGGGGATTCTCCTGCGTACAGTCCTATCCCTTCCGTGGTCAGGGAGGGTGCTCTAGAGAAAGCTCAGCCAGACACTGCAGCTGAAGTGTACTGTCCTTCACCGACATTGTGTGGAGAGGGCATCAGCGAGTTGAAGAGGGGACTTGAGAAAGTGGTGAAGAACCAGTTGAAATGCCCACGCCCCATTCAGGAGTGGCTGTGTTGGAGTTCTGGCTCCACGCCCAACCCCAGGTCCCTGGGAAGCAGCAGGAGTGTAATTTGGACCTTAAACACCCAATCCTACAGGAAGTCTGGGTTGAATTCTCCTGGTTTTATATTTTATGGTTGTTTAGGGGTTAGGCTAGCATCTGTGAGTTCTCTCTCCCTGACTTTGAATAAAACTTTCACTGACTCACGGTATAGTTGGTTTTTCTTGTTTCTGCTTTTTGTTTAACCTCTTGATCCCATTTATATTTCTTATAAATGGTAGCTGTGGTAGATGTCTGGACTAATGTGGTATTGACCATCACCTAGACGGGATATAAGTTCTTCCTATTTAAAAGCAAAAGATGGCAACATTTCTAAAATATGGGTAAAATGACATGGGGTATCACTATCCAACCTAGAAAAGCCAGAAATATCAAAATGTATTCATCTCAGCATTTACTCCTTTTCTTGATGTAGTTCTTAAATTCTCATATTTTGCTTGAATCCTAAATTATCCCTAGTGAGAGAGGGTATGCTATTTGAAATTGCTGTCTCTAACTTCACCTTGATCCCATAATGGCTAGACAGCCCTGCTCGGCTCTCAGCTTGATTCCCTGTCAATTGGAGATAATACCAGTACCGCCCTCTGAGAGCCCAGGATTGTTAAGTCACCTAACAGAGTGCACTTCCAGGCTACCTGTGCACACAAGCTGCTCAGTGGGTGGCTGCTACCATGGCTATTAAAGTCAGAGAACTGGCTGCATCCTGGGAGCTTTGGCTGTTCATTGTTCCTCCAACTCCTAAGTTCTATAGATAGATAGAGGTATACTTTGATCCTCCGATATCCTATAGGTTTCCTAATCTATACAATGCCGCTGTCTACTCTTCCCACTGCTGTGCGGAAAGGCACTTTTACAATGAACATTGTTAACAGCTTGAATGTAAGTGGATCTGGCAGCAACATCAACCTTTTCTGGTCCAGCTGACCCCTTTCCCTTCCAGATGTCAGAATGACGAATAAGCTTGTACGGTGCCTGGGACCTTTCCTTCTGCAGACTTTAAACCCAGACGCCTGTGGTCCCTCGGCGATGCTCACATCCTGCTCATGGCCTCTGTGATGGAGTGCTGCAGCAATGCTGGTATCTCCCTTTGTACTGGGCTCCGTTCCCTGAGCCATTCATTTCCTTTGCTCGTTTGCAGCCTCACCAAAAGAGCCGGTTGTCATTCTTCATTCGTAGAGCACCTTTGTGCTTTGAACTGAGACAGTAGCTGAGGCTTTCAGGAGAGAGTAAAGATCTCTTCTCGCCTTCTGGGAAAGCGCTTTTGTTAAAGGAATGTTACTTGTCCTCGAAAGACTGCCTTTTCATGGTGTGCAATCAGGACAACGTTGCCCCGGGTCTTGAAGCACAGAGAGGTCTGCATCCCTTGGTTTCTTGCCATTATTTTTAGTACAGTTGTAGACCTTTGTGTTGTAGTCAAGCTTTCATAAATTTGGGTTGGAAATGGCCTTGTAGCTTATTCCAGCAAATGAAGCAACTAAAATGTCAAGACTACAATAAGAAACTCTTCTATAAGCTGAATGGAAATCATCTGTGTAGCTAGTTATTTTAAGGCTGTGCTAAGAAGCACTTTTTATGAGACCAGTTGTATATCTCTTTCTGCAGGTCTTACATGAAATACATTTATAGTTATATTAGCACGTCATAGATGTAGCATTTAAACTTTTTATGCGTATAAAGGGATAAGACTGACATGTGTGCCAGTTTTTACCCTTCTAACAGCATATTGATACTTCCCACCTTAAAACTCCCTCGCTGCCTCTACTCGCACCCTGCCTCTCCCTTCCTGTTTTTGATCAAATTTTGCAATGACACATTCATTTTATATTACAGACAGCAGCTTACCCCTTCAGTAATAAAGCATTAATCATCTATTTAAGTAGAAACACCACTTTCCTCCAAAAATATAGACAGTGGCTGTGAACATGCCTGGCACTGCCCAATACACATAGAATACGTCATCTCATTGCATCTGAAAACCCTACATGGAAAGGATTCTTTTTACCAAAGAGGAAGTTGATGTTTGAGTGTTTTAAAATGCCATAGCTAGGCAGCAGACAAGCCTGAGTTTCATTCCGGGTTGTAGCTCATCTTGTAGTTAATGTGCTAATGACCCTTTTCAAGGCCGTCTTAGGAAGGACGGTATCTTCATTGCCTGCTTTTCATGTTCTTTCACACGAGAAATGAAGCACTTAAAATGGGGGATGTCTTCAAAAAAAGTTCATGGAAATTGTGTGTTACAAAAACATTAAGCATGATCAAAATTTTTTGCATGAAAGCAAACATGTTTCTCTTATTTTCCATAAATGTATTGATGTGCCCTTCAACCTAGGCATCTCTCACTTTCTATTAATTACATAGTACATTGATTTTGAATCCCACAGCTTTACACCTTTTGCTAACCTCTGCACACAGTGAGGCCTCTTGCAAATCTCTAAAACTGACTTACTGGTTTCAAAGGTCCCATTAGCCTTGGACACCCAAAATTATGCCTTCTGTGTGATGTTTGAACGAGGGCTTTCAGGTATGCAGTATGCCCTCTGTTAGAAACACTCTCATACTAGACTTGGTGTTTTTCTCATTTCATTTCACAAAGGCTTTTGTTTATTGCATTCCCTGAGACTGGAACACTCCCCTCCACAATTCTGTACACCTTCAGTCTATGCAATTTTCTTTCTAGAGGTGTTACAGCTCCCTAACATGACAGTGTATCTTTTGTTCTTTGCTCTTTATCAGGCTAGAATGCAAACTCCCTGAGGGTGGAAACTTGACTTTGTTCTCCCTTCAGAACCTGTGCTTCTTTGGGAGTATATGACTGTCAGACATTTGAAAGGATGGAGGCTTCACAGAGCCCTTACGGAGCACGGGAAGACAGAGGGTGCTCTCCTGTGGACAGAGAAGCTTGTCTACAGGTTGGTAGAGGGCAGTTAGCATTTGACATGATGGTTAGTACAGAAAACTGTCAGCAGGAATCTAGCTAGACGATAGGGCTGTGCTGACCATAGTAGCAAAGCACATAGCTTTTATGCATTGCCCTTAGTAAATGAATATTGGATTTCTGCTGGACCATAGATGAACACTACAAAGTTGCAAAAACTGGTATAAGATGGAGTCTTTCTTTAGGGATATAAAAGGTCACTTCACATTTGTAAGCAAATCCTTGTACTTGCACATCATATTGGCAGTTACTCTTAGCCTGGGAGTGGGTCAGTGTGCGGATTTATCATTGAATTTTATGCAGTCTCTGATCCTCTCAACACTGAGACATCCTTCCTGTTTTCCTGGGCTTCATGAATCTGCTTCTTTGGTGTTATTCACAGACACTGTAAGGTTGGGTTTCTGCTTACACCTTCTATAGCTCTGTCCGAAAGAGCTTTCTTGGTACATTTCTATCCAATATTCAAATCAGCACCAAAAACAAACTCACCCTAGAGGCAGAACATTTCATGTTTTAAAATGTCTCTCTAGTTTCTGTTTTAAATGGCGGGAGACAATATGGCACCTTTGGAATAAAACAGGTCAGAGGACATCATGGGGAAACTGTCAGCCATAAGATTGCTTTCAAGGCATATTGCTTAGGACTAAGGTCAGTTTGAACCAAGATTCCCTGCAAAATTATATCAGCAGGCTCACATCAAAGGCCCAGTCTTCTCAAACCATGAAATGAGCAGCATTAGGAACTAAAAGCTTATCATGGGAACAAGGGATAATTTTACTTAGAGGAGCATGACAAGACCTGAGTAATCTCACCCTTTACCCCCAGATAAACTGTGATCCCTAACTTTGTGGAGTCCAGAACACCACGTGTTCCTGATCCTGACGGAGTCTGAAAATCTAAGCTGTCCAGGAAAGCTTTGTTCTGGCTCAGGCTTTGTGTCTTCTCTAGTTTCCTTCACTCTGATGGGTGCAAAGGATATGTTCTTGAGCAGTCTGAGATGTTTGTGGAGAAAAATTCTGTTTCACGTTTGGGTACTGCACGAAGGGCGTTTGAAACATGCAAGAGAGACCGCTGAGAATGAGACTAGATACCAAGACATGCTTTGAGTGGAATGTAAAGTTAAAGTGCTTTATCTTGGCTGTTTCACACAGAGGATGTCTGGTCTCCCTGCCCCATGTTTTGTGCTAACCTACCATTCAAAAGCAACTTTTCCTCGAAATTACACTATTAGATCCTGTGTGTATGAATCATGATTAATGGGGTTACTCCATGTGGTTCAGATGCTGCAACATCACTTTTCTTCAACACTGCATGATCCTTGGTGGCCTTTCTAAAGGTAGACATAAAAAGTCTCTGATACTATGGCTTCTCTTGATGATGAGATCTCCGACCTTCCTGGTCATTTGCACTTAGAGATCTCCACCACTGCCAGGAAGTTCCTTTCGAAACAGCCCAGCTGGGATGTCTACTTAAAACAAGATGAGAAGAGTGTGAGAACCTTTTTGTTGCCTTTCTCCCCCATTCCTTTTAGCCTTCTCCCCATCCTCTTCTGCTCCACACCCTTTCAGCCCTACTCATTACTCTCAAATTTCATTGTTAAAGTTGTTGACAAAAAGTACAGCAGAATGGTCTGAGTTTCACAAGCTTACTTGCATTCATAGTATTTAAAACTGTTCATGCTGATAGATCGAGGTACTAAATAGTTAGCTCTCTAAGCATGTACTTATTATAATATGTGTACAGACCCAGGGACTAAATACAGACAGGAGATATTCTTATTGTGCGATTAATACCTAAAATGTTGATTGTTCGAGTTTAAGGTTGGCTGGGGGAGTTATTTATTATTCTCAAAAATGCTACACACATTTAGAGTGTTTATTCTGGACTTGTTCCTGCACGTTGAAAGTGTCTGGTGCAGATGAAGAATAGGCAAGGAGAGCCAAATGGGAAAACATCACGAAAAATCTTGAATCCAGGCACCAGTCATTGAAAAAAAAATAATGAAGTTGGACAAAACAATTGTAACTGCAGGGTGAGGTAAAATGGGAAGAATGCAAGCAGGACCTGCTTTCAACAATGGCGTACCTGGAGAACTGGGAACAAGCTGCTCCTGGTATCTTGATGTACAGATTTAAGGTCCAGAGCTTCCAGAAGCGGGACTAAAAAAGTCACCAATCATTCCGCAGAGGTAGACTGACTTAATCCAAGGTCCAGCAAGCCAACTTCTGGTTTCATCTGGAAAAAAAAAATTCTTGAGGAGGTTTAGATCATATGTTTGCATTTGCAGCATGATTGCTCATAGTCAAGATGTACCAACAACCCTCTGCCCATGTCTGTCAGCAGAAGAATGGCTAAGGCAAATGTGACAAAACTATTCATTCAGCCTTAAAAATTCATTTGAATGCTACACTATGAATACAACCTGAAGATATTATCTGAAGTAAAATAAGCTAACCACAGAAAGCCAAGCGCCCTATGATCCTACGTGTAAAAGATGTACAAACAGAAATTAGAATGCTGGTTGCCTGGTGGTGAGGGGGAAGAGAATAAGGAAATGTTTTTTCAGAGAGTATATACTTTCAGTGATACAAGATGAGAAGGTTCCAGATCTTTTGTTTGGCAATAGGCACCCAGAATTAACAGTGCAGTATTCTACATGTAAAAATTATTCAGACAGAACATTTTTGTTATCTATTTTTAGCACAATTTTTAAAAATACTTTTTTAAAAATCCACAACAAGAAAATCCAGAATTTTTCAATTCAGAGAATATAAAGATGGAGCTATCACAAAGCATCCTCCAGGATTCTGGGGTGGGCAGTCAGAGGATGGCCAGAGGTGTTTGTCCATCAGAAACAACTTTCTCTGCTTACTCAAACATATTCTGGGAGATTCTGGCACGCTTTACAATTACGCAGGAAAACAGCTGCTCCCCACACTACCATGCCTACATAGTCCCACATCATTTTATCCATCCTTCTACTTTTTTCTTGGTGGTATCCAAACTTATAACACTGGAAGCATCAACAGGAACAAAGACAAGGCAAAAAGTACGGATGATCTTAAGTGAAGCTAGGTCAGCCAGGGTGTCAGTCTTAGATCCATGACAGACAATAATAACAGAGTCCACTCAGACATTCTCAGGTGACCCAAGGCACTCCTCAGGGGAGATCTGTCTCAAGGGAGTTATGCAGCAAACCCTTCACTCCAGGAGAGATCAAATGGCTTCCCAACTGCTCTTCATACTTGCTCTCAAGGAGGCCTGCGAGATCCACTGTTCTGTGTTTCCAGCATACTCAGTCCCACTTTCCCTTCCTGCCAACCCTTCAAGTCAGTTTTCTTATCCACAATATGTGCTAATATGCTTGTCTTGATGCCAAAGATTTACTAATGTCTTCTAACTCTCTTATAATTTGATTTTCCCTGAGTGCCACAACAATGAAACAAAGGGTGGCTTTGCTGGATGGCAATGCTATTTAGTCACAATGGAAGTAAACTGCATTCAAGCCAAGACAATAAAAATGATCTTGGTCTCACATTTTGATTAAAAAATCAGAATGGAGAAATAGCTTATCTCCTATAGTATGCAAACAGATACTTACTGCTGTAATTGTGTATCATGCATTACTGGATTCAACCTTATTTTCAGTATCCATGTGTTTATCTTTGTACTGTTTCTGTGAATTCTACGAGAAGGTTCTCTTTCCAAGGCTCCTTCCATAGCAGAGCCGACTCTTGAGCTTAAAACCCGCTGTTTTCCTAAAGCAACAGTTCTAGAAAAGGCAAGAATTGGGTCCGTGTTTTTTCCTTGATGTTAACAATGCTTTAGTGTCAAAGTGGTGATTCAGTACATTTGATTATTTTAGAATATTTAAGTGATAGGAGTGGACATGCATCTGTGCTGTTTGGAGTAGCCACACCCATTGTTGAATGCCTGGGTTCAAATCCTGGTTCTTTGTTCAATTCCACTCCCTGCTGCTGCAGAACCCCGGGCGGGAGGAGAGAAGGGAGTGATGTTGGTTCCTCTGGGTCCCCTGTTACCTCTAAAGAAGACCCAGATTGTAGTCCCAGCTTTTGGCTTTGGTCTATTGCAATCTTAGTTGTTGTGGACTTAGGTAGTGAGCTTGCAGACGGGAAATACAGTCTGTCTCTGCATTTCTGTTTTTCTTTCAAATAAAGTGAAATAAGGAACTTTTTAACACATTAGGACAATGGAAGAACTCTAGCGTTGGTCAGGGTGCACAAGTGAATTTCATACAGTGCAAAATATTAGGAGACTTTGCATAACGTTTGGAGCCATGAGCTCACCCAGTCCTTACCTGACTGGGAGTTTTTGTTTCATTTGTTTTGAGGGGGGAGGAGAGAGCCCTCCCAATCTACCTGTTCACTCCACATTTGCTCACAATGGTTGATTCTGGGACGTCCCCAAAGCCACAAACTGAGAGCTGAATCCAGTTCTAATATGGATGCCAGAGAATGGATTACTTGAGTCACCACCACTGCCTTCCAGGGTCCGCATTGGTGGGAAGCAGAGGTCAGGCAGCAAACTCATTTACTCTCGTGGAAGGCACAGGTATCTTAACTGGAGCTTGAACCACCCAGGACAGTGCCTGCTCCCTGGTCTGGTTGTAACAACAGTCCAGCTTCCAAGTGCTTCACTGTTCAAGGTCAATGTAACATGGCAATTATCTGCAATTGTGTGGAAGTCATCTGGTAATAAAAAAAATGTAGGGACAAGAGAAAGAGAAATATTTCAACCACTTCCTCCCCAACCCCAACACACTCTCTCTCTCTCTCTCTCGTACAGGTTAGACAGATATCGTTGTACTTTCATGTGACTCACATTGGCCTCAGAGATTTAAGTTTTTCCATTTTATCTTCTAGATCACTACAGATCTGAGGCAGCGTTGTACGGACAATCACACTGGGACGTCAGCCTCAGCCCCGATGGCTGCAGGCATCATTGCACTAGCCCTGGAAGCCAAGTAAGCCTTGATCTCTGTTTTCATTGGTCACAATCCCTGGTCTTCAGGCAGGTTCTTCCCTTCTCCTGAGTATGGTCCTTAGTTTGACAACCTAGAATAAAGTTTCCCTACCCCACTTTTAAAACTTTAATGATTGGGGCTTTAAGAAAGCTCCCTTAAATTAATAAAAAGAAAAGTGCTTTTGGATTTCATGTGCTTAAAAAAATCAAAGTGGGTAATTACTTTATTATGGAGTCATAAGACACGCATGCCAGTCGGCTCCAGCACTCTAGCCTTGGTGAGGTTTTATTCTAGTCTGGAAATGATCCCATGTGTCCCAGGTATGTCAGGTCTGCCCACATGTAGTTCCTTCCTCTGCACCACAGCAAGGCAGCCCTGAACTTGACAAAGCACTATCATACATTGACTCTGCAGGGTAGGGTATGTCAGTCACGTGACAGCAGCTCAGGAATAAGTACAAGCCACTTACCTCTAATCCTGTTCAATTTGTTAAATTCTCTGTGTAAAAAATCACTTTGAAGGATCTTCTGAGGCTATTTTTGTAGGTACCATCTCTCTCTCTCTCTCTCTCTCTCTCTCTCTCTCTCTCTCTCTCTTTTTTTCTCTAGAAACAAGTAGGCTAACTTGTTATAGCTTCTTCAACACTTACTATGGGCCTAAAAGTCTCCTATCCTCAGCTTGAAAATCCAAAATGCCCAGAAAACTGAAAATTCTTTTACCTGTGTTATACCCAAATGCATCTGAAAACAGTGCTCGCCCTTAACCGGTGTGAGGATAGTCACAGTGGATGTTTATTACTTTTAGGTTGAGAATTCCTACGTTGTACTGTAGAGATATTCATGTATTTGATTATGAGATATTAGCTCAGGCCCTACTGGAGGATTGCTATAATATTTGTTACAATATTTGTTATGGACCCCATCTTTGAAAAACATATCTTTTAAATTCCAAACACATCTGATCAGATGATTCCAGAAAAGACAATGAGAGCCCGTTCTCTGAGGTTGTCCTGCAGCATAATGCTCCAAAAAAAGATCTTCAGTAATGACATCATATCTTTTGCAAAAGTAGCCTTGTACCTCTGCTCTTAGGGAGGAGTGGGACTGCTATCCATTTAGTGGTACCCTCAAGAGAAAAGGAAGTGACAGGGAGGGAATATAGATAATTAAGGGACTTGAGTATTACACTTAGAATGGTGCTGGTTCATTCTCAAAGCCCGTGGCTTCCCTGTCTGTACAGCTGCTGCTCTGCGAGACAGTCTGTATCAAGGCAACTAGCCTGAATATAATGTGGGTAACAGAAATCACCAAGTCATATAACAATCTCAGTTCACACAGGCAGTGGAACACAGACCCTGGAAATGGCACCGTATCTTTGGATGGCTCTTGATCTAAAACTTGACAATCAGGGATATCTAAGCCCCCATGATCCTATGGCTTTCCATGATTTTGATGAGGTTAGAAGTGAAACTATTGTAATCTGTTGTGTTAAAAGTTGGGTTTGTCAAGAGACTAACCTTTATGCAGTAGATACTCATTTCCAATTTCTCATTGGAGTGCTCTGGCAGCAGAATTCCAAGCAGAAGGTGTTTTCAATTTGATGAAATCTAACCAGGATTTCTGAAGGGAAAAAAAATGTGGTTTTCAGTTTGAAACTCCAGGTTGTTTCTTTGAAAGGTTTTTCTGTCCAAAAAATGTATTTTTTAAAAAAATCAGTAATTGATCCTATAAAGGCTGGAATGTAAACTGATACCATAGTGTGATTGTCACACCACAGACTGAGATGACACTCGGGGCTTTGAAATGTCACAGTACGGTTATCACTTTCAACAACTGTTTTGTTAGCCACTTCTAAAGCTGAAGTTCAAAACTCAGGAAGCGTTGTCACTGACATTGGGCCCCTCTGAGGGTAGGGAATGTGGTGAAAAACTGCAGCTTTTTTTCTCCCTTTTACACTTGTACTATTTTAAAAATATTATTTATTTAGTTGCCAATGCTGTGAAGAATGGAAGGAACTTTCCAAGTGTCTGGTTACTTGCAAAATCCATTGTGTCCTAAGACTTTCATGGTCCAGTTTAATCATGGGGCCCTGGGGATGGTAAACAGACCAATAAAAGAAGTAGATTAACTACATCTTTCTTTGAATTCCATTGACTCTTGCCATAGATCAACCTTTATCTGAAAGTGTAGCTGAAAACTGAAGGAATGAGGTTTAAGTACTAAAATATAGGACCAGGCCTTGGTAGTAAGTTAGTATCAATAATCCGTTGGCCCCAGCTAGTAGGAAAGATATCTAGCTGTAGAGAGAAGTGTGTAGGAATGCATGTATATGCACAAATATGCAATTCTGGGTCACTTAGACAATTTGTAGTGTTGTATACTATTGAAGCATATTGTTGTGAACAAGGCCAATGCTCAACAAACATTGCAGTAAGTCATCTGGTCCATCAATTACGAGGGAACAGAATCCTATGGAGTGAAATGAATGGCTTTGTGTTGTGTATGGGGTTTTTACCTTTCAGATCCTCTTGGTCTGATGATCGGTGACCTCTCACTGCTGTAGCCCATCTCTCACTCTGCTGACTTATCATTCACCAGAACTCACCGGCCTCCCTTTGGCTAACTTAACGCAGCTGAGGGAAGTCCTTCTACCTTTTATGTTTAGTGGAAGGGATCCGTGTTGAGACATTGAAAGATCAAAGCATGAAAAGTTAAGAAATGTTGAGGCAAAGGATGATTCGCCCCGTATGCTGTTGTTTTTAAAAAAATCATCTTTAACATTATTTTCCCATAAAATATGCCTTGCCTGAGTATGTATCTAGTGCAATAAAAATGCCCAAAATAAATGGGGTACAGATATTGTTATAAAGTCATGCCTCGCATAGCTGAGGCTTGCATTTTTATCAGGACAGTTCTGAAAAAAAAAAAAAGACTCACTAGGGGGTCTTCAAATTTCTAGAACAGAGCATGATCAAGGAAGGCCACAGAGCAGTGTTGGGTGGATATGAACATTTCTAAATGTTGGAATAAGCATGGTCATGACATCCTGTAAACCAGCCTTATCCTTTTCTTCTGTTTTCATGAATAAATTTTCCCGAAGGCCACATTCAGTTGTATGACATGCTACAGGGAGTGGGGAGCAGGAATGTGGTTTGGTTATGAGTGTAACACGGAAAACACCTCTCCAGCCGTTGCTTTTCAGGAGAGGTGTATTTATTTCAGTTGGCACTTAGCAAGCACATGCACAAGCAGTAAGAACTGCAGGCCCGTGTGTCCCTGTCCCGGGCCTGTGAACATGGCAACAGGTACCACGCACACCTGCCTGTCACACACTCTTGGTGTCTTGTGTATTAGGAGGCGGTTTGGGCTTAGAATTTAGCTCAGATTTCTGGCACATACATTCTGAGGAGAGTGAGAGTTAAGCGACCATCAGAGAGAAGTGAAAAGCTTGGGGAGGTAAAAGCAGCGTGAATTTCAACTTGAGGCCGAGTGGACAGAAGAGGGATATACCATCCTGGATAACTCCGTGGAGTGGAATAATTGTAAGCAGACTCACAGAGCAGTTAGCACGGGCCTTCTGCCAGCACCCAGCTTGAAAATAGCTTTGTTATGTCTACATACACACAGACAATACACTCTGTCCTCTCGCGCTTTTCAAGTTCAGATTATGTAGAAGCCAATTTTCTCCGGACTCAACTTTGTACCTTAACTAATGGTTTCAAATAGTACAGCCTGCAAAGATGTCCATCATAATGAAAACCTTGGTCAACAGGCCCATTCACCTTGTAATAGCTTGGGATTTAGCCAGTATGTTCTTTCTCCTTCCCTGGAAAAGGAAACTAAGAAACAGATGGGATAGTTCAGTTGTTCAGATTGAACCGAGCACAGGAAAGTTCAGAGGAGAGATTTACCTTCCTCTTTGTGCTTATTTTTTTAATCCTGCCCACTGAAAACCTATTCTTATCATGTAATAATTAAGCTTTTTTATAGCATAGCTCTCAGTCCTTTTGCAGTCCCCAGAGGTTTTCCTCTCCTAGCATGTAAAATAACATTTTCATGCATGAAATATTACAGATGTCTCATTGTAATATCTAAAGTTTGTGGGATCAAGTTGTATAAACCATTTGAAACGCATTCAGAAGTTCATGAGCAATTAGGATAGTCTAGGCAGGGCAATGGAAGTGTGGATGGGAAGAAGGCAGCTGTTTGACACATACTATACAGGTATAGCCAGGGAACAAATCACACGTGTGCCTTGAAGAAAAGAAGAAAGTCAGGGCTGCGGTTTAGTTCAGTTTCTTACTGACCTTCAGAGGAATTCTATAAATTCGCCTTGTATAGATGCCTTTCATTTTTCCCTTGAGATTCTGAGAATTAGCACAAGCATGAAAGTCTCTGGAGGCGAGAAGATCCCTGGCTCTGGCTACACATCCTGCAGTTGGACCTGTTAGGAGTCTTTCCTGCAATGATTGATGGTGCCATGGTCCACCAGCTCTCGATACCTGAAGCTTCTGGAAGTACTTATCACTGAGACTCAAATGACTTGAATTAACATTAACAAATTTAAACAAATTAACATTGTAGAAAGTGAAAGGAAGTCAAGAAGGAAGATATGAGCTTCTGAGTTTTAAGCAGTTGTGTACAGCAAATTAATTCTCTTTAGTTTCCTGAGGATTCCTTAGAAAAATTTGCTGATATAATAGCAAGTGTACAAGAAATATATAAAATTTAATATTTAGATGTAGCCCCAAGGGTCTGTAGATTTTACTCATTGCATGAACACTTTGGCCTTGGTTGTGCATAATGTAATATCCTGTATACTACCAAACATTTTTCTTCCCAAGAAAAATAGAAAATGACTTACTACCCAGGTCCATTAATTTTTACTTCATAGCCTGCCATTTTATCTCTTTAATCAAAGCATAATAAAAGACATTCTCCATAATGATCCTTTCCATAGCCTCATCAACTCTTGCTGTGTTTCTAAAAGAAGATTCTGAGTGCTCTATTAGAATCTAACTAAACTTCAAGTCTGTTTAAATCAACTTTGCCTGTACCTGACCTGTACTTACATTGTCCTGACCTATAATTTTTTTTTTTTACTTCCAGAACATTTTTGTCATGTAAAAGTTAAGACTTTTTAGGTGTTTTTTTTCTCTTCTCTGGACAACATAATTGCTGATCCTAGTGATATGAGGATCTCTTTTTTTACATTATGATAATTTTTAATTAGATTTAAAAAATCAATCCATCTATTTTGCGTTAGTAAGAAAAATAAGAACACTCTAAATGGCAAATTGAAAATCATGTTATTTTATTGACATGTATGATTTGCTGTTCATGCTGAGACACTGAATTATGGCATTTGATATGTTGAAAACTCCAAGCAATACATTCCTAGTGAAATAAACTATAATACCTGGAATAGAACATGCAACACAAATCAAAAGACAGTGCATGTTTAAAAGATTTCAATAGTTCTTCCTTATTGGATTTGTCATCATCTATTTGTGGTGATGTTGAATCTGATTAAGAAACCACACATGAGGTAAAGTTTTGTGGTGAATATATACATCTTGTACCAACGCCCATATGGGTTCCCGGTGTGTTCAAGGCGAGGACTTGAATTGCTACGCTATCACGTTGGGCCCGTTATTCTATTTCTTAAAGAAAGATAATTTACTTGAAATGCAGAGAGACAAAGGAAAGATCCACTGGTTCACTTTCCAGATCTGGGCCAGTTCAAAATAGGAGCCAGAAACTCTATCGCTGGCTCCCAGACGGATACAGGGACACAAGTACTTGGGCTATCCTCCTGTATCTTGCTATTCAGATTAACAAGAAGCCAGCTGGGTCTTGATACAGGATGCCCACATTGCAATCCACAGCTTGACAGGCTGTGCGACATTCCTATCCCCACCTTCCTATTTTAAGAAGTGCAACACAACATAGTGGTTAGTTATGAAAGGGAACCATCAACTAAAAGGTCATGAATTTTGAGAAAGAAGGTAGAACTTGGAGCAAGGGTGATTCAGGGGCACCTTGCAGAATAAGTAAGTTTACAAATATTCTTCAAAGACCTTTCTCAACATTAGTGTGTATGTGACTTATTTAGTGTGTGTCCCATTTAAAATGCTTGCTTGAAGTCTTCCAAATAAGTCAGGCAACTCAATTACAAGGAATCTATGGTATTAAGATAATAAACCCCTGTAAATTGTAAGCTGCCAAAGCCCTAGTACCAAGAACGCTGTGTTTTGCATTTGTGTACAATGAGTGAATAATATATGCTGAAAATGAGAGTTTTGCTATGGTTATTTAAAGGTATGAATGAGTATTAGTTTAAGTACCTGTAGTTAATGGGGTTAGGACATCAACAAGTTCAGTTTTAATGTTGCTTGATTTGCTCCAGAAATATTTATTGAACAAGCACCTTGTTACTGTAGTTGTGTTATTTGGAAAACAGCCACTTTTTCATAACTCTAAAACAGCAATATATCTTACAAGTCAGAGTTGCATTTAGTCTTGAGATAATTTGGTATGTAGTGAATAACACTGTGCTAAGATCTTGAACACAAAGGCACTACAAAAATTTCATGGAAAATGGAATTGAAAGACAATGTGACTTTTCTATGATGTATTTGAGGCTCTCCTTGTGCACCCTGAAGAGCTAGGCATGCGTGGTGTGTGCCCAGTGAATCCGGTTTGCCTAGAGACCACGTGCCACATAAGGGAAGAAGGGAAAAAATAAAGCATGGTATTTTGATGGAGAATGATAGTGGGGAAAAAGTAACTGAGAATGAATCATGGCCAATGAAAAGAGACAATTAAGCAAGCAATGAAACGATAGCACCTTTTCTTTTGCTGGAGTCATAAAAGTGATCCAGCTTTTTCTTTGCCTATAAGAGTTGTTTGTGAATTCACTATGTTTCACCATTTCCATCCAACCTTGTTCATAATCCTGACCAGGCCGTTGTAGGGAAAATCCAGATTAATTATGTAGTCCTACAGTAAATTTACAAACAGGTGGGAAACTGCATCGTTTCAATGATTGAAATTGTTCACCTGGTCATCCACAAGATGGAAAGCCTTCTTTTGAGATCTTTGGTGGAAATTCTACTTTGAAACGTTCAACACATAACCAGGGAATGTTGGGATGATGGGAGAGAATTTGAATGAAATTCAGGATAGGGATATGTAGCCTCTTAATGCCTCTTAGAGGAATGTGCTTGGAGTCCTTCTAAAGGACTTGAAAGAGTGCCATAGAGAGCTTCCTGGACAGAGTGTGACAGGGGAGTGATTTTATTAGTCATACTGAATTCTTATTCACTGCTCTGACTTACGTGCTGTTAGAATTGACATCTAATATCCTTATTTTCTGTAACAGATGTATTCAGTTTTATCGTTGTCATTGGGCTGAAACTCTCCATTACAAAGAATCTCATACCTGGAAACTAAAATAATTGTTACCAGTTTTGTTTTTTTTTAAATGAAATCGTAACATTGGAAGTTTGCCCAGAGACCATCTGGTCTGTATAGGAGCTATTCGGTGAGAGTGGTCAAGGGTCCTCAGGCAAAGGAGAATAGTGATGGCAATTGAATGGATTGTTTTTCACCTAAAGCAGTGTTAGGAGTGCTTTCAGTTTATTTTGAAACTATCTACCGTTTTGGCATAGTTTTTTTTTTTTCCCTTTCTCACCTCTGTTAAATGATCCTGTCGTTATTTGGCAACATTGAAAGTGGCCTATCACCTTGTTTCTGTCATGTGAAAGATGACATGCCAGTCTTAAGAATCTAGCAGATGGATTTCCATCCTAGTTGAACTAGCAAACATCCTGCTCATTCTATTTGCCACTCACAGATAGAAGCAAATAAACACATGCTTTAGAATGACACATGCTGGGAAAAGAAATTCCATGACCACCAATATTATTATCAGTACATCCATTTTTAAAGCTTACATTATTATTACCAAAATAATATACAATCTTTGTAAAAAATATTATAAATCATACATATGTATCTAATGAAAGTTTCCCTACATAGTCAATTTCATCAGCCATCTGATTGCTTAAATCCTTGTTAGTTTCAAACAGTCTCAATAAATATGAACATACTTGTTGTGAAATATTTCATACTTTTATAACCTTTCATCTGCATCTTATCTTCACTTCCAAGTTTGTTGTTCCCCAAATAATGCTTTGACTCGCAGTCAAGTAAGATTAGATTGAAGCACATTCCAGGGCTTTCGAGCTGTTATTTCCATTGAATTGAGTATTGATACTGATAAATTCTGAAGTTATAGAAATCAATTCACTTTGAATTTCAAAGATGTGTTTTAAAGTCACACTTTGTTTATATTTATACTACTTTGAGCGAGCTATCCTATACAGTCATATTGTTACTGGTTTTCCGCTTCTGTATAAATCATCAAACCCTACTTCTTGCAAAGATAGTATTAGCTTGTCATTTATTTTCAACTTTTGCTTGACAGAAAAAGACTTTTATTATGATTATTCTTAAATCAGTATTTAGACAAATATATGTGTCCTTTATGAATTCTTCAAGTAGATAATCGTATCTGATCTTTTGGTTTATTTCTGAGAATCTTAAGGAAGGTTTTCCTCTAAAAGAATCTGAGAAATCTTGAACTGGTTCGTGAGCCGCACCTGGAGAATCCTCAGCCTGGGGAGACCATCTCCATTGTTAGCCACAACTTAGATTCTCACCTGGTGTTTTCTCACGTCCTCTTTCACCGTCACTGTTTAACGATTAGAACTGACTAGCACGATGGTAAACACAGTCAGGCTTCCCTACCTAGGTTAACTCGACTTCGAAATCGGCCTTGATTTCTGCAACACTTGGGTATCGAGTATTGCAAATTCACGACATGAATTGTGGAAAATTGCAACTTGCATTTGTCTGGAGACCTTGGTCCCACTTGAAAGGTGGTTCATTTATTGTTTTTATTTATATTGGTGCAGCTTATTAAATATGGAAATGTATCTCTCACTATACTTTTGTTTGACCGCCATCACTTTCTAATGAGGTTTTCACTTCCTCTTTGATAGGATAACAATAAGAAAAGTACTTTTAAGTATTTAATAATCTCTGTCACTTTTGCCACTTATTATAGACTTTTTTTCCCCCACTGCCCTGTGGCAAAATCATGTTAGACAGGCAATACCAGCGGTTTTGAATTGCTGTTTTTCTTTAGAACAGCTGTTGAATTTCTTTTGGCCTAATGTCTTTAATTTTTCTTTCAAAACTCTAGGTAGTTGCATACGCATCCTTAAAAAAGATCATTTGAAAGATGTATATTTCAACACTGTTAGATTATATATTTTATATACACAAAATCTTTCCCCTCAAATAAATGGATTAAATTAACTGAACACTACTGTGGTAGTCTCATTTATTTTTTTCTTAATGTCTTTGATTCACATCTTTTAATGCACAAATCTCACACTGTTTCATGTAACTTCCTTGATCTCCTACATATCTTTTACATTTACATTAAAATTGAACTGTGTATATTTGGGGTGCACATGGGGTAATGTTCCATCAGCACCCACAAAGTATCAAGGAAACAGTGGACTCAATCATTGTGGACCCCTAGAGCAGGACCAAGGCTAGTATTCTTAAGGTGGATGCTCTTCAATTTTATCATTTCCACCTTTGTTTTGTCTTATCTTTTTTCTAAATAATTCTTACATTTGTACCCCATGTGATTCTGCCAGTTTGCCATGTTGCCGCTTCTGCAGTATCAATGTGCCGTCCCTGCGTGCAGACTTTTTACCTGACTTTCCTCTCTGCGGTCTTCCTTGCACTCTCCAGCCTGCTTGCTGTACTAATTGATGTTTTTCTCTGTGTTGTTGTCCAGAAGCCCCATACTCTTATTTTTTCTCCAGACTTGTCTTTCTCCTTTTATGTTTCTTTTTCCTTTTTTTGTATCCCCCCCCCCTTTTTTTTAACATTACCATTGTTAGTGAGAACTTGGCTTCAGAAGGGATGTGGCATTTTCAGGCTTTACTTTGCTTCCAAGCACTGGCCTACTGAGATGATGGACAAAGTTCCTGGTGCATTCCTCTCAAATCCTTTGAAAGTGAGTGTGTTGGGAGAGGAGAACATAATTCCCACCTTTTCTATACTATGTAGAAGTAGCAAATCCCTTCAAGATTTGCTGGCTAATTCTTCCTTTCCCGGGACAGTGGTGGCAGCCTGGGTTCAGTGCTTAGCTCGAGTCAGGTTACCTGGACAGATGTCAACTCTTGCTACTCATGTGAACCCGGATAAATCATTACACTCTGTGCTTTGGAGTATGTATTTCACAGAATTGTCATAGGGAATAAAGGAAATGATGACTCTACAGTGGTTGCCACAGTATGCCTGGCCCACAGGGAGGCTTCAGTACCTACTATTCACTGCTCATTCTTTTAGAGATCATCTTTTGGCAAATGTGTGGAGTGACAGAAAATAGTGACACATACAGCAAGACATACACCAGTTGACAGCCAAGATGTTGATTAAGAAGCTACAAGTCCAAAGTTGATGTTATCTTCTTGAACTTTCCTCAGTGACTGTTATAGCTCTAGCCATCATATCTACATTCCAGTGGGAAAGGAGAAGTGGGGAAGGCTGAAAGAAAAAGTAATAGAGCATTAGAAATACATATGGAGGGTCAGACACAATGGCCGAGCACTTAAATCCTTGCCTTGTATGCACCGGGATCCCATATGAGTGCCAGCTCATCTTGGCTGCTCCACTTACCATCCAGCTCCCGCTTATGAGCTGGGAAAGAAGTACAGAATGGCTCAAAACTTTAGGACCCTGCACCCACATGGTAGAATGAGAAGAAACTCTTGGCTCTTGGCATCGGATCAGCTCAGCTCTGGCCATTGCAGCCACTTGGGGAGTGAACCAGCAGATGGAAGATTTTTCTCTGTCTGTCCTTAGAAATTCCTGTTTTACTTGCTAGGCACTTTCAGAGTCTGGAAAGATAAGATAGGGTAATAGCAGCATATATAAAAGGAGATATGAAATGAAAAAGAAAGTGAAAAATTATTTTCCTTAAAAACTTTACCTTGTTCCTGTCACATCAACCACAGGTTTCTTTCAAACATTTCCGAAAATTTCATACAACATTTCCATTAGTCTTCATTGGTCTTTTCCTCTCTGTAAGCACAATGTGTTATTTTTTTAAATAGACACGACAGTATCTACTTTAAATTTTAGAATATGTAGTGATTTCCATTAAAGTTTAAAATTAAAGCCGAGTGTTGGAAAGTCTAGATTATAAGTTTACTTATAGTGTGTAGATGAGCATAATTTTGATTCTGTATATTTAAGAAGAAAAAAAAACCTGAGAAGCAAAGGCCCAAAAATTATTTAAATAGTGGCTTAGCAGAGATGCAGTCATTTTTGGGTTCTCCTGGAGGCTTTTAAAGTGAGAACCCTGAACATTTTTTTTGACTGTGTTAAAAAAAAAAGTCATAAAAGAATTTCTTCAGTCTGGCAATTCATTTAGATGAATAAATGTGCTTTTAGTTCTCCTTCTAGCATTTTATACTCTAATGCACTCTGATATCAAACCAAAGAACATTCCATCCTCTCCAACATCACAGCTTCAATGGCCAAGCGACAGGAGTCATGATCTCCCACTAATGAAAAAGAATTGTTACAATCACTGTGACTACAAACAGTTGATTCCCCAAGCAGTCACTTTGCCTGCTGCGCTGTGAGCGTCTTAAAACCAAATCTTGTTGACAGATCTGGGTAAGCTTATGATCACACTTGGCAGAAATATGCCAGAGTTGAGAAAGTGCTATTTTGATCATGTATTAGTATAAAATAAAAAAAACCCGGAAATTTGAAGACTTTAAAGAAAATTTAACCTCTTTAAATGGAGATTCATCAAATGATAGCATGCATTCAGAAAATAGTCTGAATTCTTATGCTATGTTAGGTTGTCAGTCAACACATTGTAGTAACTGTTGTCTCTGGCAGTATGTCACATGCCAGACACATTAAATAGGTTGAATATTTCTTACCAGAAATACTTGGGTTAAAAATATTTGAGAGTTTGGATTTTTAAGTTTTGGAATATTTTCACATACATGATAAGACATCTAGGTGTTTTGGCTCAAGCCTATATGTGAAATTCATTTTGTTTCATAATACATTGCCAGAAGGCAAAATTAGCAATATTCTACTGTACCCGTGTTCTGACTGAGATCTCTTGTGGGAAGCCAGCTACGAAATTTTCCGCTTGTGGCAACTTGTAATTCCTCAAAAAGTTTTTAATTTTGATTTTTAAATCATGAATTTAAGATTGTCTGATGACTGGTACTCATCTGAACTCATTACCTCAACTTCTTGCAACTGTACTATAGATTAAGTGATATTGTTTCCCCATTACAAACTAAATTGTCCACTATGGCAAAGCTGTTTAATACAACGTCATGATTTTCCTTAGATCTTCCTGACTGCGCAGCATAAAGGATATTTTTCTCATGTGATTAAATGCACATTTATTTTTATTTAAGTATCAACTTGAATGAAAAATAGAAATAGTGTGGGTGACAAGTTCTTTCTACTGTAAGACTAAGCCTACGGTTTTATGTGGGTCTGTGTCCAGTTCTAGAACAGACTACAATCTGAGCAAAAGAGGGAAAGTGGTCAAGTGTTCCTCACTCTTTGATGGGGTAAGTTTGAGAGAAGTTCTCATGTTGTTACACATTGCCAACAACACAAGATCTTAAAGCTTGGAGAGAACGGAGAGCATCAAATCTAGATTCCAGTTTGCAGGTTGCATAGAGAAGTCTTGAAGGTAACATTTTTGGTGCAATTGTTGCAGAGAATGAACAAGGGAGACCTGGTGGGAAGTTCCAGTTCGTGGCTTGGTTTTACTGCATGCCATCTCAAGCCATGTCGCTCTGGCAGATGGGCCCTCAAGTTTTATTCTATCAGAGTTGATAATAGAAAAATATCTCAAGAAAGTGATTGAGCTTGCACACAAATTTTTTCTTTGTGGGAACTACCGAATACGTATAATAACAAGTATCTACAACGGTAATCCAGAATTTATAAACAAAAGGAGACACATGAGATTAAATGGCAAAAGTGTCCGTTGTAAATTGTAAATTGATTTTAATTCTGTTTAGAGACCAAATTTCTTTATCCTTTGCTCCAACCAAATTCTGGGAATAAGAGCACAGTTCATAAAACGTAAAATAAAAATTTCACTTGAACGGTTCTGAACCAATTTTCCCTTTCTTTTTTTCATCTTTTCCTCTTTGGTTCAGGTGTGAATGGATCGTAAGTAGGTATCCAGCTGATGCCAATACGGGTCACATTTCTAAATATTGAAAGAATAACGTGTTCTAATACTACAACTCAATTTTAGAGTTGGGGTTTTGGAATTAATGTTGAACAAGAAACAGAATAAATTCGTGCTGCCACCCGCTCTACCACCACCACCACCGAATGTCAGCAGGACTGACAATGTTTTAGATTCCTCATCACCTGACAAAACAATATTGATATCTTTTGTTGGATAATCATTATTTTATTCCTACATCATCATTTTTGTGTCATAACAGCTATCACAGTAGAATTTCTTCCAATCTCAGCAGTCGCTGAATGTTCTGTCCCTCATTTGTGGTGCTTCTGTTCAAGCAAAATCCATTTCCATATTCAATGATTTCTTAGCTTCACTATAATGACATTAATTTTCTGACTACCTATTTCCGTTTATGTTTCCCACACTTTTCAGAAACATGAAAGAGACTGGATTTGTCTTGGAACATTATTCAATGTTTTATAGATCAGATGTCTTGATTAAGTATATGTCATGTAATTTTCTCACTGAGCTGGTCATCCTAATAACATGACTCTTTGTTCTTTTTAAAGGTTACCCTACAAAGGAAACAGTTATGATTCTTTGACCCTGCTGTTGCTCCTCTAACTGTGAAATTATCTTTCTGTAGTAATATTTATCTGATGTCCCTTTTATTACTTTCGCCTAACTTGTAAATGTTGTTAGGCCCACTTAGGGGATTAGGAGGAAAGTTTGCTCCTTCTTCTCTTTAAAAAACTCCTGAAGCAAGTCATGTTCATGTTATGGCTGTGGTAGCCATCAGTAGCAACATAGAGCTTCCAGACATTTATAAATGCAGTCATTTAATTGCGTGTTGTAATTAAAGAGCAACTCGAAATAGGAATAGCTCTTCCAGGAAGAGCTTTGAGGGGTGTGGGTTACTGGGGATTGGTGGTCAGTGGTGAGAGGCACTGCTCTTTCTCCCGGTGAATCAGATCTCTGAGCCCTCCACTGTTACTTAACCCCAAACTCTTCGTGCTCAGTCTCCCTGCTGGCTAGAGTTGAGAATGCCCTTGGATATTGACAGCCTATAGTGTATGGGCCCAAGCAAACTGGCAGAGAAGAGTGAATTTTATAGTGTCCTGTATGGATAGATTAGGACATTCCCTGCAAGTGGCATTCAGCCTTCCCTCTCTGATTTTGCTATGTGTAGGTGACTTACCATGTTTTGGTGATCTGACTTACTCTCCGCTTCTGCAATGTCCCCGGAACCATAAATGCAAATAGGAAGTGAGCTGTTATTCAGACTGTCTCATACATAAGTCTCCTTTTAGGATAGTAGGAATAGCTAAAACTTAGTGTCTCCTGAAAGTAACCTAATCTTGTTTCCTAAACTGATTTGCTATCCTTCAGAGGCAGAAACATGGGTGATTCCAAACCCACTGGCTTTTCTTGCTTTTTGTCTTTATTTTGGAGAAATTTGGGAAATTTTTAAACTAGATCATTTCTAAAGTTACACGACATCCAACATCAGAGCAAAATTATATGAATACCATCTCCTTATTTGCATGTGGAGTCTCAATCATTTGAAGCCAGTATCTTCTATCTAAATTACAAGCAATCCAAGACTTGTTTTTGCAACTCCGCATGAGAGCAAGTAACTGAGGATGAGTTGCAAGCTGAACGTTTCCTGAATCTGCTGTAGCATGGTTGCATGTTGTACAAGACTGATGTGCCCCGTCCCAGTGCCGTTCTATACTGAGTGCTAAACTTCATCATGAAAGTATATCATTCTCAACGTCAATAACCTGCACTTGAGATTTCTGAAGAAATCCTGTCCTGGCGATAGATAAGATGGGAAGCTCAGTTCTTTTCTTTTTCCCATAAAGAATAGGATTTAAAGTATGAACATTTCTGATGTATTAAACATGTTTTCAGGACCCTAGGTTGATTCAGATACAGTCATCAAACCTATGGGTGCTTTTTGGTCTAATAATGATGAAAACCAAAAACATGTATGTTGATTTGGGAAGATTCTGCATGCACACATAAGTGAATAGAATATCTTTCTGAACTACAGTTTCTATTGTTACTTTGACCCTTCATTCACGTACTTGTCCGAGGAGAAAGAACAGAGATAAGGATCACATCTCAGGCAGCCCTGAAATATCAATGGTGAGACCAACATTGCGAATTATCCCCTGAGTCATTTCTTAATTTCCCTGACATGCACAAAACCTCCCGGATCATCACGTGGATTCAGGGCTAGTCAGCAAAGAACAAAATCATGCTGTTTGTTGTAGAAGCAAAACTTCTCTGCCTCCTGGGATTCACTGTACAAGCCGCATCCCTTTTCTTGAACGTTTGATGCTGTCTCAGCTTCTGAAAGTTGATCCTTACATGGGTGATACACAAAGAACAAATAATTCTGCTTTCATTGTGGTAAAATTCAGAGTTGGATTTTCATTTACTTACTACTAGCTCTATTGTGAATGCAATTCTGCAAAATATTCTGGACCCAACGTTACCCCTCTGAAAACTGAAAATGTTAGTTTTAATCTGAGGTCATCGCAAAAGGTATCAGAACTCGATAGCACTTTTCTTCCTTGATTTCCTTTGTATTTGAGTCACCAGACAAAAACTGTGGATCTGAGATTAGCAGAATGTTGTACTGTTACTTCTCAGCAGCCTGTTTTGCTCTAGACACTAGGTTAAGCACTTGTCAACACTTTCAGTGATTTAGTTGGTATCAAGAAATAAATAGATATTATCGTCCACATTCTCCCGTGAGGAAGTTATGACACTGAGCAGAATGCGCCCACTGTCCCCTGCTCATTAGGAGTACACACCCAAAGTCAGGTATGTGGTGGCTTTGGTCCATGAAAGTGCAACATAAAATAAAGCAATGGACGTTAGTAATTAGCTACAGTTAAGACATGACATCTTCACTCTGCATGAAAAATCCCAGTTTCCAGCCATGTGCATATGAAATTTAACTTATGGCAGGAATGAGTAAATCATCATTTTGTCTCCCCATGCCTAAATATTCTGACCCATCATTGCAAAAATTCCTAATAAAATTAAGTGGATGAGAAGTGAAGAAATTGGCTGAACAGGCATATGAGAATCATATTTCTTACCTAAGAAAATTAATCAGATGTCAAAATTCAAGATGTAATTGAATGAATATCTTGATTAGAAATATATTCATGTAAATTACATTCATTCATGAATTACATTCATATCATATGCTTCCCAGTATAAACTTATTTCTTAAAAAGAATAAATATCTGGACATTTGTGCTTGGATTTCTTTTCTGTGTACTCATGATTCAAATTGCAGTAGCTCCAATCATGGCATTTCCTGTTCAGTAGTTTCTTTGGACTCTTTAGTGCTATGAACCATAAAAACTAGAATTCCAATATAACAAGTAGAACTACTTGTTATAAATTAGGCTTATTCCCATTCTTGTCTGTGCTGAAGAACCCGATTTGTGGTGCTATACCGTATTCTCTAAAGAACATCATAAATGGGAACTTCAGTGAGGACTCTTCCAAACGCTCTGCGTATAGATTGTGGAAGATTAAACATTGCTAAGTACTTCGGAAAACTGCCAGTTGGTTGCCCAGCTGTGTGCTGGACGAGGAGTGCACCAGAGGCCTTCCATTTTGACCTTGTTTACTGTAAATCGCCAATGACAACGCAAGATTTTACACAGAGGATGACGGCACCCTCATGGGCAGCCGTTTTGTCAAGAAAACTGGAAACTCTCATTCTTTTAAACCCTTTCTTACGCTATTCCGATCCTGCTATTTCTTCAGTTTACAGTTATATTTTCTGCCTCCCGTGAACGCATGTCACTTCTCCATGTTGAGACCAAGAGCGGCATTTGGCATTTGATTGTCCCAGACCTGAATCTCTGACCCCATTGTTTTTAGGATTTTGCCACTTTGATTTTGCTTTTTGGATTTGCTTGTGACTCTGCTTCCCCCGTTTTTTTTTGGTACAATGATTCTTGCCTTGTCTTTCCCCAGTCCGTTTCTGACCTGGAGAGACGTACAACATGTTATTGTCAGGACATCCCGTGCGGGACATTTGAACGCTAATGACTGGAAAACCAATGCTGCTGGTTTTAAGGGTGAGAACTTCTTTCGTATTCTGTCACAGGCAAAATATTTTTCTTTTTCCCCCATTTTAAACGGAGAGTAGGCACTAGAACCCTTCAAATGAATCTCTGTGTTGTGTGCTGACACACGAAGAACTTAATCCTTTGGTAAATTCAAGGCAGATTTTTTTTTTTCTTTTTAAAATTAGGACTACACATGAAAGGCAGATTTCTGTGGCTTCCCAAATTTTAGGTCAAATTTTTTAAAAGCTCAATCAACTCACGAGCATAGTCAGCCTATGGAACTCCTAAATCAGTTTACTATCTACTATCATTGGTCATCTGACTGGTCTTTGTAATAATATAAGTTTATAGTCATGGCAAAAATAAAAATAGAATATCCTCTTAGTCTATAGTAAATACTTCCTCTTAAATAATAATTGATATACATATATCATATATTTATGTATTTATGTATTATGTGTTATGCATCATTCCGTATATTCAGGGCTGTAAGTTGCTAAACTGCATTGTTTAAATTTTGACTTCAAGAGTTATTGTTTCACATAAACTAAACGTTCATATTAAACTTTATAATTTGAAGTCTTTGTGCAACTGCACACAGTATATTACAAGAATTGAATGCTTTTCCAATGAATGTTACAGATTATATTCCCTGCAAACTGTCTTTTTAGTAATAGGCTTCTTTGTTTTTTGTCACGGATAATATAAAGTATTGTAAAACAAAAGTAATCATAGAAAACAGATGTCCTAAAGTTTGGTATATTTACGTAAATTGCAAATGTCCTAAGCTTAATTCACTTATATTGAACCCAAGAATACATTTTTAGCATATACGCAGATCTAAACTTACTCCACAGTAATTTTAGAATCATTTTATATGCCAGAGATTGAAACCAACGTTGCAAAGCAAAGGCCATAGCAGCTGAATATTTGAGGTTCTGACCTTCAGATCATAAATAACATTCTCATTAATCCTAGACAAGTCATTTAACTTTGAAGGACTCTAACTGCCTCAACTGAAACATTTTGGAAGCTAAATAGTACTATCTTCATATGATACTAACATATCCTTAGAGAATTATGCCTCATGTGCAGATATTCAAGCCAAAATGCATATTTAAAAAATTATTTGCAAATAGCTTAGTGTAGACTCATGCTAAGCCAAAACCAATAAATATGACAGATAACCAGAGTCACGTAAGGATTTATTTGATTAGTATCACTTGACTCCAGTTGAAGAAAGAAGATGCCCCTGATTTTGAGTATTATCAAACACCTATGTGATGTATCACAGTTCTATGAATTTGTAATCTAAACAGCTGCAGGGACCTGTAGTAACCCCTTCCCTGAAGCCAAAATCAAGATACTTGACCCCAAAAATACAAGTGTATGGACGGCACTGAAATTATTTCCAATTTCAGTTATTCCAGAAAATCTAAGGCATAATTTGTCACATGAATGTTTCATTTTAGCTAGTTTTCACATGCTTCCAACCCCTACTGTTTTGTCCCTGGGGGATATGCAGGTTTGATAGAACCCATATATATCCTAGGCTAGTCCAAAGCTACAACATACTTCCTAGTAGAAGTTTCACAGGCTAAGGACATTGACCTTCATGAAGCTGAGGAACCAATTTTAACCCAAATATAAACGTCTTAGTTTTACTTATTCCTTTTTGGCAACTAAAAAGAGCAAATGGTTCTAATAAAAGTTCAGCTCTTTTGAAAACGTCTGTTGGTTTTGGAGAGGGGGAAACAGAGGATATAGACTAAATCATCAGACCCAAACGTGAATCTGAAGGAGGCTATACGCCACTTCTGGCAAGAAGTAAAGACTATTCACTAGTGCACGTGGCAATATTTAGGATAATATTTCACTTGTCTCTTCAATGGCTGCCAAGAGTAACAATTAAAGTTTACTTTTTCATAGATGAATTATCCTGAACAGGCTGGACTCCCAAGGGAATTGTTTTGTAATTTTGTTGATGGCAAGCCCCATATTTCATCTAAACATAATCATAATAAGATGAAATTTTTTAAGAGTTTTTTTTCCCCCTACTCTAAACATTACCATCCACTCCCAAGCGTCCTGCAAGTAAAACTGATTAAGGCAGAGACTAGGAACAGAAGCAGCATGCTTTGCGAAAATAGAGCACACAGGTCATCAGGGTAAAAAGTGGAGGGGATCTGACTTTTTATGAAACAAACACTGAAAGAACAAAAAAGAACTCATTCTTGGAAGAGATGCATGCCACGAGAGCTCAGTAAGAGCCTGTCCTTTAAGTTCTGCTGGCCTCCTTTTGCAGGCGTGCTAGTGAGACCTGACGAAGTTTCCCACCGACAGACGCATATGCCCATGAATGCTCACTCTGATGCCCCCAACTCGGGCCTAACACCGAGTGACCAGGATGCGTGACGTGAATGTGAAAATATCTGTGCTTCCCTAGACTCCCTGTTGGGCAACAAAGCCAACATTGTGCCCAAGTGCTGAGCAATTGCACTTGTTGGAACAGTGGCTTCTTAATATAAAAAACATGAGAGCAATTTCACCCATTGCTTGGTAGAGATCTGTTGCTAAAGGGGATGTTAAGTACGCCTTGTGAGAATTTTTTTTCATCAGGGTAAGTGTAAGTGACTAGAGCAGCAAACAACTCAAGTTTAGGATTTGGACATCAAGGTGACCTTGCCAGTTTAAGATATCACTGATAACTTCAGACAAGCCCAAGTTGCTTGAGAATCATCCATCCACTTCACATAATACTCTTCCATCCTTGGAGACAGAACTGATGTTATATGTCTTAGAATGAGCTAGTAGATACATTTGATTGGTGTCTAATTCAAGTTTTGAATGCAGATGCCCCGTAGTTACACACATAAGCTATGGTCCTCCAGGATGGAAGTGTTCTGTAGTCCCAAAGCGGAAGCAAAGTCCCACTGAATGGCATAGACAAGTTCGCAGACAGGCAGGGAGACTGGCCTTGAAATAGCATAGAATCTGACTCTGTGTTGTCTCATCTCTGGGCTTGCCTGAATCACACACTAGTCACAGAGAAGTTTCTTCTCCATTCTTTGTCCTCTGCTTAAAGTAACTGTTAATGACCTCATCCGTCATGAGAGCTGTTCACAATGAGGGAAGTCCCATGGATGAAGACATCAACATTGTTATGCTAATGTGCCTTAATTTTTCACAATTTTAATTGAACTAAGATTATCCTGTTGCTTCTTCAATAATAAGAATAATAACAATCTCTCAGAGCACAGTTGAAATTTCTTACAGCACCTTAAGTCTTTCAGAATAAACCCAGTCCAATGAGCAGATGCCTATGGAAGCTAATAACCTAATCTGATTTGCCACCTTCATCTTACAAATATCCGTAGCTAATTTTCAACACCTCTTGAGTTTGAGTCTCCTCTAGACATATTTTTTTTTAAAAAAAGTGGGGTAAATGTCATGTATCAATGAAAGAAGTATTATGCATGAGAACAGGAAATCAATTGTCTTAGACTAGATGCACAGATGTGGTATTATACCACCAAAAGACTGAATTCCATTATCTTGCTACTGACCAACATTTGCCAAACCAGGATAACTTTGGCATGAATCTGTTAGGATTTATTCCAGGAATATTTGTTTTGTCACATTATTCCTTCCCTTTCCCATAAAAAAAAAAAACTCTTTCTGTTTTGTTTAAAGAACAAATTGCTTCAATTCACACTCATATTTCTCATAATATGCAAATGAGCTATAGAGGTGAGGGGTTTTTGCTGCCCAGGTGATTTATTGCTTGACCTTGGTTTATGTCATCTTTGTATTAAGTCACTAACATTTCCTGAACTCTTTCAGTACAGGAGCCCAATATCTATTCACGTATACCCAGAAAGCACGAGGAAATGTCAGGGTATGCTTGATGCTGCTTCATCTGATATGCCATGTTATATGCTGTATCAGAAACAAAATTCACAACACACCATTTTGTTCTTTAATGTCAATCCCAGTGCTCCACTGAGACCTGTAAGGTGAAATTGTTGATGAACCTTCTCTCAGCATCTAAAATGTGCCCCAACCACAACCACAGAAAGCATCACACATAGTGAATTTCTATTGTCATGCCTCTTGGGTATTTTGACCTATTCTGCTTGGGCACAGAGCCATGGGAGTGTTTTGAATCCAAGTCTTCATTCTCATCCATGGCTCATATCATCTCCAGAAGCAGTTCACTCTATCTTACCTTCCTCGTACTGTTGTAATCTGAGAAAATTGCAAACCCATCACCCTCTACTCCCAGTAGTGCCTGAGCTACGCAGGTCCTCTGCCTGAATCCTCGTGCTTGGTTTGAATATGCAGCTGTCATGATTGAATGCATGAACATCCATGCTCTAGTTTTTTTCAAAGTGTTTGTATTTGGAATATATTACTGTCTACAGTTAAACTCTCTTAAATCTAGGAACAGGAATAGACGTCAGATAATAAATTAGGACCTTCTGTCATCTTTACTAGGCGAAAGAATGAAAAATATGTCATTGAAAATCAAAAAATGACAACTCAGTCAGCGAGTTTACCACGCCTTCCATTTCACTGCCCTCCCAGACTATGTAAGTCTCGTTTTTTCTACCAGCATGTTGCTGAATCTTCCCATCCCCACTGACTCTTTCTTTGACCACAACTAAACTACTAGATTTTTTTTTTATTTCTGTTTACCCACCATGGGGAAAACAATTGACAGTCTAACATGACTTCTTGGCCTTGGAGGCGTTAACTTTTAATAACCTTTATTACTTGATTTGCCATCATTTTATTTCCAATAGTAGCGTTGGTGATTTTAAGATGTTCCAATATATTTTTAATAGCTACCCATCTTGCTTTCGGTTTATAACACTTATTAAAAAAGAATTAGAAGTGCTGAAATCCAATAAAGCATGTCATGTGTTACATCAAAACAGAAGGTTTGGAAATGATTTTTGGGTGTATAAAATGATTTCTGATGTGTTACCGTTTGTAAGGATGAGTTTCACTTTAGTATTTCGCTGTGCAGATAATATTTCATTTTCACCAGCTAGCATGTCGATTCACTGTTGGTAGCTATGATAATAGCATATAATATACCTTAATTGATAATCTGCACATCAGGGTTTTGAACAAAGGTCAGAGGGAAATGTTATTCATCCGGTCAGTGTCAGGGGTGGGATTAGAATCAGGTGGTTAACTCCAGTTCTGATCCCATTTGCAAAAATAAGGTCACTAGAAAAGACAGACGGAGGTGAATACATTTGATTCTACCTAATAAAATTTGCTCCCTGGAAATGCCACGTGATTTTATTCTCAAGATGCTGTTTCATACCACTGTGGTCAGTGAACTCATATTCATTTCCTTGTTGATTGAAGAAAAACTTTTGTTTTTTTTTTCATGTATTGGCCAATTTATATGTGAACTTCTCTTCTACCTAATGAATAAGAAAGATAGAAGCCACACATAGAGACTCTACCTTCACATTCTTATCTGGTGGCTGACTAAAATATCCGATGTCTCATCATCACGGTCAATTCATGCCTATGAAATACATAAGGTGTAACAATTATTTCCACCCATGTAAAGTGTTGTTTTTTCCCAATCTGAACAGTAATATGAGATCAGTGAGTATGAATGGTATGAGATTGTTTGACTTTGGGAGATTTTTTTTTGTTATTATTATTATTGCTTTTCTGTTCCATAAAGTTTTAAATGCATGTGGTTTCATGCTTAAAATTCACCTTCAAATATATATTAAAGTGGTTTTACTTTTTGCCTGTAATGTCTGTTCCAAATCATATTAGTTAATAAAGAGATTTATATTTGAGAAATATTGTGATTTTCCAACAATTTTAGGAACCTAGTGACACTTTCTGTTTACTTTGAGGGAGCCAATTAAGATTGCCATACCTTTATTTTTGCAAGATGTGGATAGATAATATTAAACATAATGAGGGGACTGAGTTGAATGAAAAGTACTTTGAAAATGGAAATAACAAACATAAGAGGAGTGTTAAAATTATCTTTTGATCCATTACTGTTTTCTACTGCCAGAAATCAGGATGAAGATATGAAATTATGTTGTAAACTAGAGTATTATTGGTGACTGGAAATTCTTTAAACTACCTTGATTGCTAGAGACACGTATTTAAAGTAGAACTGAGCATTGAATCCAGTCATCCAATATAAGACACGGATATCCCTGTTTGCCTTTTAGCAAAAAATGCTGCATGTGAGAAAAAGTCGTTATTATTTTATGTAATCACTTGAAGAAACTCTAATTGCTAATTCTAATGAGGTTGTTTTTTCCCCCACAGTGTTTGTTTAAGATTCATTCATTTTAAAGGCAGAGTTAGAGAGAGAGAGAGAGAAATCTTCCGATCTGTTGATCCACCCACCACATGGTCATAACATCGGAGCTGGGCTGATCCGAAACCAGAAGCCAGGAGCTTCTTCCCAGTCTCTTACATGGGTGCAGGCACTTGAGTCATCCTACATTGCTCTTCCAGGCACATTAGCAGGAAGCTGGATCAGAAGTCGGGCAACCAAAACTCATAACCAAACTCCTGTGGGATGCAGGCATCACAGGCAGTAGCTTTATCCACTACACCACAGCTGTGTCCTACCCACCTACCGTTGGTTCTTCCTTCAGCACCTGATCTTGGCTATCCTTAATAGTAGTAAACTTTGATAGTTTGTTTTTACAATTGAGATCTTAGGCAAAGGTAAAAATCATGATATCCTAAGCTCAGTGATCACAGAAGGGGATCAACCACTGCCAGTGCTGCTTTACATCAAAGGTAGTGTGTTCTGATTGTAAGGTAAAGAATCGGATCTTTTTTGAAACACTGATAATTGGGTTCTAAGTAAAGTTAGAATTTAAAAGGCACAGTGTAATCTTATCAGACCACATGCTGTAAGTTTGGGAACCCAATGTTATTGGAAGCAGTGTATTCACTTGTTAGTTATTGCAGGGGTGGGGGATGCTCAGCCCACAGACCATAGAAGGCCCAGAAGACCATTGAGTGTGACCCTGCCCAAACAACCAAAGTAGGACTCAGTATACAGAAGGAAAATTTCTAAGTTGACAATTTTACATGGCCCTTGAATGATGTTAAAATCTCCAAACGTTCCTTGCAGAAAAAAGATGTTGCACCTCTGACTACTGTACCCCTTTGTCTGTATTTGCTGGAGGTTTGGCCATCGTAACTGGGGGAGGCAAGCAGGATGGGTGCTGAAGATGAGCAGGTGAAGTGTGATAAGGAATATAATTTTTAAAAAATTAAAATCTAAGCTACTGATTCATCAAGTTGAGTTCCATTTTATTTGGAAAACATTTTAGAGCCACTGTAGTGATTTGAGATAGTGAACCGGATAGTAGTAATGACTTTCAAGTCAACTAAGCTGACGTTTTATAGCCTAAGCTGATTGTGTGAATCCATTGGTCCATGTCTTAGAAAACGACATGTACAAATACAAAACAAATTGGCGTGTTAGAACAAGGTAGGCTACTCACATAGCAGGATGATGAAAATTCTGTTGCAATGTTCATTTTATATTATCCTAGTATGCGGTTGTGTATTGTGACCTTAAGCACGGTGACATTCAGCAAATAAAAAAAAATTATCATCTCTTGGCCTCCTTCTAAATGAGGAAAGTTACAGAATTGAATATATATATATATATATTTTTTTTCTCATTCCTGCTAGATTCTTTAAAAAGAAAGAAATGCTTTTTAAAATGACTCTTTCATAATCCCAGGGCAAACAGTGTGGTGATTAGATTGCTTCTGGAAAAATGTCAGGCTGGAAATGGTGCTTTGAGAAGCTTCCACTAACTCCCTTTGGCTAGTCTTTAAGCACTTCTTTTCATGGTGATCTTCAGGCAACCACGTAACTTCCAGGGTTTGAATTGCCTCTTCGCAGGGAGTTGTGGTCTTTGTATTTGCCATGAGACTTGTAAGAATTGAAGAAACCGAGCACTGTGATTCAGGCTGGCATCTTGAGTTGCTGTAAGACTGTCACGCAGGCAGAAGGACAAGGACATTTAGAATTTATCATGAATTTTCCCCGTTCCAGTTTTACATGAATTATTATTTTTCCTCAGCCATGGAGTTAACTTGGATCTTAGAAACCTAAAATGCCCATTAGATTCCAGCCACTTGTCTCTGAAGAATCCAAACAGAGAGATTAAAATTTGAGAGCTGTGGGCATTTCCCAGGCCTGTTGTAGTTCATTATCCAGGCTGATAGCCACACAAGAGAGCCAGACCAATGGGTACAGTGGGCACTGAAACCCACTCAAAGCCGACCTTACAGTAAGTGGTCCTGTCCCTTCATTCACGTAGATCTCACCTAGGCAGCCCTATGCTGTGGCATTCAAAAGCACTTTGAAAATGTATCTCAAAAGTGGTCATTAGGCCGAGTGGCAAACACGCCACAGAATGTGCAGTTTAAACACTGCCTCTGTTTCTTATTCCAGCCATCCACGCAAGGGACCTAGTTTGGCTCCCTGACGGCCGGCTTCGTTCTAGCTGGCCCCAGCTATTGTGTTCATCCTGGAAAGGGATGAGAGAGCTCTGTACATCTGTCTCTGTTTCTACCTCTTAACATCTTTTAATTTGTAAAAAAAAAAAAAAAAAAAAAAACGTGTTTTAGATACAGTTTTATTCATTTTGACTTTCACTTATTGAAATGTCAGTCGTGACATTCACGAAACAATTCCTTCATGGTGTTACTAAAACCAAAATGAAGTTTCCAGTATCTTCCAGCCCTTTAGACAAAATTTGAAGTAAAATCTCAGAATTTTGAGTAAATGCTAAATATAAATTTATTCCTTTCATATTCTTATATACATATGTGCTTTTGTGATGAAAAATGATAAAAACTTTCTGAATTCCAAGGTATCTTTCTTTGGTTTGGGTCCCAGAGAACATTCCTATTTTAGGTGAAGGGGCCTGCCAGTGTTTACATGCACAAGATACGGAAACACAGAACTTTAAATGTGAAAGGGAAAAGCTGAGACTGAGGTGAACAGAAGAACTGGTTGAGGTCTGTACTCCAACGTCTGTGTCCCTTATAAGATCACAGCAACACTTCCTTGGCCCTGGTTTGGGACAGAGGGCTATAGATCGCAGTGACCACCATGGGAGTGCTATGAGCGGACGCTGTGAAAACTAATCCCAGAGCAGTAGGAAGGTTTAAGTAAAACGAAGGAAAAGGGCCTTCCATTTTCTGAAAATGAGATTGCAGTAAAGATGCCCTTTGCCTGTCCTTTTCCACTGTCCACGAGAGAAGCCAGATCCAAAGATTCCGGAAAAAAATTCTGAAAATTAATGCTGTACCAATCTTATGCAAGGCTGGCTGTTCTGCTCCATGGAGTAGGGTTCAGACGCACCGGGATCCAGCTGGGCACATCTGCAGTGAAGTAAACAGATCCAGACTTTATTTTCTTCGAATTTCATCTCCTTACACAGGTTCACATCTTGCTTAGCCTTCGGCATTTCGAAGCAATTAAACCTCTATCACACATTGCAGTAATGGTTTCAACAGGCTTCATTTTATGGTGTTACACCGGGAGGAAGGGTACATCCTGAAATTTCCAGAGCCATTCATGGAAAAGCTTAAAAAGGGGCATTGTGATCACTGCTGGATAGTAACAAGTGGGAACTTGCTCTTTGGCACCAATATTCTTCCATCTGTGCATGCCTGGTTAACTCTAATAAAAATCTGGCCCAAGCATGAGTATAAAATCAACTGTCTTTTCCATATTAATATCTTCACACTCAGGAAAAATCCCTGGTAGGAATGACTGCAGAAGGACATTTCTCAGGGAGAACAGAAGAAAGTGTTATGGGCCAGATGTTCAACTCTTCTTCTAAGCCCCACGTTTTTCTTTTTCTGCACATGATATTTTAATGAGTTTTGAAGCTATTTTGAAGAAGAGCATAGTTTTTATGCACTTGACTTTCAAAAGGCAAAGGAGTTTATGTCAATAACATCCCCAAGTGTTTTGTCCCCGCCATTTTCCTGGGGGTATCCTGACACTTATGATTGGCTTGACTGCCTAATTAAAAATATTGCGTGGCTTACAAACATCAGGAATCCATATATGCAGTACATTTAGTGGAAAGAAATGTCCCTTCACCAAAAGACTGGGAACAAATTCTTCTAATGTTAATGCGATTTATTTTCTTCAGCTACAGAATGTGACTGGTATTATCTTGCGGATAGGATTGTTATGGAGATTTCATTAGCTAGTATGTAATAAGATACATATGTAAGATAATTTTATCTCCTGAAAGGAAAACTGTAGAGCTGTAAGATTAGGAAATAGATATTTCAGTGCATTTCTTTTGATGTCTTTGTGTGCTAACCACGATTTTCTAATCTCAATTCAATCATTCAATCAAATTCTGATTCTACCCGAAAAGTGCATAGTTTGACACTTTAAACAATGGTATTCAAAAAATAACTGTCTAAAGCTGGGCCAAGTGCAATGGCTCAGTGGCGAGATCCTCACCTTGCATTTGCCAGGATCCCATAGAGGGGTCTGTTTGGATTCTGACTGCTCCACTTCCCAACCAGCTCCCTGCTTGTGGCCTGGGAAGGCAGTAGAAGGCCTAAAGCCTTGGAACCCTGTACCCACGTGGAAGCTTCTGGCTCAGTTCTAGCCATTGCAACCACTTGGCGAGAGAACCAGCAGACAGAAGATTTTTCTTTCTGTCTCTCCTTCTCTCCGTAAATCCGATATGCCTTTCCAATAAAAATAAACAGCTCTTTTTAAAATATTTATTTATTTTTATTAGACAGGCAGATATACAGAGAGAAGGAGAGACAGAGAGGAAGATCTTCCATCTGATGGTTCACTCCCCAAGCGGCCACAACGACTGGAGCTGTGCCAAAACCAGAAGCCCAGTGCCTCTTCCGGGTCTCCCACATGGGTACAGGGTCCCAAGGCTTTGGGCTGTCCTCAACTGCTTTCCCAGGCCACAAGCAGGGAGCTGGATGGGAAGCAGGGTGGCAGGGATTAGAACTGGCCCCTACATGGGATCCCGACCCATTCAAGGCAAAGACTTTAGCCACTAGGTTATTGCATCAGGCCCAAATAAATAAATCATCTTTAGAAGAAGTATCTAAAGCATCTGTACTTGAAGTGAGAGAGAGAATGCATCCATGGGTTAATGGAAAGAATGATGTCTTCTTTAAATGCTTTTATAACAATAACAAAATGTTTGGGATAATCATCATGAAGAAGGTATTAACACCCTCTGCTGACTCTTATTCTTGTGCTCCTGGCAGTGTGGGGTGTGCAGTGTGGTGGCATTTAGGAATCTTGTCTGGCTGGTCTCTGCTCTGTCCCTAGGAAGTGGATGGTAGCCTTATTAACCATACTTTCTAGAAGAGAAACAGTCCTCAAAGTGTAGGTCCTGGACTAACAATTTAAGCATCACTTGAAAAGTTGCAAGAAATGCAAATTATAGGATATATCTCAAATTACTCAGTCAGAAGCCCTGAGCTTCCTGTGCCTGACAAGTCCTAGTTGATTCTGGTACACGTGCTAGCTTGTAAACCACTGACCCAGGTTATTCTCTCCGTAGAATGAATTAGCTTCTCTTTTTTGCACTTGAATGATGCTAATGAAATGCAGTCCTTAGGATAAAATGAAAAAATCATGTGTGTTTTTTTTTTTGAAGTTTGGATGAAGAATTTTTGAAAGGGACTCAAAAATATCTCATCTCTCACCTGTTACTCAATCATTTTCTCTCACCCAACCACACATCTTTCCTTTCTGTCTGTTGGGCCATAACCCTCTGTTGGCAAATGTTTGTTTTTTCCCAGAGGAAAAAAAATTCCATTTCTCTGCTGCCTTAGTTCCGTCCCTTATGTTACAGCAAAAAAGTTTTCTAATAGTAGTTCAATTAGTTGCCTTCAGTTCCTCCTGTAATCCCTTGCAATCTTGTTTTTAGTTCCACCTCTGCAGTGAAATTTTTCTTGCAGTCTTTCACCTATCTCTTGCTGGTCTTCTTTTTTTTAAGATTTATTGATTTTTATTACAAAGTCAGATATACAGAGAGGAGGAGAGATAGAGAGGAAGATCTTCTGTCCGATGCTTCACTCCCCAAGTGAGCCGCAACGGCCGGTGCTGTGCCGATCCAGAGCCAGGAGCCAGGAACCTCCTCCAGCTCTCCCACATGGGTGCAGGATCCCAAAGCATTTGGGCCGTCCTCCATTGCTTTCCCAGGCCACAGGCAGGGAGCTGGATGGGAAGTGGAGCTGCTGGTATTAGAACCGGCGCCCATATGGGATCCTGGCGTGTTCAAAGCAAGGACTTTAGCCGCTAGGCTACCGTCTCGTGCCCATTGCTGGTCATCTTGATCCATCTGTTCAGATCACTCTTTCCTTGATCCTTGTGAAATTAAGACATAACTTTTGTCTTCTGTTTGATACCTTTCCTAATTCCTTTTGCCATTGCTTTAGCCACAACCATGCTGAAAGGTTAGTTGCCTCTAGTTAATTTCACTGAGACTGTCTTCTCCTTCCTGGTGATTTTCAGCTCAACTTCTTCAATACTGACTTCATGTTTTGCTGATATAGCATCTCTGAACAACACTTGGAACTTCCAGAATGGGCGTGGGGCACATGTGCTCTGGCATCACCTGAGTTCAAGTGCTGTACCAGTTCCTGGGAGGCAGCAGTCCTCACACCCCGCCACCTGCCCACATCCCTGTAAGACACCTTAACTGAGACCCTGGCTCCTATCTCTGTCCTGGTCTAGTCCTTGCCTTGGCAGGCATTGCAGTATGATCTATCAGCTAGAAGATTTTCTATCTCCCTTCCAAAGAAAGAAAACAAAATTTAGTGACTCAAATTGAAAGACACAATCCATCAATCAACGAAGCAAATTTCCTCAAAGCTTACTTCTGTTATCTTCAGGGGTACTCTTCTTCAACCTGATCACTTTGATTCCTCTTACCCTACAATCACCTGTGTTGAATCAGTTATGGAATTGTCTTGTTCTTCTATTATTCTGATCATTTGTATTATTTATTATTTCCATAATCTAGTGTATGGCTCCAAGCTTGTTTCATTGCAGACCCAAGATCTCTGCTCAGGTCTGCCGCGCTTGGAATGGCAAATAACCAATGCCAAATCATTTGTTCTATGGCATCAATTATATCTCATCATTTCCTTGGTCATCGAATACTCACTGCCTCCGGATTACTCCAACCATGTGTTCCAAGTCGAGAGTTTCTGTGTGGGAGCTACTATGCCAAATATCCTGGTCTCATTACTTCTCTTTGTGAATCCAAATCTTAAAGAATCCAGGACCATCTCACATCTTCTTTATCAGACAATATCAGTTCTTTTTCGTGGCCACCTTTTCTGAAATTTTACAGAAATATTCTTTTGTTTGTCTTTTTAAGCTTTGAAATTATTGAGTGTCATGAAAAAGGAATGTTCATGAGAAATCTAATCTAGTACTTGAAACTTAGGAAGGTAAGTGATGGCGTTCTTCCTAGTGAGATGCTGACATTCCTGGTACATGGAATAGTGTATGATTTACAGTCATTACCTGCAGTAGTGCCCGGCACCAGGCCAGGAGAGCCAATGCCTATGTGATGCGTGAAATACAAAAAAAATCTTTGTAACGCTGCTGTCTCACCTGAAACAAGCAGCAATTTCATGTATCCATTCTGCTCTTTTGTCAGCATTTAAGGAAACGGACACATTGCATGAAGCTTTATCTAAAATAATGGGTGAGTCAGCCACAAAAGGGGGATTTCAGCTGCAGGAGCTCTCTGATACTCTTCATTTTTTGCTTAACTTTTGCTCCAGGATCTAAGCTGGAGAGCTGACCAGTGGTCAGTCTGGTTTTTAAGGGGATTTGTTGTGTTGCTCTCACCTTTGTCAAGAGGATCTTATTTTCATCTAAAAACAAAAAAGTTGATGTGCATGTACCCCAGGCCACACAGCTAGGTCTCTGCAAGCCTGGGAAATGGTTTTCCTTTCTCTGTTCAAGAAATGCCAGGCAGATATTTTAAGCAGATTATTTGCTTATTATAACCAAATTGGGGCAAATAGCTGAGGACAGGCCAGAAGAAAAAAGAAAATAATCTGACACATTTTTTCTTTCCTTAAAATGGAATTTTCTTTGTGTCTAAACTATGCAAATAAAACAGATACTAATAATCATGTTTTTGTATTATAATATGGCAGATTGTTTATATATATACAGGTCTAAATATACAAGACACTACTTCAAAAATGTAAAAAGGAATTCAAAGACAAGTTGATTTGAGGCAAAAAATGTTCTGAAATTCTTACATAGTTCTTTCATAATACATATTTCCCATGGATGTTCGGAACAACCTCACGGGCAACAGAATCGAAAGATAAGTTTACTTTGATACAAAAGTTTCAGAATCCACACATGCACTCTTATATGTTTGATAAAGGACATCATATCTGTACAAAAGAAACTTCAATATTTTTCAAAACTCTCACCTCTTGACACTCTGTGGTGATGAGCTTGCCTGTTTAAGATCCCTGCAAATCAATCCGAGAGGAGCTTTGAAGTACAGCAGTGCAGAGAGCCAACTCTGGAAATTTCCAACATGCAAGTCCTCAGTAGCACTGGTGATGGCTGGCATGTTTGGATCTGGCTAGAGTTATTACTCAGATCTCAGATTTTCGGAAGAACTGGGGAAAAGTTTAAACAAACCATGCAGCATTGCTCCACTGTCCTGACCCAAAGGACAGTATGTTCTGCATTAATTAGAAAGAGAAGGCATTGCAATTGTAATTCTGATCTCCAAAGCATATATGTCCATCACACTGAGATATCAACATGTATGCAATGAGGAGATCTCAGAGAAAGACGTAAAACAAAGAAAGGCATGGTCATTCTGGAGTCTCTCTGAGATGGTCAGGTGTAGAATGGCAGACATCAGGAGACTGAAAGTCAGAGTATCACTTGCTGCCTTTATCAATATAAAACTTACACTTCCTGTTTTCATATATTGTTCTTTATTATTTATTTTACTTAAAGTATTTACACTATGCACATGGCATCTGATGGCTTAGGGCAGAATCCTCAACCCTCTCACATGCTCGCCCTCCTGTCCCAGGCATTTGGCCTCATTTGATTGATAAGTACAGGAGGTGCAGGGTCCCTGTGGGAACAGTTGTTTCAGAGCCTGTTGCTTTACATGTTGAGGATCAAAGAACCAGAAGGTATTATGACTACAACAGCTGCAAGCAGCTCTTTGATCTACAGTTTAATGTTTCTGTCCACCCCATAGATCAAGCAGCCTCCTTCAAGTCAGGAGTTTGGATAGGCACCTTTTATTCTGGTGTCGCACCTATAGGAATGTAAGAATAACAATAATTTAATTGATGAAGGATGATACTCAACAATCCCGTTTTCCCACAGATTGGCCCACCTTCTGTGTCCCGTAGAACTTTCCACTCTCCCTAACCCCTGCTGACCCAAAATAATGCCTGCCCCGTGGGGGCTGATTTTTTTTTTTCTCATTGTGCAACTGATTGCATGAAGACCTGACTGATGGTTTAACCAGAAGGCTCAGCCCTGGCACATGGAATGCGCTTCTAACTAAATCCTACACATCAAAGCACATTCCAAGTTTAATTTCCCCCCTCAAGTTTTCTGACACTATTGCATGAATGGAATGCTTACTATACACTGGGCTCTATTAGGTTCTTTGACCTTTATTATCTTGTTGACTGATTTCTTACTCTTTTGCAATTCATTTATACTGGTAGTAATGATACAGTTAAGGTTTTTTAGTTGTCATGAAATGAAGTTTTAGTTGTTTGTTATGATTGTCTTACCCGTGGATGGACTGAGAACACAAATCCACTTCTGTTTGCTTTGGAACTTCCTTATTTACTATGGCATGGAATACAGACCAGGTGCTCACCAAGCCAACTGTGATGTAGTTCATTGGGTCAATCATTAGCTTATGCAGGTAAATGGTCCTTATCTGAAATATAAGGAGCAATAAATATTGGAGATTTGGGTTTTCGTTAATTTTGGCGTATTGTCATACAGATAATATGTGGAGAATCAGATCCAGGTCTAAGCACAAAACTCGTGTACATCTTATAGACGCCTTATACCAAAAGCCTGATGGCAATTTAATATAATTTTTTTGTACTCCTGCATTTTGACTGTGACCCCATCACATAAGAAGAGATGGAGAATTTTTCAGGTGTAGCATCATGTCATGAACAAATGGTTGCAGATTTGGGAGAATTTCAGATTTCATGTTTTTAGATTAGATATGCTCAGACTGTAGTAACATAGTGCATGGAATTGACACATTTGAATAATCAAGTAACAAAGCCCGGGTTGTCCATATGTTTCATCTTTTGTTGATTCTGTGGCTCTCAGATAATACAGTTGTATGTTCAGGATCCCTGTGAACTCTTTAGTTACTAGATGATTAGCAGATGTAAGATATTTGCTTAATGTTAAACGATAAAAGAGTTTTGTGCCATTCCATAAAGCATCGTCTTGCTCTCTGAGTTCCATAAGGCATGGTTAGTATCCTGGTTTGTCTAGAAATGAGGAGTTTCCTGAGACACAGGGAACTCAGGACAGGAGCAGGCATGTGACGCAACAATTGGTACCACCTGGGTTGTCTTTAGCCTGTATTGGAGTGCCCGGGTTTTGGCTCCAGATTCACTTACAATCTAGCTTCCCACTGGTAGGCACCCTGGACAGTGGCAGTGGAGGACTCTGCGCCTGCATCCGTGCCATCCACATGATAGACCTAGGGTGTGGGAGACCTGGATGAAGTTCCTGGCTCCTAGTTTCAGCGGGGCTCAGCCCCAGCTGTTACAGGTATTTGGGGGAGTGAACCACTCTCTCCATTTCAAATAAATTAAGTGAAATTAAACTCAACATACTTCCTGGCAAACCCTAGTCATGAAAAATGACTTCTTGAAGGAGACTGGCTGGGCTTTATATTATGTATTCAATAATGAATAGCTGCCATCCAGATGCATTTTTTCAGATATAGGCAGAATTTTTCATTTCTCCTAGACTCCTTCTACACAGCTTTATTTGTCACCCTGTTTTACACTGGATGTTGTATCCCATTGTGTCTGTACATCTGACAGCTGGGAGCAGAAAGCCCCGAACTCACTTGAGGAAGCTCAAAAGTATGTGCTTTTTTTTTTTTTAAACTAATCAGATCCTTTATTGCATATAGAGTTCTACAGTTAGTAATTTTGGAGTCATTACGAGACTAGCATTCAATGTAATTTTAATAAAAAGAAAACACACAGACACGCACATTGAAAACAGCCGTCTCCAACAAAGATAATCTGCTTAAAGAAAGAGCAGTACACCAGCTGTTCCTGGCCTTGGCGTCTTGAGCTCAGGAACTTCTAGTTCTTCTTTTCCCACTTATCTCTCTAGCTTTTCTTTAAAATTAGTATTTTATGCCTCCTAGCTAAAGGAATAACTTGTATTAACTGTATCTGCTTTCAAATTATGCAGTTCTATGCCTAACAATTAGCCTTTCTCAGCGCTCTGGTCTCTTCAGAAAACAAAAATATACCTACCAAAGAAAACTATTTCTCCTTGAATTATTTTGTCTAGATGATTGTTTCAAGCAGGAATATCTTTTGGATAGCTTTGAGTCAAACACTGTGCTCCTGGCAAAACTCACCTGCTTCGGCTCATTTGCACAAATGAGCCTATCTTACCATTACTGCTCCTACATATCAAAGCGTATAAAGTAAATAGCCCTAGAGCCTCGAAGAACAGGCATCCCCTAATGCAAGCATCTCAAATATGTTTTAGTGAAGCAGAGCTTGTTTTGTATCATTCTAATAAGAAATAAATCCATTTTCTAAAATATGTGTCAGTTGCCTTGATTCAAGATCTAGAATTACTATCATAAGGGCAGCTCAAGACAGCATTAAGAGAAAACCATATCGGGGTGCCAAAATATCGTGCAGCCCATACAGTGTATTCATAGTAGACATTTTCAGGAACTTTTGTAAAGTTTCTGACATGCATGGATTTCAAACGTCTTTTGCACCAAAGTAAACACTTTAATTTGTCTTCCACTGACTTGCAAGTGCCCTCATACATACATTGTTCTCTTAATGTTTTTCTAATATTTGCATTTTGAATTTTGAGTTTGAAATGGAATTAAGTGTTGACTTTCACTTCACCTTCATAGGAGTGAAGCATTCTATCTGAGTGGGTTGTGTAACCTGTCCCCGTCAGTGTTAAGTGTACTCCACCTTGACACACGGTGGCTGCTGCTTGACCGTCGTAAAATGACTTTTAGGCTCAGAGTTTTGTCTGAGTTTGCATGAGCAATGTGCCTTAACAAGACTCATTTGGTTATAGAATGACCACATCGCAATCAGTGGTTTTTGTACAGCTTACGTGCACTTGTAAAATGTGGGTATTAGCTCCGTATTTGAATACATTTTGAGTGTGCCTTATGACTGTGGAAGTTATACTCTCATGAAGAACAAAGCTGCTCATTTCCCTTCCAGTTCTCTAATGAACAATTAATGCCACTTGATGAATTATCACTTTTCAGATACAATCACAAGTATTTATGCCACCCTTCTCTAAACCACACATTTTACAGTCACTAGAGACAGATCATGGAGACAGTGGGACAGACAGGAGAGACTTGACTCAAATAGTCACCAAAAGTTTGGTTACTTTCTATATTTTTTGATCATTTTATAGTGCAAAAATTTTATATTAGATAAAAATCATTAGGATTCTCAAATTGACAGTTGTTTCTGTTATTAATACCTACTGTTCCCATTTGAAGCTATCTGCCCAGTGCATTCATTATGTACCTAGTTTGTCAAAAAAGCAAATAACTAAATGATGATATAGAATTATAACATTACCAATCCAAAAAAGAAAAAAGGAAAAAGAGTTTACTTCATCTTTTTCTTGAGGTGTGATTATGAAGAGATACATAATTTGCATATTGCACCAGAAATCTCCATTTCTGACTCAGTGACGCTCAGTGATCTCATCCAGTTCTGTTGCTTATGAATATTGTATTGCCATACATCTTTTCCTGTTGACCCGCCATTCCGCAGCTTAACTGCAACCCATCAATCATTCTGTTTGCTTAATGTCTATTTTTAGTGTTTCATCAACAGATATGAACTCTGGAGGGTAAGCAATAATATATGGCCTTCATAAAGACTCAAGGTGGTTTTTCACTTCATTCGAGTAGTTGTTTAACAGGCATAAAGTGTTTGTGTTATTTGATGGCTTGTTTGTATTGATTTATGTACTGATGATGATCAGTTGGAGGACAAGGGAAGTGAGCAAGAGCTGGAGTGAACTGGGCTGAGCTCTAGCACAGATGCTGGTGGGCAGGGGTAACGTTCCAGAACTGAGCTGAGCTCTAGCACAGATGCTGGTGGGCTGGGGTAACGTTCCAGAACTGGGCTGAGCTCTAGCACAGATGCTGGTGGGCAGGGGTAACGTTCCAGAACTGGGCTGAGCTCCAGCACAGATGCTGGTGGGCAGGGGTAACGTTCCAGAACTGGGCTGAGCTCCAGCACAGATGCTGGTGGGCAGGGGTAACGTTCCAGAACTGGGCTGAGCTCCAGCACAGATGCTGGTGGGCAGGGGTAACATTCCAGAACTTGGCTAAGCTCCAGCACAGATGCTGGTGGGCAGGGGTAACGTTCCAGAACTTGGCTGAGCTCCAGCACAGATGCTGGTGGGCAGGGGTAACGTTCCAGAACTGGGCTGAGCTCCAGCACAGATGCTGGTGGGCAGGGGTAACGTTCCAGAACTGGGCTGAGCTCCAGCACAGATGCTGGTGGGCAGGGGTAACGTTCCAGAACTGGGCTGAGTTCCAGCACAGATGCTGGTGGGCAGGGGTAACATTCCAGAACTGGGCTGAGTTCCAGCACAGATGCTGGTGGGCAGGGGTAACGTTCCAGAACTGGGCTGAGCTCCAGCACAGATGCTGGTGGGCAGGGGTAACGTTCCAGAACTGGGCTGAGCTCCAGCACAGATGCTGGTGGGCAGGGGTAACGTTCCAGAACTGCAGTGACTCTCCAAAATCCTTACCCTCCAGAGACACACTTTCCATCCACATCGTAATGGACTGTTTCCTCTTGCTTCCCTAAAGGGAGATAAAAAATATATGGTGCTGGCTGAAAGCCACTTGATGCTAGCATAGATACTATCGGGTTTATTAGAGAATTTCTAAGCGAAATTAGGTTTGTTCTTTCTAGTACTAACTTTTATACAGTCATAATTAACATTCAAAATTTATTCAGATATGGAGCATTTTAAAAGAGCAAATAAGCCATGTGAAACAACCACCAATTATGATACGGTCATTCTAGAATCACATTAGAACGGAAGTGGGTAGGCTGGCAGAACATCTTTGGTAAAAAGTTTGATTTTCTCAAAAAGACAAAATACTTCAGAATGCTCATGCTGACATTGTGCAGGCTGAAGAAATGATGAATAAGAGCGTATGATTTACACGAGCTTTAACAAAAGATCTGCACAATTTGACTTTTTTAGCCTCAAATTTGACATTTCTTCCTTGTCGTGGCTGTTGTTTTTAAATTATCTTACATAAATTTATGTATTTAAAACTATTCAGAATTGTTCATGATAATTGCAATTCTGTGATAAGGTTACTGGTGTCTTATTTTTCTTCCCTAGATATATTTAAGATTTTTTTACAGTGAATACGCATTACTTTTTAATTAAGAAAAGCTTAATAAGAAAAACGTACAAGTGTTTACTTATATCCATGATTTAGCAATGTTGGTTTTTATATTTAGTGTGTTCTAAATACCTGTTATTAAAATAATGAACCATTACATTTGTATGGTTGTTTACGCAGATTTTCTCACATTGACAAATAATAATATCTAATCGAGTTAATGATGATGGGAGAGACCACAAACCTCTAAACCACATTGTGGATTTGGCATGTTGTCATGTTTTCTAAGAATTTCGTAATTAGCAAATAAGCCAGAAGAGAACAATATTTCTAAATCTTAACACAATTATCCCTTTTCACATGTTTTTATGTCCTGTTCTCATGTGCATTAAGTTCCCATAAATCTCATGGAACACAAAAAGGACCTAATATCCAGTTCCTGCAATCCAGTTGCTTAAAACATGTTATATAAAAATAGAATGAGAGGGTTAATTATCAATTCAATTGATGGCATTGATTTTAAAAAAAGATACAGTGCCTAATATGGTGCATCTTCAAGAAGTGATGGATGGAGGGAGGGGTGGAGGAAGGGATGGAGGGAGGAGTGGATGAGGGATAGATGGCTGGCAGGAAGGCTTGATGGGTTGAAACTAACTAGTTATAGGAGTAGAAAGGAAATAGTTTCAGCAGTCACAGATGGTTAAATTTAAGTAAATATCTTTCTACTTTTTTCAAGAAGGAGAAGACTAAAGCTATGGGAACTTATAAGACTAGAATTTCACTCTTCAGAGAGCAGGAATGAGGGAATTTAAGGCCAAAAGTTCAGCATGATTTAAAGCAATGAGCCATAACAAGCAGATCTGAGTAGAAACTATTGAAAACTGGCATTTTTAAAGCTAAAGACTTGGTGAGGCGATTTTTAGGAAAGTGGAATAGGACTCTTATCATAGACAATTTTGAATTTCATACTGATTAGTTAACCCACAAGCATGGGTAAATATTGAAACTAGTAAAAGGTAATTATTAGCACAATAGCTCAGGAAAAATTTGGTAGAAGTGTGACTTCATGTTGAATATAAAACTATGAGAGTCACTTCAATACAAAGGGAAATCTTAAGTATGAAACTGGGATTTTAAAGTATTTTTACAGAAAAGTGTAACGTGTTTGTTACTCTACCATCATTATCATGTTCCTTCATGTAATTAGCATTTCTGAAACAGCTTTTTGATCAACAGCTATTTTAATTGAGAACTAGCAGAGTCTAAGACAAGGCTAATATAAAATTCTAGAATATTCTATGCATAAAGTTAATACATTTTTATATGCTAGAAGAAATGTTTTAATTTATGTCTTTTGGTGTATTCAACCTAATTACTAGACATGTTGGGAAAGTGGTTTTTTTTTTCTTGCACGTAGTTTCTTTTTGTATTGTGAGAAGTTGCATAGTCACATCTCTTCAAACTTATTAATTATTCTACTTTTCAACATCAATGTTGTCATCACTTGTAACTGTGAGTGATTAACAGTGGAGCCCTGAAGCAAAATTATGTGGGTTTGAATTCAACTTGACCACTGAATGACTAGTCAGTCTCGGTCACATTTCTCAGTTATCTCAATAAATAAATGGCATAACAATAGCGATAACATCTTAAGATTGTTGGGAAGATTAAATCTAAAAGTTTCGAGCAGTGTCTGGCATGTGATAGCAATTCTTAAACAATAATTGCGTGGCTAGTAATAGTACATAATTGATGAGTAGCATATTATTTGATTTTCAACAATTACTAAAAAGACGGCTAGGATGCAGTCCTGAATGACACTGTTACTTGCTTTCACAGTGAGCCATCTGTATGGATTTGGGCTGATGGACGCAGAAGCCATGGTGATGGAGGCGGAAAAATGGACCACTGTCCCCCAGCAGCACGTGTGTGTGGAGAGCACAGATCGACATATCAAGTAATATTTGCCACCCACCGACAGCATGATTGCCCTCAATGAGAGCAGGCAGGAGCAAGGACTTACAACAGCCCCTTGTTATGAAGCTAAGAGTTTCTTTCTTATGTACTCATAAAATCATAATAAAAGTATCTAAAATTCTTAGCTACTAAAGATGCACTCTTAAGACCCAGGAATCCTTAAAAGAAAATATCCTATCTCCCGCTGTGCTACTTGAAGAAAAAAGGGGAGAGAGGAGAGACCGGCACAGAATACAAGGTAAACTGTGAAAGCGTCTCAACCCACTGGTTTACTTCCCAAGTGCCTGTGACAGACAGAGCTCAGCCAGGTTGAAACCAAGAACCTGCCATTTGATCCAGGTCTCCCAGATGAGTGGCAGCAACCCAAAGATGTCAGCCAACACATGCTACCTCCTAAGGCATGCATTAAAAGGAAGTTGGACACGTTGGACACAGAAGCAGAGCTAGAACTCAAACCAATGTGGACATCCCAAACAATCTGTTAAGACCTGCACCAAATGCAAAACCTGAAACATATTTCTTAATTGGGAGGTTGGGGAATATTGGCCTAGGGGTTAAGACACCACTCGAGATGCCTGATTCCCTATCAGAGTGCCTCATTTCAAGTATCTGCTTTGCTTCTAATCCTAGCTTCCTGCCAGTGCAGTCGGGGACAGGGACAAGATATGGCTGAAATAGTCAGGTCCTTACCACCTTCATGGAGGACTTAGTTGAGTTCTTGCCCCTGTTTCTTCTTTTCTGGTTGAGCCCTAGCCATTCAAATGTATTTAGAAAGTGTGCCGGTGAGTAAGAGCTCTCTCTCTCTCCCTCTCTCCCGCCTCACCTTCACACTTACCCACTTCCTCTCCCAAATAAAAAAGGAAGATCCTTATAAATGGGCTTTCTGAAGTTTTCTACCCTGCCAGTATTTCTATTTTATGGTCTTGATATTCTCCAGAAGTCGCTGTACTTCAAACAAATGAAACTCATTCTAGAAACCTAACTATATACCACTCAGTACTCCAAAGAATGGTAAAGAATGTCCAATCAGCGAAATTGCAGTCAACTCAAAGATTTTAGGGTCTGTTCCCCAGTTGAAGCCTTACAGACTCGCAGGTGATGCCAACAGGATTTATGACACAATTGTGTAAATTCTCTCCTAGGTGCTAAATCCCAGTAACAGGAGCTGGCTGTAGTGGCTCTATTGGTATTTTGCTCTTGGCATTTTTTTAAAGATCTTTCTCTCCCTCTGAAAAATATTTATGAACTTTGGTTTGTGATGAAATTGAGCCATTGTAATTCTTGAGGGAATGTGTTAGGAAGCAAAAGTAAATGGACTAAAGGTGTGTTTCCCCCAAGCTACACTTCTTTGGAGGAAAAAAAAATCACAGAGAAGTGGGGAGTCCACCAGTGGTTTCTTATATGGGCCAAGACATATGCTAACAACCTCATGGATACTTTCTTTTTAAAATTTTGCAAACACTTTGCAATATTCTGCTTTGACAAATGAGAAAATAGGATCAGGAAATCTATCTGTATATTCATTCACAAACCCACCAGTCAGCAACCATTTTTTCTCACGTGTATTTGTCATCAAGCACTGAACAATATATCAGGTATGAAAATGCAGTGAAGAATGCCTCCAGCTATTAGAATCTAGTAGAAGGGTAGATCAAAAATAAATAGTAAATGGATGACTGCCAAGTATAATGAGTAAATGTTGCCAATTTAGACAGGAAATAATAAATGGGAGGGGCTTTTTGTTTTAATTTTTTGCCTGTGGTTCAGGCACAAAATGTTACTTAAAGAGGTAACATTTACCCTTTGACCTTGAACGATGAGTCAGCCATGTGAAAATCATTGAAAAACACCAAGTCTTTGCAGTGGTCATTTGTGCAAAGTCCTCCGCGTGCCTGAGCTTTTGATGCCTGGATGGCTAGAGCCCACCATGCTAGGAGACACTGGCAGAATAAAGAGGAAGGCAGGGACTTGTAAGCCAGGCCATGCCCATGAGTTCTACAGCATGAAATCGGTAGCCCAGGTATTTGAACCAATGTCATGTTCTCAGAGTGTATTCCACAGATCCTGGCCTAAACTTCAACTCTTCCTTTTGCAGGACGATTCGCCCCAACAGTGCAGTGCGTTCCATCTACAAAGCTTCAGGCTGCTCCGATAACCCTAACCACCATGTCAACTACCTAGAACACGTGGTTGTGCGAATTACCATCACCCACCCTCGGAGGGGAGACCTGGCTATCTACCTGACCTCCCCCTCAGGAACCAGGTCCCAGCTCTTGGCTAATAGGTATGGTGATGTCGGCTTCCCACTGCCATGGCAGCCACATTGATAATCAGTTAAAACTTGATACCGGGGTAGGGATGCAGGCACTCGTTCCTTGTCTCATTTTAGGGAACCAACTGAGGGATCATTTAGATGCCATAGTATACTTGCTTCTAGGTAGACTGTGAGGTTGCATAGAACTGTAAATATAAAAAAAGAGTTTCTTTTAGTAGGAAAAAAACACAAAGGTTTCTGCAAAAAAAGAAGAAGAAGAAGAAGAAGCAGAGAAGTAGAAGAAGGCCACTTGATTTTTATCCTAGGAAAGAATTACAAAAGACCATTCTTAAAGCCTCTGAGATCCATTCCCATTCAATCTGTCAACATTTGTTACGAATTAACTTGGCCAAGCACTTAATTTCAAAAGTTCTAGGAAATCCTATTTGTTAAAGCGGGTGTTGGCAAATGTTTTCTGCAAAGAACCAGGTAGTGGACCATGCTTTGTGGGCTGTCTCTATTGAAGCTACTCAGCTCTCTCGCTGGCATGGGAATCTGCCATAACCAGTTTCCAAGAATGGACATGACTGTTCCAGTGAAACATGATTGGCAGAAAAGACATTAGGCCAAATTTAGCCTCAAGACTGCAGTTGGATGGCCCTCTCTTTTCCAGAAGACCTTTTAATGGGAGAACAAATCTTATCCCAAGTAGCATAGAGAGTTCAAATTAGAGTCAGTCTTTTACGTAGATAACCTATGCAGAGATCAGATGACCATGGCGGTAGCAGGCTTTGTTAGAACTAAACAACAAGCCTTGGAGGATTGAGGGCCAGGGGCCATACAAGCCTAAAGAACCAAAAATGAGACTGAACCTTCCATTTGGCATTTGCTTTCAAGATCTCCAAACTTTGCCTACTATAGGTGAAGAGATAAAAATAGTATTTCTAATTGATAGGTACTAGGAGTATCAAATCCAAAATCACCAGGTGCATTTTATTTCTTGCTTAGACTTGCTGTGCTTTTTCAATCCAAACGTATTTCATTAGGGTATCATGAAAACCAAGCTTACTGTTTTAACTATGAGATACCAGAAAAAGTTTATGTAGGTGCAAGAAACATAGGATTCACTGGCATCAGATTCTTGGGCATGCCTTCTCCCTCTGAGGCGAAGAGGGTTCCGCTGCTGCCTGCCAGGTTATTGCCACTACCTGCCTGACACTTCTTTCCAGCAAGCAAACCCTTCCAATGTGCAATTCTATGATTAATGGAAGTCTCACCAGCTGTTGTTACCCAAGTCAGGGAAGGCCTTTAGGTCCTGCTGTGGTTTTTGTTGTTATTGTTGCTGTTTCCTTATCATCCTTCATGTGAGTTTAAATTGAAAGGGTGTCCTGGCACAACGCTGAAATGCAAAGGTTGGTCCCACATATGTGTGGATCTTATCCCCAAGGCCCCCTACCTTATAGCAAAGCAGTCCCCCAGCTGTTGCTGTTTGCTTAGAAAACTTTGCCTCTGCTGCCTGTCTGGGTCTTCCTGGCTATTGCACTGTTTATTGTTGGCTTCCCCCAGAATGACATCAGTGAGGATACTTGTAAGCACAGGAGCTATGGATTCCAGTCTAGCCATTTGGCAGATTACAGTGGTACTGGACACAGGCTCCCAAGCATTCTTAAGTAGCTGATACCGCCAAAGGCACTTCAGAGAATTCATGGAGAAATGGACTTACAAGAAATGTTTATCTTTGTGGGAAAATATTTTGAAATCCATGCGTAGTGTTTTCGTAATATGCATTTCTCATGAACTTTTTGATGGCTCCCTACATGCATGGATTTCCACGTTTCCTGCACCAAAACATTCATTATTTTTAGTTCTTTTTTTCCCCATGAATTGTTGAAGATCTCCCACAGTTTGCAAAGTGGTACAAGCAAAACTGCTGCATGGCTTGCACTGAGAAAAAAAAATAAAAAGGGGGTTTAAGCTGTTCATTGACTGGTACTCATCAGATCTACCTTAGTTCCCACTCCGAAGACTCCCTGGGCATAAGTTTTCCATCAGCCTTCTTGGCCAGGAGTATTTTCTGGAGGGGTGGCCCTTCTGCATCTCCTTCGTCTCCATCCCAGAAGGAAGTGGACACCAAGAAGAGGCAGAGAGATTGCAGGTTGGAGAGATACAGAAGATGGCGGGGGATTCCTTTGTCCACAGCTCCGCAGATGCATTCCTACAGGCAGCTGACCCTTTAAATGGGAAACAGCTGCGCCAGGTCCCCCACTGCACAGTGGCACCTGTCCACGGTGTGGCTCCCCCATTCTTATTGTGCTTGACACTGGTAGCATCTCTGCTGCCGAGGCAGCTGAAGAAAGACGGTTTCTTTTGGCATTCTCTCCTTCTGGCATCTTTTTGAAACTTTCATTTTATTAGAGGAAATCTCGAAAGCTCTCCGGCTCTGACCCAGTTGCACGAAGTCCTCAAATCCTCTCGCCTTGGCCCTAAGTCAAAGCACGTTTCCAGGTTGGGGAGCTGAAGATAGGAAACCGGGAGTAGAAACAGACTGGGGAAGAGAAGGCCCATGTGGCTCTTAGGTGTTGATCTGTAAGGCAGTGCCTTTTCACAAGGAAAAGATGAAGCGCCGGGGGCTTAAAAAGAGTTGGCCTATCAGAGCATATTCATCTGAGCAAGCAATAGTTTCCTTACAGAACACTTAACTTCATTTCAAATACATTGAGATTCCCAAAGAGGACTAATTAAAGAGAAGGGCTCTGATTACTTTTTTGTTATTGCTTTTTAAATAATAATAATATTATTATTAATAAGGTTCTGAAAAGTATAAAGCAAAGCATCCCCAGTGAGAGTGGTTTGAATGAAAATGCAGATTCCCCATGGCAATGTCTTCCCGACTTGGTCTGTCCCAGCCACCCTGGGAAGTGGAATGCCTTCCTCCCAGTGTGTCTAACACTGGTTGCTCAGAGTCCTGGCAGCCAGTGTGAAAATCTCTGCCTGGCTTCGGAAGCTGCTCCTGGTCTCCGTGGTTTGTTCACTGTGGTCTGTCTCCTGGCTGCTGGAATACAGTGAAAGTCGAGAGCCTGCTTGGAGCTGGAGGCTCCTGTGAGGTTGTCTCCCTTTGGAGGGCAAAACTCAGGTGCAAACACTTGGGAGTGTGCACTTGGGAGCAAAACCTGGATGTGGCGCCCCTGTTTTATTAAAAGCACCTGTTCCCCCTGTTCAGTCTTTAAAACATGCAGACGCACTAGGAGGGAGGCAGAGAAGGTGGGGGAGAGGCACAAAAAATACAGTCACTATTCGTAGTTGGCTTTCCAGAAGCCCTTGACACTGCAGTGAGGAATGTCTTCCAAATGGTCTATCCCGCTACTGCAGCAATTCCTGGAGAGCCTGTTGTCTGCAAAGAGCTAAACACTCTGATTACATCTGTGTGGGCCGTCAGGAGCCCCTCAGCGGCTCGCTGTCCTAGTGGATGGGCACTGGCCCCAGCTCCTGTGGAGAACAGCTGTTGGGACAAGCAGAGTTTACCCTAGCAAGTATCTGCAAGGTGCTAAGACTGGAAGGCACTCAGCAGCAGTTGGAGCTGCACTCCAGCTGGAGTGTCCTGTGTCCTGAGCCCAGCAGGCACGCTCCTCCAGGCAAGCCATGTTGATAATTCAGTGGGTGGAAACTCCAGGGCTGCAGGCAGAGCGGTGCTGGACTAGGCAGAAGGGCAGTTCCTTTTCTTCCTTTTTTCTTTCCCCAGTCCTCCCACCCTGCAAGTCTGACATGTTATATGCATTGTCTTCTAAACAAAAACCAGACTACATGTTCAGAGTACTTAATGGAGGTCAGGCATGGGCAGGGAGCTGGGTGGGCTTGAAATATTCTCTGAAAATGTTCTTAGACAGGAGCAAGTTTACACTGGAACCTGTGTTCTATGAAACATTCAAATTTTGCCCATGGAAAAATGTTTCTGTCGAAAGCTTGTCCCATTAGGTTCTAAGAATCATGAGAAGTTGCCCGTTTTCTTCCTACATTCTCCCTACCCCCAACCCACTGAGTGTTAGGTTTAATTTTTATGTGCTGGCTCTCTGTTTGAAATTTTGGCCTCCTGCTGAAAGCTAAAACTTTGTCCACCCCTCTAAATTTGATTACAGACAAATATCTCTGCTTCTAATTACAGTCTTAAGTAGAGAGAAGGCACTCTTCTAATTTTCCAAACCTAGAGAGTTCTACAATTAGCTGTGTTTAAAATGTAGCATTTATACTTTAATCATCTTTGTCACTGCTCTGTGCAAACGTTCAACAACAGACCATTGACATTTGTAGACGGTCAGGGAATATAAATGCATTTGTGGCTTGCAGTAACAATTACACTTTAGCAGCAAGTCTTCCAGTTCACTCGGCCCTTCTGTCTTTCTGAGAGAGAGACAGCTTTTGCAGTTAGATGGAACTGGGTTGGTCCTACGTTAACAAGTTTCTGTGTTTGAATTTGGAAAAATGAACAACCTCAGGCATGATAGGTGTAATAGGATTCATCTCACAGGCTCACTGTAAGCACCCAATAAGACAACACACAGCACAACTCCTAGCCTGACAAGCGCTTATCCTCAATGACCCCATTTTCACGTAGCCTCTCAAAGCACTGGGAAGTGGCTGCGTCCAGTGGTGGTGGCTGGAGCCTTCCAAAAAGCTGATTCTCCAGATCTGGAGTGAAGTTCAAGAGCTTGCCTTTCCAGTAATCTCCCCGATGATAACAAAGCTGCCTGACCAGACACCACACTTCTAACCCAATGTGAAAAGATCACACAGCATTTGCTCACATCCTTGTTATTTTTGTGTCATTAAAAAGATTTGAGAGTGGGCATGAGGCTGGATATTGTGCAAGTCACTCTTGAAAATTTATAATAGTATGCAGATATATAGGTAATAGTCATCTACTATGAAATGGAATAAATCTTCAAGATTAAATATGGCCAGAAAAGATGCCTGTGGGGCTTAGTAAGTAAGTTGGTAACACTGTACACATTCTAAGCACACACACACACACACAAATCATCAATTTAGGTGTCCAAACCTCCCAAACTGGTATCTTTCTATTGCATAAACTTCCTTAAGAAAGAAATATTGATTATGAGAGAGAATACAAATAATATATTTTAAACACCTTAGATCAGAAAAAGGTTATTTCCATGGATTTCTGAATGTAGGCCAATCTCAATAGAATTAGGAGGAACCTCAATGTTGTTTTTGTTTGTATTCCCCTAATAGCTAGGGAGCCTGAACTTTTTTTCATGACTATTAGTCATTTGAATTTGTTCTTATAAAAAAATGCCTATTCATTTCCAATGATGATTTCTTAAAATGGATGTTTGTTATGCTGTTGCTCAATTTCTGGAGCTCTTTGTGCATCCTGGATACTAGTCCCCTATCTATCGTGAGAAAGTGCAAAGACTTTCTCACATTATGTTAGTTGCCTCTTCGTTTTATTGATCGTTTGTTGATCATTTCCTTTGCATGTTAGCTTGATGCAATCCCATTGGTTTATTTCAGCTTTGGCAGCCTGTGCTTTTGGTGTCTTTTCTAAGAAGTCTTTCTCAATGCTTATGAATTTTAGAGAGCTTCCTATGTTTTCTTGTAACAGTTTCTTCTTACTGCAGATTTAGATTTTTGATCCATTTAGAGCTGATTTTTGTATACAGTGACAGTTGGGTACCTTGTTTCTTATTTTTGCAGGCTGACATCTGATTGTCCCAACAGCATTAAAGAGACCAGATTTTTTTCCTCTGGATTATTTTTAGTCCTTTTATCAAGGATTAGTTACCTGTAAATGTGTGAGCTCACTTGTAGAGTTTCTATTCTATTTAATTGATTTCTGCTCTGTTTATGTACAAGTATCTGTATGTTTTGATTATCACTGCCCTGTAGTATGTCTTGAGGTCTGAAATTGTGATTCCGCCAGCTTTATTTTTATTTTTCAGGATGGCTTTGGCTTTTCACGGTCCTTTATGTTTTCAGATGAATTTTTATAACATTCTTTCTATTTCAAAGAAGCGTGTTGTTGAGATTTTGATTGGGCTTGCCTTGAATCTGCATGTTACTTCCAGCATTATGATCATTTCAATGATATTGATCCTACCACCAAAAACATAGTAAAATTCTCCATCTTGCAATGTCTTCTTCCATTTTTTAATGTTTTGTAATTTTCATAATAGAATTATTGCACATTGTTGGTTGGGTTTATTCCAAGATATTTAAGGTTCTCCCTGCTTTGTTAAAGAGGACCATATTTGCAAGTCTGCTTTCAGTCATGCAACTGTTTGTGTATACCAAGCCCATTGACTTATGTTCATTGATTTTGTACCCTGCTGCCCTACCAAGCTCTAAGTTCCATTGGTTTATTTATTGAGTCTTTTAGTTCTCCTATGCATGGAATATGTTGTCTGTGAATGAGAACAAATTTACTTCCTCATTTCCAATTTAAATTCCTTTCATTTCTTTTTCTTGCCTAATAGCTTTAGCTAGGACTTCCAGTAATATATTGAGTAGCAGTGGTGAATATGGGCATCCTTGAATAGTTTCTGATTATAGTGGAAAAGGTTTCCAGTCTTTCCCCATTCGGTAGATGCCGGCATTGCGTTTTTCATATATTTATTTTATTATGTTGTAGAATGTTTCTTTTATGCCTAACTTACTGAAGGTTATTAACATGAAGTGGTGTTAGATTTAATCAAATGCCTTTGCCACATCTATTGAGATTATCGTGTGGTTTTTCTTTTTCATTTGTTGATGTGGTATAACACATTTATTGATTTGCACATGTTAAATCATGCCTGCATGCCAGGGATAAATTCCACCAGGTCGAGGTAAATGAACTGTCTGATGTATTGTTGAATTTTGTTGGCTAGTATTTTTTTTTGAGGATTTTTGCATCTATGTTCGTAAAGGATAATGGTCTATTGTTCTCTTTCTGTGGTGTTTCTATCTGGCTTTGATAATAAAGTAATATTGGCTTCATAGAAAAAGTTTGTAAGATTTTCCTCCCTTTCTATTGCTTTGGATAGCTTGTGGTTAAATTCTTGAAACATTTGGTAAAAATCAGCAGTGAAGCCATCCAGTCCTGGGCTCTTCTTGGTTGGCAGGGATTTAATTACTGATTTAACATCCATCATGGTTTAGGTCTGCTTGAATTTTTAACTACCTCGTGTTCAGTTTTGGTGACTTGTATGTCTCCAGAAATCTATCCATTCCTTCTGTGTTTTCCAGTGTGTTGGCTTGTGCTTGTTCCTGATTATTCTATTAAATCTGAGGTATCCATTGTTGTATTTCCTTTTTTGTCTTTGAGTCTATTATTTCATGTCCATGTGGAAAAAGGTACACTGCTCCACTCTTGGTGGAAGTGTAAGCTACTGCGACCACAATGGAAGTCACTATAGAGAGTGCTACAACAACTGAAAATGTATCTACTGTGTGATCCAGCCTTCCCACTCCTTGGATTATATCCAAAAGAAATGAAATCTGCATATGATAAGGTGACCTACAAGCCCATATTTATAGCAGCAAAATCCACAATAGTGAAGACATGGAAATAACCCAGATGTGATTTGAAAGAGGAAGCGGGAGGAGGAATCTGTGGTACATCAATCCATGGAATACTACTCAGCCATTTAAAAGATAAAATTCTAACATTTGTAACAAAATGGTCCCACCTGGAGACCATTATGTTCAGTGAAATAAGGCAATTCCAAAAGGACAAATATCATATATTCTCAAATGATATGGGGCAACATTCATGCAAAATACAAAACAAATACATATGCAGATAAACATCTGTAGACTTATATTCTCATACATGAACTATACAATGGAGACTAGCATTCCAGGAAGTTCCTGAGTAAAGGAGGACTCCCAATGAAACTGTTGAGTATACCTTGATAGTATGGCATATTCCATCGCCTATAACCTACAATGGCATGATACACTTAAATAGCAGAATGGTGGGCTTGTGACTGCTGCTCAAGGACAATACTATTGCACTACTGTTGAGAAAACTCTTGGTGTGGAGGAAGACAGGAGAGAGAGACAGGGGGAGTGGAGGGAGGAGTCCCTACATTTACAAAACTGTATCATGGAAAATAATAATAACAATAAAAGTGCAAAAAACTAAGTATGTAATGTTAAATTGCAAAACCAAATAGTTAAAGAAAACGAAAACTCATTTACAATTGAGCCTTTGAGCGCTGCAGATGTAATCCTTAAATTGTGGTGAAGCACCAAGAAAAGCTATGAATTAAAAATGAAAAGAAAAACGAAAAGTTCCAAGAATGTTGGTGTCATATTTAATTGTGCAATTAATATAAGTACCGTTTGAGTAGTACTGGATGACTCTGAAATTAGGATCCATTGGCAATTTTGAAAATAATTGTATGATAACACAGAGCTGTCAGTACTTATAAAATGCCATTTTATTTAGTTGCCATAACATGACACAAGAATGCTGTAGCCTTAATACATTGGCCAGACATGAAGTGAAGGGGAGTGGGGAACAGACTAATTACAGGAGTTAATTCCTGTGTTAATTTATTAAAAGGATGTACTGCATTCAGCGGCAATCTTCACTACCAGGCTTCATACAAAATAATTTACTTGAAAACCACTCACAGGAAGTGGGCTGTGGGGCAACATTTCAGTAATGGAAGGCGTGATTTGTGCCGCCACATGCATCTATCATTTCATCAAGTACATGATGCTACCACCCCAGGAGACCTGGATGCAGCGTGGAGTTCCTCTAACTCCAGCTTTCAGTTCATGGTTCAACTTTACTGACATTTTATCCATGTTAACAATATCAGCGTGTTTCTGGTTTCTTCACCATTGGAACACTGTAAATGATCAAACTGGCCATCAGACCTTTCAAATGATAAATAAAGATCCCACAATTAGAATCTTCTTGGCGTGTTTCTTTGCATTGCACTTGGCTGTCTTGGTATGTTCTTAGCAACAAAATTCTAATCTTTAAGCTACACTACCTTTTATTATATGCAGGATAAAGTTTCTTTAGTAGTATAGCACTAAAAATATGAAATAGTGAAAGGATTGAATCAGAACTAATATATGAAATCATCCATCCCTGTTTAAACTCTCTGTGTTTATAAAAGACAGCGTGGGACTAAAACTGTGAATGCTCAGTTGGTTAATAAAATAACTATTTGTTCCTTTCCCATCAACTCTTTCAGCAAAATGTAGTGATCATGTTTGGCTGCATTAGCATTCCTCTCTTCAACCCTTAGCTTCACATGAAACGAACGAACCTTCCAACTCTTCATGAAGTGAAGAGATGGTGGGAGGTGGGGAGACAGCTCAGTCACTTTGACAAAGCCCAGTTGTATTTGAGCTTTGAAACACTTATTTGATTTCTAAACCATGGATATTTCTGCATGGTTCCCAGTTTGTTTATTTTGTGTTCCAAATGTGATTTGAAAGTGATTAGTGGCAATGGAATGCTTTCCAAAGCTGGACAGGAAAGGGTGGAAGGGCGGACATAGGGCCTGCTGCTCCAGCAGTCAAATTACTGGCCCATGCATAATTAAAAGTTGGCCGAGGTTGTGGAAACAACACTGCCCCTCATGTGATGGCAGCTTCGAGGTCTCTTTGTAGTTTTTGGATGTGAGGCAATGAGCCAAATGTTCTGTCTAAACTGTTTGGGAATTGCTTTTAAGTTCAGCACTCTTAGAGAGGTATTATGTGACAAGTTGCTGGTTCAGTGCCCTCAAATGGCTCAATGGCCCCAAAGAATTAAAGTGTAAGTTAGCACTGTGAACCTAAGGAAGGAAGTGGTATAAACTGACTTGTCACCTCCATTCCTTTCCAAGTCAACATCTCTGTGGTAGCAAGGGCAGTTTTAAACAGCTCCTCTTCTATCTTTGGGTTGCCTTTTTTGCCCAACAAATGCAAGTTCTGGGTTTCAAGTGAAAGATTCTCTAGATTCAAGTCAATGAGAAATGATCAAACAAGTTCTCTTGACTAGTTCCAAGAAATGAGACCCAATGTGGTATGCACTGGATTGTAGGATCTTTTTAAAATGTGGTGCCTTTAGTCTATTGAGAATCATTTATAGTGGAGAAACATTTCTGTAAAGAACCACAGTTTTCATTTGTGTGATTGTGTGGGAAAGCTACAATTCCAATGAGGTTCTCGTTTAAGAAGGAATCCGCCTCTGAGCAGAGGTAATTTTTCTCAACAAGGCCTAAGGTGTTTAAAAAGAGAGAGAACAAGAGTTTGTATCCATATAAGCCCTGAAAATCACCGCCTATCATTAACCATTTTATGGAAGTTCACAGAACATATTTGCACAGTCCAACAGTATGAATTTTATCCCAACAAAGGGATCCTTCCCCGTGACCACGTAATACTTTGCACATGATGCATGATGATTGTTATCTTTCTGCCTTTCAAGGGCTTATAAACATGTGGCAGATGACTTTGTTTTTATTGGTTTTCTCTTGGTAATATTGCTAAATGTCAACCATTTACCTAACAATCCAAATTATTGTACCAAGATCTTTGGCTTTGCAATCCAGTTAGCATTTTTAAGGAATTTTTTTAAGATTGTTCATTTGAAAGGCAGAATGATAGGGGAGTGCAGATGGTAGGGAACGAAAGAGAGATTGAGATTGAAGTTTGCAATCCAGAGCTCTATCCAGGTCTCTCCTATGAATGGCAGGGGCCCATACACTTGGGCCATCTTCCACTGCCTTTCCAAGAGCTGGATTGGAAGCGGAGCAGCCAAGACTCCAAGAAGCACTCTTAAATGGATGGCAAGAGTTGAAAGTGGTGGCTTAACCTACATGCCACAATGATGGCCTCTAGAGGAATGTGACAAGTACAAGAACTGAATGCTATGCAAGACAGACTGGGCCAGTCTGCTGCACATACTGGCAAGCACAGGAACCAGGACTGGGGCAGGCCGGGGGCGGCTGGGGGTCAACTAGGTTGCAGTTTCTGCTGGTATACTAAGGGCTGAGTGTGTGGTGGACAGGGTTGGCCTGGGCTATAGCAACCACTGGGTTAAAGAAATTGGGGCTGGAAACAGAACTGACCCACCTCCTATTACATAGTATTTATGAACACCTCTTTATTCTTGATTACGACTACATTTTATTTTACTTAATATGTTGTGACCCTTTGGTTTCCGTCTTGATATGGCAACAGGAAGAGTTCTCATTCAGTTATTTTGATGCTTAGAGCAGAATCTTAGCTAGGATTTCAGATGTTACTCTTTAAACTGGATTAGACAAGTGAACAGGGTCTTGTTACTGAGGTGTGAATAAGTCAGTGAGTTTTAACACATCCATGTAGCCATCTAGCCACACTCCATCACTTTCAAGACATAAAGCATTTGCATTGGCTACAGAAATTCTCTTTGCCTCTCCCCTCTCCCATTCCTAGTCCTGGCCACTGCTTATCTATTTCTTCACTAAGAGTTTTGGCCATTTGTACAATGTGGTATAAAACATAGTCTTCTATGACTGTCTTCTCTCATTTAGCATGATTCTATTTTAATTTATTGCTTTTGTATGTATTAGTAGTTCATTGGCTTTTACTGTGAATAGCATTTCATTATGTGAATATATCGCAGTGTGTTTACTCGTTTTCCACTTGATGGACATAGAGCTCTTTACCTTTGATAATGACATACCTTTCTGTGGAGCTTTGTGTGTGGACGTTTGTCTTCATTTGTCTTTAGTAATTATTTCTAGAAGAGTGTTACATTTTATGCAAAATGTATGTGTAACATTTTTTAAGAACCTTTGAGCAGGGCCTGGCACGGTAGTCTAGTGACTAAGTCCTCATCTCGCATGAGCCAGGATCCTATATGGGCATCAGTTCATGTCCTGCCTGCTCCAATTCCCAACCAGCTTCCTGCTTGTGCTCTGGGAAAGTAGCGGAGGATGGTCCAAAGCCTTGGGACCTGTACCTGCAAGGGAGACTTGGAAGAAGCTCCTGGCTCCTGGCTTCAGATCAGCTTAGCACCAGCAGAGGATCTTTCTCTCCATATCTTCTCTCTGCAGATCTGCGTTTCCAATAAAAATAAATAAATCTTTCAAAAAATAAGCTTTGAACAATTTTTAATCGATCTTGTACCATTTTGCTTGTATGTCAACAGTGGAAGAGAATTCTGGGTGCTATTGTCAGCCTTGTGTATACATGCTTAGCCTGGTATCTGTGCTGCCCAATCATTAACTTTTCCAGATTGCCTGGCCCTAGATTGTTTTCCAGTGGTAGAACAGTGGCCTATAAACAGATCTGCTGGTTGGTAACAGCCAAGATATAGACAAGTTCTAGCATGCAGCTAAACACGCTGAGAGATACAAAAATCACCGACCCCGATTTTAACCGGGCACTCCGTCGATTTTAAGTAACATACAGGACAATTTGTATGGTTCTCTTTCAGACTATTTGATCATTCCATGGAAGGATTTAAAAACTGGGAGTTCATGACCATTCATTGTTGGGGAGAACGAGCCGCAGGTGACTGGGTGCTTGAAGTGTATGATACTCCCTCTCAACTGAGAAACTTCAAGACTCCAGGTGAGAACTTTCTTGCTATAAATAAGTTTGTAGGATGGGAAAAAAAGATGATTGAGTGGTTAAAGAAACTTAAAAACTTAAAAACTTAGTGGAAAAACTTGAGAACGATAATTTAGCCTATTGATTAAGAAGCCTCTCTTCCACATCAGAGTAGCTTGGTCCAAATCCCACCTCTACTTTCCAACTAGCTTCTTGCTAAAGCCAAGTCTGGGAGACAGACTCTCCATAATTTTTAAAGTAATTTCCTATTTGGGCCAGACTGTTTCAAACTCATATACAGCGTTATATTTTTCATGTGATACTACTTTAAACTATCTGCACACAACCAGTTCTTAGGGTTAGTGTTTGATGACATCATTGAACTACTGATTTATCACTTCCATTACTTGTCTCTTTTTTGGTAGACCTTTGGAGATTATTAAATGAGGAAGACACTCTCTTTCCTTAGAAATACCGAGGTCAATAAATGTTTACTTTAACAAATGCCATTGAGATGTGATAATTAGAGAATGAAAAATGGAGGTGGGCAGGTACTTGGCCAAGCAGTTAAGATGCCATTAGGATAGCCACAGGACCCCATTAGAGGGCCTATGTTTGATTCCAGTGTCTTGCTGCTGTATGCCCTAGGAGGCAATAAAAAGATAAGTAGCTGGGACTGTGCTACAAATTCCTGGTTTTGACTCAGCCTAGCATGAGCCACTGTGGGCATGTGGCAATGAAATCAGCAGATAGCTCGGTAGCTCTCTCTCTTCTCTGCCTCTCATTCTGTAATAATTATCAAAATAAAATAAAGTGAAGCTTTAAAAAGTGAAGCTTTAAAAAGTGAAAATAAACATTGTGACATAAGCATAAGATAGCTGTTGATGAGTACTTCAGATTCTGACCCACATGTTTGAGCCACCTCTCATGCTTTCTTCATCCGTAGTAAAACCCGCCATGTCAATTTGCAGTGGATCATAATTTCTTCACAAGACAGATTTCCTTTGTAACCTTGTTTTTAGTTTCCTCTAAAAGTAATTTTAACTTCAGGCAAGACATTGAGCTCAGCCTGTGCTAGCTAACCTGGTTACCACCAAAGAAACTGAATGGCAGCGTTCTACCCTGGACCAGCCTGAGAGCCAAGGAAAAAGAAAACTTTCTTGATAAGTAAAAACATAGAAATAATGAAGCTAACAACATTCTTTTCAGTTGGTCTCCAATTCTGTTGCTGCACACAGCCTATTTCACCTCTGCATTTTAAGTTTATTGGAAACAAAATTAATGAATGTACAAATGTAACACAGAGATTTTGTTCTCCAGGTTGCTCCCTACAGATCGCTAGGGGGTGGTTGGCTCAGCAGCGAATGATCTGCTTAAGAACTCCCCAGATTCCCACACATCCCTCAACAGTTTTTCAGCTGTTAGAGCAAAGTCCTCCATGTTCCGTGGAGTCAGTCTGCAGAAGAACCTGGCTGAGGGAGATTTAGGAATGACCTTCAATTCCAGCCTAAAAATGATTACAGAATAAATTGCTCTAGACTTTGTGTAGTGGTGAGCGTGAGTACAGATCAACACACCTGGCTGACCAAGCAGAAGACACACACAGCAGAACACAGAGACATTTGCCTGCCAGTCTTCTTCATTTCTTTTCCGTAACTATAGCATGTGTTTGGCACAGTGGTTTCATGATCAGAGAGGTACAAACCAGATAGTGTGCAGATCACAATGAATCAGGCTTAAAATTTTGCTAAGGAGAATCATTGTCTACTTATATCGGGCAGCCTGGACAAATTGGTCACCAAAGTAAGGTTGATGCAGAACCTTCACTTCATGGTAGTGTAATCAGTACCTAAACTCTCTTCTCTCCTTTCCATTTCTTCTAAGCCTTGCACGTTGCTGTTATCCCTGTAACGGAGACACATAGGGTCATGGTACCTTGAGACACTGTCAGGGTGGTACCTCAGCTCTGCTCCTCTGACCAAGGGATAGCCCCTATTGACACATTGGCAGGTATCATTAGAAGACTCATATGTTCAGGTTCAAGAAAAAGACACTGTCAGTGTGGCAGTTGTGTACCAAAGGAAGATGTGAACTTATAAGTTACATTGTCTGTCAAGAATTTTCAACAGTTACAAAACTAACAGTGATATATTCTTTATCATCAGCAGGCAGCAGCAATTCTACTGCCTTGACAAGCACAGACTGTTCCTAGGGCATGCTACTGGTTAACCAGGCATTGCATATGAGGATCAGGTGCTATGAATAAAAATCCCTCTGTCCTTATGTTCAGAATCCACCCTGAGTTCACTGTGATTATGTGCTAAAAATTCTGCAGCAACTAACATTATTTAGAATTATCTATCTCATAGAACTGTCCTCTCCTTATATGACTTAAAAATTCACATTTAACCCCAGTCACTTTCAATAGTTGTAAAGATATTCAGCCTTTGCCAGAAGAGAAATACCCTTATGCTACCATCAGCCTGAAGTCGTGAGGATGTATATTTAGAAATAAACGATCGTTCTGTGTCCTCCCTTCTGTCAGTCAGACACTAGTATTAGCCACACTTTTCATAAGGGATCTTCAGTTTTCTCTTTGTTGATCCTTATGTGTGTATGTACGTCACGTTTTTCTACCAGTCCCCCATGCGGAAGAACAACTTGGAGTTCCAGGCTCCGTATTTTGGCCTGGTCCACTCTTGGCCATTGCAAGCACTGGAGGATGAATCAGTAAGATAAAAGATACCTACTTGGTGGTCTCTGTTTCTTTCTCCCTCTGCCTCCCCCTTTCCTCTTTTCCTCTCCTACTTCTCTTTTCTCCTCTCCCCTCCCCTCCACTTCCCTTTCCGCTCTCTCTTCCCTCTCCCTCCCCCCTTCCCTTTCAAAAAAAAAAAAACTGAAATTGTGTGACAAATTGCACTTACGGGTTGTGAAACACGATGCATTTTTCTCTATTCACACAGCTATTTCTTAACAGCATGTTTTAGTATCCTTGGCAAAACCGCTACAAACACAGCAGGATTTGCAGCGTAGCAGAGTCTAAGGAAATCACGTGGCATGTGGAAAGTCAAGCAATGAGCTGTCCACAGCCATATCCCTGATGGTTTCCTCTGTGCTTCAGAAAGAACACAGAGGCACTCTTGAAAGCATGAGACTAACTCTTAGACCCAAAATTATTTTAAATAAAACGAATCAGGTTTTAGAGTGACTGACAGATTAGACGACCTATAATGTCCTTGTATTGTGTGTCTGTGATTACACACAGGAGTGCTGTAAGGAAAATGGGTTCTCTTTTTGCCTTGCTAGCTGAAAGCAATCAAGTGGGTCATGAATTTCTGCCGATCATTCATCTCTTTGAGTATGGGGTGCCTGCCACTTAGACTTCTGAGCTTGAAAGACCCTGATTGTAAAATCATGGTCTTTAAAAAATGAGTCCAAGAAGAGTTGACAAGAGGTTAACCACATAGAAACCAATTGTGTTTTCTTATAAAATAGACATTGTGTTAGATGGTCGCACTCAACTGTAGGTTACTATGTAAGTGTTCTGAACATGTTTAAGCTAGACAAGGCTGAGCTCAGATATTTGGTAGGTTTTGCATTATTAACTGCATTTTCAGTTTATTATACTTTCATATAACCATGGATCAATTGGGATGTAACTGTATTATCAGATGAGAGGCATCTGCAGTTTGAACAGGAGACAGCATCATGTAATAGTTTAGAGCACTCTGGACTTGGATTCAGAATGGACTGTGAGGTCAGTCAGCCCTCACACTGTCAGCTGTGCTAGTCCAGTACACAGATCAGAAAAAAATGCAATACAGAATAGAAGTGGCCCCAAAATTGGAGTCGTTCTAGTTAGGATGTCTTAGCTTTATGACAGTGTGATGCAGCTCAGTAGAATCCATGCTTCGAAGCGACCCAGATGCCCATAGAATGAGGAATAGATCGGGAAATCCTGGCGTATCTACTCCATGGAATACTATTCAGCCATTTAAAAAATAAAATCCTAATATTTGCAATAAGATGATCCCACCTAGAGACCATGATGTTCAGTGAAATAAGACAGTTCCATAAGGACAATTATCCTATGTTCTCTCTGATATAAGACAACATTCATGCAAAATACAAAACAAATACATGTACAGATAAACAAGTACATACTTACAGTCTCATAGATGAACTATATAGTGGAGACTAGCATTCCAGGAAGCGAAGATACATTGCAGTGTGCATCTCCATTCCTGAATAAAAGGAGGCCTCCCAATGAAACTGTCGAGTGTACCTTGCTAGGATGGCAATTTCCATTGCCTGTACCTACAATGGCATGGTACATTTAAATAGCAGAATGTTGGACTTGTGACTGTTGCTAAAGGACAACACCATTGTACTAATATTGAGAAAACTATTGGCGTGGAGGAAGAAAGGAGAGAGGAAGGGGGAGTGGAGGGAGGAGTCCCTACATCTACAAAACCATATCATGGCACATAGTGATTTGTAAAAGTAAGACTTTTTTTTTTTTGATCTTCTGGGCTAATGATTGTCAGTGCTGGGCAGGAGCATCCGGCATAGTTACTGGTCAGCCCCAGAAGCACCAAGGGGACAGCCTGTGCTGGGCAGCCGGCACTGTTTGGATTTGGCGTTTTGTTTTCACATTCCATCGTGTGCACCAACCATCAGTGTGCGTGCCGGAGATAGTCAACGCTTTATTTTAGATGTCTGGTTCCTGAACTGCTAGCAACGAGGAGGATATTGGATTATGGCTTTAAGCAGGCAGGACTTGGATTCAAGAATGGATTTTAAGACCTGCCTATCCTCTTACTGTCTTTGTATGCCTCGTTTTTGTAATCTGTATCTTGGCAATATGAAGATTTGCCTCAGTTCTGTTATGACATGTAAATGGAATAAAACTCACTGGAAAAATGTGGTCCGTGCTTGGCATGCAGTAAGCGATTAGAAATGATGGAGATCAAGTTGATGGCCACTCAGTAGATGTTAATAGGAAGGAACCCGACAGCTGAAACTCATCAGTATCCGTGAGCCAGGCCTGCCCCTTAGCCCTGCTCCCGCCCTTAGTTCCCAACCATGCCTGAATTATACATGGCAAGCCAAGGTAGAATGGCTTATCAAGGAGATCCCACCTTCTTACTGTCGTGTTTCCGTTTGTAATGGCTTTGTCTTAATCCATTTCTACTTTTCATTGGTTTGGTTTTTGTGTGCACCTTGTTAAGCTGAAGGGCCTGAAGGCAGCTTTCCTTTTTTCTTTGTAACTTTTTGCATTGGCATTTTAATTTTATGAAGCTCAAACCAGTCAATGAATGAATAAACATTATACTGAAGCCCAGTGTTCCTTGTCAGCTGTCCAAAGAAGGTAGGACACATGCCTCAGATCTGCAGGCTTCCTGAACAGCAACGTACTCTTTAGCCGCTCTGTTCTGTGGAATCTTTTGCAGCAATGAAGATGTTCTTGCAACAGTACCCAACAGTGTGGTGGCCACTGGGCATAGGTGACTGTTGAACATTTGAAATGTGATTAGTGTCTACAGCCATACCACCCTGAACACGCCCGATCTCATCTGAAATGTGGTTAGTGTCAGGAGGCACTGAATTTTAAAATATTGTATTAAGTTTTTAGATTTATTTGAGAGGCAGGGAGATAAAGAGAGATCTTCTATCTTCTGGTTCACTTCGCAAATACATGAAGTGTCCAGGATTGGGCCAAGGCAAAGCCAGGCGCTTGGAAGTCAATCTAGGTCTCATGGCTGGGAGACCAAGTACTTGATCCAGTTATTTGGATGCTGTGTGGGTGAGCCAAGTACTTGAGCCATAACCTTATAACCTACTGCCTCAGAAACTGGAATTGTCAAAGGAGCTAGAACTAACAGCCAAACCTCTGATACAGGATCTGAGTATCGCACATGGTGTCTTTTTAAGACTTATTTATCTATTTATTTAGTTATTTACTTACTTATTTATTTGAAAGGCAGAATTGCAGAGAGAGGGACAGAGATACAGAGAAAGAGATTTCCTACCCTCTCTTCCACTCCGAGGATAGCTTCAATAGCCGGAACTAGACCAGAAAGCATTCGGGAGCCTGGAACTCCCATGAAAGGCAAAGTTAACAAAGAGACTCAGAGAGTGAGAAAATGAGAGAAAAAGAAATCTTCCATCAGCCCAGATAACTTCAACAGTCAGGGCTGAGATAGGCCGAAGGCAAGAGCCTAGAACTGCATTCAGATCTCCTGCTTACGCACCTGTAGCCCAAACATGTGGGCCACCTTCCACTTCCCCAGTTGCATTAACAAAGAGCTGGCTCAGAAGTGCAGCAGCCAAGACACCAAGCAGGAACCTGCTACTCCAAGGCACCTGCCCTGTGGTAGGCCACTGCACCCATTGTCAGAGTTTTAAGTTTCAGTCTGTTTACATTGAGATAGCTAAGTGGCCATTGTTCGGGACAACGCAGATCTTAGGATAACGTAAACATTGATGTGTTCTCAATATCAAATGACTGATTCTGGAATTAGGTAGAACAGAGAATCTTTTTTGTTTATTTATTAAGTAGGCAAACAATGCCAATTTTTTTGAAACTTCAAATAACACTTTATACTTAGTAAAAACTAGTCACTCTGTAAAATTCTGGGACTCTGGTAGACATTCGTAATTTGAAAATTTTGCCTTTGATCCAGCAATCTGAAGTGTGTTTGTTTCCTCGATTAAATCAAAGCTTTTCATGTAATGAGTGTTCGGTAAAAAATGATGTGTGAATTAGTAAATAGTTTACTCTGCAAAGGATGCACAGTGCACAGATCTAACCCTGTTTCTGATGCAATGATTCACCTCCGTCGGCTTGCCACAGCTCTTCCAAAGCTGCCTTTTCTTTACTGAGAAGGATTAATAATGTCGAGCAAGACTGGGACTAATTAGTGACACTGTGCATTATTATTTCTCAAGGTAAATTGAAAGAGTGGTCTTTGGTCCTTTATGGCACGTCTGTACAGCCGTACTCGCCCACCAATGAGTTTCCTAAAGTGGAACGTGTTCGCAACAGCCGTGTGGAAGACCCCACGGAGGACTATGGTGCTGAAGACTATGCAGGTGAGCTGGGTGTTAAGGGGTTCCCAGCCCAAGGAGAGAGAGCTCAGGCCTCTCCCACCAATGGGATAGCAGAATATCAGAGATGTTCCCCATCGTCTACATATGTCCTTCCACCTTATTTTCTGCCCCTTTAAATAATTGCCTCTGTGTGTCCATATATTTAAATAACCATATGTACTGTCTTAAGAACCTTAATAGCCATACAATGATTTCACTATGATGCATTCAGTTCACAAACTGTGTGTATTGTTTGTTCAAGGTTTTACATCATTTTTAAAAAATGTTACTGTGTATTTATTTGTCTATGTGTAAAGCACCTTGATTTCTTTCTTTACAATACAGTTACATTTTAATATTTACTGGGTCAAAGGAAAGCATCAGTTTCAGGGCTTGGAAGCATCTTACCACTATGTCACACAGCGTATTCGCCACGCCACGCTGTGATCAGTTCTGTGTCTCTTGAACTCATTCTTACCAGCACTGATTGAAAGAAATAAAGAAAAGCAGGGAAAGAAACAGCATTTTTTTTTCATTTTCATATCTTTATAAATAAATCTAACCATTTCTCCCGTAGTTGTATGAGTTAAATATAGCTATTTTACCCATTTTTGAACCTATTTAAGGCAGCAGTAATTCTTGTACTAATTTCAGGACATGTTGTATGCTTTGTCCTTCATGTTGCCTCATAGTTGCTGAAAATATAATCCCAGTAACTGCTTGCTTCCCAGATAACATTTGTACGTTGTTATGCAATACTATGGCAGAAAAAAAGAAGTATTGAAAAGTGGAGTTTACAGCTGTCAGCTAAGTAATCTCGTGGACTTTTTGGTAATTGTGTGTTTTATATCGTTAATTCATCCAGAATCTATTTTGGTGCATAATATATATTATAAATTAAAACTCTGTCTTTGCTTTCCAGATAATGTAACATCATTGTCTAAGTATCTCTTCTCTCTTTAGCTTCGGGTGTATTCTTTGTGGCCATATCAAATACTCTTGTATCAGGGTTTCTGCTGGTACCTCCTTTATTGAAATATACATTTAATAACTCTCAAAATAACACCAACCACACTATTCCTTGGTGCGTTTTTTTGAAAGATTTATTTATTTTCATTGGAAAGGCAGATATGCCGAGAGGAGGAGAGACAGGGAGGAAGCTCCTCAGTCAGAGGGCTCATTCCCCAAGCAGCTTGCAACAGCCAGAGCTGAGCCGATCCAGAGCCAGGAGCCCGGAGCTTCTTCCGGGTCACCCATGTGGGTACAAGATCCCAAGGCTTTGGGCTGTCCTCGACTGCTTTCCCAGGCCACAAGCAGGGAGCTGGATGGGAAGCAGGACTGCCGGGATTAGAACCAGCACCCATATGGGATCCTGGCACTTTCAAGGCAAGGACTTTAACCACTAGGCTATCATGCTGGGCCCTCCTTGATGCATTTTAATACTGGTAGACCATCTGTATTGTGCTATGTTTTTTCTACATATGTTTTTAAAATGGGTTTTTAAGTCCTTTAAAAATTTCTTTGAAATCTAATTCAACTTTTAATCTCAGAATTGTTATATAATATGATTTTCCATCTAAAACAATGGCCACATCCTATTTTACAAAATTCTTATAATTTTTAACGTTAGGAAGTTTTTTTCTTCTGTTATACCTAAGTGTTTTGAGCCTTGCTGCTCTTCTAGAATATTCCACGTTTTCTGTCTAGAATATCTCATTAATTTATATGCTTTAGAGTTCATTTGCTAGTGTGGTATAGCCATATCATGTGGCTTTCTCCATTGTCTGCAGTGTTTGAGGTGGTCAGCCCTTTGTGATAGACTTCAGGGAAAATAAGGAGTGCTGTCAAAGGATTCAGCTAATCAGAAACAAATTTCAAGTCTTCAGCCCACTTACAGACTGAGAGTCACTGCTCCTCCCTGGTGTGCTGCCTCTAAGCAGGAGACCTGAACTGGGTAGCAGGACTGGGTCTATCTCAACTCTCCTTCCTAGGATACTGAACAAGTCCTTGTAATTCTTAGAAAATCCATTTTCTCATGAGTACAAGGAAAGAACTTGTCTACTAGGTCTTTTCTAAGTCATTCCACCCCAGTTATAACTCTTTTATGATTTTATGAGGCAGTAGTTGTAGAGCATAGTGCCAAGCAGGCAGTCAGCGAAACAATTAAGACAGAATAGGCCATCCACATCCTACATTGAAATGGCTGGGTTTGATTCCTGTTTCTGGCTCCTGATTGCAGATTCTTGCTGGTGTGTACTTTGAGATGCATGTTGGAGACCTGGACCGAGTTCCTGGCTCCTGACTTTAGCCCTTGGCTGCGGCAAGCGTTTGGGAAGTGAACCAGCAGCCCGGAGCCTCTCCTCTGAATCCCATTAGATACACACATGCATAGATACCAGTAAAACAAAGTGCCATTATCACTAAGAAAGTCAGGGTTCAACCTTAAGCTCTTTTGATGGAGTCAGACTCAAAACATCTGTTATAGCTGACCTACTATTTGTATATTTCAATGTTTTGTTGCTTATTAAAATTGTATCAATTTTCAGTGAGAAAAAGTTCAAAACTTATGGACGAAAGCTTTAACCATATAGAAAAAAGAAAAAGATGCATGTCAACTTCAGTAATCAGCCTATGCTATTAGAAAGCTTGTCATCAGGCCCAGCACGGTGGCTTAGTGGCTAAATATCTCACATGGGGTCCTGTGTAGGCACCAGTTCAGATCCCAGCTGCTCCACTTCCCATCCAGCTCATTGCTTGTGGCCTGGGAGGGCAATAGAGGATGGCACAAAGCCTTGAGACCCTGAACCCATGTGGGAGACTTGGAGGAAGCTCCTAGCTCTTGGCTCCTGGCTCCTGGCTTCAGATCTGCTTAGCTCCAGCTGTTGTGGCCACTTAGGGAGTGAACCAGTGGACAGGAGACTTTCTCTCTGTCTCTCCTTTCTGTAGATCTGCCTTTCCAATAAAAATAAATAAATCATTAAAAAAAGAAGAAGGAAGGAAGGAAGGAAATGAAGAAAAGAAAAAAGAAAAGGAAAGGAAAGAAAGAAGTAAGGAAAGAAAGAAAGCTTGTTATCAATCATGTAATAACTTTGTGGCACATTTTTTTTTTCTTACTGAGCATTCTCTCTGATAGGCAAATCAGCAATCCCCAGTCAGGAGTTCTGCAGGCTTGCTTACTTTTTCTAACTTATACATCATTTTCTTTTGTTGAGTTGCCCATTGGCCTTTGGGTAGGATGAAATTTTCAATCCATTATTTGTGCTTGAAGTACCTGCTTTGTAACCCGAGACCAGCTGCAGATAAGCTTCTGCCAAATGTCATAATGATATTTTTTGCTGGCCACAGGATTTCAGAGGCATTCAGTGGTTTTAATGACCTTGGATAAGACAGGAAGTCTGTTCCAGTCATGAAATAACCTTTGTCTTTATTTTTCTGTCAGAAGCTTAACTTCTATAAAATCTATATTATTGTTTTTAAGCATATATAATTGTAGTGGATTTTTCCAGTTTCTATAGCAGCATGGTTCTTTGGAATTCTGAAATGCGTGTTACTTCCCACAAGGCAGCCATATGTGCCTTCCTGTTTCCCCGCAAGTTTGACTTGAAATAAAAGCCCTAAAAAGCAGAAAAAAAAAAAATCAGACCCTGAGTGAGATTTACATTCTTGATACTTGAGCAATTGAGGGTGTTTCCCCACTCCCCACCCCCGCAAAAAATATCTCAACCATTCATCTCTGGGCTTGAAGCCACATTGACCACCATTTTTTTTCATAAAGACACTCTAACTGCACACACAAAAAAAAAGAAAAAGAAATTGTATATAGACTCTTAAAAAGTTCAAAGGAAATGTGTATTACGGAAAAGTCATGCGTGGATTTCAAATGATTTTTTGTGCCATAATAAATTGATCTTTAATCCCGTTTTCCATGAACTTTTAAAAATACCCCCATAGTTTATAGAAAACTCAAGGTAAAGCTGCCCTGCTGTGGCATCCTGTGTCTCCAAGAGTTGCTGTAATTTCCTTTGGACAGGTCCCTGTGATGCCGAGTGCAGTGAGGTTGGCTGTGATGGCCCAGGACCAGACCACTGCAATGACTGCTTGCACTACTACTACAAACTGAAAAACAACACCAGGTAAGAGAGAAGCCAGCATAGGACTCACAGCATGCCCAGCAGTTCCTGCAGGGCCCACACCACAGAGTGGACCCAAAGCCCAGCTTCTTCCCATGTTCTCCCAACTGACTGTGTCATTCGCAGTGCTGAAAACTACAGAGTTGCAACACACAAAATGTGCATGTAGGCTCTGAAATGGCAAGTGTCACTTCCAGCATTTGCAAGAATGTTGAAGAGGGACAGCCACGCATACACTTAATCCACCCCCTCAGATGTTTCTTTTTTTTTCAAGTTGACAAATAAAAATTGTATTTATGCTGTATAATGTGATGGCCTGACATGTGTGTACATTGTAGAATGGATGTAGCTATTGAACACACACATTCTTTCATATATTTGTTTTGTTGTGATGAGAACACTGAAAACCTTCTCTCTTAACTAGTTTCAAGGACATCATCTATTGTTATTAACACTCGTGTGTGGTGTATGATAGCTCTCAGGAACTTATTACTCCTTTCTAATTAAAGTTTGTGTCCTTTCAAAACCACTGGTATTCTTTTCCCTAGCTGCCCTCATGAGATTGCCAGTGTGTGGACCAAGCTGAAGCAGTCTCCCAATTCCAGTGTGTGAGACAGCAAGAAAACAAAATTGCTGCCCCACCTCCATGCTCCAACCATATCAATAGAATGTTCACTGCTCGTTCTAAATCCACAATGGAATTGAAATTCCTTTGGCTATCTCAGTGCCTCTCTCTCTCTGTTACAGTTTGCAAAAACAAAGACAAAAACTGCCTCATTTGTAATTGCTGTTCAGTAAACATTTGTTGAACAGATAAATAAAGTAAGCCTTGTCCTGAAGTTATGGGCAAATAAGGAAATTATTGAAAAGGAATTCCCCGCAAGCAACATACATTTAAATATATTAAGTTGGAAAAACATATGCACCCATCACCACTGTCCACATCTACCCTTTTCAGAGCTGGATATTAAGTAGGGGATGGTTTTCAATAAGAAATGCCCTCCTTGGCAGAGATGGCACTGTATAACCACAGCTGCCTTGCACCCTGCATGGGAGGAAGCCTTGGCAAACAAAATGGGGTCCCACAGAAGTGGCCTTGGCACCCTGGTTGGAGACTGACATCAAGACTGAGACCAAAGTCACTGGTGACAAGGTGGTCTCTCTTCTTCTCCCCCAATGCAGGATCTGTGTCTCCAGCTGCCCCCCTGGCCACTACCACGCGGATAAGAAGCGCTGCCGGAAGTGTGCTCCCAACTGTGAGTCCTGCTTTGGAAGCCATGGTGACCAGTGCCTGTCCTGCAAATACGGATACTTCCTGAATGAAGACACCAGCAGCTGTGTTACTCACTGTCCTGATGGGTCGTATCAGGACACCAGTGAGTTGATTTCAAATATTTGGGGTTTAGAGAAGAAATGTGGGATTTTCGTTTGAAAAGGAAGGATAGTCCTGCTATATGAAATCTGGACTTGCCTAATATCAAGCAGGATCTGGCCCATTTATTTTAAGAAAACAGTTTAGAAGGCTTGAATACACATGCCTGTGACTAAGTTTGTCAGCAGATCTGCTACACCGCCCCTACATTAGTAATTTGCTAAAAGTCACATGACTATGGATATAGCTGTAATTCTGTTCTCACAGTTGGGATTTATCACAGCTAAAGAATACTAAATAAAATCAGCAAAGGGAAAAACGCATGTGGGACGAGTTCCAGAGGAAACCAGACTCAAACTCGCAAGAGTCTGTCCCTCCGTGAAATGTATTTGATTCTCCCAGCACCGTGTATGGAATGGTGTCTGCCAAGGGACATTATTAGAAACTCAGCACCTACAGTTGTCACTGGGCACGTCTCAGGGAGGGTGGTGCCTCCTACCTGTCGTGGACTAAGACTCCAGACTCCTGCAAAGGAGGCAGAAGTCAGTCAAGAACCATATTGTTTGTACAAACTGTAGACACTCTGCTCAAAATCCAAGTTCCCAGCGGCCAGCCGTGGGTCCACCTTGTGAATCAGATTTGCAGAGGGCAAACGTTCAGCCTGCTGTTTCCTGGACACTAACCCAACGGATCTGTGAAGTCTCCAAGAGCAAAATTTAAAAACGTTAAGAGAAAATCAAATGTTCTGGCCAGCATAGAACAAATGGGTGCCAAGGAATATTGAACTCATTCATGAGGGAACATACAACAAGGTGGCAGGTGTTTTCAAAGATGATGAGATGCTACAGTCCATTAGAAAAGGAAAAAAAAAATGAAATGCTTTGGCAAAATCGGAAGCAAAGTTGCGTAATTTTTTTACATGATATGCTAACCAGAATTTGGGAGGATTTTTTTTTTCTAATTAAAATTATATGCCGTTTCACCAAGCAAAATATCTTTGCATTGCCATAATCTCACAGAGTTGAGGTTGTCATTGGTGAATGGACAAAGGCCCATTGCCCTAGAGAATCCTAGAGTCTTTAGGAAAACCTGTTAGGGAGTGTTCCAGTGTGACCTTGAAAAGGGCTACCAAATATTTCTTTCATTTCTAAGTTTTAGGTACCAAGGCTCTATACCTAGTCTATATAATGCTACACTTGATCTTAGCCAAAAGGCTGAGAAGCGATATACCTAGCCTATATAATGCTAAAACTTCATGTTTCTTATAACATAAGAAAAAAGAAAAACCCCAACTTTAAAGGAACAATAATTATTTTTTAAAAATACAGGAATCGACAAGAATTCTGAAATGCAGATTCTTACTTCAGAAGCAAAATTCTGTCTTAACTCCATAGCAGGCATTTATTTCACCATGGAGCAGATGGGGTCTTTCAGCCCTCAGCGAAGCAATGGTTAGGGATGCCCCTGTGGTTTTTGTTGTCACCCAAATACAGACTATTGCCTATCAGTCAGTTGGTGGAAAACAGCAAAACTTGGAGAGGGGAAAGAGTATGAGGTAGATACACAGACGTGAGCATATGAGAAGTGGAGAGTCAAAATTGTAGCAGAAAGGCTGAGCCTTGGAAAAGGAGTTTGGTCCTAGAACTTTGTATAATAGGATCAAGGTAATTGCCAGAGCTGATTCTTTCTGAGAGCCTGGGAGGTGGATAATTAAGGAAGGCTGTTCAAACAATGACCTCAGCTATGACACAGTGTTAATGCAGTGCTCTGCGGGGCCCTCTGCTTCACTAATTGCCTTCAGATCTGGTGCCAGGTGCCGTCCTCTCTAGGACACAGTGAGGAAGACCGTAGGAGAGTGAGCGTAGGGTTGTAAGGGCCTCGTATTTCACCTTGAGGGACTCCGATCTGATCCAGCAGGCCCTTGTAAGGTCCTTCACTGTGAAAGATCAGCCGTATTTACAGAGCAGATGGAAGAAAACCCATGCACAAAGCCTCATTCCATCCCATCTGTTGACATGTGAATATTGTTAACTCGCACATCACAAGGTACCAAGTCTCCAGCAACATGTTACCTTACAGAGCAGAGGGAAGAAAACCCATGCACAAAGCCTCATTCCATCCTATCTATTAACACGTGAATATTGTTAACTCGCACAACACAAGGTACCAAGTCTCCAGCAACATGTTGGAGAATTCCAAATCAGTATTTTTTCATAATACGACAAGCCACGATTTTGCCACGTTTTTCTGATGTGGATCTCACCTTAGCATTAAACAGCAAAATCAGTGTTCATGCTTTTCATCCAGAACAAAAATACAATCTGTGAAGCCGGGAGCTTAGCTGGTTGCAGATGCCTCTATTCTGTAACGGAGCCTCAGCTCCAGCTTCTACTCCGTTTTCCTGCTATTGCAGCCCCTGGGAGGCAGCAGTGACGTCTGGGGTTGAGTCCCCACCTTCCACGTGAGAAATGTGGGCTGTGCTCCCAGTTTCCAGCTTTAGCCAGAGCCAGCCTTGGCAGATGTGGACAGCTGGAGAGTGTGCCAGCAGTGAGCTCTCCGTCTCTGCCTGTCTTCTCAGCCTCTAGCTGTCTGCCTCTTACATAAAATTAGATTAGATACTATCTAAAATACAACATTTGGGCAAGCATTGTGTGGAATGGCAAGTTAAGCCACCACTTAGGATTCCCCCACCCCTCATGGGAGTGCTGGTGTGAGTCCCACTCCTACATATCCATTCCTGCTGCCAGCCAGTGTACCTGGCAGGCAGCAACCGGTGGCTTAATTACTTGAGGCCCTACAATCCATTTAGGAGACGAAGATAGAATTTCAGATTCCCAGTGTTAGCCTGGCCATGCCTTGACTTTTAACAAGTGTTTTTGGGATGACCCAGAAGATGAAAGATCTCCCTCTTCTGTCATGCTTCCCCCCTCTCTCACTCTGCCTTTTAGGTGAATAATCTTTTCATAAAGGGTTTTTTTTTCATTCATTTGAAAAGCAAAGTGACAGAGAGTCAAAGACACACAGAGAGAATCTTTCATTCTCTGGTTCACTCCCCAAATGATCACAATGGCCAGGATCAGGCTAGGCCAAATAAAGAGCCCAAAGCTCCTTCCAGGTCTCCCATGTGGGTGCAGGGACCAAAGCACTTGGGTCATCTTCTGCTCTCCTAGGCACTTTAGCAGGCAGCTGGCTTAGAAGTGGAGCAATTGGGATTACAACCGGCACCTCTGTGGGATGCCAACACCAGAGGTGGCAGCTTAACGCACTATGCCACAATGCCAACCCCAATAAATACATGTTGAAAAATAATGTCTGAATCAACCCCACAATAGCTATAAAGTTTAAGACGTGTAGTTTATGTACAAAAAATAAATAATGCTTACCTGACAGTCATCCGAGTTATCAGGCTGCCTAAGTGATCTTCGTTGTTGGAAGTCAGGAAACCCTGCTTAGAACAGAGAGTAAGAAAAGGACAAGCAGGCTATAAACTCCTCAGTAAACATTACATGGGCTGCAGTTCTTTGATCTGCAGATTGGCAGAGCAGTTTCCCGGTAGTGTAAATTTTTGTTGGTATTTGGTTTGCTGAGAAGTGAGAACAAATGATGATTCTGGGTTGTTCCTGCAGCTGTTAAGGCCAGGAGGACTACAGCATCTATTCGCAGATATTAAAACATCATCAGTTGAGCAGCTGACTTACCATTTTCTTTTCTTTTAACAGAGAAAAATCTTTGCCGGAAATGCAGTGAAAATTGCAAGACATGTACGGAACCCCACAGCTGTACAGAATGTAGGGATGGATTAAGGTAAGAAATTAAAAGATTTCATCAAGTCCCGCGAGCTTGTTAATATGAAGAAAAGTATAGATAGATAAATAGATGGATAGATATAGACATACATCCATATATATGTGATTATATATATATATTTTTATATATATATGTATATGGCTGTGGGGGTTGATTGTCCTTGATTTGACTCCCATTCGTGCACTTGATTTCTCTTTGCATTATCTCTGCCATTACATATGAAAAATCGGTTCATATCTTGGCTGAAGAAGAGCTATAACTAAATACATTCTCTGTATAAAAGATGGCTCAGACACAAATCTGTAAATATGACCATTTGAGAAGCATTCTTTGTGCTTTTTGACACACATTGTGCCAGACAAGATTGACTCTGCAAGTAATGCCAATGAATTGTTCATTCATTCCCTGGATGGTTGGAAATTATTTCCTTATCTTTATTATTTCTTTCCACATACCCAATCATTCTCTTATCTTGGTTCTCAGACTTGGTTCTGTGCTGCTGTGGTGTGTGGATAGCTTTAACATCAGGCGATACTTTGCTTGAATAGGTGTCTGGGTGTCTGAAACTGAATAGTGTGTAGATTGCACCAACACAAGGTGCAACTCTAATGAACCAGCAACGTGTTGACTTCAGCGGAGGCCAGTCCATCCTACCCTTACCTTATATCACATTTTGGTGGTGTATCACATCTCAGTTCAGATAATAATTTCTGAGAACTATTAGATCTCTATTTAGATTTTTTATTTATGTCAAGAAAGTAGATCTTTTATATAACCCTGTTCCTTTAAGCCTTTTAACAATTTTTTTCCAAATCAAATGCCAGCTTTTCAAAATTTAGACTTCAATTGGTTAAAATGAAACAAAGTTCAGTATTCTGTCACGTGGCCACACTAGTCACATTTTAAGGACTCAATAGCCATTTTAGAACTTGCACCGCCAGGCCTAACCTAGCAGGTTTGTCAAGGGAGAAACAGAGGCGTTTACGGTCCCAGGCTCGTGAGCCTTCCAGAACCTGTACTGTGGAAGCTCTGTTCCTTCCTCACCCAGTGCCAACTTCTGTCTCCCTTTGAATAGGTGCTCAGAAGCATTGTCTTTTATTAGAAAAACTGGGCAGATTTTTTTTTAACTCCAGTAAGAGTTTTCTGCTCCTTATTTCCTACAATAAAAAAAAAAAAAAAGCTGTGTTTGATGAAATCTCTCCCATCCCATTCTTTTTAGTACTAAAAAAATGAAAAGGGTTTTCTTTTACTGGCTATTAGATGGCATCGCTCTCTTATAGGGATGAGGTAACTTTTCACTTATTCAGCCTGCAGCTTCCTTGAGGCTTCTTGCTTTTTCCTACGGGTTTCTAGAATTGGCCATGTTGCTACAAAAGACCTGTAAATTTTTATCCAGGTTTAAGCCAAGAAGAAATGGGAAAATCTCTGTGTAAGTCCAGGGTGAAATCAATGAAAAATGCCAATAGGGATGGATTGAACTTCTTCCTCTTATCCCTTTTGCTTCACACTTTCCAAATTTTATGAATGTGCACAGAAAAAAATAAATCTGAATTTTAAAGTAGATATTTATGAAGCTGCCAACGAAGACATCACCTAAAACAATACTAGAAATTTAAGGAATGAAAATCGTTTAACATTGTGGTTCAAATATATAGCTTTTGGTATCATCGATTTCACTTTGCCAAAGTGCAGTTCCTCTCCATGTCTCCAATCATACTAGTTATTCAGCAAGAAGTACATTAAATATTGTGAATTTGATCTGTTTAAGAATCTGACGGCTAAGAAAGCTCACAAATTCAGGAAGAAAAAGTGCAAATGCCACCATTGGCATTCTGGCATCTAATCGGATACTGTCTCATAGTTCCACCTAGAAAAAGAGAAACACAGATTATGTCGTATGGTATCCGTAATTTCTAGAAACACAAAATAATAATGTAACTATACACAATTGAGATGTTAGGGTAAGCAGCCATACAGGTGGGTGGTCTTGCTGATTTCCTCATTTCAGTGTTGAAAATGAGTGGATCCCAGAATGGAGGCAAGGTGGGTGTTTGCCCTTGCAGTTAAGCCAATACTTGGGGTACCACATCCCCTATCAGTGTCTGCGTTGAAGTCCCAGCTCTGCTCCCAGTCCTAGCTTCCTGCTGATGCACATCCTGAGACACAGCAGGTGACAGCTCAAGGACTTTGGTGCCTTTCACCCATGTGGGAGACCCAGCTTAAATTCCAGCCTCCTAGCTTCAACCTGACCCAGCGCTAGCCATGGTAGACCTTTGGAGAGTAAATCAGCAGATGAATTCCATTCACCCATGCGTTCATCTCTCTCTGTGTCTCTCTTTGCCTCTCAAATAAATAAAAATATTTCTTTAAATGGAGGCAAAGGCGTATTAAAATGTTGCTCCCTTGATGAGAGCTAATAGAAGGCTAAAACCAGGAGCACTTAAAAACCCGAAACTAAAAAACGCTGCTACTCATATGCAGCGTGTGAGGTGGGGATAAGAAAAAGTGTTACTTTTATTCTGTCATGGTTTGTTTTACCAGGTATTCCTGCTGCATTTAGAATCATGAAGTGACCTCCAATGTGCAGTATGTTGTAGTTGGTCTGTATACTAGAGAATAGCCGGGCATAGTGAATGAATTTAAGAGAATGTGTCTGTGCTGCAGACATCATTATAGCCACAAAGAAGCATTATAGGCACCTGAGCAGTTTCGGGGAGGGGCAGGGAGTACAGGGCACAGTAGCTATTTCCCAAGCTTTGAAGCTTTGCCAAACCCACTGATCCTTAAAGGAAACTAGATTTGTTGCACATGGCATGTGGGGGTCATTGCCACTTTGTCTCGATTGCCACAGTGTGTTTACACACTGTCTGTGCTTCCAGCCTGCAGGGAACTCAGTGTGCTGTCACCTGTCAAGACGGACAGTACTTCAATGGCCAAGACTGCCAGCCCTGCCACCGCTTCTGTGCCACCTGTGCCGGTAACCACTCCCTGGGCCTTTAGTTTTTGCTCTTGGTTCTGGGGGTGTGTGTGTGGTTTTAGTTTCCGTACACATAGCCCCCTGTAAAATAAATGCTAGAGGGGCAGGTTTCCCTTTTGATGATAATGCATGTTTTCTCCTTGAACGTCCCACCGTCATCAGCATCCTGTCCTCTCTGAGAAAATTAAGCATCCTAGTGATAACTCTTTTTAAAGAGAGCAGATGTTCGTAGCAAATTGGTTTGATTTAAAATGGGAGAGTTTTTTTTCTCCTTTACATCCCAAAGAGAGTAGGAAAAACACAAAGATTAAAGTATTATTCTCATAATTGTAACAGATGAATGTCATTTTCAAAGGAAGAGAGATGTATGATGCCTGCTGAGGCTTTGTCTCTGTCCCCCACGTTTGCCTTACCTTTAAGGGGCAGGAGCTGACGGGTGCACCAACTGCATTGAGGGCTACTTCATGGAGGATGGTAGATGTGTACAGAGCTGTAGTATCAGCCATTACTCTGACCACACTTCAGAGAATGGACAGAAATTCTGCAAAAGGTAAGTGGGTCAACCCCTCCAGCCTGGGCAGTTGGCACCTGGGTTCCTCCATAAGACTGCCTTCATAAGCAATAAGAAACAAAGATTTTGTTTTTCAATTTTTAGTTTTCATGAAATAGTTCCATAGGCTCGGCGATTTCCCCATCCACCCTCCCCTTTTACCCTCCCCCTCCACTGTTCCCCCCTGTATTATTACAGTAGCATAGTCCTTCAGTAATACTGCCAAGTTCATCATTCTATTTAAGCGTATCATGACATTGTAGGTCCGCACAATGGTAGAGTCCAGCATCGCACAACTAGAGAACATCATGTTCAGTGAAAATAAAGCGATTTCAAAGGGTAAATGTCATATTTCTCTCTGCTAAAAAGCAACCTCCATGCAAAATACAAGATTAATAGAAATATAGACGACCACGTGCATACGTATATTCATCTGGAGGAGCTGCATCAGGAAGACTAACATACTGGGAAGTGAAGATACAGTGTATTGTGCATGTCTACTCTGGAATGCAAGATAGACCGTCGAGGAAACTGTTAAATGTATATTGAAACAGATCATTTTAATGATAAAATAAAGCTATGAGAGTCAAAGGAAGACACTGTGTGTCTTAGACCAATTTGTTTTTGACCCTTTATTTCTTTTTTTTAGCCTATGGAGCACGTTAGTATCTTCAGAGTGCTATTTCTGTCCCATGTACAATCTACATCGTCTCCCTGCTGGTTTTTCCTTAGCGTTACCAAACTTGGAAGTTCTTGTACCAAAAAAAAATTATTTTTATGTCATCTTCAGTATGAGAATTATATTTAAGATCCTAGGTGGTTGGTAGTAAACATACTTTCTGTTGTACATCACGTCTAAGTGGATAAAACAATGTACCTTTTCCTCTAGATGTGACACCAGCTGTTTGACGTGCAATGGCCCGGGGTTCAAGAACTGTACAAGCTGCCCCAGTGGGTATCTGTTAGACTTGGGAACGTGTCAGATGGGAGCCATCTGCAAGGATGGTGAGTACAGATGCTGGTTTGATCTCTGAGCCAACTGTGAGTTTTCCTTGCATTAAGGTATAATAATTTACAGATTTAAAAAAAATATGGAAGGAAGTAAGGAACTAACAAGCATGCATCTTACAGGACATATACAGTATCTTGTGGGCATTCATTTGCACCCTCAATCATTTAATTTTTAAATGTAAGACTAAATAAGTCACCTGGCCAAGACAGCTTTAATTTAGTTCTCTTCACGAATAAACTATTTTTACAATAGTTTTGGGTTCATTGCAAAATTGAACAAAAAATGGCTACCCAGCAAATACGGGTAACTTCCCCCAGCACCCACAGCTTACAGCAGAGTGAGACATTTGTTGCAATCAATGAACTTAGACAGACAGATTATTAACACTCAGACCGTAGTTTGCCTTAAAGTTCCATGCATTTGAATAAATGGTGAGCGATGTATAGTGAAATAAATCCACCATCATAGTATCACCACCCTAGAAACGTTGCATTCTCTGCCCATTCATTGCTCTTTCTCCCCGACCCTGACAGCCACTGATATTTTTCTTACTGTCTCTATAAATTTGCCTTTTGTAGAATCCCGTGTAGTTGGAATCTTATAGTGCATAACCTTTTCCAGTTAATTTCTAATGCATTTCTTTTTAGATTGTATTTTTGGCCGCATGTTCTTTTTACTATATTTTAATACCATGTACATGGTTCTCTACCCTGCATCTTGCATGAGCAGTTTGAATAATCATTGTCCAGTTTTTACATTATCCTGGGAAATGCCAACTTTCACAATAGTAGAAAATTCAGTTGTGAAGTTCATAGTTTTTTGCTACATTCCCTTCATGCTATTTATAATTTTTGATGCCTAAATAGTAATCAAGTGGCATTTGAATCTTTCACTAGGCCCAAGGCTAGGAATTAATATTCCAGTCTTTCAGAGGTGAAAACTCAAGATGTAAAAGTCAAAAGTAACAGACTCAAATACAAAATAAGGTTTCTCAATATTGGTCCTTTTTTTAGTCATCTATTTATGTTTTCTTTCTTTTATTCCAGTGGTTCTCAGACAATATCCTGGGCCCCACTAACTAAAACTACTGACTGAATTGATCTGGGGTGGGGCTTGAACACAAAACTTTTTTTGGAAACTTCTTGTAATTTTCAAGTTTTTCTCTGGGTTTAAGAGCCACTGTATTGCCCCATTCCCCTGACAGTTTGGTAAATGCTAGTTCCAATTACTTCTCTAGCTTCTATTGTCCCATTTGTAAAATGAATGAATTTCAATTATTTCCACTCCAACAGCCTGTAACCTTTTACTCTCCGTATAATTCAAGCTGAATAGCCCCTAGTATTTGTTCCTAAACTTTAAATGGGGACTGTGTGTCAATGATGTGGAAAGACACTGTTTTGAACTTTTGTTCAAAGCATCTTTCCATAATTATAAAAAGAGACAGCAAGCAAGTGGGAAAGTCTTAACTGACAGGCTCATTGCTGTATGTTTATTCGTCCCTCCTTTAGAGTCTTTCTGATTCTAGAAATTTCACAAGAGATAAAACCATTCTATGGGAAGGAGATCATGGACTTGGGCATCAGAATGCTGTAGTTCCTATCAGGGGCCCCAGACCTGGGACAAGTTTTGAAATTTGCTGGGCCTCATTTCGCTGGTTTGTAAAAAATGAAAAACATAGCAGCACTCATTTTGTATGGCTACTTGACAACTCCGTAATTAAGCATCCAAAAGACCTGAGTACGTAATGGCACTGCTAGGACCTCACTCCAGTGTCATTTGCTTGGAGCGTTATAGGTGACTATGCATCTTATGGCTTTTTTGATATGTTACTGGCTTGTTAGGGGGAAGCCAGACCCTTAACCAGGCTTAGTCAGGGCTAGTCCTCACTATCCACACTGGGGTAAGAGGCCCAGACTGCTGACATCACGGACACCATGTAAGTATACGTATCAGCAAGTGATTCCTTCTTCTATTTGTTTTAAAACATGATTCTTTACTATCAGAGTATATCCAAAAATATTAACCAGAAAATTGAGAAATAGTTTTAAGTGATTGACATGGGCAATCCGTGGTACCTTGACATTTTCATATGTATCACAACTTCCTAGGCATTTCCAAACTTGTGAGGTCTTTACTGTTTTCTTGTTCATAAACCTCAGTGAGCATGGGATAAGCTATTCCAGGAGAAGTGAAGTGGCCAGATTGTGAGCAAAACTGGAAAATGAAGAAACGGTGCTTTGCAGTGCATCCATTTTCAATTCAGTCTGAAAATGACATCACTGATGGCTCACCAGACATTGCAACTCACATAGCAACTGCATTTCAGGATGTACTATTTATTCTCTTTCACTGATCATATTTCCATGATTCTAAGACACACTGGTTTTTTTACATTTAAACATGTCTGAAATACTTGCATCTTATAATTCATTCTAGCTTTTAGTGGTTAGCAGGTTGATCTGATGTAAATACCTGGATGTGAGGAAGGTGTGGAGATGTATATTCTGCTAAGTAAAACACACAGTTATTCCTCTTGTGTTGAAATTAATCACAGTTCAAAAGAGTTTCAAAAATTAATGTTCAATACTCAAGGGAGGGGTTATTGCATAAGCATGGAAACAAAACAGAGTGTTCTACAAATACTTTTAATGAATATACAATGAAAATTCTAATTGATAAGAGAATACCATGTCACTGTTTAATAAGAAGCACATTTTACTTTGTGTTACTGAAAAGAATGGTACATCTTAAATCTTGTGTCTTGGATTCAATGAAATATAGTGTGACGAACTATTTCAACGAAACAGAGTGTATATAACTGTCAACTCTCCACTTAGGATAATCAAAGAAAAAAATCAAAAACAAATCTTTTTAAGTTAAGAGAAAAAAATCTTTGCTTATGTTATTATTGATTTCTAATTTTTTCTTTCTCTAATTTTTTTTTCCTTTCACAAATGGATACCAATCACATATACCATTGGACTGCAATATCTCCTTCAAACCAATGCTATTGACTGAAATCACTTGGGGTGAACCAAATTTCCTCCTTATTGACCGCTCCTGAATGATCTCTTCCAATCCCCAATCTGCCTGTCTGACCAATCAAAACCTTCTTCCGTGTGTGCCCATCAATGCTGCTCTCGTCCTCAACTTGCCCTGTCTCTTCCTGACTTCCTGCAAAAAGCAACGGAAGAGTCCTGGGCAGAAGGAGGCTTCTGTATGCTTGTGAAGAAGAACAATCTGTGCCAACGGAAGGTTCTTCAACAACTTTGCTGCAAAACATGTACATTCCAAGGCTGACAAGCCAGCTTCGAATTCTTTGTTCCTGTAGACTTATAGATTATTCAATATTATTAAAAAGAAAAAAAAGCCGGAAAAAAAAAAGCAAGTCACCTCTCTCTTTCTTGCTCTCTATCCCCCTCCCTCTATCTCTCACTCGCAAGTTCGTGCAGGGAGATGGTGAACTGTTTTGTCAGAACTTAAATGGAAAAAAAAAAAGAAAAATAAACCTACAACAAGCCTACCTTTTTATAACTGGGTGTTTAGTGCTAAACAACCAGAACCATAGAGACAGCATTGTACGACCAAAGTGTTTGATGCCAAAATTTGATGTGGAGGTAATGATTTGGTTTCCTGCTCTGGGTTTAAAGGTTCATTTTCTTCCTTTTGCATTTACTTGTTTGTTTCCCCCTTTGAGATGCCTAGAAATACCTTTCCAAAACCTCCTAGGAGCCTACACAGATCAAAGTGCAACAGAAAGCTCTCGCAGCCGTCACCTTTCACGTGTGAGCCCAGCTGTTGGAGGAAATGGCAGGAAACTGGACCTTAGGGCCTTAACAGCATCCCGCAGAGTCGTGTCCAGTGTCATTTGTCTTCATATTTCACCACTACACATCGATACTTTCCAAACATATTTCCTTCATGCATTATGTACTGGTTTTTGTGTATTGCTCACCTGATAAGTCTGCTCCACTGGGTGCATCGGATGGACTTAACTTGCTGCTACTGCCTTTGCCATTGTAGACTGGGTTATTTTACACACGGCTGGCACATGGGATTGCTCTGTTCAGTCAGATTGGTGATGGTCAGATTGCAGAGGTACATGAATGACCAGACACTGATTCAGCTCCTTGGAAACTGGAGGGCTAACCTGGAAGACCCTGCACAATCTCTTGGTGCTATCTAGCCATGATCCCCATAGCATTTTTTTAAAGGCCGTCAGAAATTTCATTTGTTATGGTGGGAAGAATTTTGGATACGATACAGGAAATTTCTTCCTAAAGTCAAAAGTTTCTAACAAGTCCTGTATTTTTTAAGAAGTGAATTTTATTTAATATTTAAACTCATGCCCAAGCTGGATGGGCAGTGTTTCTCAATGGTGCTTCTTAGAAATTTTTTTTTCATCTTGTCCTTTTAAGAAAATAAAACTGGAAATTGAATATGGGTGGCATGATTGTATCCTCTTGGTTCTGTATCGTCCCACTTCTCTGTCCCTATATAACCATACCATGCTCTTACATACCTGTCTACTGAATGTTAAGTCCATCCGTTTTGTCTCTGTGTATGTTTGTTATGTTGCCTGTTTTGTTTAGAAATACCTTCATGGGTTTTCTCTGAATCGCTAAATGTTTTATGGAAATTAGAAGAGAGAGTTATAAGAAAACTGTTTTGGATCAGTAGTCAGTAATGAGAAACCCTGATACATCATTTTACAGTTTCTCTGTTTTAGGAAGAGTAGACTGATAGCACATTTCTTAATTTTCTACAACCAAGCTCCACAAGTGACCTCGTGTGCTCTGGGGGCAACAAGTCATCTTGCAGGCATTATTGTGAGAGCCTCACCTCCTAGATCTTGCTCGTTGCACACCTGAGAAGAGGAATGATATGAATCAGCATGTTCATGCAAAGGAGCTGGGATGTGGATGCTAAGATCCTCATCTGAGCAACAAGTTAGTGAAAAGCCTGCCTTGAAAATATTCTTAGACATCCAAGTTAATTTCCAGCTCGAGGGGAATAGTAAATACGTAGTCCAATGGCCTTTTGAACAGCATTGCAATGATCTTGAATTACACAATGATTCATGAGTAACTGGGCAACCAGCGGATTTTGCTGAGCAGTTTTGCTCTCTAGAACACCACAGGCCCTTCTGACACAAAGAACCCAAGTAAATCCAGGGTAAGACATAGTTTTACAGTGCAAAGGACAGATGTAGGCACAAGCCTAAGCAAGCTCAAGCAGATGGCAAAACCAGATTTGCCTGCAAAGGGATCTGTTGAATTGAATGAACCCATACTGTAGGCGTCACAAGGTGACTATGAGGAAAGCAATAAAGATGCCCGTGTTTTTAGACTAATAACACCAACATGACATCCATGGGGGCCCACCAGTAGGTGTTCCATTTCTCACTGGCCACGCATGTGCACATTGCGGAAATACTGGTTTCACTACTAGTGTTACTGCCTTGTTTATCTACATAACATTAATAACTAGAACATAATGCTTTCAAAGTTTAAGTTAATGTTATATATTATGTATAAATATATATATTCATAATGAGATATATGGAATTGATAGTACAAAGTTTGGAGACTTATCAAATGCTCTAACCTTCTAGAGGCAAAAATCCTTTCTTCTGTTTTCTTTTGTCTTTTGATTTTTAATTAGTGACCCATTGTTAAATCCAAATCCACTTTTACTGAAAAATACTGTACATGTGTAAAATGTTCAGTTGTTTTTTTGTAAAATATAGTAGAATGGTTGTAATTGATACTGGCCAAAATCGATGTTACCCATATTTTATTTTTTCTATTAAATTAACCTACATTCCTGTTTATTTGATCTCTTTGTACCCATGCATAAACACCTCTGAAAGGAAGAGTTAATAAGCAACTTCTCTGTTTCCACAGAGAAAGAAAGTGTGGAGATAAAGAATGCTACTTAATAAAATCAAAAAATGAAGAATGGACAGAGATAGAAATTTAAAAGTTGGGAAAAATAATTCACATTATCAGAAAAAGAACAGGTTGGATTAGCTCAACACTGTTAAATCCCATTTTGGGAAAGCAATTGTGGAAAATAGATCTGTAAATCTCAGTATACTTTATCTATTGATTGTACCATGTTGATCTGTGGTGTGGTGGGCCATCTGGCCCCCTCTTGCTTCGGCATCCCTTTGGTTGAGTTGTAGGGGTGGGGCCATGCACTGGGGTTAAGGAGGTAGAGAAGTAAAAGCTGTTAAAGGGCAAGATGGCCTTTTGTAATGTTGTGACATGTTCTGTGAAGCTTGCAATGGATGTTTTCTTGACTGCCTGAAAGATGATTTGCCTAAATGAAAAGTCCACTGCATGTTGCAGGGAGGGAGAGAACAGTTGGCTGTAACTAGCCATGGGTGTAGATCTGTTTGAGCCCTACTGGAGATGCCGTCATTTTGAAAGTTCAGTGCACTAACTCTGAGAAAAGGAAGAAATCAGCCAGAGCAGCAAATGGAGCTCCAACTGGGTTTAAAGATCTGGGATTCAAAAAGATGTAATAGAAAACCTCTGTTGTTACGAAGTCAATGGAGAGAAATTAATATTGACCAGTATGCACTAAACAATGTGAGAATAGAGTGCAGACAAATATACAAACATGCATGTGCAAGCAGAGGTACCTGTATTATCCTTTGCAACTTCAAAACTCAAGGCCAATAGTCTTGAAACAAATCAACTGATTGCATACCCAAGATCCTCATCATCCCAACAGTAAGACAATTGACACTGAAATAGTGAATTCTAAATACCACATGAATGCTATGCTACAATGTATTTTTTTAAGATTTATTTATTTTTATTAAAAGTCAGATAGATATACAGAGAGGAGGAAAGAGAGAAAGGAAGATCTTCTGTCCGCTGATTCACTCCCCAAGTGACCACAATGGCTGGTGCTGTGCTGATCCAAAGCCAGCAGCCAGGATCTTCCTCCAGGTCTCCCACATGGGTGCAGGGTCACAAGGCTTTGGGCCATCCTCAACTGCTTTCCCAAGCCACAAGCAGGGAACTGGATGGGAAGCAGGGCAGCCAGGATGAGAACTGGTGCCCATATGGGATCCTGGCATGTTCAACATGAGGACTTTAGCCACTAGGCTGTTGTGCCAGGCCTGCAATATTGTATTTCTAAAAATTTTGTTTATTCGTTATTTGAAAAGCAGATTTATAAAAATGAAGGAGAGACAGAGAGGGAGACCCTCCATCCTCTGGTTCCACTTACTAAATGGCTACAATGACCAGAGCTGAGCCGATCTGAAACCAGAAGTCATTTTTCCTGGTCTCCCATGTGGGTGCAGAGCCCCACCTACTTGAGCCATCCTCTGCTGTTTCCGTGGCTCATAAGGAACTGGATGGCAAGTGGAGCAGCCGGGACATAAACCGGCACCTTTGTGGGATGCCAATGCAATAAGCAGAAGATTAGCTTACTACACCCTGCACCAGCTGCAGCACTACACTCTTAAACTCAGAACACGCAGAGATTCCTTTGAATTAAATAGGTCAAGGAAAGTTTCCTAAAGCAGATGGACCCAGAATTGGTCCTTCAAGCATGGCTGAGCCTTGACTAAGCAAGCAAGATGAGAATAGGAGCATTAGCAGCAAACTTACTGCATAGGAGAAGCAAGTTGTTTATGTGATTTTCATCTAGTTAGTCAATTGCTACAAAGAATGGAACCTCAACATTCGATGGGTCAGTCAAAGGGACAGTCTACATCTTTGCACTGTGGAAAAGATGGATGGTCTGCACATCCTCCTTCAACCAGTGTCCATGGAAGACCTTGTGGATCGTTAACACCCATCAGCACATGAGTCAGATTTTTCTCTCTCTTGGCCCTGGTAACAGGTTTAGTCTCACAGCACCAATTGTCCACTACATTCATCATTTTCCATTCAACCATCTGCTCTTCATTTTGAGGAAACTACAAACTGAAGGGTTGGAAGATGGGAGCAGAGGAGGTGGTTGCTTTAGTAATTACGAAATTAAAGTTTCTCTATCCAAATCATCAACACACTTTCGGCACCTTGGAGTTGAGAAATATACAGAACTTTATGCACATCATGTGAAAAGAACATCATGGCCAGTGAGATGGCTCAGCTAGCTAATACACCGCCTGCGAGTGCCAGCATCCCATATGGGCTTCGGTTCCTTCCCTGACTGCATTATCCAAGAAGAATGGTCCAGAGTCTTAGGGCCCTGCACCTAAGTGGCAGACCTGGAAGAAGCTCCTGGCTTCGGATCGGCCCAGCTTGGACCATTGTGGCCGTTGGCTGTGTGAGCCAGGATGGAAAATCTTTCTGTCTCTGTAAATCCACCTTTCCAATAAAATGAATAAATCTTTTTTAAAAAGTTAGAAAAAAAGTAAAACGAACCTGCATTCTTTTTTTAAAAGGCAGAATCTTACAGAGAGAGACAGAGACATCTTCCATCTGCTGGTTCATCCCCGAATGCCCACAGTGGCTGAAGCGAGGGGAAGGGAGACTTCTCAGGGTCTCTCACGTATGCATGGGCCACAAGGTCTTGTGTCATCCTATTCCACCTTTCCAGGTCCATTGATAGGGAGTTGGATCAATGGAGTAGCCAGGACTCAAATCAGTACTCATATGGGATGCTGGTGCCAAGGGCCACAACACCAGTCCCCTAAACCTTCATTCTTAACAGCTTCCATGTTGTCACTGAGAGTCACACAAAACACCATGGCAGGCAGCAACATGACTAGAAGTAGCATCCAGGAGTCAGTCTTAAACACTGACTCAGCCACACCATTTCCACTCACCAGACACAGAATCACCTTACCTGGCCCCATCTGGGCTCTAAGCCCTAAATTCAATATGTACAGGTGACAGAAGGCATCAGTTGCATCTCTTCTAGTGTCATTTTTGTTACCAAACCATAAAATCCAAAGTTACCGGCAGATGGCTTTAGAACCTCAAACCTATTTAGATAGGCATTGCCAGGGGTGACCTTCATTCCACCACGGTTCATTGGGGCTCCTTGGCACCAGCAACGAGTCAGTGACCCGTATCCATGAATGACACAGAAACGTCTCCTCTTCATCACAAGCGTAGAAGCTCTGGCCCAGATTCAGCTCTTCAACATGAAGGATAGTTACCCTGTGTCGTTGGGTCATAGCGGGACAGAACGAGCTGGGACAGCAGAGCCCTTTTTCCATTCTCCACTTTTGGGGATTTCTAGTCAGTTTGACTGGGATATCACTGAAGGATTTTCTTATCAAACATGGCTCTAAAAGGCCAATGTTAAATGCAGTAGTTTTTTGTTTGTTTGTTTGTTTTTAGCACCTAGTGTCAGGAGTCCGAAGATGGTCCACATCCCACCTCGTGGAAACAACCAGAAACCTTGTAACTGAAAGTGTAAGAATTTTAATTGTATAACATTTTAACTTCAGAAAAGAATACTCTGAAAGTATAGTATTTCAAGACTAATGAGAGTTTTTATATATTAAATTATTTTTTATATAAGGCGAAAAACGTTCGCATACTTCACAAAACAAATTTAAATGTATGGTTACACGTCACACCCAATCCTCCCTCCTGTGGGTTTTCTTAAAATGGCTTTAACCCGTCCTACAAAAAAGTCAAACTTACTGATATAAAACGCACAGCTGTGAAGGGATGTGGTTGCAAGTAAATCTCATAACTTCAACCTTGTATACAATACTGCTTTCTTTGTAAGAGCGCCACGGAAAAATAACTCCATATTAAGTAGGTGGCAAGGCATAAGGATAACAGCCTTTGACCAAATGAATGCAGAAGTCAGACTTGCTATTTCTGCTTAAGAATTCAATCACTTTCATGAACTGACATTATTGGTCCTGGCCACAAGCACGCTCTGAGGTTCATCTTGCTTTCTTCAAGGTTAGGGTCAAATGCAGGAAATAAACACAGAAACACATGATTACAACACAAGTCTGTATCGGAGCCTCTAAATTCAAGTCCCGGCTCTACTCTCCACTCTAACTTCTTGCCTCACACCCGGGAAGGTCACAGATGCTGACTCGGGTAGCTAGATGGCTGTTGCCTACATGGAAGACCTGGGCTGAATCCCGAATACTTGACTTTCACCTCGCTCAATGCTGGGTGTGGCAGGTATATGAGAAATGAACTAGCAGGTGGAAGATAACAAGTCTCTCTCTCTCTCTCTTTTTCCCTTTGTCTCTGTGCCTTTCAAAGTAAATATAATAGATGTTTTTATAAAGGTAAGATTCTTTGTGGCAAGAATACTTTGTGGCAAACATTTTTTTGAAATTCATGCATAGTTTTATATATATATATATATTCATTCCTCTGGCCTGTTATAACAAACAGCCCTAATGTGCTGTTTGTATATATATATACACACACACATATATACACATATATATTATGTATAAATATATACACATATATACATATATATATATATTACACAGTGATTTCTTGGATTTTTTGAAGACCCCTTGTATAGTTCAATTACAATATTCTTTTACCAAAACACATTGATCTGTTATTTTCAGCTTCTGTGCATTTTTTTGAAAAATGTGCTCAATTATCATGTGGCGCTAACCATCAAGTACCAGTGGATACAACCATGAAAGCAAGAAAGCACTCTCTACTTTCACAGGTTTTCTACAGCCGCAGAGACTGCTGAGTGAGGTACACAATGACCTCATGTGCTCACATGTGCTATCAAAAGAATTTTCAGAGAAAATGCTCTATCAGTGCTGTGCTGGGAGTAATGGAGTCAGTCCTCCCAGCAGGAGGCATACGTAGAATCAAGCTGCAGACAGACAGCTGCAAACGGAGAAGACCTGAAACGCTGGGAACTGCCCTGTGGGAGCACTGAGTACCAGCGTCCGGAGTGCGCTGGGAGAGATGGGCCGACAGCACAGCTGGGTCTGCTGGCAATGGCCTGGTTGCCATGTGATTTTTGGTCTGGATCGCAGCTTGTGCTCCAGGGGACCATCAAAAAGCCCAGAGCAGCACTTTTCAATATTTCCTCCCCTTCAATGATTCGGATTCTTAGAAGCTCCGAACGCTCTATCCACACACATATGTAATTATCAAACTCACTCTGTGACGTGGTACTGATTTCCTTACGTGCTTTCTGCCCTTCTTCTTCACTGACACCTTTGGTGATTCATAGTTTCTGGATTTTATTTTCGGATCTTCCTGTTAAAATGAGCGATCATGTCAGAATTTGTCCGTCTCATTTTAAAATTGTGCACTTCTTAAGAATATACTCCTAGATACTACTTAATCCTCTCTTTCTTTGCAGTTCTTTTCAGTATTTTCAGTATTTTTTTAAAGATTTGTTTCATGTTTATTCGAAAGGCAGAATTACAGAAACAAGGGGATATGAGAAGAAGAGAAAAGAGAGATGGCAGAGAGAGAGAGAGAGAGAGAGAGAGAGAGAGAGAGATCTTGCTTCTGCTAGTGCATGCCCCAAATGGCTGCAGTGACTAGGGCTGAGCTAATTTGAAGCTAGGAGGCAGGAGCCTCTTCTAGTTTCCCATATGGGTGCAGCGGCCCCAAGACTTGAGTCATTTTCTGCTGCTCTCCCAGGTCATAAGCTGGGAACTGGATTGGAAATGGAGTAGCTGTGATGAGAATCATTGACCATGTAGGATTTTGGCACTGCAGGTGGAAGCTTAGCCTATTATTCCACAGAGCCAACCCCTGCAGTTCCTTTTAATATAGAAGGTTCAAAAGGTAAATTCACTGTATTAGCTGCTAGCAAATCATGCCAAACACAACAATTATGATTACTCGTGTGGTATTTTTTTTCCCCAACTTGGGTGGTTTCGCTGAGAAGTGAATCGGTGAGTTTACCATGTATGAACCGACTTGGGAAGATCTGCTTGAGTAAACATGCAGCCCTTGGTCTGCTTCATTCCTCCTGAAACTTAGCACCCCTCCCTAACGCACTTTAGTCAATGAATAACATTTTCTCCATGAACTCTAATAAATTGGCAGAGAGCTTCTGTACTGGAAAGATATTTTGCATTAAAAATTGGATTCACAGCAGGCAATTTGCCCTGGGACCACATGTTTAGGAAAGCAGTCATTTTAAACTAAGGATATTTCAAGTCTGGGCAGAACAGAGCTGGTGTTCTCTGAAGCCACAAATATCTGGTCTACTGGAAACAAAATTACCTCACTGCTTACTGGCAGTTAAGCCTGTCAACTAACTTTTGGAACAACTACAACACAATAGGAATATTTTCTTTCTTCTTGTGTTGTGCTGCCGTAGTTTCTGGTTCTCATTATCCTCTTCTTACAACCACCACCTCCATCCCCTGCCCTTGCCGCCATGCCCTGATCTGCTTACCTCCACGAGATCTGTCTGCTCTATAACAGTCAGTGGCCTCTGACTATTCTACTATATAAAAGTTGTTGGCTCATTGTGACTGTCATTTACTCTGTATTTCCAGTATTAGATTACAAGTTCCACCAGGAAAGTACAGTGTTTGGTCTATTATTATACCCCAAATACCTGAAATAGTTCTTTCATATGGTAGATGCTCAGTAAGTATTATGTTGAATGGATTAATGAGTGCCTTTTATGGAGTTTCAGCTATTAGGTACTTTCATTTTACATCGCAAACTCCCAACGTATCAACTAACTGACTTAACAAAATATTCTGCATCCTGTGTCACATGGGCAATCCATGGGCCAGATCACAGAAAATTCTTTCTTACTTCAAAGAGCAGTTGTTACATGGGAAAGCTGTGTATGTACAGAAATGGAGACAAAGCCAAATATCATCTACTGTCATCTATTGGAAATATGTTCCTCATGGAGTGGTCTGATAAAATATGAAGTTGAGAAAGGTCATTGTGGCAACAGTGGGAGAAGTGGAGGTGGGGTGTAGGGGTAGCAACTGAGTCCAGGAGGCCAGTTAAGAGAAATAAATACACCATGTGGGATAGGAATTATTCAGACAGAAATCATGCAATGGTGCTGGAAAAGGGGGATGAGCAGATGGAATACAGAGGTCCTTGAGATACGTGACATGAAAGTATGATGGATTGAATATAAGGAGAGATGGGGTTGCAGAGAACTTCTATATGCTGGCTCCCATGAATGGATTATGGGGGCCCTCCTCTACACAGGAAATACAGACTAACATTAATACTGAACTAAGGTAAGTGTTGAAAATGCTGACTTGGAAATAGATGCCTGTAAAGCATCCATGTAAAGATCAAGGAGAAACTGATGTGGAATTATGGAATTAGGAGAAAGATCCATACTAAAAAGAAATGTTTAGCAATTACCACTTCATACAGTGTATTTAAGACCAGGGAAGCAGAAGAAATTTCAGAATATATATCTGTGATTGGCCATGTGGAATGAGTTAGTTTAATATTACTATTAATATCCTCCTGGTATCAAGTCCTTATGCAAACCTGGGATTGGCATTGCCTCCATTTTCCTTAGATACTGCTTTGCTATTATTTCATTCCACATCTTCTTGAAATGGCTCTACTCCTTGGCAATAGCAGAGCATGGAGAGGGAACAAGAAAACTTCATGATTTAGGGCAAGCTATGTAAACTCTTCATCTGTAAAGCAGAGATCCTGTTAAATACAGATCAACTTTTCTGATAGTTAAAGAAATGTTCTTGAACAGAATGAGCAAGATTTGCTCCCTCCTACTCTCAAAACTCAACAAAATCACCATTTTACCATAGAGGTACTTCGCTGTGATGGTGCAAGGATATTCCTCACTGCAACTTGTGCAACATTCACTGCCCAGGTTGATCCACTTTTTCTTCTAGACTGGACACCCAGGTTTCACGGAGGTACTCAAAGTCACCCATCAGGACCTTGGGCTCAGATCATTGACTGTACTATTCCCATGAACACCGTGGGTTCCCCCTCCCCAAAGCAGCTCTTTCTTGTTTTGAAATAACCAAAGTATGAAATTTCCAGCTTAGATTCAGTACAGAGCTATTCCTGATAGATTCTTCCAGAAAGACAAGATAGAATTCTGCTTCCTCGTAAGATTTCTTTCAAACACTGTGTCATCCCTGGGCTAGAAAATCATTTGAGGAATTCCACTCCATTCCTGGGCAAGGGGAGAAGGAAGCAGTTACCGTGATGAACTCCAAGGCCCACCTCTCCTGAACTCTCACCACTCAGTTTCTGGAGGACTGCCTTGTCTTTACCACTGTGATGACAGCAGCTCAACTTGCAACACTTTGGTTTTGCACATCTTGCCTTCCTGCAGCTATTTCCTGGTTGACTTCCTTTCCATCCCGTACCCCATGGCAGACTGTAATCTCCTAATCCTTCTTACTACACACAAGTGCTGCATCACCTCTGCCCTGCTCTCCGCATCCTCTATCCATGCTCATTTCTCATCTTCCCCAAACTCAGTTTCTGCTTCAGTCAATCTAGTCAACTTCCTGCTTCCAGGAACATCATGCTTATTTTATTCAATTTTTGTTTTCCTTATTCTTCTCTCCTGAAATATTCTTCCCTCCCCCCACCCTGCTTACCTAAACATACTTATCCCTCTAAATCCAAGATAACTTTATTTCAGTTAAACAAACAAAATTTAATGAGTTCCCTCCAAAGAACACAGACCAAGTCAAGGACAATCTTCCCCTCAAGTAAGCTGAGCCATAATTATGGACATAAAACTACACAAGAAATGGCCCTATCTTCATGGAGTATGACAGTGAGAACCAGCCAATCTGAGCACCCCCTAAATTTTGAGCATGCAATTCTATTCTGGCTTATATTCTGGTGCTATATTTCACCTTATTCTGTTTGTTCTCTGAAGTGTAGACCCTTAGCTTTTATCCAGCATGCTCCCAGAAAAATGATAGTCAAATAGTTGTGCATTACTTGGGATGGCTTGTTTTGACTTTATTTCCACATTCACCTTCCATACACACACACACCTTCCATACACACACACACACACACACACGCACACTTATTTAAGTTTCTAGTATATTAGAAGGGGAATGGCACTAATTTCTGAGAAGCAATGTACAGTGAGTCTCGGGTGAAAGGAGAGTTTGGAGTCCGACATCCTTGGTTATGTCTCAGTTCTGTCAGCAGCTGGGAGACCTGAGTCGTTCACTTATTGTCTCAGTGCCTCAACTTGCTCAACAGAAACAGCAGGTCGACACAAATCAGCAGCACATGAGCCCCTCCCTCCTCACTAACACAAGAAGGTATCAAGTGAACCAATGTGTGGGGGACATTAAGGACAGCTGATAGTCGTTAGAGAAGTGTTAGCCATTCATATTATTCTTAATACATCGAGCTTGGACAGAATGCTTCAATTATTTCCCCAGCCTCGATATCCTTATCTTGAAAATGAAAGCAATGCTCATCTCTGTCAGCTGGTTTTGAGAAAATATCCCCTTATCTTTGACCCAAAGCTTGGATTTAAGATGTCCAAACACTATTACGTCTTTCTGTTCCTGTAGCTATTTCGCAAATGTGTCATCCGTGCTACTGCAGTAGGCTGAATGTCTTCATTCCATAGTAAATGTTGGCCTCTTTCAAATTCATCTTTAGAAAATTATAACCTAAATTGCACTAGACGATGGCATAAGCCAAAGACCATTGAACTTCCCCAAACCTACAGGCGGCTTTTCCACAGCCTGTCTGCCCATTTTGGCAAACCAAGAACATCAGAGAGAGAAACTGGCCCTCTCACAGAGGATTTGAGGCCCCAAGCACATTGCACCGTGTAAAATCTGGTTAAGATGAATATCAAGGGCAGCCTTGAAAGTAAAATGAGTCAGAGCAGGTCAGACAGCAGCCAGAGGGAGGTTGGGAAGGGAAGGAGGCCCTGAGTCATCAGCTTTGCCTGAGCAGATCACAGAACCATGTTTCCAGAGAGCAGCTGAATTCCAGAGTTTTAGATGCTGAATCAGGACCTGTGGCCTGATGGTCAGGCCTGAACCAGGGGTGGAGCTTTCGAGACCCACGGCCCGCTAAAATAGGACTACTTACCCTGTGTGCCTGTTCCTTATGCCCGAGAGGACAGTAATACAATTAGTGTACCAAGGTGCAGTGGCCTGAGAGCTGACACAGAGGGCCTGCTTGGCATGACCTCAGTAATGGAGGCGTAGGTCAGACCCCAAGGAACACAGCTGAAATGCACTTCATATACACACTTGCCTTTCTTCCTTTTCAACCTTGTAGGCTCTTCTCCCAGAGGAACTGAGTTTTTCTAGTTCTTGCAGACTTTGCAATGATCACACAACTGGAAAGGAAAGCCAAAAATCCACCCCAAAAGTTTTGTATATACCTACCACAGTGCTGTGCTGATTGATGTGTCCTAGACTCAGGCCAGCTGTGCCTCCCTCCGCTGTCTCTACACCTGGGCTTCTTGAGAAGCAGCTTGCTCATTTCCACTTAAGAATGATTAACCCAGTGCTTCCCCATGTGAAAGAGTCTGAAGTAACCTGGATCCCACTCTCCACACACACCTGTCCCTAGACAAACCACGGCCTTTCTTGGAAGGCAGTATTCATAACCAGTGGTGATGACCAAACAGAAGACTGCACTAACAGCCACCGGAATGGACAGCAGCTCCCATGTAGCTAGAGCCCTAAGCTTGACATGTGATTTCTTGTCATTCCAGGGGTTTGTCTGTTCTGTTCATTAGAGATGAAACTGAAATGCTTAAGCTGATGAAGGCAGGACACAAGGAAAGACAATGGATGTTTGTGGGAGGAAAGCAGTCAGCAATTTCCATGTGTTGCTGCAGAGGAAGAGGAGCGAGAGGGTGATTTGAGGATGTTCCTTCCTATGAGACAGTGGTGTGTTCAGAGCGAGAGCTTCAGAGCAAGTGGTAGCAACTGTTAGGGAGCGACTATGGCTCATCAGAAAAATGGAAGTGGCTCATAGCAAGTCTTATCTCTGTCCCAGAGTTTCGGGACTTAGCGCCACCACAAGGAACAGTGTGACCACTCTAAGCTCTGTGGGAAGGGCTGAGGCTTGAACCTTCTATGTGCCAGCACCCTTGTCCAGTTGACAAGCATTAGGAAGGTTCCATGGCCACAGTCCTTACAGCTTCACCGACCATTGTCATCAGGAAGAAAGCAAGGAAAGGACACATCTCACAAGGCCTGAGAGTTGTGCGCTCAGCCACAGGTTCTGGTAGAAGCCCTCCTACGCTTCAGCCAGCTTCCCTCCTACTCCTGTTCTTGCACCATGCAGGGAGAGGCCCTGTTTCTTGGACTGCAACCTGTGCAAGACATTTACATTCTCAGTATTAGTCACAAAGGCAACCCACATCAGGTAACCATCTATAATGGATTCTTCCATAAATTGGGGATCAGAGAGAAGCTACCATTTTCTGATTCTAAATCGGTAGATTCTGTTTTCAGCCAGCAGTTAGGTAATATAAACCAGCTCTGTCCAGAACCCCAACCAACTGACTTTATTCGTTAAAAACAAAACAAAACAAACTACTTTTGAATTATTCTCGGGAACTTATAGACCAATGGGTGGAACAAATTGCTTCTAAAAGTTTATTGGATATAAAGAATTGCCTTTTAATAAATGATGGCCATCTTAACTGAGAAAATAAATTTAAAGGGAATATTCAATCATTGAGTAGCACTGCTTTGCACAATGTGCCCGTTCAAAGTTCATTTGTTTTCACAGTGAATTCTTTTTTTGGTCTTGTTACCTCTCCCAATGGTTTAGACGAAGCATGCTCTCAATTCTTGCTTTTTATAAATAGTAAAGCTACTTGAAGCATGCCAAGAGGTAAATAAATCCATAACTGGAAAATCTAGCAAAAACATAGGCCGGGACTTCCACAATCATGGGTCATAGCCCAAGTCTGTCACCTACCTAGTTGAATGAATTGATGCAAGATTTTTAATTTCCCTGAGCCTCAGTTTCTCATGCATAAAAGGGGTTGTTGTCTGGATTAAATATTACATAATATGGCACTTGTAATATGGTAGCTGCCAGGTAGCTGCCAATGAATGGGAGCTTGTCTGATTGCTCCATCACCACCATATTCAGCTCTGTTGGCCAAATCTTCATTTTGGAAACTTTTTTTTTAACTGCTTATCTGTGGTTAAGACTCAAACAACAGCGGAAACTAAAAGGATTAACTCCTTATTGGTTTTTTGAACAACATGGAAACTGTAGAAACTAAATATTCGCATGTATGTTGGATGGACAATTTATGACCCAACCTTTTTGGCAGGAGTACCAACTCCTGGGGCTGCCGGAATAGCATATACATGTATCTGAACAAGACATGCAGGTCAGTGCCAGCTCCTGAGAATAAAAAGGTCATGGTACTGGGGAGAGTAGCCTTGTTAATCAAAAGAGCCTCTGTGGGGAGGGTGGGATGGGTTAGAGAAGTGATGGTCTCAGACAACTCAAGACTATAGACGTAGGACTCTCGCTTTGGCTGCCCAGTCCCTCTGCCTTTAGTGCATACCAAGGACAAGAGAAACACAGATGCTTTCAACTTGCAGATAGCTTCCTTAGCACAAGCTCATACATGATCATCATTTCCTGTGATCACAAGAGGTCTCTCAAGCTTCAGTTCAACAGACTAACCTTGATGGATGCTGTTTAGATTTATCCCCCCAAAAGGCAAACATTCCTAGGGTTTTTGGTTAATATCAAGTGTTAGCCTGTTTAAAAAAAAAAAAGAAACTCTTCTAAAGGACTTAACGCGTTGAAACTTTAAACACGGTAGTGCTAGCCGATGATCTCATGTTTTGAACCTTGCTGTAAAACTTCACATTGAAAAAGGCTCTGAAAATAGATTCATTTCAATAGCATATAATTTCTCAAAAGCATTTATTGTGGCTGGCAGAAAGTAATAGATACACGAAAGTATGAATTTTTCATGAAAATTATCTTCAGAGTATAGCTGAAATTGTGTACATCCTTACAGAGAAGTCAGATAAGTCAGTACACTAACTTTGCTCACGGAGATAACCAGGTGGTTGAATTCTCACTGAGTGATCCTTCTACCTTCATCTGGCTAAAAAAAAAAAAAAGTTGTTTTGAACTCTCATTAAAACTTATCTATTCATTTAATGCATATAGCTCTTTGTTTAAAATCCATAATAAATGTAACTTAACCAATAAAGAAATATTATGAGGCCTAAAGGAAAGCATAGTATTTCTTCAGGGGAAATGCAGTTCTCTTAGTCATGTAACCAAAAAAATATCAAGTCTCAATCATGATATGTGATTGGATGATGTGACACCAGTTCCCCTATCCAGGATAACTTTATACTGTTGATTTATAACCTAGTCTTGTCAATAGCACTCTTCAAGGTTACTAAGTTATATTACATACAGTACAGGTGGCCTGTACGTTTTTAAATTTAGGAGTATTGATTTTTAAGCCAGGTCTTCAACTTTCAAGGTATCATGCCTCCCCAGGTGACTCTGGTTCCTCAAGACCCTTTGAACCATTATAAGAGAAGATGAGACAGAAACTACAAGGGAAATGGAAAAATTCTCGCCACAGAAGAAAGATGATTTGGGCATAATAGTAATGGGCAAAGATGCCAGAAATAAGAACTTGTGGGATGAGATAGAAAACAAAGTATTGGCCTCAAAGTCTATGAGAAAAAAAAGTGACTTTTTGTAGAAATTTTATATATCACGCCTGTCACAAACTTTCATCTTCATTGTGCAATGAAGACAGATGACAACCAACAACCAAAAAGAAAAGAAAGAAAAAAAAAAAGCAACTTCCCTATGCTCTTGGACTCTGGCTTCTATTGTCCCAAATTTGCAATGGAAAACTTGTGCCTGTGAGGACTGGGGTTAGTTGTTAATGTGAGTAATTGGATGTCTACACAAATACAAGAATTGGGGAAGGTTCCTCTTTTTGTCTGTCCTAATGCCAGAGTTTGCTCTGAAGTTTAGAAAGCATAGGTTTGAGTGGGTTGCCTATGCTGACACCCTTCAAGGTCACAATGATTTCCCCATTTTGTTTCCAAATAGTAGGAGGGAAAAAAACAAACAAGTTTTAAAGATCATGTACCAGGGATGGAAAGTGTCTCAGAAGGTTTTAGGTAAGGGGAGAACTTTTATGGATCAGACAGTGAGGTGGCTATGAACAAATGGTGGGAGGCAGAGACTGGTGGAGAGAGACAAGGAGAGAAGATTGAAACATTTGACAGAAAGTTGGCCATGAAGAAATATCCATTTTTGAATGGTAGAAGATAAGTGGGAAGGCCTGGAGGAAATAGGGATTTGATACTGAGGAAAGGTAGCTGAGAGATATATCAGTAAGTGTGGAAGTTCTCTTTCCGGGACAGAATGGGCATCATGTAGGCCATAAGAAGGTTTGACCTAGACCAACCCAAGGCTGCAAGGGTGGGTTAGATAACGATGATGGAAAAGATGGCCCGGCACTGTGGGAAGTCATTTGGGGAAAATGTTGAATCATAACGGACATAAGAAGGTTGCATCTAACAAGGTGGAGGAATCCACCATGGTGGGAGGGTTTGGGGAGGGGTGGGGAGAACCCAAGTACCTATGAAACTGTGTCACATAATACAATGTAATTAATGAATTAAAAATAATAATAAAAAAAAGAAGGTTGCATCTAGAGTCCTGGCCATGGCAAAGCTTGGTCGTCATGGCATCTAAGGTGGCAGTTCCTGAATTCCAACAGAAGACAGGAGAACTGAGCAACTCAAGGAAGTACAGAGCCAAGGCGTCAGTGCACTGCTGGTTTACGGAAGCCAGGGAGGAGGTAAACAAGAGATAAAGGATATCAAATCTCCACCATAAACTTGAGCAAGCACTGTATTATCTGTAACTACAAAGAAGAACGCTGTGGAGGTAGTATAATTGTCAGAAGCATTTAAGCAGAATTTGATTTAGCAAAGAAGAATGCTTTTAGTTTAAAATTCTTTTTGAGTATTGGATATATTTACCATGAGTATTAATATATTACAAAGGTTAATATGAAAAAATATGAGAACTTGAGCATAGGTTTTTAAAGACACTGATGCCAAAGTTAAAAAAAAGAAAAAGTAGTTAGCTTTGCTTGAGTCTGTGAGAGTCTACCGTATGTCCTCGCTCTTCTATTTTAATCTTTAGTCTAGCTAAACTATATAAAGGTGTGGAAACTCCTGGCTAGCATTTGTGTTACAAATATATCCATGGAATGAATGAATCAAGGATCTGTGCTCTCTATAAGTCCATGTTTGCCATATAAAGTTTCTTTGATTCTTGGATCCTCTGTGACATTCTCCCGCTCAAGTTCCACTCAGCGTATGTCTTTTGGAAGATATGTAGCACCATCTGACTCTGTCAACACATTGCTTGCACTGACCCCTGTGGACAAGCTCAATTTCTTCATACAATGTCTTACCTTGACCATGATCAGTTTTCCAGTCATAAAAAGCGGCCATTCAGATCTAAATGAAGAAGACTGTCAATTTGTCTTGCAGCCATTGCAAAGGAAGATGGGTGTGGTGAGAGCGTGAAGGTCAAATTCAGCACATGGAGAGTCATCTCTGAATAATCCCTTTCGATGCGATTGGCCTCTGTCACCTTATGCTGTGGGAGCAATTTCTCCAATGATCATAAAATAGCAGTGTGACTGTGCTGACTTCCATGGCATTATCCCATGAGTATTGAAAGATGAACTTTTCAAGCAAAGGGACAATTGTCTCATTTAAGATTTATTTCTTTTTATTGGAAAGGCAGATATACAAAGAGGAGGAGAGACAGAAAGGAAGATCTTCCATCCATTGATTCAGTCTCCAGGCGGACGTAATGGCCAGAGCTGCGCCAATCCAAAGCCAGGAACCTGGAGTCTCTTCCAGGTCTCCCACATAGGTGTAGGGTCCCAAGATGTAGCAGTCCCTCGACTGCTTTCCCAGACCACAAGCAGGGAGCAGGATGGGAAGTGGGGCTGCCAGGATTAGAACAGGCACCCATATGGGATCCCGGTGAATTCAAGGCGAGGACTTTAACCACCAGGCTACCGTGGCCCCGCAAAGGGACAATTCTATGGCTACCTCTTTGCTGTTACTCTTCCAGAGTGAGATAAAGTTACATCTACCTAAGGTCAACTCCCCTTCTTGCCCAGTAACCACAATTCCCTTCCCCAAAATTGAATGGTAAGACATGATTTGGGTAGAACCTGTTCATCGTTCTCAACTTGAACACAAACTGTAGCTTTGCTGCTATGGATCAGGAGAGTTCCATTTTTTTAAAAGAAAGTCAGTAAGAGTTCGCTGGAGGGATTGGATGGGGTGCCCCCAGGCCTCCCTCATAAAATCTGTAACACATGTTGAAAAGATACAGAATTATGTCACTGCTTCCTAGCTTCGTGAGGTTCTCACTGATGGGGTCCATGGGAAACTAGCAATGGTTTAAAACCTTAAAACAGGTCAGAATGTGGGGTTGGCCACTGATGCCTTTCGGGGCCTCATTTCCTTGTGTTGTCACCATCACTTTCAGGCAGTTACAGAGTGTTCAGTAAGAATGAAGTAAACAGCTAGTTCTCGTTCCCAGGACAATATGCTGACGAACATGGCCACTGTCAGCCCTGTGACGCCTCCTGTGCCAGATGCCGGGGTCCAACCCAAGAAGACTGCACTGCTTGCCCCATCACAAGGTGAGTGTCCTTGCAGTATCTCAGGGGTTGGGAGCACACAGGTCCCAGAGACAGGGCGCTTGCCATCTCAGAGATAACTCATGAGACTGCAGGAGAAACAGCCGAGCACTCTCCTTGGTCTGGCCAGAGCCCACCTGTACAGCTTCCTCTCCACCATCATGCCCCAAACCCACTTGTTCTAGACATTGGGAGGGCTTTCTCATCAAGGACAACAATCATACCCTGTGTGCCATTTTTGGATGCCTTAAATCTCTTTCTGCACATACATCCTTTGATTTTCACATGCTTGTCAAGTATCTACTTATTTCTAGAGTGAGTCAAGGGTGAACTTTACAGCCAGGTGCTATAGTTTGGACACTAGTTTCAGTATCCCCCAGTGACTCATTTGGTAAAGATTTGGTCCCAGGTGGCATTATTGTGATCGGGTGAGGACTTGACCCAATTATGATGTTTAGGAGATAGGCCCTAATGTGAGGTCTCTTGGTCACTGATGGTGTGTCCTAAGAAGGTAGGTCTTGGGCCTGGAAAGTAGGTCTCGGGCCTTTTGAAGCTTTGCTTCAAAATAATTTAGAAGTAAGATTGGTGAAGATACAGATGATGTTAAATGGATTATCCATTCATAATTATTTTATACTAAACATGTAGGATGGAGATAAAACTATGTCTTTTAGATACGTTTAAATATGCTTACTTTTATGTGCATTTAAATTTTCCTGTTACACTTTTCGAATGATAATTAAAATCTGAAGTTGTTTTAGGGGAAATCAAAATTCGAGTCATCTCTGCATCTGTAGTTCATCTGTCTTTACCTTTCTATGAACCCTTGGGTTTTGCTCCGTTAAGACCATTGAAAACTTGGGGTGAGTAAGTGCCCTTTGCCACTGTATTTAACGTGCAACGCTTTGTAATGGCTGTGGTCTTCATTGATCAAGCTAACTTCCCAGCTCAATCCTAAAGGGATTGAAAGTCAATAAACTAATTAAAAGCCTTTAAAAGTAAACTCTGTTGTAATCCACCCTCAAATGTTTTATTTGATGTCCTTTCATGAATGCAGAGAAAAAGACTTTACTAGATTTCATGGTATTTGAACATTAAAGCACCAAGAAATCACATTAGCAGGACTTGCAATGAATCTAATTAGGGCAAACTGACAATTAACTGCGAGTAGACAAGCTCACCCTGACTTGTCATCTTTTCTCTTATAGTTCACATCTCTCTCTCTCTCTCTCTCTCTCTCTCTCTCTCTCTCCATCTCACACACACACACACACACCCTGGAAACTTCTAGAATATTCAGTGTCAATGTTGAAAAATCATGTCTTTCCAGCTCTTTATCACTTGGCTTGACCTTTCAGGGAGTCCTGGTGAACCTGAAATAGTTTAATGCCTATGGAAAGGTGGAAAGCATGCATGGTTTGGAGGAGAGAGGCTCTTGGCCTGTAATGATGAGTTTATCTGTAGCCAGCATTGTGGTCTACCAGGTAAACCTGCAGCCCAAGACCACCAGCTTCCCGTATTGTCTTTGTTTCATACATGTGCTGGCTGCTCCACTTTGTAGCCAGTTTCCTGGGAAAAGTGGCAGAAATGGCCTAAGTCCTTGGGCCCCTGTCACTCACATGGAAGACCGTTGTAACCATTTACAGATTGAGCCATCAGATGGAAGAGCTCTCGCTCTCTCTCTCTCTCTGGCTCTCATATAAATAACTAATACTTTCCTGGCAGGTGGTTTACCCAGGCAGGGTGAGGCTTATCCATTGCACTTAATGTGCTGACCCATGCTATATCCCCAACTGTGGGAGACTTGACTGCATAATTTGGGGTAGTGAGGGACTGTGTTTGTGCTCTCCCTTGAAAAAACAAGATAAATAAATAAATAAATCTTCAGAAATAAACAAAACAGAAAAGATAAGCTCACATAGATTCAGAAATCCATAAATGACAAGAGGTGCCTTGACAGCCTTTACAGAAAATTTTCATTGGCCCCATTTTTCACTTCCATGGAGCCAAGTATCTCCAGTGCTCAACTCCTCTAGAGAAATTTGGTTGGGATCCACAGAAAACTGTGACATTTTGAAATGGAATGGACACAACTTGGCGCATGACTGTTTTCTCCATCTTCCTGTCTTCAGAAAGAACTGTGTTCCTAGAGACGCAGAGTTCATCTCTTTGGTTTCCTCGAGGTGGAGCAGGAGGGCAGGGGACTAACGCACAATTACGTGCTTGGTATTTTCTGGAAATCCAGTTGCACACAGGTGCCGTTCTGCTCTGAGACTGGGCGAGCAGCTTCTGCTTCCTCGCTGTTTCTCTGTGACTTTGAATGGTTGCTCTTGAGAATAACAGGTCACCTCTCCCAACAGAAATGATTCTCCTGCACAAATGAACTTGTCATCTCTTGCCATAAAAGACAACATGATGATGTGCTTTATATTCTCAACTGAATTCAGCAGCAAAATGAACTCTAGAGATAAGCGCCCCTTCTCTTACGTGGCAGAACAGCCAGCAGCGTCCTTGTTCAGAACCCTCCAAAAGGTCTCATGCAGCTCTTTTGGATTCTTAAGGTGTATTTATTTGAAGAAGACAGGTAGAGAAGACAGAGAAAGATGAGAAGGAGGGAGAAGAAAATTTTCCTTGATGGCTTGTCCTTTCCTCAACTGAATTTAAGCAAGAACAAGCTTTCAGAAGTAAATGCTCCTTCTTGTTTGCAGCAGAATGTGAAGTAGCTTGCTTGTTTAGAACATGGCTTTTCTTATAGGGCAGGCAGGGTTGGTAGAGTCCGGGTAGGGCTGAAACTCATCAGCACTGGTGCCATCAGCTGAAAAGTTACTCTGGCAGAACAGGCATCTCCATCTAGACCATGGGGGGCAGGCAGTGGAGGGCCAAGGAATTTGTTTTGCCATGGAAGTTTAGATGGGTGTGTGTGTGTGTGTGTGTGTGTGTGTGTGTGTGTGTGTGTGTTGGGGTGGGGGTGGATCAGAATGATGATTAGCCATCATGGTGCAGGATATGGTGACCAGACTCTGAGGGTCCAGGAGTCCAAAAGCAAAGATGGCCTCTGTCATATGTTGTCAATTTGAATCCCCTTCTGTTTCAAAACATGCAAATAACACTGGCTTTCAGAGTGTAGGAATAGAGGCGATGGGAGACTGCAGGTGCCATGCTATTCAGGTACCTAACCCCCTCCCCAGTTTCTTGCAAACTCAACCTCCTGGTTTGGTGGGTTTTTACAAGGCAGTACCACACCAGGAACAAATTGCCCAAGGCCTGCTCTGGGCTTTCACATGATATCCGGCCAATTCTCCAGTATGCCAGGATATCTTGAGTACTGGTTTTCAAAATCCACACCGACAGCACTAGTTTCATCTGAGAAGTTCTCATAAGTGCCAATTCTTGACTCTCCTTTCCCCAAGAGCTATTAAACCAGAAACTGGGCGTAGGGGGTGGGTGGGTGGATCACGCAGGCTCTCTTCCACCATACACATTACCTCTCTGGCTCCCATATTTCACTAACATATTTTTTCTCAGCAGAATTCTTGGATTCAATTTACTTAGTCACATTTGCTCTAAATAGTACTTTATAAGAAAAATAGTGAAGGAAAACTATAAAAATATTATACATGACATGGTATGTGTTACATGTATCTGAAACTGAAGGTTTCCAAAAGCCATATCCTGTCCTATCTATATTGCTTTTATAGTTATTCACAAATGCAGTCAGAAAACAGAAACTGCGGTGCCCTATAGATCTGGAAATGCTTCTCCCCAAAAAATGACACTCAAAATTAGACTTCATTAATTACCCGACAAATGCACTAAGCCAAGTTTATAAGTAGCACTTAGGTTGATATTGTGTTTATCCTGCAAGTGTCCTTGTTGGCCTGAACAGATGAAGATTTTTCTCCAACACCTCTAAACTCAGAGGCCCATTCGGTGTCTTGATGGTTCAGACTCAAAATGACTATTGGCCAATTTGCCTGGGGCCTCCAATGTGAGTTTGATCCCTGTGGACAGCAGCTAGCTTGTTTGGAAACAGACTCAGGCTTGTATCCTTAGCCAGTGTCTGGCATGCCTGCTGCTGGAACCAAATCTTGAGCCAAGGATGGGTACGTGACTAATATTTCACATGTTGTAAGATCATCAGTCCCAGGCATCCCTTCGTTGCTGAAACAATGAAACCAGATCTTCACGGTGAAATATGAATCCCACATGTTCTGATACTTCAAACCGTTTCGAAAACTCATGCTGACAAATGCTAAAAATCTATTTTTCCTCTAGGATTTTTGATAACGGCCATTGCATTTTGAGCTGTCCTGCTCAGGAATTTCAATTTAGCAACCAGTGCCATCCGTGCCACCACAGCTGCCAAGGATGCCGAGGAAGTGGGCCTCTAAACTGCACCTCCTGTGGAGTAGGTGAGGGAGATGCTGCTTGTTCATTCTACCTCATCTCCAACCTGTTCTTCCCCCAGTCCGCTGCTCTGGGTACTGATTCAGGAGCCACATCTCTGGATGAGAGTTGAGATTGGACAGGTATTCCTCAGAGAGTCCGTAAGAACCTTGTAGCTTCTGTTTGCTGTCAGGACCTAGAAACCTTGTCCACATCATTATAGATGCCTACTCTCTGCCCCCAAGGAAAAGAGACATCTTCCCAGAGAAGGACACATAAATACGATGTCAGGCAAGAGACTGGCTAGAAAGCTAAGGTTTATTGAGGTTCAATTGGAAAGCTAGAGAATTAAGGAAGACACAATCAGTCCTTCAGGGAAATCGCCTAGCAGAGACCACAGCAGAGTCTTCTTGGGGCTCAGCTATGCCATTTAGAAGATATGAGAGTGGGCGGGAACAGGACTGTCCATGCTTCACTCCTCCATTTCCTGTCATCATTGGATTTTACTCTGTGGTCTTGGAGTGCCTCTGTGGCTTGTCGCTTGATTCTCCCGTGCCAGGTGCTGCTCACTGCCTGTGCTCTGTTTTGACATTCAGTGAGCCAGACTCACGCTATATGTGTCCTATGCAATACTTTGTAAATGTGAGCCATAGCTAAAATGTCAAGAAATCTTGAGTGAATCTAAGTTTTTTGGTTTCTTTTGAAAATTTAATTCTTCACTTCCCATTCATCGGCTGGAAAGAGGCTGTTCCAACTGTTCCACTGTTCCAACCAGTCCCAGACATCTTGCTGATACTGGGACTGTCAGTTATCACCATGTTATATTAAATCATTTTTTTCTGGTGGTTTAGGACCATTTTCTTTCCTGTAACAAAATAAAGGAAAATGAAAAGCAAGTTGGAAGTATCATACATTTGCGGGGGATAAACACAGTCTCTTATAAACCTTACATTATGGCTCTGTATTTCATCTGTAAACAGATTCTGTGTGTCTTATTTTCTGTGTAGTCTGCCTGATTCTATTTCCTTCCTCGTCTGTAAGATGCTGACAGTGGTTGCCTCAGAGTTACTATGAAAGCTCAATGCGGTCATGTGATACACAATAAGAAGCCTTTAGAATAAGGTCAAACACTGGTTGGCATTCAATGACTGCCAACCATTCTTAACGTTCATTCTTATTTTTGTTCTTGCTGCTGTTTATATCTGTTTCTCTGGGCATTTGGGTTTGTTGGGTCTCAAAATCTTTGATGCGTCTGTATCCTTTTCTTGCTGACTTATTTCACGTCCATCTTGGTTTCAACGTCACCTCTTCAGGCAGGGCTGCCCTAGCATCCTTGTCTAGGCTAGGTTCCCTTCCCCTTCACAAGCCATTCCACAATTGATTTTTATCTTATCCATGAGATTCCATGCTCCCACAATAAAGGAATGGTTTCCACTTTGCTTTCTACTGTATTTTAACACTAATGCAGTCTCTAGCATGTAAATGGTATGCAATAAATGAATGAATAAATAAATGGAGTGGTTCTATAAAAAAGAATGTAAAACCAACGATGACAAAAGTTCTAATTTATACTTTGTTACTGACTAAAGGACATTAAGTCAGCCACTACACCTTTTTAATGCCTCCCCTTTCTTATAAAACTGTGGAGAAAGAAAAGATTATTTAAAATAATTTTCATAAAAAACTAAAATTTCCATACATAGCTCAAAATTTAAAATTTAGATGCTAAACAAATGTTAAGTCTTCTAAGCATCCTATACATGTTTCGATCGATCTGCATGTCAAATGTTTAGCACTTTTGTTGTGTTTTTTTTTTTTAATTTGAAAATCTAGGTTGGGCTTGCCTTGTGGTTCAGTGAGTTAGGGCACAGCATTAAAGACCAGCATCCCATGCAGACACCAGTTCTAGCTGCTCCGTTTCGAATTCAGCTCCCTGCTAGTGGGCCTGGGAAGATAGTGGCTCCCACATCAAGCCCACGGGAGACCTGGACATGGTTCCAGGCTTCTGGCTTTGGCTTGGCTCCCTCCTGGCTACTATGGCCATTTGGAGAGTGAGTCAGCAGATGGATGATCTCTCATTCCTTTCCTTCCACGGATACGCAGTGTCTTCCCACTGGCTTCTTTTCTCTTCTAGCTGCTAAGAAATATTCTGGTAACAATTTGTTTCTCTCCAGAACCAACAACAGCCTATCTGAACCTCTTTCAGGGTTCCTTGCATTTTAATTCCTGTTTCATAACAGTTTGTGAAAGAGTTCATTGCCTAACAAAAATATCAACCCTTCCCACCACTGGAACCAGATGCTCCTAATACTATTATAACGATTTAAATTTGGAGAGCCTGGGAAACTAGCCAAAAACGTATGCATGGTATTTAATCTTTGAACTATCTAAATTATCACATATAGCTAAGTGAACTGACATACCCAAACCATTAGCAATCTGACCAAATCTTAACATAATACTATGAGAAAACCTGGCCATGATCAAGTTATTAGAGTGACCTCTCTTTACCTGAAGTGTATATATTTTTAAAAGCTGAGGCCACCTCAAAGCTTCACCTTCAAATTCATGTTATAATAATCTAGACGGTTTCAAATAACAAAACCACAACTGAACAATAAAGATAAGATTAAGAAAAATTCCTCAGAAATCTCAGCTCATCATGATCCCCTTTTTTTTCAGATTCAGTTGGATGTATTAGAAAAACTGAATATTGCCAATGATAAAATAACTCCCTGATTCAGATGTAGTGTTTCAGTGAGGCTGTTTCATGAGGATGGCAGCCAGGAAGAAAGTCGCAGCTTAGACAGCTAACGCAAGCATGTGATTCTGACAATAACTCAATCACTGTGAACGATTTTGCTTGCCTTATGGATGTCTACAAGGATACAGACACTGCACACCTCACTCAGTCCATTTGTACAGTCTTTTAAAATGTCAAAGGCATTGAAAGGTGGAGTTATAGAGGGAAGGAGAGAAAAGGAGAGAGGGAGATCTCCATCTGCTGTTTCATTCCCCACATGGCTGCAATAGCCAGAGCTGAGCTGATCCAAGCCAGGAGCCCAGATGGGATGCCAGTGTCACTAAAGGTGGAGCATTAATCTGATGTACCACCACACCGGCCCCCATTTATACAATTTGTTAATCACTCTGTCATTTCGATTTTTAATAAAATGTCTTACACATGAACTTCAAGGATAACTTTGAATGTTTTTTTTTCTTTTACTGCCCCTCTAAATGGACAGACCAACATGGCCAAGAGCGTTTCTTGTATCAGGGGGAGTGCCTAAAGACCTGTCCATCAGGCTACTACACTGCAGAGGATCACACCTGCCTGCCATGTCCAGACAATTGTGAGATTTGCCACAACCTGCAGATCTGCATGAGATGTGTACGTGGCTACTTCCTGGTTCCCACCAACAACACCTGTCAGAAGCTGGACTGCGGTCAAGGTGAGGCTGCTTGGGGACTTGCCCATGAGTTTGGATGAGGATTTCACCTCTGGATGTCTTAGATTTGAGTTGCCCTCCTGGTTTGATTGTCAGCACTTGGGATGACTTATAATGATTCCATATGTTAAGTGGAGGCACTAGTAACCATCCTTTTCCCCTGCCACCAACTCTCTCTGAATTTCCCTAGACAAAAATCCAAGGTCACAGGATGTGGCTAATCACAACAGAAGTGATCATGTGGGCAAGATGCAGTGGGGAGAAAATTAGAAGCTAAATGTCCTGGCCCTATGTTTTCTCTTTCTAAGTCCTTTTCTCTTTTCAAGTCCTGAGCGAAACACTTAATCTCCCCATGTCCACTTGTCAAAAGCAGAGGATGGTGCCAAGACAGCCCTGCTGTGAGAGGCCAATGAGAATTATCCCACCTAACATAACTTGAAAACGTGAAAGTGGTCTATGGCTCATGTGTGCTACTGTCATTGTCTCACTTCTTACGTTAAATGGGAAGAAGGAAATTAAAAATAACAGAGTTTGGGTTGTCTTCTAATCAGGATTGCCGCAGACTTCTGCTGTGCTCTGTGTAAGAACTTGGCTTGCTCTGATGCTAAAGAGAGCTTCTAGACATTTTTTAAATGATAAAGGCACTCATTTCTGTTTCTCCCTAATGTTTGCAGATGTAGTAAAAGATTTAAAACTTAGAAAAAATTGTTTAATGGAACAGATGAGAAGGGAGACAGAAGCTGTTCGCTTACACATCCAATTCCATTTTCGCCACAAGCAGAACTGATTTCTTTAATAAATAAAATCTACCAGCTTGCCTTCAAAACTAGTTCCTTGGCATTGAGCCCAACTTTGTTCTACTTGCACCCGATCAAGCTGGTCCAATCTTTTACATCAAAATAAGATGAAACAGTGACCGACATATGTATCCCTGAGGATAGGTTGGGGTTTCACAGGTGCTCTACAATTCAGTTAAAAGTTGGCTACACATCAACGTATTTTCAAAGCAATCGATCTGTCTGCTCAGTGGAAATGAGTGACAGTTTTCGCTCTTCCTGCTGTGCAGGTGAAGTCCAAGACCCAGATTATGAAGACTGTGTGCCTTGTGAAGAAGGATGCCTGGGCTGCCGCGTGGGTATGTCATCGCTCTTTGTTGATGAGTTGGGTAGCCATGCTCTGTTCCATATCTCCCCATCCTGTCAGGGCATCTTGTCCTTGTGGTCATCACCATTGTCACCATCAGCCAACACAAAGCAGGGACACTGCAACAGGATACAGACATTGGGGCCAATAATTAACTCCTTGTCTATAAAGCTCAAGTTGAGTAAAGGATGGCAGCGCAATTTCCTTTGGTCGACAGCTGGTTGTCATGGGTTACCTCTGAAAAACCCCATGTTAAGGTGTCTGAGAAGCAGCTTCTCTGAATGGTAAATAAACTCAAGTGAAGAAATGCCTACTTTAGCTCACATAGTGCGTGCAACTCGAAGGCTTGTAGGTAGAGAGATGAGGGGTTTTCCTTAACGCAATTGCCTGGGGCCTAGGACGAACCTTAGAAAAGAAAGGAAGAACCCTATTCATCTTGGTCCCATTCTTCTCCCCTCTCACACTCTCCAATGGGGAATGTAATGGGTTCAGTTTGTCACATACAGTACCACTGAATCAGATGTAAAATAAAAATGAGAAATACCACCAAACTCTGGGATCATACCGTAATGTAAGTGTGCATAAAACACAGAAGATGACTAGCACTTGGGACCTTTGAAAGGAAACACAAATTAACGCTTCATGAAATAATCTCTTCATGGAGGCTCTGCCAAACCCTATGACTGTGTGACTAGTATTCTAAAATGTCAATATGCATACAAACCACGTGGAAAATTTGTTCAAATGTAGATTCAGATTTACCAGTTCAAGGTAGGCTTAAACTATGCTATGAGGCCAGCACTGTTGCACTATGGGAGACTTATGAGGTTACAAGGAGTTAAACTGTGCCGAGACATTTGGAATGTCTTCCACTGCTTTTCTTACATAATTAGCAGGAAGCTGGATTGGAAATGGAGCAGCCAGGAAATGAACTGATGCCCATTAGGATGTCGGCATCATAGGCAGCCGGCTGAATTACTACACAACATTCAGCCCCGTGTTTCCTTAATGCTGTACATGAGCGCAGTTATTTGACCTAGTAGGATATAAGAGACTAGTTGTGATATCCATGACACACATTGGAGTGCTTGGGTTTAGTCCCAGATGGATCCTGATTCCAGCTTCCTGCTAATGTAGATCATGGGAGGCAACAGGTGATGGTTCAAATATTTGGATACTTGCAATCAAGACAGGAAACACGGATTGAGTTCCTGGCTCTTGTTTCAACCTGGCACATCCCCACCCTTTGTGGCCATTTGGGGAGCCACTCAGTAAACACTATACCTTGATGTTATTTTTCCCTGGGCAACTGGTTGCAGGACAATTCTCTCTTGCTGTGCTGGGCAGCAAGGCAATACCTAGTCAGGTCAGTGGTCACAGAACAACAGATAGGCCACAGAGAACCAAGTTAGCCATGTTTTTTGGAAGCAGATATCCAATCAAGCACATGAAGAACACAGTACTTTAGTATAAAAGAGGATTTGTGTTGTTTGATTTTCCTCAACTGTAGGTCATACAAATAATATGAACACATTTAAGGTAGGCGAGGCTAAGCTAGGACATTCAGCAGGTTAGGTGTATAAAATGTACTTTCAACTGAACGATATTTTAAATTTCCTGTGAGTTTATGTCATCATAAGTTGAGGAGCATCCGTATAAATATTTGCTGAACTGAATTTGAGATTTACACAAATTCATGGCAGAGATTCCTAGCTCAGGGTCCCTAGGGATTTACATTTAATGTCCTCTCTACTCAGACATTGCTTAGGGAAGAACTCCTATGATGCAAAAATAAATCATTGCTCATGGAACAGTATTACTATAAATAGAATTTGAAAAGGACGTGGTTTATCAAAGTTTGCAATGTTCATAAAATATAAATGCAAACTTTAAGAGATATGAATAATTTACCAAATATTTTTCTGTGATTTTTTTTTCCCATGAGACAGAGCATCCTCTTCATAAGAGACCTCGTTCCCTGCAGTTTCAACCCTGCGTATTCATCTTGAGGCCAGGTCTAGAAATCAGGAATTAGAGAAATATGTCATCAGTCACTTGGAGGGATCTTATCGCATTCTGGGTCACAATTAGCTGTTGGAAATACTGACGGCTTTTTTCTGAGTCCCTTCATCCTTTCCAGATACTCCCTGTACCGTAAACAAACATTTATCTTTTATACCTAATAAGGACAAATTCAAACTCCAGACTTGAATCTCTTTAGTTCCTGGATAAAGCTAGATATTTGTCATTCCAAAAAAAAAAAAAAAGAAAGAAAGAAAACAGAGCCTATGACCTTACTAATCATTGTTTTCTCCTAAGGGAAATAGTGAATTTGCCACCATCGGGTGGAGTGAGTGTTTTTAAAATTATGAAATTAGATTTATCTTATTTATGAGACTGTATATAAATAGGTAATGCTTTATATATTTTTTGTTTCAAGAATATTTGAAGGAAATTCTTTTTTATTTTTTTATAATTTGTTTTATACATATATATATAGTCAGATATACATAGAGGAGGAGAGACAGAGAGGAAGATATTCTGTCTGTTGATTCACTCCCCAAGTGGCTGCGACAGCCAGAGCTGAGCCAATCTGAGCCCAGGGCCTCTTTCAGGTCTCCCACACAGGTGCAGGGTCCCAAGTTTTTGGGCCGTCCTCAACTCCTTTCCCAGGGCACAAGCAGGGAGCTGGATGGGAAATGGAGCGGCCAGGACACGCACTGACACTTACATGCAATGCAGGTGCTTACAAGCAAAAGATCAGCTTGCTGTGCCACCAATGGGTTGTTTTGTTTGTTTTTGGCTTTGTTTTTTTTATTGTGTTTTAAGAGAGAGAGATCTGGAAAAGATGTTGGAAGAAGACTAATTTGTTAACTGTGTTAACTGTGTTAGAAATAATTGAAAGAGTGGAGGGTTGTCGTAGAGAAAACAACTAGAAGATGTATCAGATATCTGAGCATAAAATTAAAATAAAAAAACAGCCTCGTCAAAGGTGACAGCCAAGAAATAATGAAGAAATAACTCTTTTTAAAAGTCACATAAAAAATGGCCCTTGAGCATAAGAAAACATGTTTGTTCACCATATAGGAAATGCAAATTGCAGCTGCTGTGAGATGTCATTTCTCACCTATCAGATTGGCAAAAGTTCAAAAACTCAAAATTCCAGTTCTACAGGGAAGGAAAGAAAGCATGTTTATTTCTTGTTTTGTGGGAAGACAGAATGATACAATCACCCTTGAGGGCTCGTTGGCAGCAGAGGGTAATCCTTCCTTATGCAACGGAGACATGCTAAGACCCTCAGTGGATGCCTAAAACTGTGAATAATATGGACCCCTGTTATATAATGTCGTTTTCTTCTTAACGAAGCCTTGATCTGTCACTGTGGCCACAACTTTTGCAGTTTGAAATATGGCAACAAAACTAGCGTGGGATTTTTTTTCATTCTTCACAATTTCATGGATAGATTCATTCCTGCCACAGATCTTAGCAACCTCCTCATCTGGCTTTTCCTCGTTAAGTCAGGTGCATTTCCATTTTCATCTAAATGATGCAATTTATAGCTTTGCTCTGGCACATTGGAACTGCCAGCCTCAGTGCTCCTGTGCTTTGAGGGCGTGATTCAATAAAATAAGAGTGACTTACACGTAAGTACTGCATCACTGCGGCAGACAATTTGATGACTGAGGTGGTTGCTAAGTCACTAACAAGCAGGCTGCATAGACAATATGAATACACTGGGCTAAACATGATTCCTGAGCTGGCCAGGCTGCAGTAGGAGAGTGTGAGATTTTATTAGGCTTCTTTGAGGTGGGCACACTTGGTAAATTTTTTAATTCTTTAATTGTGGGATTTTTTTGTTTGATATTCATGGAGTGTGGCTGTCCATGGTTAACTGTAAACTTGGAGAGCCAAACCGTGAATAAAGGGAGACTACTGTACTCGTAACATTATCCAGCATGGCAGCAAACTATTAAAAACAACCTGAAAGCCTGCTCATTAAAGACAGGTTGAATGACCTAAGGTGCAAACACACACACAGTAGAGTCCTCTGCAGTCATTAAAAGGACAAGTATGTCTGTGATCTGAAAATGGCATTGTGAGAGCCAGAAACTAGTGTGTCCAAAGTGTATGTAATATAATGCGTGGGCAACAAAAATGGTGAAACAAAGTATGTGTGTGCCTACATTTTTACTTGCTCTCGAAAAAAATGCAAAAAGTATACATGAAAAAATCAAAGAAAATGGTTTCACCTAGAGAACTATGTAAAGAAAGTGGGAGTGATACTTTTCTGGTTCAACCTTTCTAGCTTGGATTTGAACCTTATGTCTTGTAGATTTATGACCCACAAGAACTAGTATGAATGGGCTGCCACAGGTCAAATTTGGAACAATTTAAACATTTCTTAAAAACTGATAGTTAAGACTGTATTTCAAGTTTTAAAAATTCATTAATCAGTTGTGAAATTTAAAGAAGAAAAAGAAGAGAGAGAAAAACAGAGTAAAAGGGAGAGCTCATCTTCCCACGATAATTTTAGCAACAAAAGCAATAGGGTATCACCATTTTCCCTCCCCCAGGCCATTGACTCAAGGGAGAACTGTGATGTCATCAGTGCATATTGAGATCATTGGTGAAAATTGTGAGAGGAACAGAATAATCAAAGACTCAGTCACACTGTAATCAATAGTTAATTACAATGAAGACTTGCCGATTGCCAATCTAAATAAGATACTACATGTAACATCACTATTGGTTTTACACTACTTGGCACTGTCTCTCTTGATGTGGTATGCTAACAAGTATATAATATGACCCAAGGATCCTTGGCCCAACTGTTATGAATCTATGATTTAACTGAAAGATTGAAAATCATTATGAATGAAACACCATTATGCCATTATGAACCATCTGTTGGTGTTTTGAGACATTTTTGGGTTCACGACTGGTAGGCTATTACTGTATTTAGTGAGTAGGTCAAAGATTGGGCAAAACTTTCTGTTTGCAGAGGACAGTAGTACTCTACAATGAAGAATTACATGGTCCAACATATTAGTAATGCCAAGGTTGAGAAAATCTTATTTAGCCTGTTGTAATTTTTGGAAATTTTTCAACTGGTAAATTAAAATGTATAACTACATTTATGGGCTATAACATGATGTTTTGGAATATGTGTTGAGTGAGTTAACAGGTGCATCACCTCACATATTTGTCATTATTTTGTGACAATACCTAAAGTCTATTCTTGTAGAATTGCAAGTATACTAATTTAATACATGATTATTGAGTGTAGTGCAGTGTTGTGGTTTGTCAGACAAATGTAGTTTAAACGATTATCACAAACAAGTTAATTGACATATTCATTACCTCACATAATTACCTTTTGTAAGTAGTGACTATGTCTAAGATCTACTACCTCAGCAAATTAAAAGTATAAAATACAGTTTCTGTTCTAGTCTCTGCACTGTACATTGCGTCTCCAGAACTTACTCATCTTGCATTACTGAAAATTTCTACAGTTTGACCAAATCCCCTATTAATCCCAATGCAAGGCCCTGTCGTCCACCATTCTACTCTATTCTTCTAGGTATTCTCCTTTTTCTGATCCCACATATAGTTAATATCATACAATATTTATCTTTTTGCATCTGGCTGAGCACAGTGTCCTCCAGGTTTGCCTATTCTTTAACAAACCATCTCACAAATCATTTCACATCATCAATGCTTTATAATTTTCAGGGTACAGATCATTCACTTTTTTGGTGAAATATAACCCTAACAATTTTACTAATTTTTGTATTATTGTAAATGGAATTACTTTTTTCTTAGAGAGTTAATTGTTGGTGTATATAAATACAACTGGTTTTTGTGTATCGATTTTGTATCTCTCAGCCCTACTGAATTATTTTGCTAACACTGTTTTGGGGGGTAAAGTCTTTAGGGATTCCTATTTATAAAATCATACAGGTTGCAAAAAGAGAAAGTTTCTCTGTCTCTGATGTTGGTATCTTTCACTTCTTTTTCCTGTCTAGGCTTTTAAAAGTTTTCAAACCATATTTTGGGGTCCAGCATGGTGACGCAGCATCCCGTATTAGAGTGCCTGGTTCAGGTCCCCACTGCTCAGCTTCCTGATTCTGTGCTTGGGAAGGCAGGAGTGTCCAGGTGGCTGCACCCCTGTCACCCATGTGACGGGCAGCTTTTGACTCCTGGTGTTAGCCTGATCCAGACTGGCTGCTAGAGTCATTTAGGGAGTGAATCAAAGGGCAGAATCTCTCTTCTCTCCCTCTCTCTGCATTTCAAAAAAATACATATATGTTACAAGGGACTAGATTTTGGTAACAATTATACACAGTTTAATATGATTGGGTACTATTGCTGAATGTTTCCGTAGATGTGATATTGATGCTGGAGTTTATTTGAGTCAGGACTTGGCTTCAAAGCTGAAGTTAAAGGACAATATTCTTAGTAATGAAATATCATAAAAGCTATAATAGCCATAATTCCAGGAAAAAAAGGCAATCTAGGTGAATCATACAGATTTTTTTCATTACGCTACTATTTCAGCCTTTCTGTAGGCTTGAAAATTTGAGATGGGAGAAGCAATTAAAAAAAATGTTTCGTGCTCTGTCAGTTAATGGAAGCTAGGTGCAATAATAGCCAATATCCACAGCTAGCACTTCAATCTTGGTTTCTAATACCACTGTTCAATAAAAAAAAAAAAATACCAAGACTCCATGGGGAACTGGCTGATCTGGAAGCTGGGGCAGGAAATATATACAATAAGTTCGACACATTTTGTAATAATAGAAAAAAAGGAAATACTCCAAGGAAAAAAAATACACTGTGATGTGGGTATGTTACAGGCAACTGAAAGAGCCCTCAATGCCCCCAAACTGGAGCAAGTTGAGTAATAATATACATTAAATATTATTAGGTTAGAGCCTAAAGTATAAATAAGTATCTATGAGTTCACAAGAATATAAATAAATGATTTAATGGATGAATGATTTGGGGCTAGGAGACAAATCTCCTGTGAAGAATTCTGGTACACTTTTCATTGAAAGAGACATAGCAGTAATCCCTACTCTGTAAATATGGGCTACATGTAGTGACTCTTCCAGAAAAACAGGGTAGAAAAGACAAGAGGAGGAGCCTTTATAGTGCAGATTAACACTCCCTCCTCCAGATTACCAAGACTGAAACTCAAACTGGTATGTCATACTGAGCCTTCACACAGAGACACGGGGGATAAAGAAGCCACTTCGCTTCCGTCCCCAAAATCATGACGCAGTCTACTCATGGGAAAAATATCAGAGAAACCTCAAGAGGGGGCCATTTAGTTAATACCTCTAAAACTGCCCCAAACAAGAGAAGTCAAGAGATGCATGATAGAATGTCATGTGATGTCCCAGATGGAATACTGAAACAGAAGAAAAGTCCACCAGATAAAAATTAAAGACACAGCTTTTAGTTGACAATAATCACAACTATCACAACAACAAAGGGTGTGAGGATGCAATTTGGGGTGTTGGAAACACCTTATATCTTGATTGTCAAGGTGAGTGCATGGCTGTTGGCATTTTGTCAAAACATAACCAAAATGGCAATCTTTATACTATGAAAATTGTATTTTAGTAAGTCTGATTTTAAAAGACGGATATTTCCCTGGTAGAATGAAGCCATCAACGGCCCTTGCCTATCCCCACATGGCTACAGCAGTAACCTAATTGGTAGCATTTAATGAGCATTTTTTTTAATGTCCCAGGTGTTGTGCTGCATTCTGGAAAGGGCAGCTTTGACTATTGTTTTCATTTTGCACACGAAGCCATTAATCTCAGGACAGCTACACGACATTCGGAAATTCACTAAGCCGATAACTTTAGAACTAGGATTTGACCTGGGGTAGGCCAAGACTAAAACTTATGTTTTACAATGACTCTATCCATACCACTTAATGTTCTTTCCTTTCAGTTCTACAGCAAAAAGTATTTTTGCTTTAGGGAATAATAAAAAAGATCAAAGAAAGCTTTTCCTCACTTCTACATAACTGCAGTCATTGCAGCCACTCTTGGATATAAATTTATGCCCAGTGATATAGCTGAACTGACCAAACAGTGAGACTGCTAGCAATATTCTTGAAAATTAATTTGGGCAGCACTGCTCATGCTAAGCTGTCAGCTTTCAGAGGCAACATCAACACCACTTTATCTCTCTTCTGTTTTGCTCATCTTTACAGGGATCTCTTTCAGTCTCTGGAAAAGGAAACGCTTTTAATTTCTACTTATTTGCATTCATTTTTCTGAGGGGCAGAAAATCAGAGACAGAGAAGAGGAGAGATTTCCGTCGGCTGTCTATTCTCCAATTCTGCAATATCCGGGGCTGGGCCAGGACAGTAGACTTTACTGAAAGGGTGTGACCAGCAAGACACGTCATGCTAAATTCAAACCTCAGACGCTGTGCTCTTCTTAAAAAAGATTTATTTACCTTTTTATTGGAAAGTCAGATTTAGAGAAGAGAGAAAAAGATTTTCCATCTGCTGGTTCACTTTCTAAGTGACCACAACGGCCGGAGCTGAGCAGATCCAAAGCCAGGAGCCAGGAACTTCTTCTGGATGTCCCATGGAGGCTCATTGTCCCAAGGCTTTGGGCCATCCTCGACTGCCTTCCCAGGCCACAAGCCTGGGAAAGTACAGCAGCCGGGACACCAACTTGTGCCCGCATCAGATCCTGATGCATGCAAGATGAGGACTTTAGCCACTAGGCTACCGTGCCAGGCCCTGTGCTATCTTTGTCTAAAGAATGAGACCATAATTCATGAGCTTCTCCCTTTGGCTTTCTAATGAAGCATAATGCAGGAATTTCAAATCAAATACTCTGGTTATCTATCACTGTCTATTTCATTTTTACCCAGATCCCCCATTGTACTCTTTCCACTGAATTTTAAGGGAAGAAGAACAGTGTTAAATGATTTTGGCAACTTAAATGCTAAAGGCCTCACCGAATATGATTTACACTTGCCCAGTGTATCTGAGTTAGAAGGAAGTTGTTAATTGTAAAAACCAACCTGAGCATTCCTGGAGAAATTTCTTTCCAGGGACATAATACATCATGCACTGAATAGCCAACCCTGGGGCATGACTTATTTGGTTATCAACCACCATCTGAAGGGACATGCAGGAGACCTGTTTTCTTTAAAGACCCAGACACCTGGCCAACTTCAGAGGAAGAACTGGAGTATAATTGCATTGCCAACAGTCAGCCAAAGAAAAGGAACAGCAAGTTCTCTTCCAGATGACCTTGAAAAAACATTAACTGATTGTCTCTCCCCCCATTGTGCAATGATGCCTCATTCTCAGGTAGCAGTTAAGAAGATAGAAAAGCCTTTCAAGAAAAGACCATATTGTGGGAGGAATTTGCAGACATGCTGAAGTGCCATGGTCCCTTGCTCGTCTTGGCTTTCTTCCCTAACTCCTTTAGCAAGCATTTGTGGAGTGCTTTTGCTTGGAGTTTTCTCAACAATTTGTTCAATCTGTTCCATAAATAATAGAACCATGTCACCTAATATGTATTGGGCATCATCATTCACAAATCATGCTGCTGAACAGTGTTCAGTTTAGAAGCGATTCCAAGTGAAAGAATGATAAAGAGAGAGGCCTTTAATTTAGGCAAAGGATTTTATTAAGGGCGGGAGAGGGTCTGACAGACTGCTCCCTGGCAGAAGGCAGCCCAGGACCACTTCCATGTGCTGGGGTGACTGTGTGAGGGAAAGGGCTGCCCAAGGTATAGAGCACTGGGCTTTTATATATCTGAGGAGCAGGGGATGGGAGAGGTAGCAACTCGTGTGTGTGTGTGCGTGTGTGTTTGTGTGTGTGACCTGCAGCACAGGGTACTCAAGGTGGAAGGATGAGACCCTGCCTGAGAAGTTCCTGTAGGGCATTCCAGACATTCCTGAGATAAGGCTGGGATGATCCACGGTGGACTCAGTCTGTCCCAGCTAGCATCCTGCTCTGCCCCACCGAACACTCAATGTAGACCGTATGTGTTTTCACATCCGTACATGGATCATGTTTCCAGGTGGAAAAACCTGAGGATCAGAGAAACATTGAACCTTGGATCGCTTTTATGCATATAGCAACTGAGAGAATAGTTCAGAAATAATCCATTTGGAGCAATCGTGCGTGTAAGTTTGTTCACTTTGCCTTCATAGAGGCCATAGTTGGCTTAAAAGCCCACTGTTAACAACACAGGTACAGTAGACTAAGAAGGTTATGCTGGGACAGCAGCCCACCCCACAACCCCGTGTCTCAGTGGCTTTTCTCTCCTGCTACATCTTCATCGGGAAAGCTGAGCAGCCTGCTTTACATCTTCCTCATCCCAGGACCAAATAGGCAGAGCAGCCACTATCTTGTCACAGCAGAAGCAAAACTTAGTCTGCTCTTCAGTGTTGCCCTATGATATGGCTCTGGTAGCTCCTGCTCACTCACACTTAAACACAGCAAGTCACTTGATTGTGCCTAGACCCCTGAGTGGGGAGCAGCAGCTTGCTTACATGACTGCTAAAGAGAGAGAAATGAATCATCCTGTACAGCAGTGACAGTCTGCCCACAGTAAGGGTTGTGACCGTGGCTGGTGCAGTCCAAGCTCTCCCGTCCTATGCTTGTGTATGAAATACAGCTGTTCCTTCAATCAACAATAGTCTGAAAAGATGTTTCTAAATTACATTTTGTACTAAATATGTGCAGATTTTTCCCCTTGTCATGATTCCTTATATAATGTAGCAGTTATTTACATGGCATTTATATCTATTAGGTATTATAAGTAATCTAGAAATTATTTGAAGGATACAGTTCTAGCTCCCAAATTGGGCCCTGGCACAGCCTTTGCCAATCCAGGCAGATTTCTCCTCTTCTCTTAAATAAATAAGCAAAATAGTTAAAGATGATAAAGTAAATTGGAGGATGTACCTAGGCTCTACGCGAATACATCATTTTACATGTGCAACTTGAGCATTCAGAGAATTTTGGTGTCCTCAAGAACCCATCTCCCATGGATACTGACTGAAGATTGTAGTCCCAAATATGTACCTGTGCAGCTTCACCAATTGATACCTCTTCTTACTGCCCTTGTCTGTTATTTATGTTGTCAGGGTCTAACATTTCCCTTCCGTCAAAGCAACTCTTTTGATCTCTGGTGATTGACCAATTGAGAAGACACTAATCGGTCATCAGAAGACAGTCTGGGGGGGTCTTCAGCTCTCCCCCAGGCTCTCGCAACTTTTTTGTGAGAGCACCAACATGCAGCCACCTCTTGCCTTTCCTGCCCAGGAACTGTGCGAGCTCAGAGGACACAAGTCTGGAGTGCGTGGGCCTTCTCTGCGGTCTTGGGTGAGGTTCAGGAAACGTGTACTGAGTACCTCTATCAGGGTAGGCATGGGGATTAGATGAGTAAAACTTGCTCGTTGCTCTGAGGGAGCTCGTATGTACAAGAGCTGGCCAGTGGGTGCTCAGCTCTCCAGGGGTAAGGGTCGGGGAGCTGGCATCCTCTCCCCAAGTTTCTGATTCAATGACTGGAAATGAGGGCCTCAACATCACTGTTTTCTAAAAGCCTACTGGCTGGTTGTAATCTACAACCCAAGTTGAAAAATGTTGATTATCATTGATGTGTAAACAGATGATTTTCATGTCATATTGAAGATATTTTATTAAAGAAAGAAACGAGCCCAGCGTGATGGCCTAGCAGCTAAAGTTCTCGCCTTGAACGCACCAGTATCACTTAACGGCGCCGGTTCTAATCCCGGCAGTGCTGCTTCATATTCAGCTCCCTGCTCATGGCCTGGGAAAGCAGTTGAGGACAACCCAAAGCCTGCACCCATGTGGGAGACCCAGAAGCAGCTCCGGGCTCCTAGCTTCAGATTGGCTCAGCTCCAGCCATTGTGGCCACTTGAGAGGTGAGCCAGTGGATGACAGATTTTCCTCTCTGTCTCTCCTCTTCTTTGTATATCTGCCTTTCCAAAAAAAACAAAATAAATCTTAAAAGAAAAAATAAAGAAACTGAAGCAGGGACCATTACATTCTATTATAATAATTACAACTTATTCATTCTTAGCTAAATGCTTAGCTAAGTAGACAATTTACAAAGGAGATTCTCTAGTCTCTCCTCTAACCCTCTCTGTTCAAAAATGTTTGTAGATGAGAAAAACCAATGCCCAGACAGGCTATAAAATTTGCCCAGAGTCACATAGCTAGCAAGATTTAGAGCCAAATCCAAAGTTAGGACTGTCTAGCTGCAAACCCACAGACCATCCAAATACTTGCTTTTTTTTTTTTTTCCTTCTCCAGCGTAAACTGCAACTCATACATCATTTTCCTGGAGAATATGAGTATAATTGAAAGCTGTGGAAAAGTTGACCTGTTTTATTTGTTTCATTCTTAGTCAGATTCTTACACCCCTTAGTTTTGTCTCCTGACATTTCCCTTGCTCTGTTTCCTGCATTCAAGTTCACATTCTTATGGTTATGGGGGAGAAGAACAGAGTGGCAAGATAGCCCAAGTTCAATTCTAGAGCAATGAGCTCATCATTTTGGCTCTTTGTGTCATTACACCATTTTCCCCCCAGAGCCGGGTATAATCAAAGTTTCTCCTACTTGTTGTGTAACTGACCTGCAGAGCTCAGCTGTGAGCCAAGTCTGGCTGGATCACGTATGCTTGCAGAAAGAGAAATGAGCCAAGTACTTCCAAAACCATCCCAGTTCAACTAAAGTACAGAGCTAGCTGGAGCCCGGGACACAGGGGGCAACATGGGATCTGTGACAGCAGATAGCCAGTAAGGAGGGTCAGGGAATAGTAGGCTAGAAGAATGGCTTTCACCTTCATAGGTGTGTCTACAAGCCAACAGAAATGTCTGCTTTGTGTGACAAAGAAAAATAAGCTGGGTAACTCTGCCAAATGACTTCCTTTTAGAGAAATGTCTTCAATTTTTCTGAAACTCTTAGGCAACCAAAGCCCAGCTTATGTCTGCCTACCAAGCTTGAAAGCAAAAAGTGACTGGAATTTTGGGTGATTCAATCCTGTTTTGTTTTTGTAGGAGTGTGGAAATCTTGGTATCTCTCCACCAGTACTTTATTGCAATTAAAATCTCAGGCAAGCCGCACACATTGTTTCTTAATCATAGTTGTATAGAGTTGCCTGCTTTTAACCTCTAGCAGGGCTCCGGTAATTTTAATAAAACTTAAAAAGGTAATCAAGAGACTGGAGCCAAGAGCCACTGCAATTCACGTGAAAAGAAAATTTCATTTGCTTTGTCTCCATTTCTACCCTCTTATTTTCCGATCCTGTGTGCTACCATCAAGAAGCCTGGAGGTGGATGGAAATGGAGCAAGTGTTTGATTAAGACACTGCTTGCCAAATCAGAGTACATGGTTTAAGTCCTAGTTACCACTGTGCTGATCCAGTTTCTTGCTACTATGTACCTAGAGGTAGCAGAATATGGCTCAGATACTTGGGTCCCTGCCACACATTCGGAAGATACAGAGAGAGCTCTGGGCTTCTGGCTTCAGCTCAGACCCAGTGTTGCAACCAGTTGGGTAAATCAGTGGATGGAAGATCTCTCTTTCTCTTTCCCTCTTCTCTGTCTCTCTTTCTCTCTGTGTGAGCATGTCTGCCTTTCAAGTAGAATGAAAATAAACAAACAAGAATTTAAGAACAGCACTAAGCAAAAGCAAACCATCGCTTTGTCTCAGGACACCTGTCAAGTGTCACAAACACTTCGCATGGCTCCTTTCATAGGTCCCTGGTAGCTCTGTGACTTTTGAACCTGTTCTTGGCTGTCCTCAACTCACCCCCAAGTCTCCATCTCCCAGTGCCACTGTCAAACTGACATTTGAAAGTCCTTGACCAGATGGTAAGAAGAGCTTCAAGCTTCACTGACTGAGAGGGGAAATTTGGATTTAAAGCACAGGGCAGACAGCAGACTAAAGGGAAGCTGAGTGTGGGTGAAGCCGGAGCAGCTGCACATTGGTACCCAGCTGCTCACCAGGCTGCTATCCAACTGAGGGTTGGGCCAATGCTGAGAGTCAGCAAATTACCTCTGCACTTTCAGAGCGTGAACTCTCGGCTTTCCAAAAGTCAATAGGAGGGCAATTTGATAAAAGTCCAAACTCCTCCTTTCCATGAAGTCCCCCTGGCAACTACCACCAGGAAACCCTGAGCTGTAAGACTCCCAAATTGCTTCCAGCTCTTCTTTGTCACAGTGGGTGAGCCAGGGCATCGTAAGCAGAACAGGATTCTTAACACAGCAAGACAGAGAAGGCGCTGGATCTCAGGGATAGGTTTGGGCTGAACCATGCTTTGTTCACCACCCACTGACCACGTACTCCAAGTCACAGCATCGGAAGGCAAGAGATGTCCATACCGATGTCTGCAAACACTAATTATGTTCTCACAGATTACATTCCTGGGTCAATCAACTCTTCTTTTTTTTTCCTCCTAGCTATGCTTACCATCTGTAGCCATCAATGGAACTTTTTTCCCAGATATTTTCTGTAGAAACAATGTGTTCTCATAAGCTTTACACTATATAAACCCTTCTCTAGTTGGTAAACAGGTAACTAATGAGAGGGGCAGATAGACCAGGGACATCTACTTCTCATCTTTTTATTCCAAAGCTCCGAGGCACAGGGGAACCCACAAGAACACGGGCAGTGCAGTCCTCATCTGGCCAGATAATCATAGTCAGAGGAAGTTCAAGGACACATGTTTTATCACCTTCAGGTGGGACCAATGTAATCTGGAGATGCAGGTGTTAGATGAGAGAGCAGAAATATTTCTCGATATCTCCAGCCTCTCCTTTGGAACAGAAAGAGCTGACAGCTTGATTGAATACCATAATGGAATTTGGTGCCCTCAAATATTTGCTAAAAACCTGGATGTTCCACCAGAAAAATAAGTTATCCTAAAAATGGAGACTTCAGATGGTCATGACCCTGGTATTTTGGTGCCAATATCAAGCTTTAAGGTCAGGTTTCAAATGGACCTTGAGAGAGGAAGGAAGTTGTTTTGAAGGGGTGCATACTGGATAGCCTAATTCAATCAAGCGAGCTGTCCCAGCCAATTCTAACATTGCAGATTTATTATATTTACAAGAAATGCAATCTGTATGTTTGAAATATTATCCAAATGTCCTGGCTTTAACTTACAAATCTTGTACAAATTGAAACAAGTGAATTAGGGAGGACTCTCGCCTTTAGCACTAAAAGGTTTGTGAGAGGTGAGTGAAGAATCATTTATGGTGTGATAAAATACTATATTTAAGGTTGTAAAAACTTGGCATACAAGGTCTCAGTTCAGAAGTAAATTCATTTTATGTGCTCAGCAAGGAGCAATTGTGAAGTTTCACAAATGGGAAGCTTGACCCTACTGAGAATCTAAAGATAAAATATGTCAACCATTTCTCATCACTACATACAATAATTATCTCCTTTGCATGTTGAAATGCATATCAGAACCATGAAGTCAGTAATAACCTAACTTAAGCGTGGTATGCAGGGCTAAAACAGTTAGCCACAGTCACTGTCCAGCTGTAGCATGGGCCACTTGAGAACCCAGCAAATTATTGAGGAAAGCACCAGAGCCGTGCCTCATCAACACACACCTTATCTGTTGGGCATGAGGCTTTTGCTTTGTCAATAAGACAATCTTCGTCTTCTGGAGAATTCTGCATGTGGCTCAAGGTGGAATTAGTAAGTAGAGAATGCTTGACAATTCTCTCTTTCAAATAATCAAATAAAATAAACACATCTGTAAGTTGTTGCCTTTAAAAAAGTGTCAGCTGACAAAAGACAAAAACAAACTCATAAATTGCTATAGATTAGAAGAGATCAAAACAACTAAAGTGACCAGAACATGATCCCAGAATGAAACTCACTAGACATTATTACGTAATTGAACACTATAGACTGTAGATGGTAGGGTAGGTTAATTGTGCAGTAACACATTTGCTAAAACTAAAATTTTCTGACTTAAGACAGTACTGTGTGGTTCCATAAAAGATTATCTTTATTATTAGAGAATGCACACTGAGATATTTAGGGACAAAGGGCCACAATGTATACATTTTTTTCCCAAACAGTTCAAACAGGCACATACAGCAGGAGTGAATAAAAGTGACTAAATTACAAAGTAATCATGGCAGAATCCTAACAGTAGGTGAATCTGGATAAAGGATAAATGTCAAAATTTTTTCAACTATGCCAGAATTTGAAGTTATTGGCAATTAAAGAAAATGCTCAAATTTGCAACCCTGCAAGGAGAAAGGATTGTTAGTGCTGGTGCACGTTTAAGTCACGTATTTGCCTTCTGATTTATAATCCTAACATCTAACTTACATCTGCCCATTTTTCAGACTTCAAATGCATAGCTTTCAAAATTACCATAAAGACACAAGATGTTTCCAAACTTCCCTTTTGGCCCATTAAACCTAAGCCCTGGTTAAAATGAAGTACAATGTTTGAGTGACCCACCAGTTTTAGATGTTAGAGGGCCAGACTGTGAGTCATGGAAATATTCACCTGGTTGTCTAAATAGATTTCCACAAAAGGGTAACGCAATGGTTAGTGAAAGTGTCAGATGAATGAAGTAATGAACCTAATGTAAAAAAAAAAAAGAAGAAGAATTCTATGTACTTACTACTTGCAGATGTAATTGTCAGTAATGGGCCTATGGGATCACGGTGATTTGAGTGAATCACAGGAGACTCCGATGTTTCTAAATGAGTGCCTGGTAATTCCTATCACAGATAAGCTCCTTTATCTTTCATAGTGTTATGAAGAACATGGGTGTTCACTGTGACGTTCTTACAGAAACCAAAGGCTGCTGCCCTCTATTTACATGCCAAAATACATAAAACTTCTGTGGTCAAGCTCATTTTCCCTTCTATCAGTGCTAAATGTCTCAGGAAACACTGAAGAATTCTACAATGTGTCCAGCCTTTGGAAAATCACCTCACCACTAACAATGAATATGGGCACTTAGGCAGCCGCATGTGCACCTGTTATTCCATAGTGTCCCAAGAACCAGCAGTGAAGGTAACAGCAGCTTTACTACCAGATGGGCGGTTTCTTTGAAAGCAAAGAAAGAAATACTGAACATTCTCATCAGTGTAATTTGTGACCATTAGAAAAATTGGTGGATGCTCTTTCATTGAAGCCTTTTGCGCTAACAACACAGCCCATCCAGAGTACAAAAGCTCTAAACCCAGAAAAAAGAGGCAACACAGCTTCAGTACACCTTCCCCTATTCAGAGGTGCTAATAAGGAAACATGCCGAATTACTACGATTACTCGATTACCCCCATGTCTTGGAAATCACCTTCCAACATGAATGACGGCCCCTGGAGAGCTGTGAACTGCCCAGAAGAACAATGACTTTAGAGAAAAAAAAAAAATCTTTTTAGTGTCTAAAAGAGGCATCTTAGCAGACTGCAAATGGCCAGCCTTATAAAATGGAGCTCTCATTCGAAGTGATCCCTGCAAATGGTCCCAGGTGTTCTCCTGCCATAGAAAAGGAAAATAGAAGAGTTTCCCCTCCCCCCCCCCCCCCCCAACAATCAGGCCCATGAAACTTGAAATGAGGAGGAGAGATAGCCAGCAATTATTGGAAAGAATTACAGACTAGATAAGAGCCAATTTAAGGTATTTCATGGAGGGGCCCTCCCCAAATTTGGCATATAGTAGCTAGTCTACTTTCTACTTTATTGTGCTGAGGTCAGCACACTGTGAAGTCGCTCTTGTTCTCAGACCTAAGTGGCACTGGAACGTGGGTGTTCACAGGAGGCTCATTAGGGAGAGCAGAGAGTGGGTATTTGGCATCTTTTCTCCCTTATCACAAAGCTCCAGGGTAAAGGCATTGTGGGCATAACGACAGCATCTCCCAGCCCAGCACGACATGGTCTGCTTCACCAGCAGGTGCTAAGCTTTTATTTGTATTATTGTAACGGTTTTGTTTCCCGGTGAATCATTGAGATTAAGTATTACCACAGTCTGAGTTCTCATGTATGGCCAAGTTTTCTATAAACTGTAGCTTCTAAACAAACAGGGTTTATTTATGAATTTTTGTCCTTTTGGGGAACGAATGAAAGAAGAATGGCTCTCAGAAACTAAAGAAGGCTGCCTCTTTAGTGCAGTTATGCATTGTGCGAACACAGAAAACCCATGCAAAGAAATAGTAACGTGCTAGAGACAAAGACGTGTGACTTTAATTGTGGCAGGAGCAAATAACAGGAAAAACATTCCCAGTTTCTACCTTCTTTAAACAAACCAGATCAGCCTAGAAGATTTGAAAACTGAAAAGGTACCACTGTTGGGATCTCTTCCTTTCTCTTGCCTTCTCCCGCAAACACAGATGCTTGTCACTTGGGAGTGTGTTATTATGTAGTCTTACCTTTAGTCAAGAAATGAGGATTTCTAGGGCTTTATTTTATAATACAGAGGCCATACCACGGCCCCATCCCACTTCTAGCCCTAAAATTTTTAAGTGTCTATCATTCTCCGAGACCCAGCAATCCCCTTCCGAATTTCGTGAGTTTTCCCTTGTTGTTCTCGGTCACTCCCATCATTGTGCAGAGCTCCCAGAGATAAGAACTAATGCGTTGCTTTCTGGCGATCGTCTGCAAGGATTTCTACAGTCTTTCACCATTGTCAGCTCAGAGCCCATTTCCTGGGCACCTCATGTGCGCTTTGTTCTATAGCAACAACATTGGTAGACATAGTTTTGATATTCAGAGGACTGGAGAAGTATTTACTTATCTAGAGATACGTAAAAAACCGATTTGGTTCTCTAGTTACCAATCTGGCCAAATCTCTGAAAATGTCTCAGCCTCAGACCTTTGTCTGTAAACCCTGGGGAGCAGTGGGAATTAATCTAGATCATAGGTTCCTAACTGCACATATCTTGGCCTGCGTGGTGATGTGGCAAGCCAGCGACAGTGGCGGCATTCCTTTCAAAACCTGGATTCTAGTCCTGGCTGCTAAACTTCTGATTCAGTTATCTGTTAATGTGCCTGGGAAGGCATCAGAGGATGGCCCAAGTAGCTGAGTCCCTGTCACTCATGTGGAAAATATGAAATTGTGGACCAGCCGCAACAGCTGCATCCATTTGGGGAGTGAACCAGCAGATGAAAGTTCAACCTCTCTCTCTCTTCCTATCACTATTTCCTTCAAGTAAATGACTCAATTTTTAAAATAAAGAATAAAATAAACTCACCTATCTACAGGTAGAGTACCAGGTGATTATCACAGTCAAGTAGACCAGGTGGGGAAGAGGCAACTTCATCTTGAAGAGTCATCCTAGGTTCAAATCCAGCCTTTTGCTGCATGCCAACCATGAGGCAATCCAGACTTGGATTCAACTCTTTGATTTGTTTAACCATGATGGATCAAAACTCTGTGTTGGCCAACAAAACACTTCTGTGAGGTAGACAGCACTCTCTCCCTCATTATTGTGCATGGCATGTGTATTGCCATAGAAACCACGTATTTAGAAGGTGTGCGTGTCCCCAGTCACTGCAGAAAATGTTAAGTGATCAAAGAATTGCACTGATCAATCATTACAGTTTCAGCGGGTCCAAATGTTACTGATAACCACAGAGAGGAGTACCTGTTTGATTCTCCTTTAACTACCTGGCACTTCCGATCAGTGGTGTACATAAGAACAAGTGAAAAGCTTTCAGTATCATTTAACACAGAACCCTGGAGACTCAGCAGTACCTCCCATTGCTGTTAGAAATAAAAAGCGCAAAATACAGAGCAAAGAGGAAACCAAAGGAACCTTGTATCCCGTGGAAGCTATCACATAACACAAAGAAAATATGTAGCAAGAAGTCATACACTGAATACAGAAAGCCTTTCGGATCAAAAGAAACATTTAAGAAGGAAACTATTTCCAAACTATGTGGAGTTTTAAGAAGGTAGAGCAGTTGGCACAGGCTCCAGATCTTGGGGGAAAGGATTGTGTCCCTGGCTGGTTCTTCCTGATTAATGAGTAGAAAGTGATCCAGTTGCTATAGTGACCTGAAGATACACACAAGAAAACATCACTTCTTTAAAATATGCCTGAAGATGAATAGGCAGATTTTTTTCAAAATATGAACAATTCTCTCTTTTTTTCCAAGAGCAAATCACACACAATGGTTCTTAAATTTTTTTTTTTGTTTCTCCCAGACATCAGGACTTGTTTACATAACCCTAGTTTGTTTGCACAAACTTCTGGTTTGTAGAGATCAGAAAGTATGTCTGTTAGGAACTAAATCTTGGTTTTCAGCTGTTTTGGTTCTGGATAAGCAGGAGGGGAGAGAAACTCACTGTTTTCCTTTATTCCAACAGTACACTTAGGCGGAGACATTCCCGGGGTGCTAAGAATGTGAAAGACGCTTAAGGGGTCAGGAAATGAAGGGGCTGTGCTTGCTTTTATGTTCCCTCATCGTTCTGGATGAGGGGCAATAAAAAAATACGGTTTCAGTGGAACTGTACAGCCAGTTCCTCCCCCTTCTTCTGCCCGCTCCTGCAAACTGGTCAGTTATTTCAGAATCCAAAGCATTGCTCTGTTCTGCTCCAGGCAGTTCAGCCTTGGCATAGTATCCTGAATAGACTAGAGATTCAAGGTCTTGAAATGAAAATGGCAATGATTAAATATTCTGGGGACCTCTTATTTGCGGAGTGGAAGGTTCTTAATTCAATGATTTGGCTAAACAGTTGGCCAAAAGCAACTGGCACCAGGCCCAGCATCTGAATGCCTGCAACCTAAACAGATATTCCTTAGTTGAAAAATATGATTAGGATTTTAACTAACCAATGCTCCTGAGCACCATAATAAGCAAGAGCAATGCAGGGGATGAATATTTGTATGAAGCAAGAATATGTACTCTGTAATAGAGGCAGTGCAGAGAAAAGACAGAGAAATAATTTAGAATTCCTAGAACAGAAGTCCCCACATCTGTGCAGCCTTGAAAAAGTGACTAAGTTGTCTTGGGGTCCAATTCATGTATGCTTAAAACAAGGACATTAGCTCTGTTTCAACCCAACAAACCTATTGAATACCTTCTATGTGTGATCATCTCCTACTCATATCTCCATCTCCCACTGCTGACTTATTGGCTTCAAAGACAGCTCAAGCCAAACTCTAAGAAATTGTTTATTACTTTCTCTGCCTCTGGGCTTTGGTACAGATGAAAAGGAAACGATCGAACTTTTCTATTCAATCCAGAAACAAATGGACCTTAGGGGAGTTGGTTTTCTTTGGGAGGTTTTCTGAGAGAAGATCCCTCCTTGCCTCCTTGTAGCTACACACCGTTGCTGGCAATCCCTGGTACTCTCTGGCTTCCCCCTTCCATCCCTGTACTTTGTCTCCATGATTTCATGGCTGTCTTCCTTCTGGAACTCTGGATCTGTGTCTTCACTTTTATATGGAAATGAACTATTATATTTAGTGTAAGGCTCACCCTAATCCAGTATGGCCTCTTCTTAACTTGCAGATGTCTCCATAGACTATTTCCAAAATGTTACATTCATAGGTATCAGGTAGAAACATTTGGGGCGTACATCATTTGATGAAACACAATTTAACTTAGAGTAGTTCCCAAGCCATTTCTCCTCCTGGTATGTTTGTGTTTTGTTTGTGTCTCAGTCTCTGCACTTCCGTTCTGGCCACGGGGGTAGCTCCTTTTGTTACTGCAGTGGGTTTCTAACAGGTCTCCCTATTACCAGCTTCTTGACTCTCCCACTCTCAAAAATCCATTTTATACGCCAGGATACTGGAATTCCTGCTAAAATCAAACCTGATGGCCACCGCTGCCCATAAATCTAAAATGATTCTGCATGGCCCTGCATAAAGCCTGCGCTCAAGCATGACATGCGTGCCTTTCAACCTTCTCTCTCTGGGCTCACTTTCTTAAATTTCAACATCTGCTTTTTATTCTACCTACCTCAGACTCTTTGCGATCCATTGTAGTAGTTAACCCATCTCCGAATCTAAAGAAAATGGAACATTTTCTGTGTTACCTCCTGACAAGATCTTGGCCCTTACTGTATAATTTCTTCAAAGGGAGTCTCTTGAACCCTTTGCTAAAAGAATTATCGCCATTAATCTAACTCTCGCTACCTTCAGGCTTTCCCATATGGAATGTCTTTCTTTTCTGACCTCTCTCCATCCTTCTCCCTGTAATGTATCTTTCAGGTCTCACTGAAGCCTTAATTGCACCAAGGAATTAAGTACCTTAACTGTACCCTAGTTTAGAAACTGCTCTAGTCTCCTCTTAGCAAATTATTCATAATCCTGTTGGTAACATGAATCATACTTCATTCATTGCAGTATTTTTGAAATCATTTTTTCTTGTTTATTTGAAATGTAAAGAAGCAATCAGAGACAGACAGACAGCAGTTTTCTGTCCACTGGTTTACTCTCCAAGAGGCTGGTACAGGCCGCAGCCAGGTACCCAGAACTCATCCTTCCTGGGTAGGAAGCAACCAAGTACTTGAGCTGCCTCCCAGAAACTGCATTAGCAACCAACTGGACTAGGAAGCAAGAGTCTAGACTCAAACCCCAGCACTCTTGCAGATGTGGGCATTTAACCACTCTATGAAATGTCCACCTCCATTGCAGTACCTTTTCTAAAGTAGAAGCTTTGAATCTTTAAAGGTTTTTTAGTTTTTGTGTGTGTGTTTGTGTGGCCACTTGGGGAGTGAACCAACAGATGGAAAACCTTTCTCTCTGTATCTCCTTCTCTCTGAAAATATGCCTTTCAATAGAAATAAATCAATCTTTAAAACAAAAAATAAACACACACAAAGTCTCTGCAGATCTCTGTTGTTACACTTTAATCTACCCAAAGTCAAGGCTAAGACAACATGACTGTTTTCCTGTTCCCCTTTTCTGGCAAATTTATTTTTTATTCATCCTTACACTAAGACGATAATTCTATGTTTCTGTCTCAGTCCTGTACCATATATGTCAGTCCTAACTAGAAGGCAAGGATCTTTCTGTCATGAAAGATAAATGAGAGTCCAATTAAGTGGGAATAGAGAATGAAATAAGTAGGTCTCTTCTAGGTCTTAAACCTTTTTTTTTTCTTGCTGAATTAGAGGGTTTTTTTTTTTTCATTCTATCATTTGCCACACAGTGATTTCTCTGTAATTAATCTCACTAATTATGGTCCCCTCATCAGATGACAAATTCCATGAGAGTACGGGTTGACTTTAAATCTGCATACACTCCTTTATGATTTCCAAAGGAGAGCATGGGTTGTAGAACATGATCAGTTAAGTGCTAATTATTCCATATAAGCTCCTTGCGTTGCTGAGTAATCCTTATTTTCCATCCATCGAGATGCTCAAGCAGCCCTAGCAACACACCAACATACCACCAACACACACCAACACACCACACACACACACACACACACACACACACATCATTTAATCGTCTCCATTTTACTTCACAGTTTCCTTCAAATCTGAGTTATCTTATTGCAACAGACAAGCCCTGCTTGCTCTTACTATTTCTTCCTTAGGATATTTCTACAAAAGGGCCATTAACGTGTCTCACAGAATCCTAGTTTAGGAGGATTTAGTAAAGCCATTTTCTACAAAGCATTCATAGTGATCTTCGTAAGTAAATCAGATCACATTTGGTATTTTTCTTATAAAGTGTCTCATGGATCCCCATTACTCAAACTAGAATTCAAACCTCTTGTTTTAGTATAAATCTCTCTTTGATCTAGTCTTGTCCAGGACCTCGGCCTTGTGTCCCTATTCTTTCCCTTCTTCTTCATTCTTGCTGTCCCCACTGGCCTACTTAATGTTTCACTGGCCAGTTTCACTGGTTTCTATGAAGAATCCCCTGAGCCATCTCTGTATTATAATTCAAATCTCTACTCTGAAGTCAGCTCTGGAAGTCACTCTCTGTAGTTGCCCCATTTTAATAAAAGTCTGTTTCTCAGCTCCATACTCTGCATTCTACAACCCTCTAACTGAATTTAAACACTGATTTATATGGTTTTCTTCTTCGTGTGAGCAGATTTTTGAGCATCTCTGCTGCTTATAAGCGGTGTTGTTAGTGCTGGGGATACAGGAAGCCAAAACCAAAATAAAACCACTTATCTTCATGGAGCATGCATGTCTCCTCCATGCATTTATTAAAGAGTTATTTCTTCTGCACTTGAGAAATTCTCCAATGTTTCCCTTTTTATGGTATCCTCTCTCTAAAACATAAGTTTTAGAATATGTGCCTATGTGGATGAATGTATACTGGTTTTGCATGGTCTTTGCGGAAATCAGCTGCATCTACTCACTCGACATTCCCACCTGCTCATTGGCTCCAAGGAGCATGGAAATCCACAAACAGCTTCCCTAGCGGAACATTTCATTGTTGCAAGCACAGGACTTGGTACAGGCCAAAGTCCAATGGAGGACTGAACCTTCTCTGAGCCAACATTTGCAGACAATGATTTTGATTATTTATTCAGGTCTGTTCTACTACTGTGTCCCTCCAGGGGCTGTGCCCTGTTGTCAGCTGCACTATTTGCATCATAGCCAATTCAAATATTTATTCATTGTTTTTGGCCATCAATGAGGACAACATGATTGAAAATCATCAACAGTCTCCCGACCAAACACTTTGTATCCCAGCACCCTTGAACCTTCCAGAAAAATCTTCTACTTTGGCAAAGCTCTCAGGGAATCCATTTTGTATTTGAATGTTAACTATTTGAAGCAGTTTTAAGTGCAAGACTTCTTTGAATTATGTACTTTTTAGTGCAATTTGGGGCTTATAATTTGTTGTACTCTCTGGGCATAAAAAACTCTTACCCAGATCATTAGACTCAGGAGAACTGAAGATGTCAGCGACTTTCCCACAAATTTGTATGGCATCATCCAATAACTGAGCACATATTTACTCTGGAAGAATATCAGTGATTTTAAAATCTCTTCATTATCTCTCTAAACAATTCAGATATGGACTGCTTACTATGTATTCTGATCCCTCAAAGAGAGCAGTGGAATATCTCACCAGGGGTGGACCCCTGCTGATGCTCCAACAAGGCTGCAAGTGCACCTAAGAGGCTCGTTACAGAACTCTTGCCCCCACTCAGTCTAGTTAGAGTCTGACACAGAGACAAGAATAACGCCATGTCCTCATCATCTACCTCAGTTACAGAATGCAATTGGCAAACAATTAATTTTGAAAGGGAGTGTTTTCCAAGGAGATTGCACAAACATTTCCCCCATTTTAACCACACCCCATAGAATAGCGTCAGTCTTGTCCTGGGGAACTTAAATTAGAAAGGGCTGAGAGACAAATGGAAAGATAAGAAAATAGAAATGTGTGGGTGTGGGAGGTGGGGAGGTTGGGAAGGCCAGGAAGGTAACCAAGTGGCAAGCTCTCACAGACACCAGCAAGGAGAAGTTACTCCTTTCAAACATGTGGTCTCTGGCATGCATGCAACCCAGAGCCTGGGCACTTCAGTTCTTTGTTCAGTAATATTTTTCCTAATTATTTCTGTAATGCACATTTGTTAAGAAAACATAGAAACATCCAGAAGATCAGAGATGATGGTTCACATTTTCCTTCTATTTTTGGTAAACTCATACCATGTTGCAGATATATGACAGACAGGTTCTATGCAGAAATGCATGCACCCTATAGAAAACTGTCAGTTCTCCTCCTCTTCCGCAAAAATGTTCCATGATATTCAGTATTCTTGTAAAACAAAATGTTAATGACTTTCTAGAACCTTTTTCCCAAATGATGACTTTTTAGACTGTTTCTGTTGGAACACAGTCATTAGTTATCTTTATCTAGAAGCTTTGTTCAAAGGAACCCAAAGCTGAAGACAGTGGCAGGAAAGCATGAACCATGGAATCTACTCATCCCCTTCAAACGTTGTCTTTTCTATTTATGCTTTACACTTATCTCCCAGCTCAGTTACTGTGGATGAACAGCCATTAGAATAAAAGAGTCTATACATAAATAGGAAATGACTGGAGCCCAAGTGCAGGAATATTACACAAGCCTCATCAAAAAACCACTGCTTCCAGTTAGGACCTTAAGAAATCAGATGTAATAGCTGTCTCTGTACGTTCATTCGCTCCATTGGATTAATCAGACAGGGGTGGCGAGAGACACTGGTCTCCAAAGAGAGGTGTGCGAGCTGACCAACTGGGCGGCGGATGAATGTAGGACAATTTTCACATGTATTTTGATGTTATCTTTTACATTTTCTGCTTTACGACATCTTCTCGGTCTGTTTAAAATATTTACATTCTGCTACCCAGCAAAAAGTAATAAATAATGCATGTGCACCTTTGTGTACTCCAGGTACATGCTAAATTTCTTAAGCCAGTGAGATGGTCCATTAAAAAGTATAGAGTTTTTTTTTTTTTTCTGTGACTGGTAACACAGAGAATAATGGTCAGTAGAGATCTAGGAAGTGTGAGTGGTGTGTGACTTTGGTCTAACACTTTGCCTACAAATCCTGGGAGGTAAAGAGAAGCCCAATTTTTGGAGACATGTGATACAGAGGACTGGCCCAGGAAAGTGACTGAGCAAAAATAGTTGTGGTCGTATGGAAGAGTAAGTAACTGGTATATGTTGAATTACAATAAATGGGCAGTGTTTTATGTAATATTTACAGTTAAACTCTAACAAGAGTCAAAACAGAAGGGACCCAGGGACTTTAGAACACCCGAGCTGACACAGAGGTAAGGATTCTGACAGGAGCTCAAATTTTAAAATGGACAGGCCTGGCATGGTAGCCGAGTGGCTAAAGTCTTCGCCTTGCACACACCAGGATCCCATATAGGCGCCGGTTCTAATCCCGGCAGTGCTGCTTCCCCATCCAGCTCCCTGCTTCTGGCCTGGGAAAGCAGTTGAGGATGGTCCAAAGCCTTGGGATTCTGAACCCACATGGGAGACCCAGAAGAGGCTCCCGGCTCCTGGCTTCGGATCAGCTCAGCTCTGGACGTTGTGGTCATTTGGGGACTGAATCATCAGACAGAAGATCTTTCTTTCTGTCTCTCCTCCTCTCTGTATATCTGACTTTCCAAGAAAAATAAGTAAATCTTTTAAAAATATTAAAATGGCCATGAGTCTGTCATCTTAGACAGTGACCTAGTGAGCAGGTCCTTCCAGACATGGATCACAAGACAGGTCAGTTTCAACAGGAAGTGATAGAATATAATACACAAGTGTGGTGGGGTTAAGGGTGTTACTTACTAGAAGCTTGAAGGCAATACCAGAAGTAACGTATGAACACCCTAGAATCAACTTTTCCACGTCATTTTGCACTCAATTATCCAAAATTTAATATCTAGTTTCTAGCTAATTTTAGCACATATAAATAGATATTCTATGGTGAAACGTTATCCTTAAGATTTTCATGTTTTTTTTCTGATTCGCCTCAATGAAAAATAAACATGCAAGAAGCTAAATAAATTAGTGAAAAACAAAAACCAATTAGAGGCATCTTGGCTGGTGCGAATGTTGAATTAGGGGACCCAACATTTCTGGAAGCAACAAAAATATTCCTTCCTGAATGTTTAGAAATACTTAGTTCCATCTGAAGTTGAAAATATCCCCCTTTTATAGGTAAGATGTACATTCCTCCTACCCTGGCCCTAATTCCTCTAGGCTCAGTGAAAAGGGTCATAAGTCTTATGGAAAATAAAATAAATATCAGGGACTGTCAGTTGGCCAGAGAAGGTATGCCTGGAAACTGTGAGCTGGCGTGAGGACCAGGCAAGGCTCTCGACAGGGTACCCTTTGTAGTCTTGCCCACTCCACCCCGGAAACATGAGTCAATGACATGAGTTTGCTCAAGAAAGGAAGAGCGCATCCTCACCCTGACAAGCGATCTGCTCACACGTTCCCTTCATCAAGGATATGAGCAGCGAAATGTCAACAACTGTCTCTGAGGGGCTTTTTCCAAATGTGTGAGGTTCTCTCCAAATTCCAACCAAAAGTGCCCCATCTCTGTAGAAAACAGACCCGCTCTCCTCTGAAGTTTGACATGATCAAGTCACCAGAGCTGTTTAAACATCCTAGTTGGATAACACCTGCCAAGACAGTTAACAACTCCAGCTTGCTTAGATTCGCCCTCCAATCTCACCTACACACGTACAGACACCAGAAGCCAGGAAAATTCATCCTTCTCCCTAGGCTGTCCCCTCCTTGCCATCCCAGTGCCAAGTTGACTTACAGTCAACGCCTAGGTTTGGAATTGTTAATTTCTTCCTTAATCCCACAACAGCTGCCTCTCAGTGGTCAAGCTAAATCCATTTAGCGTATGTCTGATGTGTGGATCTTCTGGGGTGGAAAAAACATTTTTAGAGAATTCTCATTCTTTAGAACATTTGGTAATAATGAGAAAAACTAATAGGCATTCATCAGCTGTGATAAGGCACAGTTCCTGTCCTATGCATTACTCATTTATGCAAACTGCTATAAAGGTACTAAAATTCACTGTGCAACTTGAGCTGGAAAAGTCTGTGAGCTCGATTTCATTGGCATGCACATTTCTGAGGTTTTGGTTCTGTTTAACATTTTTGTCAGTGACCTGCTAAGAGGAGCAGAGAGCAAGCTCATTAAGTTCCTAGATGGGAGGGATGACCAGAACATTAGAGAGCAGCAGTAGAATTTCCCTAGCCCTTGCCAAATTAGCAAAACTGTCAGACTCAAATATGCTCACCACAGACAGGCAGAGAAGCTGCCCAAATGCAAGTTACAGAGTGGAAAGTTACTTCGCAGAAAAAATGAAAAGACTATAGATGCAAGAATAGACAAGAATAGAGTTATAGTAGAATATGAATGGGCTATGTGAAACTCTTAGGTTCACTGGAGTCTCTGCACCCCCTTAAAAATGAATTCAGGTCTTAGATGCATGGGTGGGGAAGCAGAAAGCCCTCCCCAAGACTTCTGAGAACAACAGGGAGTATTCCTTCTTCTTGAGTACGTCTAGCTTTGGTTTGGGGTTCTTTTCAATTTAGTCATCTTACTCCAAGCCATTTTGACTGAGACATTAAAAATGAGTTCCCTCCCATGGACAATTCACGGCCTCCTCCTGAAGGGCCTTTCAGCCTCCTTAGTCGCCCTGACTCTCATTCAATTCTCCCGATTAAACATCTACCCCCAAGGAACTTAACATGATGTTTCCCAAAAAAATATGAACAGTTCTCTCCTTAAAAGGAATTCTGGGATTAGCTACTAAGATAATTGTGTTTCTACATGTGTCCCCTTGCACAGGTGAGCATGGCAAGGTGGTATGTTGGTTGTGCTGGAACTAGAAGGGACTATTGATCATGCTGCTCCAAATGATAGTTGAGCTTTAGTTTAAACTTCAAACTAGAAATAGGTAGCCAGCGCCCTTTCTACTGAATATAGTTAGCCCTTTCCACATCATCAGGGTATTTTTAATACATGCTGAGGATCCCTGTTTAATTCGCAAAACCTCTTGTGTAAATTGTCCCTCTGTTATTTTTGGATCCTGTATAAGTTATGTAGAGTCTAACCCACAATAGTATGACCTTGCAGCACTCTTAGGAGGCTCCAAGATGAAAGAATGATTGAAAGCTGGCTGTGGCTGTCTAAACCTGCACCCCAGGAGGCAGCCACTGGAAAAAAAAAATCAAGGTACAACTCTACTATGGTTAGATATGAACACTACACACAAAATTCAAAGGATATAATTTTAGTTCATTTAATAGTGTTAAAAGTGACATAAAATCTTATGCACCAGGACAAATGTTCTTAGGAGAAGCTTATTTTACACCTGCTAATAAAATGAAGAGAGGAGGTCTGGACTGCAGGTGAGGTCATTGGCAGATTCTGCTGGAGAGATAACCATTTCTTGCAAGAAGCGCAGGCTGGAAAAAGTCAGAGGGCTCTGCTATTTGTTGGATCTGAGGGCTGCCTCTGTCAGAAACCGTTGGGAGGGAGGAAATCAGCCAAGATGAAGACTCTTTCTCCTTAAGTCCCCTGAAAGTTGGAGGAAAGAACCCTTCTCCGAGCCAACACACACTGGGAATCATTACACTAAATGAGAACAGCACCATTTCTTCAAGAGGACTGTGAGGCACACAGCACAAAGCAGAAATTTGCACTGGGAAAAAGAATTGTCCAGTTTTCAAAGGAGCCTCCCAGAAGGCACCCCTTCCCATTTGCATGGAAAACCTACTGTTAGGCTCAGACCCTTCTAGCTCTTTCCAGAAGGCTGTGTGTGGAAACACTCGATGAGACTACCTTAGCAGAGAACAGGAGGCACCAAGGTGGGTGCTTGTTGATCTGTAATCTGAAAACCCGGTAGCTGGGCTTATCTGTGAAGCTGGAGCCAAGTGTTTATGAGAACTCTTAATTTACTACCCCTGAGAAGTTACAGTGTACGTTCTGTGACCAATTAAAATCGGTGCAGTCTGTTCAAATAGGATTTCTGGAGAGCGCCTTTCTTGAAACTCTCCCAGGTGATCATTCTTGTCAAGCAATGACTTTCCCGAAGTGACTTTTACAGAGTGACCAATCATCCTAATGATGATTCTCTCTCGTTGTCATTTTCTTCCAGATGATCCAGGAACCTGTGTATCCTGTGCTACCGGTTATTACATGTAAGTCTGGTCCTTGGTTTTTGTGGTACTAATGTTTCTGCCATTTAAGCATTACTGATTTAATGCTAAATCCAGTGATTAGAGCAAAGAGACCCTGCAGCCTGAAACGACTCCATCCTGTAGGTTATTAATGAACAGCTATTGGACTTAGCAATAAGAACTGAGCTATTTCTTTGCCTTGAAAGGAGATCTTCTCTTTCTTGACCCTAGAAGTCATCCAGTCTGACAGTGATACCTAGGAATCCTATCATAGGTCACCAAAATTCGGACTCTGCTATTTATGAACAGGCCTTACTAACACACCTGACTACAAGTAAGCTGCTTTCAATGGTTGCATGAACCAGAGTAAAGCCAGGTGCTATGCTCTGGGTAATGAGAGACACAGGCCACAAGGTTGACTGGACTACAGACATCAACACCCCTAATGTTGGCTTGTAACATTCTACAACATCAATGATGGGGTGTTTCAACACTCCCTGGTTTCCTGCAGTGGTCTCCAGGATATACAAGTAGGAAGGAAGGGAGGTGGAAAGGAAAGGAAGTCCCCAGTAAACGCTGCCTAATTCCTTACACTGAGAAGCTCTTTGGCATAAGAGGGTCTGTAGAAAATGGAATCAAAAGATGCTTGTTCTGGTGCAAAGCAAGCTAAAACCCATGCATCATTTTCTCATGATAGGCAATTCCTGTGAAGTGTGTAAGCCTGCTCATGCAGACGCTCATGTCGATTTATCCTCTACCTCTCTCCATTAAGATGGTTAGGGACTCTAGATCAATTGTAATTTCCAGAACAGACAAAACATGGAAAGAATAAACAGTGGATGGAAGATCAATCTCTCTCTGTCTCTCTCTTTCTCTCTCTCTGCCTCTCTCTTTTAAATGAACGAAAATAAATCCAAAGTTTTTAAATACTAGATAAGCACACATGAGATTAATTTATGGTGGTTAAGAGAAACACAGCAGTGCTGCCCACGGGAGAGAGTGTGTGTTCCCTCTAGGTTTGAACACCATTGCCATAAAACCTGTCCTGAGAGGACTTACACAGAAGAATTAGAATGCAAGGCGTGCGACACTCACTGTGGCAGCTGCGACCAGCATGCGTGTTACTGGTGCGAGGAGGGCTTCTATCTCTCAGGTGAGCTTTTGGGCAAAGGACATGGCACACGATGACAGGAGGCCCAGGAACCCCCAGCCAGTGCAATGGAAATGCTCACACGGCTGACTTCACATCTTCCCGGCCCTGGAGCCTTCCTCCAAGGAGGGATGTGAATCTAGGTTAGAAACCAGCACTAGCCATGGCCACTTCCTTCTGCGTGTGTTCATAAAGCCTGGTTCATACTGCACTAATTAACCTCAAATATTTCCTAGCTAATGGGAATAAGAATGAGTTGCATGGGGAAGTTGGAGGGGAGTAGGAGGGAGGACGTGAAAGTGAATGCTTACAACTGAAGTCACCTGGAGTATTCGTCGCCTTGCCCCATTCTTTCAAAGTTCAGTAGGTGCTACACTATTCTTGTGCCCTTGAGAGTTGAATAGGCTGCCTGGCCTTAAACTTCAGTCAGTTCATTGACTTTGATGGAAACGAGCAATTGGAAAAGGGTTAGGCTGCAAGCATGCACCAATTGAGGAACCTACAGCTCAGAGTTCTTGACTAGAATGACGCACATGACCCAAGATGGTTTTCAGTGGTTCTCCACAGAGACTCACTGTATTTGTGGCTTTTCAAGGCCTTGAGGAGAGAAAAGTGTACAGGATGTAAGGTATATAAAAGATATAAATTCAATCCCGGGGTTGGAGGGGGTAACTTGAATTTTCAATAGAAAGAATTTGAAATGTTGGATTAAAACACATTCCTCAACTGAAATACACTACAGCCATACTGGTTTCCTTAGAAATGCAAGTAAACCTTTTCCTAGTGCTCCCTTAACCTCTTGAACCTGGCCTTATGTAGAATATCAAGCTAAGGCAGGCAGCGTTCTGCCTACATGTTTCTTCCCTGTGTTCCCATATAGCTGGCAGCTGCGTGAGAGAATGCGCTCCGGGCTTCTACGGCGATCGCGACATGGGAGGATGTGAGCCCTGCCACCGAAGCTGTAAGACCTGCACTGGCCTCGGCTACAACGAGTGCAGTAGCTGCCAAGAGGGGCTGCAGCTGCTGCAGGGCGCCTGTGTGCATACCACCCAGAATCAGGTGGAAGGCAACTTCTGGGCAGGTTTGTAACCAAAGAGAGGTCCTAGGGATGTGGCTGCTCTCCAAGACAGGAAACCTGGAGCGGGAGATCAGAGTTGAGCAAGAAGCCACTGGTGCAGAGGTATCTCTGGTGTGTAGAGTTGTGCCTCATAGTTGGACAGCAGAGGAAGGCCCAAGGACACTTTGTGACAGCTCTGGGGTTCTTGTTTCTACCTGGTTCAGCTTGGCCAGGAAGTAAGTAAAGAGAGACAAAGAGGGAAACAGGCACAATTTTCTGAAAAAGTTTCAGTATACCATCTATCACATGTCTCTGTTGTGGAAGAGCTGAGTGTTGCCCAGATTAGGCTTGCCCCATCCCACATGGAAGAACTCAAACCTCAGCAGTGTTGCGAAGATGGATGGTCTTTGTGGCTGAATCCTTAGAACTTCTCATGACACAAGCTTTCCTTCTCTGCATTTCCCTTGGCCCTTCCCTTGCAGCTGAGATGAAAGCAAGGGGCTTCCCAAGGGAACAGGTGGGTGGCTAAGTGTGGCAGCTTGGAAATGGCCATGAAGATCTTACGATGCTGATTCCTCCCTTCCCACAACGAAACCCTGCTGATGGGCTTCCTTGCACAAGTTTTTACCAACGCCCAGTGATCACTTCTGGTCCAAAGTGGTTCAACAACAATATTCCTACCTGTTTGCATTCTGTCAGCAGTAATCCCCAAAGCAAGAGATGTTCTCTACTGGACTTTGAGGGAAGGATTTCCTCGATGCTTCTTTTCGGTGCAGTAACCATGGCTGCTGAGAAGAGACCCACACAGGTCTTGCACAGGCTGTTGAAGATGACAAATCCAGGCGGAAGAAGCCTGCATGCCGAGCTTGAGAGGATGTTTGCTCAGGCATGTGGTCTACTAGGTCAATTTTGCACAGGCAACTTGGAGAAAGAGCAGCTCAGAGACCTTCGCAGACCTAGGGTTCAAAGGCTACAACGGACAACAGGTTCCCTTCTGTACATAATCAGCAAGAAAATGATCTAACTCTAGTCAAAACATCTTCTGTGAATTATAGCTAAATGAAAAGACTGCAAATAAGTCTGCCCGGCACTCCAGCACTTGGGAGGCACTGCGGGCCAAGAGGTGTGGTGGTGCACGACTCACACAGAACATCTGTGTTTTATCTGGTGTCCAGATGATGGGGAGGTCCAGAGAGCCAAGAGGCAGAGCAAGCAGACGCGATTCCCCGAACGACTGCCTGTCTCTTCAACTGCACCCCGTGTTTTGCCAGCAGAAATTGGGTTTTGATTGCTCCCCCTTTGTACAAGTACCAATCCCACCCACTCCTGCGAGTTCTACCATCCCGATGTGGTATTTCTGAAGACAGGAAGAAATTCACCTATTTAGGGGTAGGGATGGGGGATTGTACTCACAAGAGGTCCAGGAAGCAGATGAGGACGCTTCTATGGCTGGACAAAAGCAATGCAGTCCCGTGGCATAGCTACATGTTTCCATTTTTGTGTTCTGTGAACCACAGGGAGAGAGAAATGCAATCAGGCCCTAGATCAACTGCCCTAGTCTCCCCAGGGAAACGGATCGTAAATGGAAAACGCTGGGAGCTTGGACGCCGATGCCTACAGCTCGCCCCCGATTTCTTTTCCTTCAAAAACAAGGTGGAGAGTTTAATGGGCGAGGAGAGGGTTCCAGAGAACAGGCACTAATTAACCACACCTTACAGATGATGCAAAGCAGATTGCAGTCGTCCTGGGTCAGTTTAGAGGAATCTCAGACAAATTCCCATGTGTTTGTGGAATGGAGCTGGCTAGATGGCACCAGCAAGATTTTTTTTTTTTTTTTTTTTTTTTTGAAACACAATCAGACTCAGGTAGGAAAGGGAAGACGGAGCACAAAGTTTGGTTTGGTCCCTCCCTCACCCACGTGACTTTCCAGCAAAAAGAGTGAAATCAAATTCCCATCCAAAGGCTACAACCCATCCCAGAGTGTTTGTCAGTGTGTGCTGGGAAGAACAAATCCAATCCAAGTTCCCTGGATTCCTCTTTCAACCCAGTGGCTAATCAGGATGGGCGCGGCAGTGGTGAGAGAGTCATCGCTCTTTCCCAACCACCAACACAGTGGAATGGAGATTGCACCATACACGCACCCACCCAGGAATACCCTCCAGACAAGACTAAGCCATCTCCCAAGATGGCACTCAGCTCTCTGCTCCCCCAACCTCCAAAGAATCACCGCATGAAGGCGGATCATCTGGATTCTTTGTCTGAGTCGCTGGCCTCCTGTGGAGGTCCCTGGGTCCAGTCCGCCTCATTGGCAACCATGAAGTCAGTGATTAACACGTCATGGCTGAATTCAACAGTCAATGGTAACTTGAAGCCCCACACAAAACTGCCACCAGTGGGAACGTACAGACAGACTGTGTGGGTTTTAAAGATGACTGTGTCTGTCGGTTTCCTGAAACATTGTGATGGGAGTCATTCTCTCCAGTGTTGTGAAGTCATTGGGATCTTCTTGCATGGTTCTCCCTCCCTCGCCCCCGGTAGTCCTGGAAAGCCCAAAGTCTAATTCCGGCCTATTTCCCCTGCCCACCTATTTCCCCCATTGATGAAAACCGGGTTGCAGCAGCCTGTAATCACATATTCTGATGAGAGCCTAATCTGCAAAGCACAGACGCAGACATGGGGAATGAACATTTTTATCTTCGACCACATCCTAACAATTTATCTCTAGCCTGTCTTTCGATCTTAATACCCGTGCTTAGGGAAAGGTTGGAATTCCAGGGTCAGTCACTAACTCCGAAAACCATGCCTGCAGAGGGGGAAGTCGTCAGCCTCAACAGTGAGCGAGCAGGGTGCCGATGGGGACTGCGCTTTTAGAACATTTTAAAGATTCTGGACACCTGGTTGTTAGAAGGCCTTTGTGGGTATACACAGCCACCATCCTCCCCTTGGAAAGGATGGTAGCCCTTTCAGCTAACTAGTCAGCTGGGATCCAGAGCTCAGAGGACGTATGTCACAGGACAGGGCGTTCAGTGTTCCGGGATTTTGGAAGTAGATTGTTCATCTTTTGATAAGTGGAAAACAGGTAAGGAGGGAATATTCAAACCACAAAATTTGGAAACATTACACATCAAGTGTCTGGTTTCTCCTTCTAGAGAAAGATTTCAGTCGATATACCTTTGCTTAATTCTGTATCAGGGACTCCCAAAGCCAAATTAATTCCTAAAGCAAACCTCTCTGGCCTATGGGGAGCTTTTGCTTTAGGGATGCCTGGGTTCAAATCCTGGCTCTGTTGCTGACCAACTACGTGACCTAGTGCAGGTTCCTTATCCTCTCTGAGCCTTCATTTCCTGGTCTGTAAAATGAAGACATGAGACTGCCTTTCAGAGTCGTTTAGGAAACGAATGGGAGAATAGGGCTAAGGCTTCTACCACACACAGGTCATCATGGATGCTAGCTTGTCCCTCACCCCTGCCCTTTGACCTGCTCCTGTTTGAGCACCAGAGACACCAGTTCACTTTCCAAGCCGCACTCCCAATCTCTTTGGAAGAATGCAGTGGAAGGCGCCAAGAGAGTAGCAAGGCCAGGGAAACACAGTCACAGAGAGAAGGCGGCAAAGGATGGCCCACTGGGACGGCCAATTGGCTGGCTGGATCCTGAGGCAGCTAGGAACCTACCACACACAGGTGCACCCGGCCTTTGCAAAGGGTCCTCCAAGCCCATGTTATGTCCTTACAAAGCTACGTATGGCTTTCCAAAGTTAGCAGGAAAATGAACTTATCTGTTAATTCCATTTTCCATGAATGGGGGGAGGGTACCCTTGTGTAATTATAAAAGACGATGAAAACAATCCAAAAGGGAAACCAAAGGAAAAAAAAAGAATGAGGATTCATACAAACAACTAGACAAGCTATTGTAAGTGATGTTTGTGAAGAGTCGGGGTGTGAGGGGAAATGCCGAAAAGACACGCAGTGCTCAGTGCTGTGTGTGCCTGCATGCTGCACGTGCAGAAGGTGTGAGCGAGCATGCACACACACGTTCCTCGTGCTCACACATGCAGCGCAAAGATGGGAAGCCTGTGTGGCAAGGTAGGCACGTTTCTAAGAGGTGGGATTGTAGTGATGTGTATCTCCTTTAACCGCTCTACATTAAACAATAAAATGCTTTGTCTTCTTTAATTAAAAAAAAAGAAGCCGTGCCCACTACAAGCCCATCTTTGATGAAGAACCTGCTGCAGGAGCGACGGAGGTGGAGGGGTCAGACCAAAAGAGGTAACAGGGACACAGGGAGGACAGCGTCCTGACGAAGTCTCTGCCATGTGGGAACCAGCCGGACGAGCTGGGAGAGAGCAAGGTGCCAGGGGCAGAGAGCAGGCACCAAAAGGAGGACACCACAGTGGGGGGGACTTCGGTGCCAGACAGGACCCACCCAATGAGCCAAGTGCTGAGGCTAAGTGCAAGAGGTGATCCAAGGTCCCAGCCCAGCAGGCAGTAGCAGACTTGAGAAATATAGTACAACACACACGCACGCAGTGGAACATTCTAGAGTCGTCAAAAGCAGTGAAGAGATCCCTTCCACACTGATAAAAGATGGTCCCATTCTATACTGAGTCTTAACAAATAGCAACAAAGGGATTGACTAAATGGATGCAAATTGTATTCAGGGTGCAAAGACTTGGAAAGGACATTTCACAGAGTATGATTTTCCTCCATTTTGAAACATGTGAGCTCACTCAACAGGAATAAATAAGTTTTTTTAAAGGCTTTTTTTCTATGGCCTAGTTATAGCTATCGGAAGGACGGAAACCACAGATTCCTAAACAAAGTGATTCCCTGATTGTTCTTTCTCTCCTCCCTTCCCTTTTTTAAGTTGCTTCAATTCTAGAAACTACAGAGCAGAAAAAAAGAGAAACTATAATTAAAATAAAAATTTTGCTTGTTCCCTTAAGTCACCCATCTTTCAGGATACAAAACTCTAGTGGCTGTATTTACCCAGTTACAAACCGCTTGTGCGGAGCGCCCTCTCGTGGACATGAGGACACTTCAAACTGTTAGGCCATGTGTATGTCGCAAAATAAATTGCCAGAATGGGAGCTATGCGTAATTATAAACACATGTGCGTGTGTAGCTGCACAAGTATACACTTTACATAGCTATTAGAAAATTAATGAAAACTTACGTCTCTGTAAATACAACATTTCAGCATTAAAATAACACAGAAGAAGAAAAACAGCCTGTAGCCTGAACAGAGGGGTCAAGATTTTGAGGGTGCTCGCTGTCTGTGGGCTATTATAACGTTCTCGTGCTTTAAACAAGAACTCTCAGCCATGCATGAGGCAGCTCGACTGCAGCGTAACAGTACGCCTGCTGCCTTCCTTCCGGGGCTAAGGGCCATGCCGGCTGATGAACAAGGTCTTCCGGGCAGCCGCTGTGGTGTTGGGAGGTGTGGGGGGCACTGCGGTGACCGTCCCCTGGCTAACAGCCATGCGCACCGCTGACTGCTCACTACGTGGGGCGCCATAGACACTTCCACAGGGCGTTTTCTGAAAGTTCGTGAGAAAGGTGCTTTCTCTTCCAATTCCATTTTCCCACAACAGTTCTAAACTCCCCTGGTTTCTACACCCAACTTGGATCCCCCTCACATATCTGTATCCATGGGTCCCTGTTCACCTAGCCAACTGCCCATCATCTGTCTCTCATCCTTGCTTTCTTTACATTTCTGCAACCATGAATGCCATCATGGGAGCCAAGCAGCGCCTCCCAGTGCCGCTGGAGCTCTGAACCCACAGAGCAGAGAGAAATCAGACAAGCTTCAGAGAAGTGGAGTGTGGTGGGGAAACTGGGACACAAGACAGGGAGCAGAAAGAGCCATCGAGTGATCTGCTGGGTTAAGCCCTAGACACACATTTTCTCATTTAGCCTTCACCACAATGCTAACTTCAAGGGAAAGATGGTTTTGTCTCATTTTAGAGACTGGAGAGCAGAGCTCTGAGAGTTCAATTACAGTATCCATGGTTACTGGCCGCAAGAGGCACAGCTGGGATCTGAAGGCAGGTGTGACTAGGAAACCACCTCTGTAGGGATGGCTCTCTGGGAAAAAGGAGCAGATGAGAGAAGGAGGGAGGAAGGATGCGGTCATGGAGGGCAGTGGTAAGATGCCCGCAGTTGACTGGGAACCTGCTCACTCAAATCCCACGGTCTCAGCTAGAACTAGTCCTCATTCCCAAGCTGTAGTCCAATCACAATACGTGCCAAGGCAGGGATGTAACGAAGGCTGTTCTGTGCGTCCGTGGATTGGACCCATGGGATTTCTGCAACGACTTCCAGGAAAGGCTGCCTGTGAGGTGCTCTTGGAGGGCACGGGAGAGGGCTCACAGGCCTTTGAGTTTCATGGTGTGTTCACCTGCTGAAAGCCTGGCCAGCCAGCCAGCCCACGGGGCAGGGGATGGGGAGGTGCCGGCATAGTGCTTGGATGTTACTCTGACAACAGGGAGACTCCAACACTGGCCAAAGAAGGAAATCCAACTTACAAAAGCAAAAACGAAAGAGAAATGGGAACAATTTGGTCAGGTGTCTTATGTGCACACGCCTTGCGTATGCGTAAAGGCACAAACACTCCCATCCATTTTTAGCACATGGAGGAAGTGACATGTGTTCGTCTAAACATCACCGCCGTGTTTAGGTTGATTCTGTAAGAAACCATGTCCTGTACGTCATGAGGTTAGCAGAGGAAATCTTTCATACAGAGTGAAGAGGGGAGGGAAAGAATGAAGACTATGGCGAAGGGCAGCTGCCAACACTTAGGCGAGGCGCTATCAAGGGGATTCCACCTCACATGGGAGATGAGATGTCTAGCATATCTTTTGCATCAACTTTTACCATGCGCTTGCTCAAAGAATTCCGACTTGTTTCTTTCCCTCACAGATACTTTGGAAAACAACCAACCCTGTGACTCTTCCTGTAAAACCTGTGCTGGATCTGCAAGTCTGTGTACTTCGTGTCGGAAAGGTTGGTGTGCCATACGGGAAGTGTGGCTACAGCCAAGCCCATTTGCCGTAACTCATGCATTGTGGGTGTCTGTGGGTTAGGAGGTCTTGGGACCTTGATCTGTGCTCATTACATGTTATCTACCACACTGGCTTCTCAGTGGAAGGCACAGGTACCCAAACATTGGGCAGTGATAAAAATCAGCTTCCAAAAGGACCTGAACAGGAAGGAAAGAAAAAAGGGGGGGGGACAGAGAGAAGGGAAGTAACTTAATTTGGAGGTCCTACTGAATGTTTTGGGAGGCTTGCAACAGGTGTCCTGAACAAACAGGTGTCGAGAAGGTGTCAAAGGCAGTAGCAGACGTCGGTCCTCTACAGCCACATGAGCACTCCGAGGACAAACACATGACGCCTGTTCTTCTCACCCCTTGACTTGCAGGCGCCTTTCTGCTGAATCAGGCCTGTGTCTCCTCCTGTCCCCGAGGCACGTGGCCCTCGGGGAGGAGTGGCAGCTGTGAAGCCTGTGCCAAGGGCTGTGCCTCCTGCTCGGCAGCCAACTCCTGCCAAGAGTGCCAGGCTCCGCCCGAGCAGCCCTTCTTCCTTCACAAAGGCCGATGCTACAGCAAGTGCCCTGAGTAAGTTCCCCTCTGCCTCTCGCCCGCTGGGACCTTCTCCTGCAGCACATTGGGGTCACTTACGTCTTCTCCTGGACGTGAGGACCCACGTCATGCCCTCTGTGTCCCTTGCTGTTGGCCACGAGCCTGCTTCTCCTGCCTGCCTGTTCTGTGTCTGCATTTTCCCTTTTTGTGAAAATGGGTTCTTTTTCTTGAACACAGAAAAAGTTTGATTGAGAATCAGATTCCTACTGGCCAGACGGGGTCTTCATGGGAGACGTACCTCAAGGTGTGGGGACATTCCATAGGGAGAATATATAAATTCATCAATTCTTCTAGGGTTTTTCTTATTTTAATTTTTAATTAGTTTTTAGTGGATTCTGTGTGATTTGTGGACACACTTCTAAGAACATAATGATATTCGCTTTTTGTTTCGGGAGGCTTGTTCTTTTATCGCCCTTGTCTTGGTTATCAAGTGTGGGAGCTCTCTCATACCACAGAGCAAGGCTGCGGTACAAATCTCTGATAAACAACAGAACTGGATGAAATATGAATTACACATAATTAACACATAGTGACACTTGATAAATTATGCATTGATTCCCATGGCTTCCTCAATGCCCTGGTTTGCAATTCCTTTCCTCTGCCTATCAGTGACCCTGAATCCAGGATTTACCTCACAGGGAAGTGGGAATGGCAGACCGAAAAGAACGTCGGGAGATGTTGAACAACAAGCAATGGAAATGCCAAGGAAAAATACCAAAGACGATGACAGGATGTATTACTTCACATAACGTCACATTGGACAAACTAACACTGACTTGTTCTGTGGCCAAGAGGGCCGTTCCACGGTGCTCGCATCCTTAGAGTGGCCTCCCTGCTTGGCTCCTGCAGCCTGAGCCCTTGGTGTCTGCCTCAGAGCTAAATGTTCCCTCTGCATGGAGCCAGAGCAGAAAAGGGGGCAAAGGAAGGAAGGAAGGAAGGAAGGAAGGAAGGAAGGAAAGAAGGGAGAGAGAGAAAGAAAGAAAGAAAGAAAAAAGAAAAAGAATTAAACTTGGCGCGTCTGGCACCAGAAGTCCTTTTTCTCTTCACTTACGATTTTCCTGCTCTTCTCAGCTTCAGTTTTCACTTCAAATAAACATCATCTATATTTTCCTCATCTCTTAGAGGATTGGGGTTGCATTTTCCTTTGCTCACCCCCTGCTGAGCAACCTCCATCATGGGATGTTCAGCCATTCAGAGATGCCGACTAGGCGGACATCACATTCCACCTGGAAGAAAGTCAGTCACACAGATGCACGACTCTGTCACGTCGGAGCACATCTGACACTGCGTGCAAAGGCTCTCCATGGGCACTGGAAAGAAGACATCCCAAGCTTGGCTGAGAACATTCCAGAGCAACAGTGGTTCCAGTTTTATATGGCACCGACCCCTCTGAACTTTTTGAAATCAATTTTCAAGTTTATTCAATGTTGAAAAGTTACTAAGTGGAGCAAAAAAAAAAAAAAAGTATTTTCTACTCTAAGGATCTAACAAAAAAGTAACAAAGAAATATTTAAAAACACAACTTTATGCTTTCAATTGTATTTATTTGAAAGGCAGAGAGTCACATACTCAAAATGAGGCTCTCCCACCTGCCAGTTCGTACCCCAGAGGCATACAACATTCAGGACTGGACCAGGCTAGGGTCAGGAAAGCCAACTTGGGTAGCAGGAACCTGGATACTTGAATCATCATGTCCTGCCCCCAGAGCGCACATGAACAGGAAGCTGGAATCTAGAGGAGAGCTGGAACATGGACCCAGGGCATCCCAACAGATATCTCCCAATGCCAAATTCCAACTCCCCAGTCCTAATGCCTTTATTATCAGGTGTAAATCTCGCTGCCAGCTGGTCTGCTCCTTTCGTTACACTCTCCCCTTCCTTCCACAGGGGCTTTTATGGAAAAGATGGCACCTGTGTGCACTGCAGCTCCACTTGCAGAACCTGTGAAGGAAATGATACCAACTGCCAGTCCTGTAAAGCAGGTTTTGTCCTGTACAAAGGAGAGTGCCAAGAAACCTGCCCTGAGAGGCACGTGGTGGTGGAGGGTGTGTGCAGGCAGTGCCCGGAGGGGTGTTACGACTGCATTCATGAGGAAACGTGCAAAGGTACTTGGAGGCATGCCAAGGGGAAGTGTGGCCCTGGCCACTCATGGGAAGAGAGAGTATGCAACAAAATCTTGGGCAACCTGTCTCCCCACCCTAACTGAGGATGCTAAGGGTGACGCACAGCCTATCCATCATGGATTCTGCAAGCCAAAGCAAGCAAGAGCCCCTCCTCCCTACACGTGTGCACACTCAGAGTGTGGCAGGCTTTATGCAAGGTACTAGTGACAAAAAGACCCAAGAATGCTCCCAACCCTTTTGGGCACAGACTCAGAGGAGACAACAAAACACACAGATGGCTAGAAGCTTGTTGAGCTGATGTTGTCCAGCCAAAGGATTTTTTGGGGGAGACCTGAGGTGTTCCCCAAGATTCCTCCCCAAAATAAGAAAATAAGCACAAATCAAATAAACCCACAATGCATTCATTTTTCATTCTGATTAACCATCTACTTATTGATCCACCCTACAAGTAACCCTTCCTTCTGTCACTCAAAACAATTTTTCAGTATCTGTTTATGCTTTCTTGGTTTTTCAAACAATACCACCAACTCCTCAGCCATACAATCTACTAGAATGTGCAACTTTGCACACCTCCAGGAATCTGGTATATCATCTGGCAAACCCAGGACAACCCAGTCAAGTAGCCACGGGTGGCTTGCTCCTCCCAGGGCAGGGCTTGCTGGACATCAAGGCTGGGTCCTAGCATAGAAGAGATGAGGCAACTCTATGCCCAGAGCAGATGAACCAGAGCAGCCAGGGATGGGCTGGACCACTGCTCAAGAAATGCACTCCTCTCTTCCATCCCATTGGAGATAACTTGCCACCTCTGCTTCCCCCCCAGAGTGCATGTTTGGCTTCTTCCTGCACAATGATGCATGCTATCCAAACTGTCCCGGGGGCTTCTATGAGGACTCACGCCGGTGTGTCCGCTGTCATGAAGATTGCCAGGAGTGCTACGGCCCTAACGCTGATGACTGTGAGATCTGTGCAGGTTATTACATGTACCTCTATGATGGCCAGTGTTTGGAAGAGTGTCCAGCAGGAACATACTATGAGAGAGGCACCAAAGATTGCCAAGGTAAAACCTTCAGGGGTGTGTGACCAAGTGTGGCATTTCACAAGTCCATTTCTCAGGCTGAATGAACTCTGGTCTTTGCATGGTTTCTTCATTCTCCCACTCAAGAAAAATTTGCTCTGTTAAGTTATTTAAAATATATATTATTTACCTATCTATTTGAGAGGCTGAGCATCAGAGACAGAAAAACCAACAGAGTTGGAAAGGTCTTCCATTCCCCGGGTCACTCCCCAGATGCCTGCAACATCCAGGATGGGTCAGGCTAAATACAGAACTCTCTTTCTGGGTGTCCTTCATGGGTATCAGAGACTTAAGATCATGAGCCGTCATCATGAGCTGTCCCAGGCTCATTGGTAGAAAGCTGGGTGCTAGGTGGGATAGGCCAGCGTCTGAACTGGCACTCCGACATAGGACACAGGAATTCCAAGTGATAGTTTAGCTTCTGTGCCACAATACCAGCTCTGTTGAATTTTCAAAGTGAATCACTCATAAGGGTCTATTCTGTCACCTTTTTTAGTAACAAATCATGTGGCCCCTCCTCACAGCAGTAGCTAGGAACTGTGCTAATAAAAAGAATTCTCATGGGAAGAGTTACCACAGAGATGACGAGGAGCCTTCATGAGTTACCCAAAATGGAAAACTTTCCTTACACTTTTTAGCCATTATACGTGTGTACCATAAGCAAGTGATGGCCATGGAGGAATTTCTCTGTGGTTTTTATCTCTTCCCCCATTGTTTGCTCCCCCAGCTCCATTCCGCCCCTTCCTCCCCTTCTCTGAGTCCCTTGCCCTCGCCTCCGCTCATCACCTCAATCCCTACCTGTTCAAGAAAGAATCTGTTCAAGCCAGCGTTTGGCACAGACATTCAGCCACTGAAAGTGATGCCAGCCCCCCATATCAGAGTGTGGGTTGTCCTAGCTGCTCAGACTCAGATCCAGCTTCCTGCTCATGCACTTGGGAAAGCAGCAGGTGTCCCAAGTACTTGGACCAATGCAGCCAATGTGGGGGACCCAACAGAACTTATGGCTTCTGGCTTCGGTTTGGCTCAGACCTGGCTGTTGCAGCCACTGGGGAATAAACCACTGGATAAAAGATTCCCTCTCTCTCTCTCTCTCTCTCTCTGTGTGTGTGTGTGTGTGTGTGTGTGTGTGTGTGTGTAGTATTTAACTATCTTGCAAAGAATGCAAAGAAAGAAGGAATCTGCTATTATTTACACCTCTCTATCTCTGAGCTAGGCATGGATTTTTATTTTAGCTTTTTGGTTTTTGGTTTCTTATTATTTATCAGGAAATAGAATAGTGAAACAAGTTGTTCATTGCTAAAGAAATTCTCAAACACCTGAGAGAAGAGTTCCAGGCAGAGGGACTTTCCCAGAGCCACAGGATCCACTCAACTCAACAGGCGGTGGTTGTTGAGCCCCTTACGTTGGCACCCAGCACGCGCCAGACAGACATGCAGAGGCATTCACCCTAAAAATGATGAGGTCCTGAGAGTGATTCCGTGAGGCAGGGGAACCCTTGGGTCACCCAGGTCCTAGAAAATATGTGGAAAGTGCAGTGGAGAAAGAGGTGAGCCGCAGTCCTGATGGCTTCCTGTTCGAGCCTCGTGACCTGGCTGTGCCTTTCCATGTGTTTTACATGAAGCATTAGTCAACACTTGTGTCCATGAACTCTACATCTACACATTCAGAAAACAGAAATTGTGCCTTCCTTCCCCCCATGATTCCCTAACCAATACAGCATGAGCACCAATTACAGAGCGCTTGTGTTGTCTGAGCCACTCCAGGTACTCTAGGTAGAGAGGATTTGAGGCATATGCAGGATGTGGGTGGGTTACGTGCAGACACTGTAACACCTCATGTAGGCGACTGGAGTCCCCATGGGGTTTGGGATTCTGAGGCAGGTGGCTTCCTGGGCTCTATTCCCTGTTCACGTCTAGGGATAACTATGCCAGCAGGTGATCACACCTCCTATGATTTGCTTGTTATTGCAGTTCGGGTAATTATAGGGAGCTGTCCTAACATTTCTGAGGCAGCTGTTGCACAAAGAAGCTCTCTGAGTATAGCAGAGATATTGAAATAGCTATTTTATCCCTGCTTTGGGTAAGAGTAGCCCACCCCAATGCCCAAAGGCTGTATGTGTCTCAGAGCCCCACTGCCTTGGCTCTGACCCTAGACATACCCAGAAGACACGTGGAGGGAAGATGGACACTCGTTCCAGGGGTCAGGGTGGGGTGGTGTCCAGGCCCCCTGTCAGTCTCTGTTCACCCCCACAGACTGCCACAAGTCCTGCCTGACCTGCTCCTCAGCTGGCACCTGCACAACCTGCCCAGAAGGCCTGCAGATGAACAGACATGGTAACTGTGTGGTTCACAAAGAGTGCGCTGCCAACGAGTACTGGGATGAGGAGACTCGTGAGTGCAAGACGTGCCACACCAAGTGCTACCGCTGCACAGGGCCCACCGAGGACCAATGCCACAGCTGCCCGAGGGAAAGCCTTCTGCTCAGTGAGTGGCCTGCGCCTCAAGGAGAGCGTCCTCCTCCCGTCCCCTGTGCAGCCACCTTGCACAAGGACTGGCCCACGCAGACTTCTTTCTGTTTAATGTCTTGTTTTGTGAGTGGGGAAATGGTCAAACCCAAAGAAAAAAATGCAAGAGTGAAAACAACACAAAAGAATAGCATACATAGGGCCTTTACCCATTTCACACACTGCTGCATCATTTCATGCTCCTCTCCTCTCGCTGTGAAAATGTGCATTGTTTGCACTGATCTTTTTTTCTGAACCGTTGGAAGATAATTTTCATACATCGTGTTCTCCTGCGCACAAATATTTTAGTACATATTGCCTAAGAATAAAGATTTGCTCTTCTGTAACCACAGGACAATGCCAACTCTGGAAATGTTCACGTATTTTGATGTACTGGCTGTATGAAAAGTTCATTCCACTTTAGAAAAAGATTTGAACTAGAGTCAGGCATCGCATTTGGTTTCCAACGTCTTCCTTGCTTCTTTAATCTGGAGCATTGCCTTGGACTTACTCCCTGAGTGTATTTATGCTTTAAGAATAATCTTTCCTCCCAGATTGGTGTGAAGTGTTTCCAAGAGCAGGTGGAAAGCATTGGTTCATTTTTAACCAGGACACTTACTAGGTGAGCTCATGTCCTCTGAGAATCATTTATGTTGGTGTGTAATATCCACTAGCCTCTGCTTGGTGCATCAATGTGGATCATCTGATCAATTTCTTTACTATATGATTACTGTTGGTTCCCTTATAACTAAAAAAGTCACGTGGGGATATACTCAGCTGCTAACCAAAATTTCCCTAAGTTAGTATCTGCTGATCGACACATTTTCATCCCAGTATGGCCAGTCCACTCTGACCTCTACTTCCTCTGCACACCAAGTTTTATGGTCATTTCTCTTTCTTAGATCTGAGCTATATCATTAGCCCATGGTGACCTGGCCTCTCTTCCTGCACACTCCCCCTCCTCCCACATGGTGACCCAGTGGAAAGAAAGTAGCAGCAATATGGGAATCCTACAGCATGCTCCTTGTCACACACTCTTCTCCTACCTTCACAGACACAACTTGTGTGAAGGACTGTCCGGAGGGCTACTTCGCCGATGAGGACAGCCACCAATGCATCCCCTGCCACAGCTCTTGCAGGACATGTGAAGGAAGGCACAGCACGCAGTGCCGCTCCTGCCGACCGGGCTGGCTGCAGCTGGGAAAGGAGTGCCTACTCGAGTGCCGGGAAGGGTAAGGGGCCAAACGCATTGCACCACCAGATTGCACAGCCATCCCAATATCAGCCCATTACACAGGTGGGCAAAGCAAGACTCAAAGCACATAGCACCAGGGTGAAGCTGCACAGAGAGGGAAAATGATGAGCCATTTGGCAGTGATGGAAGAGCAGGAGGACAAGTAGAGGGGCCTCTAAGATGATGCAGAGTCCAGTGGTCAGACTGGCCATCACCCAGGGGCAACCTCACCTGTGAGTCCTAAGAACTCGGCAAACACAACTCAGAAGCAAAGCGCCCTTCCTGCATCCCTCAGGGTGGTCCAGGGTCACTCACAGAGGTCCTCATTCCGCTTTTAGATTTGTTCTGCTGCAGATGGGATACGCGAGGGTAAGCAGTGTGGGAGCGACGCTGATTTCCCAAATGAGGATGATTCCACTAACATCTCCATTGACACCACTGAATCCTCAACTCGTCATGCTCCCCGCCGTAAAACCACAGGGCAGGTTTAGTTACCATAAAAAGCCTAGACTTACTTGGTGCAGCATCCCAACAGCATCTCACAGGTGAAGATCCTGTTACGCCTCCGTTTGTCAGAAGGTCTAGTTACTGACTTATCTAGAAGAGGGTGAAGATTTGACTGGGCCATGCTTGTTTCTCCTGGGCATCCCCAGCAAAGAGGAGGGTCAGTTGCAGGCCTGTTGCTCACTCCTCCTTCCCAAAGAGTAACCAGAAAACTAGTTGTTGTTGCTGTTGTTTCCAGACATGAATCAAAATGCCTTGTAACATTGGGCCTTCTCCAAATGCCTTCTCTGAAACCAGCACATCTCTTTCCCTCAGTTCCAGAGCAATCACTGCTTGTTTCTCCATTTCTGTACTAAACAGTCCTACATTTTTACTTACTTCATTCATTCACTCTGTGACTCAGCGCACATTTAATGAAGAGAACCCAGTATGTATAAAAAAGACTGGTAAAGCAGGGGTGGGCATCTGAGCTAGTGGTTATGACACCATCAGCTAAGGCACCCACATCACCTATTGAAGTGCCTAGGTTTGACACCCAGCTTCATTCTGCCTCCAGCTTCCTTGTCATGCAGACCCTGGGAGGCACTGGGGGTGATTATTCAACCAGTTGGCTCCCTGCCACCCACTTAGGAAACCTGGGTTAAGTTCACAACACTGGTCTTGGCAGGCATTTGGGAGGTAACTTAGCAAATGGAACTCAAACTCAATCCCTCTCTCTCTCTCTCCCTCTCTCTCTCTCTCTCTCCCTCTCACACACACACACACACACGTCTTGTATCTCAAATAAATAAATCATTTCATTTAAAATGTAAGGGATTGGCATTGTAGTGCAGGAAGTGAACTCTCAGTTTATGATTCTGGCATCTTTTATCAGAGTGCTGGTTTAGATCCTAGCTGCTCCACTTCCAAGCCAGCTCCCTGCCAATGTGTCTGGGAAGAAGTCGTGAATGGCGGTCCAAATACTGGGGTCCATGGCACCTGTGTGGGACATCTGGGTGGAGTTCCTGATTCTTGGCCTCAGCTTTGCCCGGAATTGGCCTTTGTGGTTGTTTGGGGAACACTCCAGGGGAGAGAAGACTTCCCTGTACGTAACTCTTTCTCCTATTTCTCTGCCTTTCAAACAAATGAATCTTAAAAAAAATAAATAAATAAAAGCTGGGAAAGATGAAGTCTTTGACTTTCAAGAACTTACTCTCATGTCTCTCCCAAGAGAATTAAAAGTCCTGTTCTTGCAGTACCTCTCTGATTCCCACATGTTACTGCAACACGCTACACAGAGAGCAGCTTTCAAAACCCTCAGCCGCACAGTCCACTGAAGAGAGGGTCCCGTCAGCCTGAGGCGGGAGCCAGGTTACCTGCCTGATTCACTCTAACATGTGACTGCATCCCACGGAAATAATCAATATGTAATCTCAAGCCCAAAAGGGTGTGTGTGGGGGGGGTGTGTGGCAGCAATAATGCTGCCACCTGAATAGAATAAAGGCCATGGAAATAAGAATGCCATTCATCCAGGGTGTGTGGATGTTTGGAGGGCTTTTAAGGAGGTTTAAACGGATGATCATTGTTTAGTGGAATCAATGTTCCACCCGCGTTGCATAAGCCTGTGATGGTCCATTTCTTTCCTGTGTGTTTAATTCTCTGTGCCCGGTTTCAACACACATAACTTTGGGGTGTTTACCCTCAGAGGAGATTCTTTCAGGCCAAAGTTACAATGGGAGCTTAGGTACAAGGTAAGGGTAAGGGCCAAGTATTTTCGTAAATGTTAATCCACGCAAATGATGAGGAAGTAAATACAATGCCTAAGTCAGTGATTAAAAAATTAAAACAGAACCATTGGATTCTTCCGTATAATAATAACGAAGTTAATGAGTTAAGTACTGAGGGTAAAGTCACCCAGTTAATAAGTTAACCCTGTCTTATTAACCATGCTTTTTCTACTACACCCGAGTCGGCAACAAACCTTACTAAATTGACCTTCCTGCTCACTGGTTTCACATGAAACCAAGAATTTCAAATGTTCTCCAGCCCCACACCACCATCAACAACAACAAAAGAATTGCATCAGTGCTGAACATACAAGTATGCAAACTTTTTTCTTGTGATTAATCCCAAGGCAGAAAAACAACAAAAAATATTTTCATAACATTTACATTGAATTAATTACTAAAAGTAATCTAGAAACTATTTTCAATCTGTGGGTGTCATTTTACATAAGGAATGTCAACATCTGTGGATTTTGGAGGTTCTGGAGCTAGTCCACCATCTAGCAATAATCTTCCCCTCCTTGCTTTCAGATACTACGGAGACAAAGCCACAGGCCAGTGTGAGAGGTGCAACAAAAACTGCAGGACATGCCGGGGCCCGCAGCCCACAGACTGCCTGTCTTGCGATAAGTTTTTCTATCTGCTCCGTTCCAAAGGAGAGTGTCAACGCACTTGCCCTAGACATTACTACGGAGAGCAAACCACACAGACCTGTGAAAGGTGCCACCCAACGTGTGATACGTGCAAAGGTGAGAACGGCTGTGTCAATGGACAAATCAAGAACGTTTCCATCTTGCTTTGCCCCCCGCCCCGCTCCCTTCCCCGCCCCCATCTTTGGGATTTTCTCAACTTTGTGCTCAAGCATTAGTGGCTGCTGTTTGCTCGTAGCTTCAGCATCCTCCTCCTAGTGGGTGTTGCTCCCACCACATCCTGCTGCCCCTCACACATCTTCCCACTTTCTACAAAAGCCACATTACCGGCATCATCTCCGGGAAGTGTTTACCCATTTCATCTTCTCTACCCGTTGAATTTCACAGCAGAGAAAATGTCTGGCTCATATTCTCCCGAATCCACTCCTGGATAACTCGTTGGTGGTTACAGAGATACTTAAAATCAGTTGGGATTTTAAGTTGTGATGGCCCCGTGTTTTAACTTGCGTTTTAAGTCGTGCATGTTCCCAGGACTCTTTTCTTGCCGCCCTCCCAACCCACCCACCCCCAGCTAAGCCAAACCTCAGGGTGTGTCAGTTCTCCCTGCTAAGCATCGCTCTAGTTAGATCTCTTTCTCCTCCAGCATCCTTTTCCTCCTCAGATCTCCCACCACATGTTTTGCAGTAGCTGTCAATCACTCCTCTCCCATCCTGAACACAAATGGCATGTGAGTATTCTAGAATTCACATGTGTTCATTTACTCTGTAACCTGCCCTGAGAAGGTGATTGTTCTCCATATTTAAGAAATAAATGCTCCTGTAACAATTAAATGGTTAAAATGTTCTAGAAAAACACGAGAAACTGATAGGCATGTTCTTGTAATTTTCAAAATTATTTTGGTTATCCCTAGTTCTTTTCTCTGAAATTTTTAAAACATCCGTTTGAAAGATAGAAAGACGTTCAGAGAGGGAAAGAGAGAAATCTACCATCGCCGGGTTCATGCCCCACATGGTACCAACAGGCTGAACCAGGCCAAAGCCAAGGGCCAAGAATTCAGTCTTGATCTCCTAAACGCATTTCAGGAGTCGAGCTACTCAGGGTCTGTGGCAGGATCCTAGCAGGGAGCAGGCATGTGGAGCAGATCCGGGAATCAATCCCAATCACTCCGCTCAGAGTGCCCTTATCCCAAGCAGCATCTCCACTGCTGTATCAGACACCTGCCTCCTTCATCTTTATTTTATGTAAATTTTATGATCAGGAAATTCTCCTATAAATATCCTTTGACTACTGATTCGTGTTATATTGAATTTGTTTTCTAGGAAAAACCATCTTTGTGATACCAAGTCATCATATTTAAGAATATGTTACATCTCTCCATTCTATATGGTACAAGTGATTAAAACCTTTCCCCAGTCAGTCACGTTAATGTATGTCTTACTTTTTCTTTTATGCATTCTACAACCACTTAGAAATTTCTGAGAACCGTTGCGTCGCCACCAAGTACGTCAAACATCATGCCTCCGTCTTTTCTTTCCTCTTCCTGAAAAACAGTGCTGTGAAACTCTCCGAGTAGAGGCACCGTCCTTGCCATCCCATAAATGTTCTTCCTCATTCTTGATTCTAAAATACTCCATGTTAGCATAGAACCTTTTTACATTTTTAAAAGATCCATTTGTTTCTTCAAAAGACCAGGAGAGAGAGAGAGAGAGAGAATCTTCAATTTTCTGCTTCACCACAGCCAGGACTGGGTTGGGCTGAAACTGGGAGCCTGGAACTCATGTGGGTCTCCCACATGGCTACCCAGCACCCTGTCAGTTGAGTCATTCACGGCTCTCCATTAACTGGAAGCTGTATCAGTAATTGTGCAACCGAAACGTTGGTGTGACAGCAGCTCACACCGTGCCTCAACTCAGTGTGCTGCCACACCAGTCCCACATTGACATTTTCATTAAACATGTCCATCTCTTCTGCTAAGTGTGAGAACCTCAAGGGAAAAGGTTACTCTACATTCATTTTGTCGTGTCTGCTGTTCCTAAACAAGCATGCAACATGGAGCCAAGTGCTCATGGGTGTTAGCTGAAGGAGGGAATGAATGCTTACAAGCAAACAAGTTCTATCAGATTGCCATAAGTTAAATTATGTTGGATTATGATCTTCCATCTGCTGCTTTACTCCCCGAGGGGCCACAACAGCAGAAGCTAAACTATTGCGAAAAGCCAGGAGCTTTTTCCTGGTTTCCCATGTGGGTACAGGGTACCAAGGCTTTGGGCCATCCTCTACTGCTTTCCTAGGCCACAAGCAGGGAGCTGGATGGGAAGTGGAGCAGCAAAGATATGAACCAGTGCCCATACGGGATCCTGGCACATGCAAGATGAGGGCTTTAGTCACAAGGCTAGCATTCCGGGCTCTAGCCTCCATTTTTATCAATATTCCTTGGAGTATCGGTCTTAAATTCAATATAAATGGAAGATTTCCGTTTTCATTCTTTACTCCCTCTGTCTGTTCCTTTTGTCACTGCATCATCTGGTCTAGAAATTAATTCAATTCCCGCCTCCATCCTGAAACAGTCCAGGGCAGCAGTCCCATTATTCCTAGGGGTCACACTGATGAGGACACCCCCATCAGCAGTGCAGTCAGCAGCTCCCAAAAGTTTCTTGTCAGAAGGTGAACCCTGTGGAGGCAGACTCACCCTAACTGCTGCTTTCAACTCCATGCCTGAATTTGGGGCCTGACTCACATGAATTACTTTTGGTTCCTGTAAGAGCAGAAGAATTAAACTCATGCTCAATTGCCTGCTTCTATCCTGGAGTAGGACAGGTGGGAGACAGGAACCTTATTACCATTATGCATTTATATTCCCTTTCTGATCCAAGGACACTGCATCTTGTGTTTTAGCCCATTTATCTTTTTGTATCTATTTTACTATTTCAGCATGCTTGGAACAAATGCAGCCGATAAAATCTGAACTCACACTGCTTCTAAGAAGAGTATGCCCTAAATTATCGCCCAGTTCCTTCCTGTTGGTCTGAATGCCAGGAGTTGTGTTTCAGACCATTGACTGAGGCATACACTTGAGATTTTTGGATGAAACATACGAAAGCCAGTCTAGCAAAGCCTCCTTCTCACTTGTTTCATTTTCTTTCCAAAATGACTCTTCTTGGAGCAGTGCACTGGCCCCGTAGAAAGACCAAGGACTCATGACAAGAAGAGAGATTGTTTGTTTTCCCACCTGGGAAAAGACCTTCAGTCACCTTTGCTGTCAGAGTACTGAGCTGACTTCCTGAGCACTGTTGATGAGATTTAAAAATAACTTCTCATGTGGTGCCAACATACATTTAGGTAGCAAATACACTCCATCTCCAAATTGAAAGTGACATCTATTATCGCTTATGTCTCGATGTCCAAATACCCGTCTCTTGCCCTGATTCTCCTGACAATTTTTTCCTGTACTTTCTATTTTGATGAATAGCTTTGCTCCCAACTCAGTGGTCCAAGACAATAACCCGAGAATTTTCCTCTGCTCCACCCTCTCAAACCCCACATTCAATTTGTCTCTGCATACAACAAAAAAAGCTTCTTAAATATCTTCTAGCTTCATCTTCCATTGCTTGAGCTTCTGTCTCTTGTCCCTGCCAGTATTGTTTTCTCATTGCTGAGTTTATTTGCCAATTCAACCCATCTTCCTGTCGCCAGTGAGAGCCAGCCGTGACCCCTTAGTCCTCCATCACACTCATTGTGATCATTGTACACAACAGGCACCATCGTGAATTCACTCTGCGGCAAACAGCTCTTCACTGATTTCAGGGCACGCAATTAACCCAATCCATTGTGGGATGCCTTGTACATTCAGTGTCTTCTCTCCCCACCTCTTCTCCCTTTCCCCAACTCAGGCATTGTTAATTATAGAGAAAGTAAATCAGCATTGCCCTATCGCCCTCTCTGGACAATATTTTCCACAGGCTGCTTCTGCTGAGTGCCTCTTTCTAATCCACTACAGTCAGCGTTCCTTTAGGATGCCTTTCCTAGCACTTACATGCTCTGTTCCCTTAGAACCCCATGCATTCCTTCATCCGCTGTTTATTTAACAACTATCTGACCCGACGTATAGTCCAGATATTGTCCTCATGTCAAGGTCCCTGAAACCCAAGTTAGTTTAATGTGCTATAATTGTAACTTAGATATATACTACTATTGTCTAACAGAAAATCAAGCACAAGCTATTCATGCAACTTAAAATTGTGCAGAAGTCACATTAAGAAGTAAACAACTATAATTAATTTGAATAATACATTTTATTTGCTATGCCCAAAATTTTACCACTTCAATATGTAATCAACATAAAAATTGAGATACTGTATATTCTCTCCTTGCTTTGTCTTTAAAATCCAATATTTATTTTCCATATGATGTACAGCTCAAGTCAGGCCAAATAGATTTCAAGGGTTCAATAACCACGTGGGGCTAGTAGCTACTGCCCTGGTCAGTATATGATAATCTAGAGCCATAGTTTGAAATGATATTTTAGTATTAATTATCTCCTTCGGATGAATTCTTGGGTTAAAGCTTATGTAAACTGATCAGGGCAGAGAATATCCAACTGTAGCAATAGATGGGGCTTAGAGTCACAATTAATACCCTGCTGCTTATCTCCTCATCATTTCCAGGCAGCCCCTAAATCTATTAACAGAAAGATCCTGCCACATGGCGGTTCCCACTGTTGGACAACTGACTTCACTATGAAATGTAGCCTTCCAGACAGACTGTACCCTGTAATCATTAATATTTTTTTCCTTTCCAGTGACACATATGGTTGCCACTCTAAAACTTGTAGCCAGAATAAGAAAACAAATTAGAGAATACATGTATTGGGTGGTGGGTTAGAAGTGGTGGCAAGAAACATTGCCATTGGTCATCCACAATTGGCTCAACCCATGGAAGAAAATGACGTTCCAAGCAAAGTTTTTAATATGTGATCTCTGAAATAAAAAAAGACACGTATGTTTGCTGTTCCAAATGTCTAACCAGAATGAGATAACAAATGAGAGAACACGTGAACTGAGTGCAGATGGAACTGTTGCGAAGTGGCATTGTCATTGGCCATGCGCTGGTAAATATCAGTTTTCTATAAGGTTCTTGGGGAGAGTTGATTTTTATCTGTGAAACCACCCTCACTGTTATGGTACCTGCATACCAGTGAGGGTTGCCAAATAAAATAATAAACTTTGATAGGCTAAATTCTGAAAACCCTAATTCCTACTACCAGGTAACCATAATTAAGGTAGCTAATGCCTCTTAACAGGAGTCCATTAAAGCAGGACCAAACCAGCCTTTGAAGATCTTTGTGGCATTTGGAGAAATTCTGAGATCACAGTGCAGCTTGGCCTGAGGTGCGGCTCTGCTCTTGTTTGAATTTATCCTGTGTGTCAGCTGGAGGGAGGGCGGATGGTGAGCCCTCCTGAATTACAAGAAGATACCAAAATATCTGCTTTGAGCCCCAAGAGTCCTGTGGATCTTTAGAAGCAATGATACATAGAGTGTTAAATTTTAGAACAATTGAAAACATTCTGGAAATTGGCTAACTGCCTTTTGGAAAGGACTGTGTGTTCCCAAAGTGTGCAGGTTTTACAATAAGTCAATGTAGGAGATAGAAATAGAGCCAAAGTTGACAGGCTGTGCCTCTTGGCTTTGCCTAAGACCTTATCTTACTTCCAAAGTTACAGACAATGTAGCTCAGCTCATTCTGACTGGCCTCCTACTCCCTGCTTCTGTGAAGTTCACTGTCATATTTCAACTTCTAAAAACCATCCTTAATAGGACAAGTGTAAATGTCCTGCTGTGTGACTTAGCTCTCATTTTTAAGTTCTAAGTCTGGGTTTGTTTCTCAGTTGGAGATCGCATTCCTAATCTTTATAACCACCGAAAATCGGGACCCTCCACATCAGGTAACATTACTCTCTACATTAGCTAAGTAATAAAATAGAAACAAAAGCCATGGTTTTAGAAACACTCTACAAAATTGTTCAGTCCCTGAAAATCTTTTTTCTTGTTGCTCTTAAGTATCTGTCATCACTGTTTCTCTCCTTCCTACTAAGAATCTGCATAGAAGAAACTAGTGGATAATCTCTGTCTGCACCCTGCCGTGTGTCCTTCTTTTCCACATTCTCCATCAACTTCCCTTCCTGCTTCAATTCACCTGACATATTCCTTGCTCCTAAATGTTCTGGAATCAACACAGAAATTGAACTTTCGGAAGTCAATCTCACAATTTATACTCGATTTTTTTTTTCTTTTAGGAAAAGGAGTCTCCAGCTGCTTGTCCTGTGTGTGGAATTACCACCTCATGAGAGGAATCTGCACCTCAGACTGCCTTGTTGGGAAATACAGAGTGGGAGAGGTATTGGGTTGAGTTCCTACATATCATCTTGGGCAATCAAAATGTCCTAAAATTCCTACATTACCATAGCTTAAGTGAGATAGAGAAATATAATGTAAATATGCATTTCTATATCTTATGTTTCTATATCTTACACTTCATTTCTTATTCTTTTTGTGTCATATCTTACTTCCAAAGTTTCAGACATAAAATAGGAAGGTGTCTTCCCTAACCCAATGTTTCTATGTGCCCAAGGAAACCCACTTTCTTCCCCTCTGTTTGCAAAGACATTTATCTGAACTGTGTGCTCAGTCAGAGCTTAAATCATTCCGGGGCAGAACCACAAGACCCAAATAATCACGGAAGCCAAGCAGATAACTCACACAAAGATCAGACCAAGTCAAACACAGGCTAGATGAAAAGTGCAAGTGGGTGGGTCACCTGTGTGTTGGTGACATAACAGCCAGTGTTAGGGGTTGTTTCAAATAGGAGGGTACCAAAGGGATCATGTCCACGTAACTCTGTGACACTGCCATGTGGGAGGGATGAATTTCGTCATGGTAAGTCTTCCTCTTTTTAAAGATAAATTAAAAACTGACTTATATGGGAAATGTGCCACTTTGGGAGAGTAGGAAATGAAGGTAAATATTTTAGGATCTCTTTGTTTATTTGAAAGGCAGAGTTAGAGAGAGAGAGAGAGAGAGAGAGAGACTATTGAGTGATCTTCTACCTGCTGGTTCTCTCCCCAAATGGCCACAATGATTAGGGATGGACCAGGCGAAAGCCAGGACAGAAGTTTCATCCAGGACACCCACATAGATGCTTGGGCCCAAGGATTCAGGCCATCTTCCGCTGCTTTCCCAGGCACTTTAGCAGAGAGCTGGATCAGAAGGGAAGCAGCCGGGACTCCATCGTGGAACCCATATTGGATGCTTACCCTTGCAGGCGACAGCTCTACATACACCACCATGCTAGCTTTGAAAGCAAAATGTTTCCAACTGTACAAGTCAACACAGTGTGGGCCAAACAGCACTGGTTCTTAACCTGAGCTTCCCTTCAGCGCATGAGCTACTGGATGTGGACACCCGACCTTTCACACTGCTACCTACAGACCCAAGTCATGGCCCAGGGATGGTGCGATTCATTGACACAGTTGTTCTATCTTTCACCTAGTAATTCAAGTAGACCCAGAATGCACCATCCCTCTGCAGTCCCTCACATACCTTCCTTTTGGGGAGACAAGATTCCTATTTGGAATCTCTAATGCCTCACTCATTCCTGCAGCTCAAAAGGAAACTTCCCAATTGTTCTTAACAGGGAGAGAACTTCACCTGTGCACAATGTCATGAGAGCTGCATAGAATGCAAGGGGCCTGGCACCATGAACTGCACCACGTGTCCTGCCAACCTGGTTCTGAACATGGATGACAACCGCTGCCTCCGGTGCTGTGATGCCTCTCACCCCACTGATGCCCACGATTGCTGCGAGTGCCAGGACACCACAGGTGAGGGCAGAGGGCAGAGGGCAGAGGGCGGGCAGAGGGCGGGCAGAGGGCAGAGAATATGTCTCCAAGAGGCTGACAGGGCAGAGGCAGAGAAGGATGGAAGATAGAGAAAACTCAATAATGCATTACTCTGTGATTTGAGTAAATAGTCAGGATTCAAAGATAATGCTTCCATGCCCGCCAGCCAGGGTCACTGGGAAGCCAAAGTTCATTGTCAAAGCATCTTCACAGCTTGTCTTTAGACGCCTGCATGCAATATGACTCCAGTACTCAAATCCTCTGTTCTCTTCTGTTCTTCTGGGTTCAAATTCTGTCTGGCTTACTCAACAAGGTCAAAGCTTTGACAATGTAGCCATTCACTTCCCCTTGCCAAACTCTAGTTCAACTACCGGACAACAGTTTGGGCTAAGTTATTTGTAAGCCCCCTCGTGGCTGTGGAGTCAATGGTTTCCCACACACTACCTGCTCTTGCCCCTGAATGGTGGAATCTTTGTGTTGGGTGGATCAGGCTGGAAAACAGCTGAGGAGAAGGGTCCATCTGGGAAAGCATCAGACTTCGCACAGTAAACCAAGCATTTAGCAGTTAAAAAAAAAAAAAGCCCAAAATGAAATCTTTCCCTAGAGGAAACTAGGACCAATTGATAAGGTTGGACACTAGGCAAGTGACTCCTGAGGTCTGAGGCTGAGGGATTCCCGTGCATTTGGACTGACCTTTACGAAGGGATTTATCGATTTCATCAGATGGACTGGGGCTCTCGCACATTACAGTTATACCCCACCCTAATGTCCCCATCTGTGATGGTGACCCCTTACGATGTTATCACCTAGCAACACCGCAGCTGTCTTAACCTGGCGAAATGGAGTCTGTGTTCTCATAAAGACAAAATTACCAATCCACACATTTCTCAGAACATGGTTAAGCAATGAGTGTCTGCGGTACGATTTTGAAAAGCATTGCACTAAGGAAGTCAGACAGTGAAGCAAATGTTTAAGATTTTTTAAAAATTAAGGTACCTTAGAAACTAATGTTCTGCAAATCATTTCTTTCCCATCATTTCCTCCTCCCCACCACCGCTATCTTCCCTGGGGGTTGGCCTCCAACAGATGAATGCATCCTCCGAAGACCCCATGTGGTACCTGCAGCTCAGCGCTCTAGACTGGCTCTGTTTATCCTCTCCTCCATCATGCTGATGCTGCTGCTTGGGGCAGCTGCCGTGGTCTGGAAGAAAGCTCGAGGCCGGGGCCGACCGGCAGAGAAGGCTGGCTACGAGAAGCTGGCCGACCCCAGCAGGTCTTACACACCTCATAAGAGCAGCTATGGAGAGAGCACCAGCTTTGAAGAGGATCAGGTGATTGAGTACAGGGACCGGGACTACGATGACGATGATGATGATGACATAGTGTACATGGGCCAAGATGGCACCGTCTACCGCAAATTTAAGTACGGGCTCCTGGATGAGGAAGAGGATGATCAGCTAGAGTATGACGATGAGAGCTACTCCTACGAGTAAAGAGCAGGCGCGGCCATCCCCACTCCCACCCACTCGACGCGCAGGAACGTCTGAGACTCCGTTGATTCTGCTTTGCCATGCATTCAGATGATGTGCGCGTTTTTATCTTCTTAACCTTGAGTCCAACCCAAATCTCCAAGCATGCTGAAGTGATTTTGTTCGTCTTTTGTGTGGCTTAAACTCAATGAACACTTGTAATCCACTGTCAGTGCAAGAGCAAGGAACAAATTCAAAGGTGTTTTCAGTAGACTATGTCAAGATAAAGATGAAGTAAATATACCTACTTTTGGCTCTGGAAATAGATGTTCTAAGATCTGTTTAGAGTTAACAAGATCTACTTCAGAATTCATGGAAGAGGGCCCAGTGCAGTAGCCTAGCACCGGGATACCGTATGGGTGCCGGTTCTAATCCTGGCAGCCCCCCTTCCCATCCAGCTCTCTGCTTGTAGCCTGGGAAAGCAGTCAAGGATGACCCAAAGCCTTGGGACCCTGTGCCTGCATGGGAGACCCGGAATAAACTTCTGAGCCCTGGCTTCGGATCGGTGCAGCTCCAGCCATTGCGTCTGCTTAGGGAATGAATCATCAGACAGAAGATCTTCCTCTCTGTCTCTCCTCTTCTCTGTATCTCTGATTTTCCAATAAAAATAAATCTTTAAAAATAAAAAAAAAGAATTCATGGAAGAAGAAAATACTCTATTTACTGGTCACCTGAAAAAGCAAGCTTTGATGCCATCAGTGTACACAGCACTGACACATGAGAAGTGTCAATTGTCTAGGTTTCAGAAAAGTTCAAGAATTGTAACAAGGCTTGCTTGGCACAGACTTCAGATCCAGGCTGATCATGATACATCAATGAGATATGATAATTTGGCAAGACACTCTAAGGATGATTTCACAAGGTCAAAATTTGAGGAGTAATTACTCTCCTGGATTGTTTAGGGAATAATAACAAAAGTCATGTTCAGCATAGAAGTAACTTTTAAAAATATTTTCCATACATAGTTGGTTAAACTCGTGGATACAAAACAGTTGGCCATACCTGGCAGCAGAATGAACCAATGTCTTCATAGTCCATTGCTACATATTGAAATACTCTGTACTTACCAGCATTATCTCACAGTTGGATAGGTTAGAAGACCAGGCGTACTGCCTTGAGTTTTCTTTCTGGGGCCTTACAAGGATAAAATGAAGGTGTTGGGGAAGATCTGGGGAATTGCTTCCCAAGTAACCCAGGTATTTGGCAGATGCACTGGCTTGTGACTAGGCGACTGAAATTTCTCTCTAACAGTTTAGTGAAAGGGATGCGGCAGATAGCACCGGATTAACCATATGGTAGCATCAGTGTCAGAACAAAGGCAGCATAGACAGGTGAGGACAGCCCAGAGGGCACACAGCAAGTTGGAAGTCTGCAGGAGACACTGAGGGGTGAATTCTCTGCACCAGGTCCAGATAGAGCAACGTGTCAATGTTTAAAAAAAAAAAAAGCGAAAGCAGTTCAAACACTCACATTTCAAGTCATCCACCAAGGCAGCTCAAAGACAGCAGTAACAATCTAACTCTTTTCAGAAAGTGAAAGTAATGCCCCCAGGCACTCCCCTGGACAGCCTTGCCTTAGGCCCTAGAAGTAACTGTTACTGCTGTAGCTATTACATTGTTCTCAAGGACAATAGGAAGAGGCTGGGCTGTAAAGGAAGCATCCCAGGGTTCTCCTCATCTTCTTTTAGGAACAGTTTATCCCACTGGTTGCAGCAGCAGCTGCAGGAGACATGAAAGTCTTTCTCCTAAATGTTTCTAAATTTCCCTTCCACCACTAGCTGGTTAAAAAAAAAAAAAAAAAAAACCTTTGCCGTGAGCAAGCTTTTGTGCTAAGGCCCATTTGGATATTTATAACACTATTCATGGTCATATAAAATTATCAGCTTTAAAAAGCAGCCTGCTATAGATTTATTGAATTTTGAGTCTTGCCTGTGGTTGCCTCAGCAGGACCAGACCAAATTATTTCATTGGCTTCCCTGTAAGGTTCGTGCAGTTAGGTTAAGCTCTTGGAGATAATTTCTTTTTTACTATAACACAGTGGCAGGTATAATTTTTTTTATCATCTTTGGTCCCTGGAATTGGGGTGGGAAATCTTAGGGGACTATTTTAGGAATCTGCCTATCATAGCTAATAAAACTCTTGAAACTCAATTTAGCAAAATACACCAATAATCTTTTAAGTCTTTATTCTATATGAATTTACCAATTCCACACTGGGAAGTGTAAACAGAACCAAAGCTTTCATCATAAAATGTGCGTTTTCTCTATAATTTAAAGCTATTTTATAAAAACTTTAAAAGTAAGCTTATAAACACTCTGCCAAAAAAAAAAAAACCATAACAGCTGTATAGCATAATAAGCAAGTAATAAAAATATGTATGGATTATCGTTTTGAGTGTATTCCTGAAAAAATAAAAACTTAAATGCAAGCTAAACTGTAGAAATGGAAGATAATAGCTTAGTTAGTGAAACAGAAAAACAGAAGTGTACAAATAGCTATAATCTACAAGAGAACATGAGTGTTGTAATAATTCATGGAGGAAAAGCAAAAAAAAAAAAAACTAGACACATACACACTTTTCAGTGGGGACATTGAGAGCAGTGTGTAGGAAAAAACAAATCCTCAAAGTCTGGTAACAGTGTTAGACCAGTCTCTGGTTCAAACTGACCTATGGCCTGTCAAATGGGGTTGCAGTTGTAAACCCTTCTCGTCTGGACTCTTGGGTGAGTTGCTAAGCATCTCTGATTCGGTTATTTCTGAAGAACCTGCACATGCCATATGAACGACACCTGCTATATACAGAAGTAGTTCAATCCACACTCATGTTCCCTCCCCCCTTCTATGTTATTTTACTAAGCAGTTTTATCTTACCAGTTTTCTTCCTACTGCCCTAATATTTTAGTAGGATTTTGTGAAGAAAGATTACATGAGAAGGAAAAAGCAGAGTTAATCTTTTCTTTAAACTTAATCTGGAATCACTGACACACCCACGAGGCCCTTTCCAACAAAAACCCCTTTCTTCTCTGAAAAGCAAGTATGTTCCAATGACAGGTTAGAAGTAATCGGATAATGAATTGGAGTTTCACACTTCTCAGCAGATTAATAAACAGGACATTGGTCTTTCAGAACCAGGAGAACATAAAATCTTTTTTTTTTAAAGAAATGATCAAAAATTGTGGTTGAGGGTGCATGAGTTTAATAAACATACTACTCAAGGGCTCCCCTTATAATGAAGTCTGTTCATCTCCTCCGCAGATGTTCACTGCCTAGGAAACTACAGCAGTTGAATCCTAAATCCGTTTCGAATGGCAATTTTGTTTCCACCTGCATCACACAGGACAGTCCACAGTTCTAACCCCTTCGTTGCCCCAAATTGTGAGAAGCTAAAATGTTAGATTTGGCTCTAACACCACCACAGACAAAACATAGAGGTATACTGAACGCATTACAAAAGGCGGGGAGGAGGAGGGTATAGTCTTACTCTGAGAATATCTTTCATGGAATCCAGGTAAAAAAGCCCTCAGAACTCAGGGTTTGAAAAAGAGCTCTGAGGACAGTCAGAGAGTGTGCCAGAGCTGTGGAGCTGCCGAGCTATGAAGGCACGCTCCTCTAGCTGCCCAACGCCACGCGCTGAGGACGAGGGCTGGGAAGGTGGGATGCGTTTCTCCACTCCTCATCAGGTAATAAAGACAGGTTAGTCAAAGTAGAGTGCACACAAATCTTTAGTGAGAGTGTTATAGGACACAGCAGCCGCCAGAACAGAGACCCTAACACTCAGGGGAAAGACCTTGTGCTTAGTTTGGATGAGCACAGACAACCTGCTAGACACACAGCTGGGCAAGGACCCAGAGGCTGAGGGGGGGAGATTCAGCCAGTCCTGTCTTTTCAGCTCTGCTTGGTTCATTCCCCCAAAAACCCACAGCAGCCAGGTCTGGGTTGCAAGGAATTCTCGGTTCTGTGACTTCTTGAAAATGAGAGATTCCAGTTTCTACGACTCACTTTGTGGGAGAATAAAGGACAAGAGAGAGGCAGGCAGGAGAATCCCTTGGTTCTGATGCTTTCCAAAGCTCGGGGTCCCACAGCTGAGCATCCCAAAGCGTCCTGCTATGGAATCTAATTACATTCTGAGCTCACACGTGACAGTGTTGCAGCTGGGGGTGCTTCTCCTCGCATATCCAGCCAGTCGGCACCTTGCAAGAAGCAACACTCCCTTGGACTTTAGCCTTAAGAAGAAACCAGACTCATGTAAATGTGGCAGGCAGAAGCATGACACCATAGGCTGAAGCAAGTGAAAAACTAGCTTTGGTGTTGCTGGGTTGTCTATTTGCCCTGCGTTCCAGGGTCCGGGACTTTCAGCCATCAAGCTTATCAAGGCGGCTTAAATGCGGTTTTCCATGTGGACTTGTTCTTGGGACAAGGGGACCCAGAAAATCAAGTATACTGAGGTATAGGAAGTGACTAAACAAAGAATCATTGACAAACGAGTTCTCAGCTGGACTTGCTGATCTACGTCCTTGAGCTGTGAGGGATCCTGCAAGATCTTTGCAGCTTGTGCTGTGAGAACAATGTCTCTCTCCTCCTTGGCCTGAGACTGGAATTTTTATTCCCCATGATCCCTTTGGCCAAACACCATATTGAGTCTTTTATTGACTTTGTAAGGTTCTTTGCAGCTCAACTGGAGAACATCTGGATAATTTCTCTTCCTAAGAAAAAAGAGGACATTGGTTTTTACTTTTAACGAGCTTTTTCATGAAGAGCTGCTTGTTCTTTGCCTGTCAGGTCAATTTCATCCCGTACGGGCACATATGTGATGGCCTTAAAGAGTCTTGTCTCCTGACATTTGTCATGAAGGATTGAAGCAGATAGGAGTCTGTCCCGAGCTGTCAGTGTCCAGCCCCACGTCTCCACTTCCTCGTTCACCTCTTGTCCGATTCAGGCAAGCAGGCTCCTTCCACTGGGGAGACTGAGAGAAATCAAACACTGTTCCTAGCCAAGCATCTGGAGTTGGTTTGTCAGAAAACGCACCAGGTCAATTGAATGTGACTACATAATTTGTAAGGCCTAGTGTAAGAATTATGAAGGATTTCAAGATGGCTGCAACAGGTCCTTGAACTTTGCAGGGACCCTTTTAAGCATGATGCCCTGTGGGAGTTCCCCGGGCTGCATCCCCGCAACTTCCAACTTGACAGTACATGTGAAACAAGGAGCAGCTTGTCAAAAGGCACCACCTTCTGCACTTACCTCCAGCTCCATGTGGGCCAAAACATTGAAATACCAAAATTGGTAACTGAGCTCCATGGGGTACTGCCAAAGTCATGAGATAACATATGAGGGTATTTGAAAACATTCAAGGAAAAAGGAATTAAAAGACAAAGTGTGTTTTCCACAGACTCGGGGGGAGATCTCCTTGTATGGGCTTGTGTTTTATTATGGAAACATACCCAGCAGCTGTATTGTAAACCTGAAATGTGGCCGTGTTTAAAGGTTTTCCTTGGCCCCTGGAGAAGACACACACACATGCTCTGACACAGGACTTTAGCTGTGACCAGCTCTCTATTCTTCCGAGGCCCAGAGTGGGCTGCACTTAACGCTTATCTTGTATCTGTCTTTTTGATTGCTTGTTTCCTCATTTCCACTCCCCGCAGTGGTAAAAAACAAACACAGCAGGTACATCACCCTGTCCATTTATTAACTTCGCATGTAACCCACTTTTCTGAAAGCCTTTGCAATGTTTTGGAAAGCCAGGGCCCTAGGAAGAGCCGTACACACTTGCCTCCCATGACCTCCCACGCCGGAGCACGGGGGATGCCAGAGGGAGGGATGATTCAGAGGACACACCCGTACATCTCCTGGCTTGTCAGTTGCCTTAGGCTGCTGGGAGGACATCAGTAGGAACTTCCCTGTCAGTTGGATACATCTGTTTTCTTTCTCATTCCTTCACTGGAAACTTTTTTAAAATCAAAATGTGAAACAGACACCAGAGGAAGTCTACAAGATACTTTCTCAACTCGCCTAGGATGTAGGTGTGGAAACCCTTGCCATCAACAGAAACATCTTCTGTCCTCTTACCGTGTCCTTGCACATTTTGAAGGTACTAGCAAAGATGAAACAAGTGTGATGCTGTGCCCTCACCTCCTGCCTCACGCTGAAGGAGAAAGGGGTTCCTGGCTGGCCACAGAAGTGCACTCAAAGCATTTCTTAGAGACCTAAAATATGTCTGTCTCTCCCCCCCTCTGTATATCTGACTTTCCAATAATAATAATAACAATAATAAAAGACATATTGGCAATTTTTCAGAGTTTTTTTCAGAAATATTTTACTGGAAAGGAAGATTTACAGAGAAAAAAAGAAAGATCTTCCATCCACTGCTTCACTCCCCCAATGGCCACAATGCCCAGAGCTGAGCCAGTCTGAAGCCATGATCTAGGAGCTTCTTCTGGGTTTCCCATGTGCGTGAAGCTGTCCAAGGCTTCGGCTGATCTGCCACCCTCCACTGCTTTGCTAGGTCACAAGCAGGGAGATGGATGGGAAGTGGAGCAGCTGGCACACAAACCAGCGCCCATATGGGACCCCAGTGCTTGGAGGGGGAGGATTAGCCAATTGAGCCATCACGTTGGGCCTACCTGACCATTTTTCAGTGGTAAGAGGCTATGCTAAGTCTGCTGTGTACCTCTGCTAACTTGATCGTAATGAATAAAACACTCCAGCTAGAGGCCAGAGCGAAGCAGTGGTGACAGCTGCCGAGACCGACGGAAGCTGTTAACTGGTGGGCAAGGGCATCTTCCTCACTCATATCCACACTTCCCAGGGTTCCTGGTCTTCAATGTACATAATCCTGACTACTGCTGCTTCCCTCTGGAAATAGCCTGATGACTTGGAATCCATGCTCAGGAATTCCTACTCAGCTGGAGCTGGTCTAACTCCGATTTTCATATTCTATCTGACTAGATATCTTTAAGAATACAGAGTGATATAAACACAAGCCCATTGAAGTTCCTGCTGTCACAACTGCTGAAATTTACTAGTGATTAGGGGATGAAATACAGGGCATATTATCACTCACATCTTCAATCTGTATAGTGACACGCAAGACCTGTTCAATGCGAAGCTAATTATGTGTCCAACTTTTAAAACACTGCAAAGAATATATCTATGATGTTGTTAAGCTCCTGCACTAACAAAAATATTTTATACTACCCATCCTTTTGTAAGACTGTATAAAAAGGAACAAGGTAGGGTCATGCTGTGCTTTGGCACGTTAACATGCTGCCTGCTCTCCAGATCCTATTCTGGAACACTGCTTTGGGTCCTAGGTGCTTGTGATGCAGCCCCGTACATCTGGGAACAGCAAGTGACAGCCTGCACTCACACGAAGGCCTGGAAGGAGCTGTTGGCCCCTGGCTTTGGTCTGGCCCAACCATGACCATCACAGCCATTTAGGGAGTGAACTTAACAAATGGAAAGTCTGTCATTCTGTCTCCCAACTAATAAAACACCCGAACCAAACACATAGAAAAAAACGTGGTAGGAAACACTGTGCCAGACTAAGCCAGGGGCGTGTGGTTTCAAAATACACCGGAACTCTGAGCAGGACTATTAGATCCTGTTGATTTCAGGAGCTAGAATTGAAGAGGTTAACAAAAAAACAGCTCTGATATAAACACTGTTCTTAAATGGGAACCTTGTATGAGCTAAACAATACCCTGGGCAACTCTTATAAATATTTGGAAGGCACACAAGGGCCTATAGGGAGGCTGAAATTCCCACAAATGACTCACAGCGGGTATCAGGCCATCTTCCATGGATCCAAGCCGAGTCCTCACTTGCGAACCCTCTCAGTGCCCTGGAGGCCTTGTGTAAAAGCTAGGCAGGTGAGCCAGTTGGCAGAAGTCTGCCTGACATAGGAGGAGAGAAAGACATCCCTCTGCCTGCTGTCGGCCAGGACACTCGCATGAGCCCCGCTGTTCCCTGGAGAACATTCTGAAAGCCACGGTTGGAGGGAATTAAAGCCACTGTGGCTGAACGTGAGCACTGAGTTTCTCCCAAATCCAAATAAAAAGGGAAACACTAGGGATTATACTTTCCCTTTTTATATCAAGGAAAAGTAGACAGTACACTAGTTGTAATTCTCAAGTAATCTGCTCCATGTTTTCAGATAAGACACCTGCAAACTGGGGCTCAGTTTAACTGTAAAGACTTAAAAACGTCCAGTTGACTATCTCTCCTGTTTCCAGCCTTTCTTGCCCTTCTGTAGGTGTCCTGTCCACTGCTGTGGCCACCAGCCTCCTGGAGCATTGAGTCCAGTGACCGACAACAAAGAAATATGCTAAGTGTGCTGCTTCCATGTTAACATTTCAGAAGTTCTTTCACATGCAAAGTATTAGGAAACTTCACACAGACATACTAAGTATGAAAGCTACAAATGGGATACACTGTCTGGAACAGCGTTCACGTTGCAGCCGGCGCCATGGTGCCTCCCATAGGGGCTCTGACTCCCAGCTGCTCCACCTCTGATCCAGCTCCCTGCTAACGCGCCTGGGAAGCAGTGGAGGACGGACCAAGTGCCTGGACCCGGGTGGGAGACCTGGAAGCAGCTCCCGGCTGCGGACAGCTCAGCTCCGGCTGCTGCAGCCAACTGCGGAGTATACCAGCAGAGGGTCTCCGTCTCTCTGTGGCTCAGCCTTGCAAATAAAAATAAATCTCTACAAAAAAATTTGCATCTTCTAAATAGTTTTGTAAAGCAAGGAAAAGCTAGACTGTCATCTTTGGCATAAATTCCTACCAATGAACAGTAAAATACAGTCTTCTTGAATAATCCATACTTCCCTCTTCAACAATACTTCATAACTGCTTCTATTTAAATCAATTCTCTAATTCACTGATGTAGGTTATAGGAAAATGTTTTGTAACTAGTGATCATTGAAATTACATTGCGCACAGCTCTGTCCTTGTCCTCAACCATGCTTACCACTACCAAATGGAACACTAAGGGAACGGTGATGCGGGATGCTGTTACGGGAGTCCAGAATGATCTGTAAATTTCAGTATCTGACGGTTTCAACTTTCCACCCACATAAACAAAAGGACTCAAGCAGCCAAACAGCAAAACACGAGGAAAAATACACAGCATGAACATTGTTAACTAAAACTTTATTTCTTTCCTCAAGCTACAAGCATGCTTTAACATTAAATTACATCATACATATGCAACTACAACAGTTTAGATTTGCTCAGGAATATATAATTGCATTAAAAATAAATAACTTTCTAAGTATTTCATGGTTTAATTGGCCCTTAGTCTTCATCAATGAGTATTTTGAATCTTTAAGAACATACGCACACAGTTAATGTGCTCATTTACACTTTGAGGAAGGCTAATGACGTTTGTTGCTGATGTTTAAGAAAAGGCAAAGCAGATGACGCAATTAATCACTTCTCATAAAGTGATGGGACGGTACACACAGATGCGATCTCTTACATGCACGGTGCTAGGGTATTCCAAACTTCACTGACAATGATTCCAAGGAAACAAGAGCCAAAGTCAAGTAAAACGTACACTCTTAGGGAAAGGAGGTTGACATCTGGCCAGGCAGCGAGGCCAGGCAGCTGGGAAAGACACCAGTGGGCTGGAGTGGAGTGTGTGTTAGATTCCCAGCTCGGCCTCCGGACTCAAGCTTCCTGCCAGCACCAACCCTGGGAAGCAGCAGCAGGGCTGGGTCAAGTCACTGCAGCCAGCAGACCTAGCTGAGTTCTCGGCCTCTGCTTCAGCTAGGGCCTCCTCTCGCCCCTGCAGGACTCTCTCATGTAAAAAAAATGAATGAATGAAACACTATCCAATATAAATGCGACCTACAGATGTGAAACATTCAACTGACTGTTACTAAACTCCTAGGCTCCGAGTCCCTTAGGCTCACTTAGAAGTAAGGCAGCACGACATGGAACTGAAAACAGCATGGTGATTCAATGTCATAGCAAAGGAAATGAGTAAAATGAAAATCTCACAAAAGCCTTCATTTCTGTAATAATACATGAATGCACAAAATATCAAAAATGCAAAGTCTGGCTTTTCCCTTTCAGGTTTATGACAAACTATCAAACCTGTACTTGGTGCGTTTGGTTTTCCTAAGCCCTGCTGGTTAGCAGCACGCACTATGCAACCACACACGTCGGTGTCCCGCACGAAGCAGTGATCATCTTACACTGGTGACACGCTTTTTACCCAGAGCCACCCACATTCCATTCCCACCGTAAGACACTTCGTATCTTTCTGGTGCTACATTTTAATCAAAGTATTACATAAAAAAAAGAACCTTGATTTTTAAGTGAATCTTTCCAGCGCTAAGCATGATGGGTCTAATTTAAACAGTGTACTGCTGAACGCACAGCTTTAGGAAAATGTTTGATTCCTGCAATATAACCTAGAGGACACTGCGCAGTTGCTAACAGTGACATGCTAGAAGACAGCGAATGAAGAAATACAGTGATTTTGTTCTCAGTGGCCATTCATTATTTTGTTTTTAGGATCCTGGAAGAAATTATCGTCTTTGAGTTTCAAATGTTCTGGTAAATCAAGTTGTTTCTTAGCTTCCTCAATATCACCTTGAATTGCTGAAATAAGTGCCTCTGTAGAAAGAACATATCAAATAAATTAGAAAAGAAACCTGTTCAATGCTACGTTACTTTTCCTTTGTTCAGTTTCTCCTAAAATCCCCCAGGAGGCCACACTGCTTGTGCCAGGAAGCACAGGGGACAGGCGCTCCATCGCTCTCCCAGAGTTAAGTACAAGTCAGCAGGCCGCAAGTCAAGCCTCTCATCTTGCAACTTCTAGGCACAAAAACACACTAAGAATCAACCACTCTGTTCTCTTCCATCGGTAACGCTTGCTAAGGAAACTTTGCCGTAAGAGCTCAAGCCACTCTGTTACACCAACAGGTATCTGATCACACTACTTGCCAACATTCTCTGATTTGTTGTTCCTTACACATCAAGCAGTTTACAAGATTAATTTCAGACCTGTGGAAAGAGGGGCAGTGGCCTGCTGGCTCTCAATGAGCTTCATCCTTTCTACGCTGTGGCTTAGGGTATCCCCCAGAACTCATGGGCTGGCAAGTCATTCCCCAAGGTCAGATTTGTATGACAACTGGAAAAGGGATTTTGGGAGATAAAAGCACGCACGACAGCCTTGTCTTCATAAACCAAAGAATCCACTGGTGGATGAACAGGTTCCCGAGGGAGTGGCTTCCTCCCCAAGGGGAGCCATAACGTCCTCTTAGTGTCTCACCATGTGACACCAGGTTATAATGCAGCAAGAAGGCCCTTGGCAGACGCCAGCGGCACAACCTCCCTCCTGTGTCAATTGCCTAGCGCATAGTATTATGGGCTTGACACATCCATTCTGTCCTGCCTTGCCCAGGTGGGCACACATAGAACTCAAATTTCAATCTATCTACAACAGGCTAGTTTTTAAGGTGATCACCTCGTATGACCCAAACACGATGTTACAAACGTTTATGTAGCCTCTGGCAGAAAAGCTTCCCCACCTCTGAGTCACTAAGTGACTTTAGGCAAATGATTTACAAACTCTGAGGCGAGTTCTTCTGATGGTGAGTGTGCAGGCTAAAGCAATTATTCTGAGTGAAGTGTTTTTAACAGTGCCTGGCACAACCAAACGCTCACATATATCTGTCCTGCCATCTGTAGCTGACAGCGGCAGCTGTGGCAGCAGTAATAAGACCAAAACAGGAACTTACCTAAAGAGTCAAAGTTTTTTTCTGGTCTAAGGTAGCCAACAATAGCCACGTTGACGATTTCCCCGTAAAAGTCCTCTTTGAAGGTATGCATGATGTGGGTCTCCTAGTCAAGAAATGTGGAAAAGATCATTAGCTCAGAAAAACATTAGAAACTTGAAATACAGCGTTGTTGATGGTAGATTAACAAAAGTTACTTTAAGGTCACTTCCCGGGTGGCTCTAACGGCTCAGGCTAGGCCGGACAGAAGCTAGGAGCTTCTTCTAGGTCTCCCACGTGGGAAGCAGGGGCTCAGGTACCTGGGTCATCCCCTGCTGCCCTTCCCAGGCCACTTGCAGAGTACTAGATCAGAAGTGGACATCTGGACAGGAAGCAGAGCGCACACGGGGTACCAGCACTGGGAAGAGGCTTCACTTGCTATGCCACAATGTGGGCCCGGTGGTAAGTTCATCTAAATGAGACGACCGTCACCAAAGATCGTAAAGACCTGTGTTAAGATCGAAGTACAGCTTTTCTGTCTTCTGCCATCACTCTCACTTCTGCCCCTATCTCACACACCAACATAACTGAGGTAGCAGATCTGTTACACCCGGCTGGAGATTACATATGTATATGTGTAAAGTCTGACTATACCTATATATTAAATCTGACACGTATAAAAGAAGCAAACGCCTGGATTTGAGACAAAAAGGAAAGGTGGAGTCAAGCCTGAGTCAAACCATCAGGAGACGTTACTGCTGAGAGCACAGTTCAAAGGTCAGGCCCGACAAGCGTGTTTCTGGCACAGACCAGCTGTGGAAACCTCTATGAATCAGGCGGAGCTGCAGACGGATGTAGGGGAGGAACCAGGCAGGTTCCCGACAGGAAGTAGAGGCTGGGCCGGAGAACAGCTGAGCGGGCACAAGACACTCCAGACTCAGGTCTGCACAGACCACCTCAACGGCAGCAGACGGCCAGCAAGAACACACGTGTTCCCGAGGCAGAAAGGCCCACGAAGAGGCCACACACAGAGATGCCAGCTGGGACTGGCCAAGGATGGCGGCACTGCAGACCGGGGTGTGGAAGAGGCGGCAGTTTAGAAACTGGATAAGCAACTTTTAATTCCATTTAACCACAAACTTTTTGAAATATCCCCATATTACACGTGTAAGGATGGGATTCACTGAGCTATAGATCTCTTTTCCCACACGCTTGAACCAGCAGAGGACTCAGTCGACTCTTAAGATGAGGTAGTTAAACTGTGTGGGTCCCGCGGGCCAAAGGAGGGCAGAACAGCACACCCCCCAGGCCACTCAGAAACAGGAGCATCAACCTGCAATTGCACCAGTCGGCTCGAGTAAAGGGAAGCAAACATGCAGTTATAGGAGTACTAACAAGAAGCTGGCTTGTAAATCTATTTAATATTTTATGATTTTAAAAAACAAATACATAAGAAAATTGGTCTGTGACTTACAATGGTTAAGTTTAGAGTTTTCAAACTCTACAATGAGCCCATCAACACATATTCCCACTGCCACCTCCCAGGAAGCCCAGAAGCACGTATTTAATCCACGTTATCCAGGACACAACATATAAAGGTGGAATTTATGAGTCCGGTATGCTGCTTAGGTTGTTACAAACTCAAATCTTCAAATTCAACTTCTAAAATTTGAGGATGTTAAATTTAATTCCCGTAACTATCCAAAATACACAAAAGGAAGTGAGAAAGAGAAGCAGGTACTACCGTGCAGGGACTGCCCCCAGAGATGCTTGCATCCCAACACAGCAGTGAGAGCTGGAGCACCTGCGGATGCCCAGGTCTGCATCCGGCTCCCTGTTCCTGTGCGCGGGAAGCAGCGGATGCCCAGGTCTGCATCCGGCTCCGTTCCTGTGCGCGGGAAGCAGCGGATGCCCAGGTCTGCATCTGACTCCGTTCCTGTGCGCGGGAAGCAGCGGATGCCCAGGTCTGCATCCGGCTCCGTTCCTGTGCGCGGGAAGCAGCGGATGCCCAGGTCTGCATCCGGCTCCGTTCCTGTGCGCGGGAAGCAGCGGATGCCCAGGTCTGCATCCGGCTCCGTTCCTGTGCGCGGGAAGCAGCGGATGACGGCTGCAGGGAGCGAGTCCGCACCGTCTGAAGCAGCTGGAAGACGCAGGCAGAGCTCCTGGTTCCTGGCTCCGGCCTGGCCCAGCCCCGGCTGTTTGGTCACCAGTGGATAGAAGCGCGCTTGAGTGCACTCGCTGTCTCATCTCTCCCCCTTTGCCTTTCAAATAAATGTTGGGTTTATTTTTAGAAAAGGAAAATGAGAAGGAAATCAAACGTCATTACAAAAAAATCAAAACAGATGGCAGTAATGGAAAATGGGAAGGGCAGAAAACTAAAGCAGATGGAAAAGCATTTCACACAACGGAGGGAGTCCCCTTCATCAGACAGCACTTCACAGGAATGAAACACTTCAGTCAGAGGGAAGACTGTCCCAAGAGACCTAACAGCATCATCGGACTTCTTACACACCACGAAAGAATCACTTTTAGATCCAAAGAGACAAAACGTTGACAGTCAAATGATGGCGAGGCGTCTTGCATTTAAAGGGCAACCCACACACTTCACTTCTAAATCTTTCAAGTCTTAATGCCAAAATGTCTATGACAACGATGGCGAAATGACCCCCGAGGGCCCTTCCGCGCAGGCCGCCGGCATGCTCTCCACCCTGGCCTCACGAGCGGCAGAGCCAACGGCACTCTTACCATGGACTTCTTGACATTCTTGTAGTACGGGTTCCATCCGATGCTCACCACCATCTTATGGACGTCTCCGCTCCCGACGCTGGCCCAGCCGTAATAGATGCCGGTGGAGAGGTCGGCCGGAAGGCTGTCCACCACGTGCTCAGGGAAGTTGGCTGAGGGGCACACATGAACAACGCTACCAGTTATCACAGCAGCTTCGCGAAAGCCAGTCCCCTCACAAGACCCCAGCCCCAGGTGACAATGATATCCTTCCACCCGGGGGCTACAAGTGTCTTCCCTCCTCGGGACAGGCGAGGACTAAGACACAAAGTGTATAAACCTCTGTCTCTAGCAGGGAAAAAAAAGATGCAAAACAAACGGACTTTTTAAAGCTCTGCTCTTTCCTAAGTAGCTTCCAAGTCATTTCAAAGGGTTATTTTTTAAATATTACAAGCACAGGGGTCGGGGTGATGCCTCGGCTGGCCAATTCCCCACCTGCAAGCGCTGGTATCCCATATGGGCACCAGTTCGTGTCCCAGCTGCTCCACTTCCCGTCCGGCTCCCTGCTTACTACCTGGGGAAAGCAGTGGAGACGGCCCAGGAGCTTCGGACCCCGCACACACGTAGGAGACCTGGAAGAAGCTCCTGGCTCCTGGCTTGGGATCAGCTCAGCACTGGCCATTGCGGCTGCTTGGGGATGGAAGATCTGTCTCTCCTTGTCTCTGTAGATCTACCTTTCCAATAAAAATAAATATATCTTCATAACAACTTAAAAAAAAAATGGAATTAAACATTACAAGAACCAGCCAGTCCTTAGTCTGTTCCTGTTAGGTGCAGCAGTTGGCGTAGTATTCCTAAAAACTGTGTAGACACACGAAAAGAGCTCCTTGGCTCTCACTCAACTACCTGTGCTTGGAGGCTACACAAAAGCAGATTAAAAGTAATAATAATAATAATAAGGAATTTAAGACCAACTTCGTAAAGCTTGGGTCATCTGGTTCATGCTAGCGTTTCAATGAGCAAGATGAGTGTCGGGCTTGGCCACCTTTGTCCACCCTGGCTGGGCGAGCACCTGCCACACAGCTCCGAGGCAAGGGACAGAGAGGAGCTCCCTTCCTCGGCCCGACGCCGGGCGGCGGGCATCGGGCACCGGGCGGCGGGCATCGGGCGGTGGGCACCGGGCATCAGCCACCGGGCAGAGGGCAGCGGGCACCGGGCATCAGCCACCGGGCAGCGGGCACCGGGCATCAGCCACCGGGCAGAGGGCAGCGGGCACCGGGCATCAGCCACCGGGCAGCGGGCACCGGCCGGGGCGCTCGCCGGCGGGCCGCACTCACCTGTGGGGATGCCCAGCTGCTTGGAGCCGCGGCCGAAGCCCCGCACCACCTGTCCGCGGCAGAAGTACGGCAGGTGCCTCATGCCGCCGTCCGCTCCGGGCTCGGGCAGCGGCGCAGGGCCGCTCGGCGCGTCCGCCGGGGCCGCCGTGGAAGCGGAGCTGGGAGCCCCGGCCCGGAAGCAGGAGGAGCCGCTGGGGCTGCCGGGGGAGGAAGGCACCGAGCACGCGGCCGACGCGGACCCCGCGGGACGGCGGCCGAACCGGGGAGCTGCCGCAACGGCCGCGGGCCGCGAGCGTCGGGGGCGGAGCGCGCCCGGCCACGCCCCCTCGGCCCAGCCCGGCGCCCGCCCGGCTTCCGTAGGCCGCCCCGGCGCGGCCCGCCTCGCGTTCGAGAACGTGCTGAGGTAACCGTGCTGTCCGTCAGCCCGAGGAGGAGCGCGGCTGGGGCGCCGCTCCACGACCGGCCTCCGCGTCTCTTTTGTCTTCCTTGTTTTCAGAACAAGCCTGATTCCCGGAGCCAGCAACCGCCAGGTTCCTCGTCCTGCTCCCCAAGAAGTCTCCTTAAGAATATAATCACCCTGACAAAAGGCGCGATCTATTTAAAACAGCCCAGGGGCCAGCATTGTAGCGTGATGGCTTAAGCTGCCCTGCGTGCACGGCAGACCCCAGCTGCTCTGCTTCATGCCCAGCTCCCTGCTAAGGCACCTGCAGAATGGACCCCGCGGGGAGGCACAGGTGTCCGCTGTCCCGCAGGGATGGACTTGGTGCACGGAGCTGAGGTTACACACAGGGACTACTGGCTCATGACCGATTGCCCAAGTTTGTCAGCGGCATCAGATTTTTTTTTTTTTAGCATGTATTTTACTTGTATTGGAAAGGCAGATATACAGAGAGGAGAGACAGAGAGGAAGATCTTCCATCCGATGATTCACTCCCCAAGCGACTGCAATGGCTGGAGCTGAGCCAATCCGAAGCCAGGAGCCAGGAGCCTCCTCCGGGTCTCCCACATGAATGCAGGGTCCCAAGGCTTTGGGCCGTCCTCAACTGCTTTCCCAGACCACAAGCAGGGAGCTGGATGGGAACCAGGGCCGCTGGGATTAGAACCGGCACCCATATGGGATCAAGGCAAGGACTTCAGCACAGTTCCCAGAAGCCTGTCTACAAACCGTCAATTGTTTCCGTACCCTTGTCTGAAATTATCTCTTTCGATTTTGTGTATCCGATCAAGTGGCCTTATTCAAATGACACCCGCTCAGTTGTTCTCATACAAATGATATCTAATCAGTTGTGCTTGGCCTGGCTCAGGCCTGGCCCGGCCCAGTCATTGCAGACATTTGGGGAGTGGGGCAGTAGCTGAAAAGTTCTTCTCCCTGTGTCTCTTTCGCTGCCTTTCAAATAAATAAATATTTTTTTAAAGACTCTCAAATCTGTTGGACTTGAGTTTGATGTCAAGATTCACACTCTCCTCAGTTTAACAATCACCGAATCTCTTCCAGTCCATCCTTTTCCTCACTTCCAGCCAAATCCCACCCTGCCCCCTAACCTGCAGAGCTACAGCTAGCAGTCTTTCTCTCCTCCCAGCCAGTCCTGGTCAGTATTAAGAAGCCCTCCCATGCTGGCCACCATCCTAGCATCAACCTAAATTAAGCCATGTTTCAAAGTCCCTTCTTATATCCCATGGCTCTTCTTTCCCCCAAGAGGCCAATAGGCTTTTTTCTCAGTTCCTCTAAAGCACCCCTGGGCCCTTGCATAAACAGGTCCTGGAGTGTGAGTCAAGGAGTGAGTCAGGTGTCCTGGGTAGAACTTTCCACAGACGAGGACAGGGAGCCCAGGAAGAAGGGAATAAAATGTCAAGCTGGAAAGGGGTCCTTTGGGCCCACTTCCAAGGCAGGGATGCCCAGGGCACAAAGCAAGGCAGCAGGAGTCTGTTGGAAGGAAATAAAGCAAAGTAGTCCTGAATAAGAGGAGAACCTGGCAGCTACCACTTCTTTAGGACTTTCATCCCTTTGTGCTCCAGCTACTCCTCTTGGAACTGGGGGTAATTACCAGAGCACCTCCCAATGCACTGGACGGATCGAAGACGTCATGTATAAAGCAACGGCTACGTCGCTGCCTTGTGTGGAGTAAGGCCTGTGCACCTGCTGTTCTGATTACTGACGACTTGTGAGAACTGACAATGAGTTCCACCGTGAAACCCCCACTGGAAAAGTTTCAACATACTGCCACGAGGATCTTTCAGAGTTCAAACAAAAAATTGACTTTGTGTACCACAAATTCACTCAGTGTTTGTTGACAACATAAGGGAGGAAAAAATGCTGCTTTTTCCCACCCCCCTTAACTCTACAGGGTTGTTCACTGAGACAAACCACTGTACCATAAAATAAGTCAAGACAAAGCGCAGTGAAGTTCCATAACATACGTAGTTCATGTAGACCTGGGAGGAATCCAGGGAATGAGTAAAGGTCAAAGATGTGACTTGGACTTTCAGCTTATCTTCAGAAAGTAAATGTTTAGGTAGGACCAGATAAATGAGGAGGACTTGAGGCTCCAGGCATGGCAGAGACAAGCGTCAGTGTGGAATTTGGTCATGTGGAGACCCTAAGTGCCCTCTCCAAGTAGGTGGAGGCCGAGGCTGGCTGCAGGGGCTGACCCTTGTCCTGTTGACCTTCGTCCTTCCTGTTCCAGAGGGGAGGAGAGCACAGTTGGCTTTGGAAATCTGTGCCCTGTTGCCAGGCAAAAACGGGGAGATCAGAGAACTCGGCTGAATCTGCTCCTGCCATTGGCCCTTACACCAAACTTTTTTTTTAATACCAAAAACATTTGGGAAGTGACATATTCTTGACAGTCTGTACTCCACCCAAATTGGTTTCGAATCATTGTAGGCACTGTTTTAACAGACAGAATTCATCTAATGTGGATTTCTAACTATCAAAACTAGATGGATAAAATAGACTTTGAATGAACTTCGCATCAATATTTTTGAAAGCTCCTAAAACACACAGCTCGAAAATGATTAATCTGGTCTCACGCTATTATTTTACAGAAAGCTGCGAGCCTGAAACTTGCTAAGTGCAAAGAAACATGGAGATCCTATAAACTATGAAGGAGCCATCTGGTCATTTGGCTCCCACACTCTGCCAGCCACAGTAGACTGGAGTGAAAAGTTGGTTCACTGCATTGTCCCGTAGGTGGCTTCATCCGTGGTCATAGAAGGCTGTCTGGAACTGACAAGTAATTTTTATGACTGGATGGAATCCAAACCAAATTTTACCTTCTGTCCCCATGAGATGTTAATAATCTTTCTGGAGGAACATATGCTCACTTCCTAATGTCAGGTCAGGCCCAGAAGCAACTGCTGACCCCAGCTTTGTTCATAGAAAAAGTAATTTGCTCGTTCGTTGCTACTTGTAGACTATGTTCCAAATCGTGGAAAGCCATTGGATCAGAAATACATGAGATGCACTTAACACAGGGAAGAAGTGTCTGGGTTCCACCAGGAAGATGGAGTGTGCTGTCTTCATGAGCCGCTGACAAAGTTTGCTGACACTCCCTGAACTTCAACAAAAGGCCTCAGGAGGGCTGAGCGAACTTTCCCCCAGAATCACAGCCAAGAAAATAACCTTAACGTTCGGGTCCTCCCAAGCTCCTCCAAACGTATTACATTTCCCCACGTCTTTGCTGGTTCCTGGCTGCACGGGCTCCAAGCCTACTGTCCCCTGCAGCCCCAGCCACCAAGCACACACCATTCTTTGTGTGTTTTCCTGGACGGTTTGCACTGAGCAGTTATTATTTGTATAACAGAGAAACAAAGTATAAAAATAGATTGCTACTGGCCGGTGAAATGCCTCCTACAAGTGCTGGCATCCTGTATGGGCACCGGTTCATGTACCAACTGCTCCACTTTTTATCCCCGCTTGTGGCCCGGGAAAGTAATGGAGGATGGGCCCAAGCCGTGGGACCCTGCACCCGTGGGAGACCTAGAAGAGACTTCTGGCTCCTGACTTTGAATCAGCTCAGCTCTGGCCATTGTGGCTGTTTGGGGAGTGAACTAGCTGATGGAAGATCTTTCTCTTTCTGCCTCTCCTTCTCTTCCTAGATCTGCTTTTTCGATAAAACGACATCTTTAATTAAAAAAAAAAAAAGGATTGGTTGTCTCTATGAAAAAAAGAAAGTACAAGGATGTCATTCCTCGTTTGTCCACAAGGTAGCGTTTTACCACTATTTTTCCCTCCAAGTCAGTGCCAGTTGAGATGAGAAATGCAAAGTAAAATTGTTAGGGAATTAGGATGCCTTTATGAGGCACTGTGCCAGGCACGGCAGAGACTGGTGCTCAGGAACGAGTGTCTTGCTCCACTGCTTTGCATGCTTGTGCGTGCTTGGGCGAAGCAAGGATATTGCATTTGATAGGTTGAATACCCCGAAATCTGAAATGCTTGAACCGATCCAGAGGTGTTCCAGATGTTTTTAGGATTTTGGAATATGTGCGTAAAAGTAATGAAATAACTTGGAGAGAAGATCCAGGTGTAAACACGGAATTCACTTGTGTTTCATATCCACCTTATCACACAGCCTGAATATAATCATATACAATGTTTTCAGTGCACCTGTGTTTTGAAGGTGACTGTCACCTGAGGTCAAGTGTGGGACTTTGTAGCACCATGCTGGTACTGATTTCAGACACAAGGATTTAAACTTTTTGATGCAACTTACACTAAACTGATGTTTACCTTAATGACAGTAAAAGGAGGAGTAGTAGTCTTCAAGAAGTCCACAGAAATTCATGTTATAAAAAACTGCATTCATTAGAAATGTTTTTCATCAAAAGAGTCAGAACCTGGGAGGTGAGCAAAGAAGGGGAGACAATGAGGTAGAGAGGTAACAGGGACCACTGCGAGACCTTTGGCACCTGCCCCGAAGGGAAGCCAGCTGTGGACCGATGCCTTCTGAGCCCATCTGTAAATGACCACGGATGTGATGTAGACAGCAGGCTTCTCAGAAGCAGGAGAGGAAATGGGAGACCACAGCAGGGAAACCAATGGCCACAGCATGTGTCATGTGCTAATGGGCTGTGCACTGTGCCAGGCACACAGGACAGCGATGGCTCCTAAGCGCTGTGACCTGGGCAGGTGCATGCGTGAGGCTGTGAAGAGTGGACACAGGGTGGGAAAAAACCAGGTCAGATCCAGCTGTTGCTGCCAATCGGGGATCAGGGAGTGGGGCGCTCAAACTGCACCTGAGCTCATATGGGATGCTGGCATCCCAGTTGGCAGCTTAACATGTTGCCCACAGTGCTGCCCACCCACCCCTGCCCCCCCAGTGTTCTTGTTAAATATCAGAAACAGCGATAAACAATAAAAGCTGACTCTTTTGATGAAAAACATTTCTAATGAATGCAGTTTTTTATAACATGAATTTCTGTGGACTTCTTGAAGACGGCACAAAGTCTGACATGGAATAAATGCTAACACTACTGAGTTTTCTTGATCATTCTAGTTGATTTTGCATAGTACCACCAGAGGGCACCTCTGCCACATATCACGCACCATTTACATGTCTGTGGAGTTAGCTTTTTCAACAATTGTTCTATGTGGGGCATTCTTGTTCTTTTAGCACGAAAATTCTAGTGCTCAGCTTACACAGCTCTTTGAGGGGCAGGGATTTCTGCAGCCCATGTTTTAGTTTCTGGTTATCTTGGCTCCTCTACTTCGGCTACACCTGGATGGCAGCAGGTTCTGGCTCCTTGAGCCCCTGGCACCTGAACAGGATACACAGATTCAGTTCCAGGTGCCTTCCTTTGTGCTGGCCCAGGCCTGAACACTGCAAGTATCTGGGGGAAGGAACCAGGTTCTGTGGGTATTTCACAAGACCTAGAGATTCTGCTCTCCGACAATTTATTATTACTGTCAAATCAACGTGTCCAAATCCTGCCCAACATATGCCTTCTACTTCCAAATACCAGTTTACTGAAGTATAGTATGATATAACACATAGGGTTTACTTGTAATAAACTTGCATCTGCTTTTGTTTAGTTCAATGCCTGTGGACAACTGCACGCAATCATCCAACACTGTCAGAATCAAGGCAAGGCTGTCATGGGACTGGCATTGTGGCATTCTACGTTAAACTGCTGTTTGAGAACCTGTTTACCAACTGCTGTTTAAAACTGCTTATTATTTCAGTCCAACTTCTCTGATTCTGACTCAGCTTCGTGCTATTGCTTCTGCAAAGGCGCCAGAAAATAATCTTTGTTTCAGCAGTTATACAAGGATATGTCAAAAAGTTCATGGAAGGAAGAATCAAAACAGTGAAGATTGAATTAAAAGTTAGGGTCCAGTGCAGCAGCTCAGAGGCTAAAGTCCTCGCCTGGAAAGTGCTGGGATCCCATATAGGCACCTGTTCTAATCCCAGCAGCCCCACTTTCTTTCCAGCTCCCTGCCTGTGACCTGGGAAAGCAGTCGAGAATGGTCCAAGGCCTTGGGATCCTGCACCCGTGTGGGAGACCGGGAAGAAGCTCCTGGCTTCTGGCTTCGGATTGGCTCAGTCCTGGCCATTGTGGCTACTTGGGGAGTGAATCATTAGATGGAAGATCTTCTTCTCTGTTTCTCCTCCTCTCTGTATATCTGACTTCCCAATGAAAATAAAATCTTTATAAAAAGAATTAAAATTTAGTCTATTTTGGTACAAAACCTTTGAAATCAAGGCGTGATGAAATCTGAAATCTTCAAAAAATTTATACAAAATACATACTATAAATAAAATGAAACTGCATGAATTTAAAATGATATATTAATACCACTATGACAACACAGTATCATTGCCCACATCATTTTTTACAACCACATCACTTAACTAGCTTTTGTATTGATTCCATTTTAAAAGAGCCCTGAGACAATACACGCTTTGACATGGCAAGAGGGTGTGTGCATCTCTTCCAGCTAAAGCCACGACAATTCAATCGCAGCGTCCAATCCTTAAGCTTGGCACAAGACTTTAGGAACTAAGCCTTTAACAAACAGGCTCCAGGGGACATGCAAACTAATATGTAAACCATAGCAAAATCCATGCACAGTTCTTTCATGATGCAAGTCTTCTGTGAACTTTTCCCCTGAAAGTTGATATTAGAGAGGACATGGTGGGGCTGACATTGCAGTGTAATCCGTTAAGCGCCTGACTCTGATGCAAGCGCCCTGCTAATGCACTGAGAAGGAAGCAGAAGATGGCTCTGCACCCACGTGAGAGACCTCGATGGAGCTTGTGGCTCTGGGCTTCAGCCTGGCCCACTTCCAGTCATTGTGGACATCTTGGGACTGAAACAGCGGGGGGAAGACCTCTGTCTCTCCCCCTCTAAAAGTCTACCTTTCAAATACATAAACAAATCTTTAAAGAGAGAGCGAGGACAAGGTTGTTATTCAGGTAAATTGTGGAAGACTTGTAAGGTTTCTTCTAACCCCGAAATTCTCTCTTTTTGGCTTATGTACAACCCCCCTAAAAAGTCTCTGTTTCCTCCAGGGGTAATCTATTTTGACATAGTCATCCTCATGATTATGATACAATGTAAACAGCACTCACATTATCCACAATTTTGTTTTAGCAATGAGGACTTTGCAACTCAGCTTGCTTCTTGCTTAGAACCAGTGTGAAAGCCTGGCCCTCTGACAGCAAAGCCAGGGCCACGTCTGCTGATACTGAACTCAAGGCTGGTTCAAAGTGGGAGGATTCTAAGCCCAAACCTGTCAAACACCGGGACCCAACAGTGTTAGAGCAGGGGAATAAAACATACAACACAGAAATAATCCGTTCTACTCTCCACCAGCCCCAACTGACAGATGACAGAAAGGAAAGGCCTAGGAAAATGGAACTCTTGTTTATTCAAGTCAAAAGATGAACAGCACACACCTCTGCAAGCTATTTTTCCCAGGCTTCTGGAGTCAAGAAGTCTTTGTAGATGAGCCAGTTTTTTTTTTTTTTTAAGTCAAAGATGTTGCTTATTGGTAATCTGTCAGGGAGCAAACCTAAATCTGCTTAATTGTGTTTAGTTTTTGCTTTCTAGACAAAATTTTAAAAATTGCTTCAGTGGGGTTTTTTTTGTTGTTGTCTGTACAAAGTTGTGTAATAGCTAACATTTACAGAATATAAATGATAAGAGCATACTCTTCTAATGCTTTAGCTGTGTTATTTACTGGCTGCAATTTCAGCAAATTCATTTGACAAATACAAAGTCTGAATGTCCCACCAGATTAAACCTTTTTCTGAAACAGGGTTGGATATAATAAATAGCATTTGCTCCTGAATGGCATATAAAGATGCTTATGACTGTCCTTGCCTTTGGGGTACTTGACAATGCAGCAGAGATATGCAAACATATTTGTAAAATGATAATAACAATCATGAGGGTACTAAAGTTTTCTAGAAGCCATAGCATGTGCTGGATGTGTTGGGGAATGAAGAAATGAGTGGCAAATTCCAACTGAGCAGTTAGCAAGACTTCAGGGAGGGGTCCTTTGAACACACTGCTGTGTATCTGTCTTAAAAAGCCATAAAAACCCATCCTAAAACTGGCTTGACCTAAGCCCAGGAAGGAAAGACTGGTCAAGTGTGAATGCAGTAGATATGGCTTACTCCAGCGAGAAGACCACAGGCTTAGCTTCAAACATTCATTGACTGAAATTTATCAATTCAATTTCATAATGTACCACAAGAGCTTAGGCTGTGCATTCGTCTCAAGAATGGGTTTATTGAAGGCCTTTAAAATATTTTGTCCATTAATCAATATAGTCACTTTGTTTAAGACAGATGGAGATAAAAACTGCTATTATGTTTTTTTATAGTTCAGACTCAAATGCAAATTCAGTGTGTTTTACAGAAGATATTCTGGGCTTATACTTTTGCTTTCATGATAAAAATATAAACCACAGACTAAAAAGAACACCTGCATTTCCCCTGTTTCAGGCCTAGCACATGATGCATTAGAAGATAGTTACTTTGCTGTGTAAAAACTAAAGCAAAATGTTCTGGAATCTCCTTAGGAAAGTCAAGTCTAAGCCTTTGTCACTACAGGTGCACTGGGTGGTACAACTTTACTCGGTGGTACAACTTTACTCGGTGACACTTGGCGGCGTCATGGAGGTTGTAGGCGGTGGAGGGGGGAAGAAATAAAGCATTCACTGATATCCACCCAGAAATACATGGAGGAGAATATTCCAGGGCCTCACCAGGGCTTCACAAGAGGCTATATGAGGTTGCCACAAAGCCAATATGGTCTGTGGTGTGACTCCTTGCCTTCATGGTTGCTGTCCTCTGCTCACCCCTGAGTGGAGCAGAAGTTTGAGCAGGTGCTCCCTGTGGGCGGGTGAGCCTCACAGCTTGGGCTTTCCTGCAGGCCAGGTTGACTCTGCTCCCTGCATCAGGGTCTCCCATGAAACATGACTGCTTTCTGTCAAGATGACGGACACCTAGGAGTCACTACCAGAACAGCGCATGCCATTGTCAGGGTGGGTGGATTTGTATTTAGACTCATCTCTCCATCCCACTCTCCTGCTAACGCACATCCTGGCAGGTAGCAGGTGTCACTCATATGACACCAAGTCACCCTGACACCCGTGTGAAAGCCCAGGCTCCCGGCTTCTGCCTGGCCTGGTTACGGCTAGTGCAGGCATTTGGGAAAGAACCCCTTGATGGAGTGTTTTTTCCCCTCTTTTTCTCTGTATATTTATTTAAACTCTCTCAAATAAATAAAAATGTTTTCTTTATAGTTAAGTTTTTAAAAAGACTATGATGGACTCCAGGCAAGCCCACTTGCTCCGTCTCTCAGGCACTCAGTCCCAGCAGAACACAGAGAGGGAGCAAGGCAGGGTTGATACAAATCCAGCAACTAATGTGAAAAATGAGTAAGCACTTGGTTTGCTTTTCAGGAGCTAAACAAACAAACAAACAACCCCCAAAAGAAGGAACCCAACACCACCAACAAAACCCAGAAGAAATCAGACACAACATTCCTGATAGTATCATTGACACAAAACCATGAGAGGAATATTACCTACTTTGCTTGGCACAGTGGATAATCTCACAGTTTACTCTGAGATTACTCGTGAAAACACACACATGAATGAAATAAATTTTCTTTTTTTTTCCTAGAATTTTTTTATTGTTTTATGATGCAGTTCTGTAGGCTATAAATCTTCAAAGGTTAAATTGCGAAGGCAAAGTCCATTAAAACATTCACGTAATCATTTCCAAGTTTTACACGATATAAAGAACCTTGGCATTTAAACATTTGTTGTTGTTGTTGTTGTTGTTGTTGTTGTAGGATATACTTACCTGTTTTAAGTCAGGAAGGGCAATATTTAGCTCGTTTCCTGCCTCAGAGCAAGGGCCACAAAATTTGTAACAAGATCTTCCTCTCACACTTGGGACTTCCTTAGAACAAAATAAGAATCAGGGCGCACCTGAGGATCAGCTAGGAGAACTGGAATTCCAGTTTTCCCAAGAACCGTGGGGATACCCAGAGGGCGCCCCTCACTCCGGGGCAGCGCAGGTGGGCGAGGCGAGGAGGGGCAGGGCCGAGGGAGGCGGGGTCTCCCGGGGCGGGCACAGGGCGTGGCACCGGGTGGGAGGCCTGGAGGCTCGGTGGCCCCGCGCCCGGAGCGCAGCGCGGCGAGGGTGCGCGGCCGGCGAGGAGCCCGTCTCCTGCGTCTCCCGGTGCCCGACGCTCCCGCCAGGTAACCAGGTCCCCACGGGCTCACAGGATCGCCGCCCCTTGGTGCTGGGGGAGCGCTGGGAGGGATGGGAGGGAGAGATCCAGCTCTCAGCGTAGGCTCCGCTGCCCAGGGCGGGATGGGCTCGGCAGGCAGGAGGAAGAGGAGCCGGGCCAGGAGAGAGTAAAGGAGTGGTCGGAGCGCTCCCGGGGTTGGGGATGGAGTGGCGCGTCCTTCCTCCACTCTCTTGTTCCTTCCTCTCGGTGGGTTCCCTGGGTTGGACGCGGCGCCCAGCGTCACCTGGAAGTGAGTTTCTGGCCTCTTGGCGTCTGTTGCGAATAGGGCTGGCTCCGATTGTGGAGAGGTCCGGAGCTAACAGTTACTCTTTGCCGTCACTTGCCTGCAGGGCTTTTAACTTCATTAAAGTTCATTCAGCCCCAACCACAGTCTTGTGAAGAGGCCTTATTACCTCCGTTTCACTGTTAAAGAAGCTGGAGTTAGGACACTAACCTGGCTGCCCCGGGGCAATAAGAAAGAGACGTTAGGCTTGGGGGCGCCGAAGTCCTTTCTCTCCCCATTTCCCTTCCTCTTTACTGGAGTTCTGAACACTCGCGTGTTGCAAGGTCAGCCGTAAAACCTGATGATTTTTCTTAAAGGCATTCTAACGCCCTCCTGGGTTTGTTTCCTGTAGAGCCCGATTTGAGTCGGATTTTTCCAATCTTTTGTTGCTTGCTTTGTGGCTTGGGAGTTGGTTTCTCCTCTCTTGCGCAGTGATGCCCTAGCCAGTCTCAGCTATCTGTCCCCTTTCCATCTTCCAGGTAGCCAAGGCCGCCTGTAGGCTGGGACTTGTGAACTGCCCAGGTCGGAGGGTGAGGCAGGCGTTCGCCTGGCATCCTGTAGTCCCGGAGAATCCTTTTCCTGCACACTTCTGATTTTGTTTGCCCTGGAGACAGAATGTTGGGAGCTCAGGCACAGCGGGGGAGAATGCGGGGTCTTAGGGCAGCGCTGCTTTCTGTGCCTGACCCCTCCTCGGGCGTGCTGCAGCGTTTCCAGAGCTGTGCTTTGGCTTTGCTTCGGGGGGGGGGGGTCAGGGAGGGGTGACTGGTATTTAGAGATCAGAGGGAATTACCTGTTGGGAGCTTAGGCAGTTCTAGGTAGGCCCTCCCGCTGGAGGACTTGGTGACTGATTCCAGTTCTGGCAAGAAGAAAAATCTTTATCTTGGGTCTTCTTAATAGATTTTTTTTTTAACAGGACTTATAAATAATGGTTTTCGGAAACTTCGGTTTCTTAGAAATGACTAACTCTCTTATTTTTAAATACAGTATGTCGCACTGGGAGTTTACATTTGGAAGGTGTGCTATTGGTAGATGAGTGAAAGGTTATTTTTTTCCATTTCGTGGTCTGGGTTAGCCAATGCCACCTACCTTCTCTGCACTTCCTTCAGCTTGACCCCGCAAATGTGCATCAGCCCCAAATGTGTGCTAGCACGAGTTTGATTCTTGAGTTGTAACTTGCATTTCTGATTTATTTGCTTAACACTAACACACATATTCAAAACCAAAATGACAACAATCAACTATGAGCTAAGAACAGGTGCTGCACAGAGTGCTTGCTGGGAAACGGTGACTTGCAAAGGACCTGCTGAATCTGGGGTGGCTGTTGGCCGCTCCTGCCCAGGAAGTGCAGGGATTGTAGTCCAATGTGGCCACATTGTCTTTATCTCCCCCCTTAGAAGCTGAAGAGTTTCAAACCTGATTTTTAACATTGGCTCATGCGTTTCCTTTGTGAAACAAGGAATCTTATAAAATTTGGTTTGTGAATCATTCTCTTCCAGAGTGACTTCAGTATTCCTTTGATACTGTTCCTGATGCCTCATGGTTACATTCACAAGTGGCTTTAGAAAATTCTCAACTAGAATGTAGATACTGTGTGTTTTTCTTGAAATGAGGTAGTAGGCAACAGAAATGAGTATTATTGGAAATGACCGCTTCTGATTGTCAAATTATTTTTGTTACCGTGATTTATTTGGGAGACAAAGCAGCCATCCATCTGCTGATTTAATTTTTTAATTATTATTTTATTGATAATCTTTACATAGCTGATTAGGGCACAAAGGGTCAAGGGCTACAGGAAAGCCCGGTAAGCCCATTGTTTCCACTTTTTTTCTGTATCTGAGGTAGGGGCGAGACAAAGCCAGCCCATCTGCTGATTGACTTCTCCAATCCCTGAAGTTTGAGGGGCTGGACTGTGTGAAACTAAGAGTCAAGAGCTCAATTCAGGTCTTCCAGCAAGGCACCCCGGCTGGGCTTCACTACTGCCTCCCATGGTCCTCAAAAGCTAAATTAGGAATTAGCTGGCCATCAACCCAGGTGCTCCAGTGTGGGACACTGGATCCTAACCGGCATCCACAGTGCTGGCCTAAATGCCTACTCCTTGTTACTGTTTTTTTTTTTTTAATGTTTAATTTTATTTAGAAGGCAGATTTACAGAGAGAGAAGGAGAAACAGAGGGTGTCCATTGGTTCCCTACCCAAATGGCCTCAACAGCTAGAGCTGGGCAGGTCTGAAGCCAGGAACCTGAAGTTTCTTCTAGGACTCCTATGTTAGTGCAGAGGCCTAAGGACTTAAACTTTCCTTTGCTGCTTTTCCAGGCACACTAAGCAGGGAGTTAGATTGCAAATGGAGCAGCTAGGATGCCAGCTTCGCCGGTGGAGGCTTAACCCACTGGCACTGCCAGCCCCTCTTGTTACTGCTTGTAATATTTATTCAAAGGAAACATAAACTCATCCTTTTGGGCCATGCTGTCAGATGTCTGATTGCTGTCACACACAGGGAGTTCCCGAATGAGCATGCATTGTGTTTCTTGTGGGCATATTCTTGACTTGGACATGGGAGGTCTGACTTAATGTTCTCTGATTTCCTTGTGGCTTATCGGCAGCAAGGTTAAATTAGGCCAGCATTTCTCAGCTTTGGCCCATTTGCCATTTGGGGCCAGATAGCTTTTTTTAGCGACATGAGATTGTCCTGCAGTATAACAACAAATCTGTGTTCGCTATCCCACCACTGCTCTCTCCTTATACAAAGCCAAACCACCTGCAGGCATCGCCAAGTGTTTGCTGTGAACAGTCACCGTGGTTGAGGAGAGCCAGGGCCACTATTTAATAGGCTCCAGTCATTTTCTAACCAAACTACACACCAAACACAATTAACTTTAAACAATAGTGACTAGAAGCTATTTGTAGATTTAAACATCCAGCATTTAAAAGCCTTTTTGAAATTGTAAACAGTGTTCATAGTAAATGCCCACCGTGGCCCTCCAGGTTTTAACCTTCCAGTAAATTCCAAATGTTCAAGGCATTTGGTAAGTTTTATCGAGTTGCAAACGCTGCACTTGAAAAGTCACTGTGAAGCACGGGCTCAGGCTGGGCAGTCGTTGGGAGGGCATGGAAGTCAAGAAATAGTGCCCAGGTCTTTGCAGTCGCTGGGTAAAATTCATGGCAGAAAAAGTGAGTAGCATGGAGGGCATAGTAAGAATTAGAAACAAAGTGGTGATTATTTTTGTACGGTTCTTGGAGCAGGAGTCACAAGGGTGATTCAGAAGTTTCTGGCATAAACAACTGACTGGGATGAGAGGGTGAAACCATTTTTGGTGTTTGCAAAGGCTGGAGGAGCAGGTGAACATGAGCTAGGGGAGGGAGGACAATTCTTTTGGGGATGTTTTGCTTATGAGGTGTCCGAGTGGAGGAGTAGGCCAGTGGAACTCACAAAAGTGCTCTGGTGAGGAAATAAATATTTGAGGCCATTGCATATAAGTTATCATTCCATGCATAAAGCACATGCAAAGGGGGCCTTGGGATGAGAAAGTGGCTTACCCCCTATAGTGCTTCTTCACGGTTTTTGTCAGAGAAGGAGAAGCCAACCAGAGCTACTAAGAAGCCAAATACATGTACAGACTAGGAGGGAATGTGGGCTCTGATTTTGTTTTATTTTGTTTTCAAGTTGTGATAGGAGAAGCTTGAACATTCTCTGATGCTGCTGGGAAATTCCTGGTAGGGATGGGGAGGCTCCAACTGTGGAGGAGAGAAACAAATGACAGAACCAGTTTGCCAAGGCAGGAGTCCTGGAGCAGGATCGGTCTTTGGTGGAAGGAGGCAGAGAGACAGAGATAGAGAGAGAGCAGGAGAGGAAGGGAGGGAGAGAGAAGAGAGAGAAAAGAAAGGGGAGAGGGAGAGAGAAAAGGAAGGGCAGGAGAAAGGAGGAACGAAGGGAAGGAGGAGAGAAGGAGAGCAAGAGAGAATCAATAAAAATGTCTTAGATCAGAACTGCAAAGGATTCTCTCCCTGAAACATGAGACAGGCCCAAGGGCTGAGTTTGCTGTGTTTGTGTGAAGTCATTTCTTAAAGCAGTGTCTAGTGAATGCCTTCCCAGTACCAGGTTTCATGACAGCGTCAAGGCTTTGTATAATCCTGACAGCATTTACCACGAGAGAAGTTGAGTTGCTTTAGTAGTTAAGGTTGGATTGCTGGTGAACCTCACTCCTTTCACTTCCTGTGGGTGAGTATAGTTTTTTTTTTTTTTTTTTTTTTTAAGGTGGAGGAAGCAGGGATTCCTTGTTCCAGTGGGGCTCTGCTCACTTGGCTGCTAAGCATATTCTACGATGTTGCAGATTATGAGTTACACTGTGACTAAGTTGATTACTTTTATAAGCACAGAGGCTTTAGCCCGAGCCTCTCTGAGCGCATATGCTGAGGTACATCCCTGGGTGGGTTACAGGTGTATCCGGATGCAGCTTGGCCCTCCACATTACCCTTCAGCCAAGCCATCTGAAATGCCAACGGTTGCTTTTTTTTTTTTTGTATGGATGTTAAAGCAGGAGAAAGAATCCCTTGCTTTTAGGTTTCTGGAAGCTTTTACTCTCTCCAGGACTTTGGGGAAGGAAGGTCTGCACCTATTGCACCTGTGGGTGTTTGGGTTTTCAGATCCTTATACTTTTCCATAACAGAAGCACAGGGTTTCAAATTAACTGCTGTTTTCTAACTTTGCTGAGTCTGTCCGTTGTCACAGATATTTTGAGAAGAAATTGCTGCTACTGACAGGCATTTGGGTAATGGCTGTGGAGAAATGTTTTATTGTCGTGTGAAAATGTTCTAAACAGCATTGAAAATTTGCAGCTTATCAAAACGCTCAAAACACTGTAAACTTTGACTCCAATGCTTTTAGAATGTTCCAGTGAGGAGTATTACTAAATTTAGAATCCATCTCTTGAATTTATGTGGCACTTGATCAGTCCTATGGTTTATTGAAACCATATTAGCTGAATTTCATGAAATATGCTTGCATGATCAGTGGGTAGAGTGAAAACTTAAGTTTCAAGACTTAGTTAACAGAGCCAAGAGTACTCTGCTGTGTTTAAACTCTAGGCATTGTTTCACCTTTTTGCTATCTTTTTATTTTGTAATACACAATGTTTACTATTATGGCAGTACATAATACAATTTTAACAGTAAATATATGAAGGACACTTAAAGTATTTTACTCTTAGTGTCTATACTAAATCTTTTGGGAAGTTTATCCTTGTTAAAACTTTGAGCCAAAGTGTTGTGTATATGACTGACTGGTCAACTAAGATAAGGAACACATGTTCATATGTCAGATATGTGTAAGGTACTTCTGGTGTATTTAAATGTAAACGTATTATGTGTACCTATGTACATGTATGTTAACATGTGCAATGTATAATTGCATATATGTGTATATCAAAAGTATATATATATATATATATATACTTTTTAAATAAATAGGACAACCAGGAGACTTGTGTTAAACCTCAAAACTACCTCGTTCTCGTATTAACACCTGTAGTCCATTTGGTGGAAAGTAAAACTGTTACTGGAGCAAAAATAAGAGGCGAGATTTCTCAGAGTACTAAATACAGTATCAGCATCTCTTCTTTCTCTTGAATTCTGTACATTTTGCCATTCCACAATGTATGCAGTTATCACAACATCACCTTGGCTCCCATAAATGTGCACCTTACTATTTGCTTATTAAATATGGAAAAGAAGCTTCCTCTAAACAAGCTACTTTAAACATGAAACATTTAGAAATCTTGTGGTCAGTGCGTTACTCCTAGGCAAGTCATGTTTTAAGTAATTTAAGCCTTAGCAATATGGTTCTTCCTCTTTTGTGCTCTGGCCTGCTCAGTTCTGTTGTCCTCCATGCTGTTGGGGTATGAACTCTCCTCAGCCGGTTGGATCTTTTTGGGCAGCGGACCTTGACAAGGATGTGGCTCTCTGGACACATACCCCAGAAGGCAGAGGTGAGGGTGAAGATTAAAAGCCCATCTCAGACCAGCTGTGCCCCATGTAGGGGCTCTGATTGCTCCTCCTAGGAGGGTTCACTGTGGCACACACATGTCCACATTCCAGCAGCAGGACTCAGCCAGCCGGCCGCTGAGTCAGGTAAGCAGCAGTTCTCTGCAGTTGGACACAGGAATGCGCTCAGGCCCTGGGGCATCTTGGGGCGTGGTGGCTGGCCTGGCTGGCTTGTCCTTTTGACATAAATGGAGGGCTCACCTCTGAAATATGCCTCACCCTTCAACAGAGATGGAGCACTCTTATCTCATGTAGCCTATACATTTCTCTTGTCTGTTACGCTAACCATTGGATTCATCAAGGGGGCCCCAGTTCTAATATTCTGATGCTAAGGAACAGATCCTCTGGTTTGTCATTCCGAAACCCAAAACATGAATGGCAGCTGCTTGCAAAGCATGGCCATCCCAGGAATGTGTTGCTGTACTGAGCCCTTAATCTCCACGTAGCCAGGCAAAGCCGAAAACACAGACACTCACACACAGGCACATGCACACACACACGCACACGCACACACACACGCACTATGCAAAAACAATCTTAAATTACAGATACATTTACAATCTTGGGTCAATTGCTTTTGCCAGAGAAACTCTAAAAATAAGGAGGCAAAGCTACTAATAGGAGATTTTTAAAACTAAGTATAACTAGAAATGAGCAAGTTTAGACAGCATGATTAGTATACAGACATTTCCAAGCATTTTGAAGATTGTTACCTCTGTCAAATGCAGCCCACGAAGAAAGGGACCAGTGTTTGATGGCTGGTGTGACTTGGGAATGTGCCTCAAGATTGAGATAGGCTTAATTATGATAAAAAGTATTTGGAGTTTTAAATAGGGTGAATATTAAAAATATATTCTATTTCTTAGTGCGCCCAAGTGGAAATTTTTTCACTCTTATTTTAAGACTGGGTGTTACATAGTTTTATGTGGATTGCAAAGGGAATGACAAGAAAAGCTATGTCTGATGCCAGAAGGAAACAGATTTTGATCTGAGGTTCGGTGGTAGACACAGGCCTCACCTTCCTTACCCTGCAACAGGAGTTGACTTGAGGCCATGCAGCAGACAGTAGGTGACCGTCACTGTCGTAAAGGCTAAGAAATAAACCCCCCCAAATGCAGAATTTTGGCTAACTTTCTGTGTGGCTATGTTCTCTTAAATTATTGGAACGCTGAATCCACTCCCACTCCGAGTACCTGGTTACTCTCCTGGGGCTGGGATTTCTGGCCAAGCTACCAGCTCTCTAAAGTTCATTCCAGTGTTACAATGCATACATTGTTCCCCAAATAGTTTTCAATTATATGGACAGAGCCTATAATTCTCTCCGAGAAAACTCAGTAAAGAACCATTGTGTGAATTCCTTGAGGGCACAAAGTCTATTATTTGTAATTTTTTTTACTTCACAATCTAGAAATCTTTTGCATCACAGATGCCTTGTGCAGAATTGGATTGTCGTAAGGGATTGCATAGTATACCGGAGATGTGTTTTATTTTGGGTTTCAGGCTAGAAACGTTGCCTGTAGATGTGAATCAGAGGTTTGAACAAAGGTTGGACAACAGAAAATAAAAATAATAGTAAGCTATGGATGTTTGTCAAGGACTTGTTGTATACATACAATGTCAGTAAATTACAGGGTGGCTCACTTGGTCTTAATAAAGCTTCCCAGGTATATATAATTATGTCCCCAATGAAATTGTTTGACATTAACTCATTACCAATGTAGCAGCAGCAGCTTTCAGCTGCTGAACTTTGAGTTGGTGAGGGATGGTGCCTAGGTTTCTGGATCCTCTGAGATGCCAACAAGCTCAAGAGACAATATCCAGCCACTGGGCATCAGAAATAACAGCATGAAACCACAATGATGCACTGCCTTACAGTTATAATATTGGCAAAAAATAGTCACAGGGTCTATTCACGCAGTACAGTGTTAAAATAATTACATAGTAAATGTAGGGGAGATGGTGCTGAAGTAGTATTGGCGACAGCGTGGGTTCAGTGTGAGCCATTTGGAAGACAATCAAGAACCTTGACCTACAGTGCTGACCTAAAAACCCCACTCCTGGAAATTCCAAGGAAATCCGTTAAAAGCAAGAAGAAGACAAAGCTCTGAGCACAGGGAAGTATTAATAGTTGATGTTTAGAACAGCATAATTTGGAAATACCCTTCATGGGAAGAACAATGAAGATTCTTTGATAGCCAGTCAATGAATAAAGTGGAGTGGTAAATGGAATCCCTGTGGTTAATTATCTCTGAGGAAAAAAACCATCAAGCCTGCAGTGTGCCACAGGTAAATACCAGATGGGGATATGAAGCTTGGAGGGGAAGGATCTGCCAGTGAGTTATGATTGTGAAATGCTTTTTTTTTTTTTTTTTTTTTTTTTGCTTTGGAGACAGGGTCTTTATCGCAAGGCTTTGCAGAATTATACATCTGGAGCTCGTGCTGACTGCTGGAGAGCTTTGAGCTTTTTATCCCAGTTTGGTCAGATTTTTTTTTTTTTGTCTTTGAAAATTGAAGTGCAAATGGAAAATTCAAACATTGCAAAAGTGTTGCGAAAAACACATGCTGCTGTGAAAGAAGTCACGGGTATGTGCATCTCCTGTGATTTCCAGAACACATTTGTAACTCAGGATATTTGGAGCCTTGGTCATGTGTAATGGATTCACTGGGGGCAGCTCACCTCCAAATAGTCTTTCTGCTCACAAGCCTCTTCTCACGTCATTGCACTGAGAAATCTTCTGTCGCTGGCTTTCGTGATCTGGTCAGCAATTCCACCCAAATGTCACGTAGATGACATAAAGCTGGTGGGTTAAGAGGGTGCTAAAGCTGGTGAAGAACACCAAGATTTTAGAACCTGGGCCACAAGAGGGGTGAGGAACATGAACGGTGGGTTCCTGAGGCCTTCAGCACACGGGTGGGGTTGGTAAGATTCATCCCGCCTGAGGGTTTGCAAGATTCTGGGGGTCCCTGCAGAGTTTGGAAGGCTGGGAGAAGTATAAATAGAAGCTGCTCATACCTCCATCTAGTGTTGTTCTTGGCCGAAAGGAGAGACTGGGCCGCTTGCTCCTTGCAGACTCAGCCCTGAGTGGAGAGCCCTGCGTTCACTCCTACTGCAGCTAAACTGGTGTGAATGACGGCATGTAATGTTCCTAAAGCCTTGGTTTGCTTAACAGTTTCTATTTCTTTAAAGTTTAGTTTCATCTATTTGAAGTGCAGAGTAATACACAGCGAGAAGAAGAGAGAGCCGAGATCTGTATCTACTGAACTGGTTTGCCTTTCCAGGCGCCCACAGGAATCTGCTATTTGAGTAGCAGGGGCACAGGTGTTTAAACCAGCTGCAATCCCATTACAGGGCAGGTGAGAGAATTAACTTTTAAAAAATTGTAAAATGATTTGAGAATACTAAATGACCAGTAATGCTGACACTTTCCTCAAGTCTGGTATAACTGGGTTGCAGAAGGAGACGCCTCAGTGGAGATTTTATGTCCGTGTGTCCATTTCAAAAAATTGTGAATGTGAGAAAAAAAATCAGCTTTCCACTTGAGGATGCGCAAGAGGCCTTTGAAAGTTTTGTGGAAATGCATTTCAGGAAAAAACTATACATGGAATTAAATATATTTTGGATCAAAGTCAACTTTTAATTACACTTTTCATAAACTTTTGAATACCTCTGCTTTGCCTGTCGGTGAGAGGGCAGACAAGAACCTATAAGCAAGACCCAGGAGCAAGAAAAGCTGAGAGGGCCATCCCATGTGCCACTTTTATGAAGTAGGGGATGGATCCCAGTGAATATTCCAGTGGGATATATGTACTGGGTCCCCATCACTCATGTGGGAGACCAGGTTGGAGTTCCTGACTGCTGCCTTTGATCTTGGCCCAGCCCTAATAATCATTGTATCCGTTTGGGCCGGAACTAGCAGATAGAGATTTCTCTCACTCTGCCTTTCAAATAAATAAATCAATCTTCTATAAAAATTGTGTATGCTAAAGCCATATATGTGAGGGTATTTTAGTAAATTTTTGCAAATGGAAGATACATTTATTTTGGTACCAAAAAAATGAAAATCCATGAATGTGAGGGTTTTTCAAAAATTTCATGAAATATTCATACCGTGAAAACACTGTGCATGGATTGCGTTTATTTTAGCAGTGAAGTAAAGCTGCCTTGTCATTGCAGTTTCTAGACTTTCTGAAGTATCCTCCTTATTCTAATACTAAATTGTAAGTGTCAGGAGAAGTTGGATGAAGGGTATTGATGTTGAACTAACAAGAGAGGGGATTCGGGACATTTCCTGCTGGAGAAAGCAGGAATGTTAAGTTGTAGGGCACCTCCTCGGAGAATATTTTCAGAGTTAGGCAGAGAAATACAGTCCTGTGTCACCTCGTCTTCGGTTTTGAGCTGCAGCTGGCATCTTCAGGCCCTGCTGCTTTTGCCCAGGTCTCTGCCCTGATGCCCAGATTAGAGGAAAGAGAACAGACCACCCTGGGCATCAGAGGCCCTCAGCAACTCCATGTTCACGCGTTGAAGGGGACCTTCATTCCAGCCTTTTTCTGTCTTGATCGCATTAATGTTTCACCTCTGAGTTCTTGAGGGAACAGACTTAGTTTAGGCGGACTACTGGGTTTTCTTTCATTCTTGCAAGCTGCCATGTGGTGTCGAAAAAGAGATTCAGGTAAAGTCCCAAGTTGTGTGTGTGTGTGTGTGTGTGTGTGAAATGAAAGGAAGGCATTCAGAGGGCAAATAACAAATCAAGTTTCTGTGTGTTTACTATTGGCAAAGGAAATTTCCAGAACGATGTCTTAGTTCATTTAAATTTCCTTCCTTTGAGAATGCAATTTGAGCATTTCCAGAATTACTGGAAGAACCTCATTTTGTAGATAAGACAGCTGTCTCAGGGGAGAGCAGCGCGGGCCCTGGAGCCAGTTCCGTATCTTTGCAGAACTTTCCTGCCATCTCCTTGTCAGGGGAGAATATTGCCATGAGTAAACATCTCCATCTGTAGGGTGTGTCTGTGTATTTGTGACAAATGAGCTCAGTCAATGATCACCTCAACCAGAGTTCACCATGTTGAGAAAGAGGGTGTCTTAAGACGTGGGGAAGGAAGTCTTCAGGGCTGTGGAATCTGACGAACAAACAGCTATTGTCACTTACTTATCTTCCTCTTTCCAGCACTGCCTTGGTTGCATACCACACGCTCCTCTTCCTCTGCCGTCTCCCTGGCTGCAGGCTTATACTTGCTAGGCAATCATAAAAGCATGAAGAGAGTGTTCCTTCTGTTGCCTAATGCTGATGTAGTTTGACAACAGAGTAGTCCCCTCTCCTTCCAGCCTTGGGACCCTGTCCCACGTGGGAGACCTGGAAGAAGCTCCTGGCTCCTAGCTTTGGATCGATGGTGCTCCAGCCGTTGTGGCCACTTGGGGAGTCAATCAGCGGACGGAAGACCTTCCTCTCTGTCTTTCCTCCCCTATGTATATTTGACTTTGCAATAAAAAATAAAATAAATCTTTTTTTAAAAAGAAAATAAACATTTAAAATAAGGAATATTAAGAAAGAAAGAAATTAATCAGAGGCAGGACTCCATCCCAGGCATACCAAGCTTGTTGAGCAGTGCCTGACTCCGGGCTTGGAGGGTAAAGCAGGGGACATGGTTTTCGGCTTCCTCCCCGTTCTTTATAACATCAGGCTTCTGTTGCATAAAATCCACTTGCTGGAGGGGACACAGAAGGTTCCCTGTGACCTCAAGTTCTTCTGAGTGGAGCTCAAGAGAACTCTAGAGTGAATTTTAGACCACAGCCTAAACCGTGAGGCTTTGTCTTAGCACCCTGTGCTAACTTCCAGGGGATCCCATGAGGTTTTGCGGACCAGTCTAGAAGGCCAGCCATCATCAAGGCCTCAGGGGTTGATTTCAGCGTGAAACCTCAGAGGAGCTAAGGCAGACTTGGGGTACCACGCTCCCAGCAGGAGTCAGAAAGCAGATCTGGTTGGAAAGGACTACAGGCTGAATGCAGGGCCTCTGCCCGAGATCCTGTCTGCTTCCTCCTCCTTCCCTGGCCTGCTTTCGGTGGTGTTTGCTTTCCCTTGCCTGAATGGCAATGCTCTGAGACATTCGCACGGCTCTGACATCCCTCGCAGTAGGTGGCATTTGGCTCCATTCACTTGCAGCCTCGGGACCCTGGAACAGTAGTCCTTGGGGAGTTGCTGAAATTGATCCAGCAGTATTCACTGTGACTGGAGGTTGAGATTCTTGCTACTGATGGGCTATAGGGGTGCGTGTGTGTTTGCGTGTGTGTGTGTGTATTCAAAAACGTTCTTGGAAAAGAAAATTAAAATTACTTGAATTATTTGCTGCAGGAGTACCTTCACTTGAGGGATCTTCCAAACAGTCATGAGAGATGCCTGTTGTAAAAAAAGCTATGCAAGGATTCCAGTTTTTCTCTTTGTTCCAAATAAACATCATTTTGTTCCAGTTTTTTCTCCCACAAACTTTTTGGAGTAGCTTTGTATTTTGTTAAGTTATTTCCAGAACTTGCTTATTTTTTTTAAAGATTTTATTTTTATTGGAAAGTCAGATATACAGAGATGAGGAGACACAGAGAGGAAGATCTTCTATCCAGTGATTCACTCCCCAAGCAGTCAGAGTGGCCAGAGCTGTGCCAATCCAAAGCCAGGAGCCAGGAACTTTCTTCCAGGTCTCCCATGCGGGTGCAGGGTCCTAAGGCTTTGGGCCGTCCTCTACTGCTTTCCCAGGCCACAAGCAGGGCGCTGGATGGGAAGCAGAGTGGCCGGGATTAGAAGCAGCACCTATAGGGGATCCCAGTGTGTGTAAGGCAAGGACTTTTGCTGCTAGGCTACCATGCCGGGTCCAATACATTCCTTGAAGTTTTACTGACTTTTGATTGAGTAATGGCATTCACATCACAAGACTCTGATCCTCTTCAGAGCTAAGCTGTGCAATACATCCTAGTTGTTTTTTTCATCACTGCATGACTGATTTCTTTGGAATCCGTAATTACCGCCCCAAGTCCCTTCATTTGCCTTATTTTCAAGGTGGTTGTTAGAAATTCAATCCTACAGTCTGCTAGCTGTTTAAATCTATTTTCGGTACATTTATTCCAATCTATTATCCCATCAGTTTTATCTTCTTAAAGACATCGCTTCCAGGGCCTTGGGAAGTGTGGTATGTGCTGTGGTAGTCTGGGAGCCATTACATTATGTCATTTCCCTTTGTTACAATCCTGGTGGATTCCCTTTTATTTTTAAGTGTGTTAAATCCCCTTTCCAATTCTTTCCCTTTCTTGTTAATACTTTATTTTTGATGCTATTGATTGACTAGTGACTTTCAGAGAAAAAAGTGCATCAAGGTAAGTATTTGAGACCTTGCCTGTTTTCCAGTGTTTTTATTTTGCCATGATGTTGATTAGCAGTTCATCTGACTGTTTCTCATCTGGGTTACAGTTTTCTCCAGGGCTCGGAAGGCCTGGGTCCAGTGTCTGTTGGTTCCTGTGCGGGAAGCTGCTGTGTCCTGAATCCATTCTTTGCAGTTTAGTTATTCCCCTTTCCTTAAGCTCCTTTCCTTGTGTTTCAGCCTTTCGAAATTAACAAGTGAAACTTGGTATGGGTCTGTTTTCTTTATAGATTTATTTTCATTTATTTGAAAGGCAGAGCTGGAGAGAGAGAGGAAGAGAGAGAGAGAGAAGAGAGAGAGATCATCCACGTGCTTCTTCACTTTCCCGGAGGGCCACAACGGCTGGCACTGGGCTAAGACAAGGCAGGGATGCAGGGAAATCATCAGATCTCCCACATGTGTGCAGGGACCCAAGGATTGAAGCCATGTTCTACTGCTTTCCAAGGTGCTTTAGCAGGGAGCTGAATCAGAAGTCGAGTAGCCACTCAAAGCTGGAAACATACAACAGGACCATTTAGTTTTTGCTCACACGTTTTGTGAGTCAAGAATTTTGTTGGAGGATGAGTGTTGCAGCCCAGCTTTGGATGCCTGCATCTCATAGGAGAGTGCCTGAGATCCATTCCCACCTCTGCTTCTGATGCAGCTTCCTGCCAGTGCACACCATGGAAGGCGCTCAGTCCTGTCTGAAGTCCTTAAATCCCAGGGGGATTCTGGAATGGAGTTCCTGGCTCCTGACTTGAGGGATTCGAGGTGTAAACCAGTAGAGCAAAGATGTATCTGCTTCTCACTCTTTCAGGTACATAACAGTAATAATAACAATGCTTGAAAGAATTTTGGAAGGACTCCGGTGAGCGGGGGATTGGAGTCACTTGCCGTAGTTCACACAGCCGACCCCCAGGCTGCAGGGATATTGAAGACAGCAGTGATCTGGCTCTGCCGCGTGGGGCACCTCTGCCTGGCTCTCCAGGAGGCTTCCAACAGTTCCTAGAAACTGGTTCTGAAAGGCAGATTTTGGAGAGCAATTTCTCCAAGGTAACAAGGCAGAGACGGCATGACCTGGACTTAGCAATCATCCACTATCACCTCCATGAACTTCTGTGGCTCAGCAGAGTCTTCAGTTTGTCCAGATTGAATGGGGCAGAAACTTACTTCTTGATCAGGAAGTAGCAAGGTCTTGTTACAGAATTGCTCTGACTGTCCGCAGAAAATGTCATCTGGGCCTGTTCCTTATTTCTTTCCATGACTGCGGTACCTTTTCCTATCTTCCTGTGGATAGGATGGTAGGTCTTAGTTCTGTCCCTGCATATCATTTCCTTTGTATATTTGAGGACCTCTCAGTAGAAGCAGCATATTGAAGTGTTTTTTTCTCCTGGCCTTGTAGACAAAGATTTTTCCAGCTACTGACTGGAACCTGGGTACTTGAACCGTCAGCTGCTAGCTCCCGTGGTGTGCATTCACAGGAAGCTGGAATTGGAAACAGAGCAAGGCCTTGAACCCAGGCACACTGATGTTGAATGAGAATGTACCACCTGGGACCCTAACTACTGTACCCAACACCTGCCCAAAAAAGAAAATATTGAATGAGAGAAATCTGGTAGGTGTGTGATTTTGAGGAATAAAGCAGATACGTAAGATTTGCTTGCTAGCATTCTGAGTGTGTGTGTGTGTGTGTGTGTGTGTGTGTGTGTGTGTACAAGTGCAATATTCCTCATACATTTCTTTTCCCATTCCACAGATTTTGTAAAAGGCCTCCTGGGATGTGTTACCCTTGCTGGATGCCTGGCACGTTGCTCATTCCCGACAGGAGGTCAGGTGCTCTGAGTGGGCACAGGATGTTGCCTGGAGTCAGAGCACAAGGTGATCCAGACCTGCCTGTATTCTAAATGGTAAACAGTCTAATCTTACCTGCATTCTCCATATTAACAAATGTATTTCCTAATGAAATGTTTGAAAGTTTCAGTATTAGTTCTGGTATTAAAAAAAAACAGCTTCACATCTATGAATCTGGGGGCCTGTCTCGTGCAGCAGCTTATTCTCATTGAACTAACAACATCAGCGCTGAGTAGGGCAGTGCCGGCTGTCTCATCTATGGCACTGATCTAGTACAAGATGGCCCATGTCCTTGGGTTCCTGACATCCACATGGGAAACCAGGATGGAGTTCCTGGCTCCTGGTTTTGGCCTGACCAGTAAGCTGGCTGTTGCAGCCACTTGGGAAATGAACCAATACATGGCAAGTCTGTTTCTTTCTGCCTCAACACCAATGTATTAAGATTGGGGTGGAAAGGGGTCACAGCGGGTTAAGCATTTGTTTGCAATGCCAGCTTCCTGTATTCAAGTGCCAAGCGCAAATCCCAGTTGCTCCACTTCTCATCCAGCTTGGGAATGGAAGTACATGGAGGCCTGAATGCAGCTGTTGGCTGCTGGCTTCAGCCTGCCTGGGTCTGGCTCTCGTGGCCTTTCTGTTTCCCTCCCTCTCTTTCTTGTCGCTTTGCCTTTCAATTAAATAAACATTTTTCCAAAAACTGTATGACATGAAGGAAAAGAACAGGTATATTAGGTAGGTTTTGCTAAATTTCTTCTTTGATATATATAAATATATACCAAAGAGCATTTTGAGAAGTCTGTGGAAAAGTGAAATTTAAAGATAAGTTGAGGGGCAGGTGTTTGATGCAATAGTTAAAATGTCACTTAGGATGCTTACATACCAGGTTGGTTTTAATAGAGAAATCCATGTTGCAAAGGTTGACCACGTACTCGCAGTCTACACCTATTTTTTTGAATTCTTTGATTTTAATAATCTTTACATAGTTGATTAGGGCACAAAGGGTCAAGAGCTACAGGAAAGTGGGTAAGACCATTGTTTCCACATTAATATTATTTTTTTTTCTGTACCCAGGGTAAGGCGAGAGACAAAGGGAGAAGCCCCACGCACAGTCTACCTCTATACCGCAAAGGTCCTTCAGGAAGTTGAGGTCGGCCCCAACTTTTCTCTGCTGACGGTACTTTGTTTTTCTTTGAATCTCTGGTTTCCTAGAAAGGAGTACAGTTTTTCTTTTGTTTTTGAACCATATTGGAAAAGACTGCATTTTCCGAATTCTTTGCATTTTCCTTTTTAGGACCAACCATTTTCCATATCAAGATGACTTTACACTTCTTCCGATAAATGCAGATTGACAAGTGTCAAAATCCTTGTTCCCCAACCCTGATCGGCTGCTCTTCCCTGAGGAGCGTCCCTGCCAGCTGTTTGCAATGCTGAGGAAGTTAATACGGCGGAGACTTCTTTTTGGTCCCGCCAAATGCTTCTTGCTGGTGCTCGTTTTGTCCCTGGTTGCCTTCTCGGTCCTAAGGGTCCACCAGAACCTGGAATTTGTAAGCATTAGACACCTGGAATTGGTGGAAGACAATCCTAGTCAACATATTAATTGCACTAAAGTGTTGCAGGGTGATGTCGAAGAAATCCAGAAGGCAAAACTCGAGATGGTGACTGTGCAGTTCAGGAAACGCCCGCGCTGGAGCCCGGATGACTACATCAACATGACCAGGGACTGCACGTCTTTCATCAAGAGACGCAAATACATCACGCAGCCGCTTAGCAAAGAGGAGGCAGAGTTTCCCATCGCTTATTCCATCGTCGTTCATCACAAAATCGAAATGCTGGACAGGCTCCTGAGGGCCATCTACATGCCTCAGAACTTCTACTGCATTCACGTCGACAGGAAGTCAGAGGAATCCTTCTTGGCTGCGGTCAGGGGCCTCGCGTCCTGTTTCACGAACGTCTTCGTGGCCAGTCAGCTGGAGACCGTGGTGTATGCCTCATGGAGTCGCGTCCAGGCAGACCTCAACTGCATGAAGGACCTCTATGGCCTGAGTGCGGACTGGAAGTACTTGATCAACCTTTGCGGGATGGATTTCCCTATCAAAACCAACCTGGAGATAGTCAGAAAGCTCAAGTCGTTAATGGGCGAGAACAACCTGGAAACGGAGAGGATGCCGCCCAATAAGGAAGAAAGGTGGAGAAAGCATCACGCCATTGTGAACGGGAGGCTTATAAACACGGGCACGGTCAAGGAGCAGCCTCCCCTCCCCATCCCTCTCTTCTCGGGCAGTGCCTACTTTGTGGTCAGGAGGGAGTATGTGGGTTACGTGCTGGAGAATGAAAACATCCAAAAGTTTATGGAGTGGGCGCAGGACACCTACAGCCCGGACGAGTATCTCTGGGCCACCATCCAAAGGATCCCGGAAGTGCCAGGCTCTGTATCGTTAAGTCAGAAGTACGACTTGTCTGACATGCAGGCGGTCGCGAGGTTTGTCAAGTGGCAGTACTTTGAAGGTGACGTGTCCAAGGGCGCGCCCTACCCACCCTGCCACGGTGTCCACGTGCGCTCTGTGTGCGTGTTTGGGGCTGGCGACTTGAATTGGATGCTGCGGAAACACCACTTGTTTGCCAACAAGTTTGACACGGATGTTGACCTCTTTGCCATCCAGTGCCTGGATGAGCACCTGCGGCATAAAGCCCTGGAGACCTTAAAACACTGAGCAATGCAGGTGATTGTAGGGATGCTAACAAGGATGTGTAAAATGTATGCCATGTGCTGCTTCAGTCTCCCAGAGCAGTGTCAGAAAACCGGTGTGGGGTCCTCCTGGGGCCCCAAAGTCATGATGTCAGGGAAGCTGCATGTCTTCTGCACAGGCTAACGGGTGGGAGTTTCTGAAGCATTAAATGTCTACCCAGGGAGGGAAAAGGAGCCAGGAGAGAGGAAACCAGGGTGGCCGAGGCAAGATGAGCCTACTACAAACTCAGGGACTTCACAGGAGGTGAAGGGTCGATTTGTGCCAACAACTGTCTTGAGAATTTTAGGTATCAAAATTTCTTTATGGAATAAATTTACAGCAACAGTCGTAATGATGCCATGTATCGCCCATGTTCTATTTGTTGAAATGGAAAATTGATTTTATTCTCAACAATCCTTTATTTAAACAATGTACTATCTGCTGTGATACTGCACTGTGTAGTGTGTTGTTTCTGTTTCATCTCAGGGTACTTAAAATGAACTGGATGTAACGTTAATATTCCTGTCATATTTTTGTTTATAACAATGCATATGTTTTCAAAGAAGTGGCAATTTCTACTTGAGTCAATTTCTACGTGTCATCTTAGGCTGCTAGAAAAATTGGAGAGTTTTGTTTTGTTTTCCAAGAAACTACAAAGGTATCCCTCGGCCTTTCCAGCTGTTTGTTCCTGTATACCAGCCTCTCAGCCTCTGCTCTCAAGCTGTTTAAACAACTACCTCTATTGGGTCCCGAATTACTGTCTCAATTCTGAGTGACCTTCACCTGATTATCAGTAGCCAGGGCAGAGAACGGAGCCGGCAAGTAAGTACCTTAGGAGGGAAACAGACGCAGATTGATGTAGGTGATTTCTGAGGTCCCCAATGAGTTCTAAAAACCAGCAACTGGTATTATTCCCAGAAACGAAGACTCTAGCTGATGAATTAGCCGAATCCCATCTCCCAGGGCCGGTGTTTACAAGGTCATCTGCACCTGCATGGGCAGGACATGGCCCCTGTCCTTCGGTCCTCATAGCTTCTGCTCACTGATGTTAAGTTGCTTCCTCTCACGGACTCCTTGGAGGAGGGAGAAAGCTTGCTGCTGTTTTACATAATGCTTTTGGGAGGCCTAGGAAGGGAAGTTAACTTTAGGACAGATCATGTCTGTGTTGGTATTACAGCACATGGCCTTTACTTCCTCCCTTTTTGCCAAAAGTCAGATGGTTTTAGTCTCATTGTGGTAATGTCTCAGATCTCAAAGAGGATGAAGATTTGGAAGAAACGTCCGTCTGGTTATTTTCTTGAATTGAGACTGGTAAGTCAAAGGGCTTTTGAGCACAGTGAAGTCTTGTCTTGTAATTTCACATTAGACTTTGAACAAGGTCAAAACCACAGGCTTTATAGCCACTACCTGCTTAAATGGAACATTAGAAATTCCCAGTATCAGATAGTATCAAGGCACCAACTGAAGAAACATTTCAAAATTAGAAAACAATTTTGTTTTATTGAGGTGTGTTCTAAGGAACCTCCTAGTCACATACACATGTGGAAATCAGTGGGGAGTGTTTCTTTTTTTTTTTTTTTTAAGATTTATAAACTTTGTTTATTGGAAAGTCAGATACACAGAGAGAAGTAGAGACAGAGAGGAAGATCTTCCATCTGCTAATTCATTCACCAAGTGGCCACAATGACTGGAGTTGAGTCTATCTGAAGCCAGGAGCCAGGAGCTTATTCTGGGTCTCCCATGCAGGTACAGGGTCCCAAGACTTTGGGCCATCCTCGTCTGCTTTCCCAGGCCACAAGCAGGGAACTGGGTGGGAAGTAGAGCAGCCAGGACATGAACTGACGCCCATGTGGGATCCTGGCGTGTTCAAGTGGGGACTTTAGCTGCTAGGCTACTGCGCCGGGCCCTCCTTTCTCTTTTGAATACGTGCAGGTCTACAGTAAAATGAAAACAATAGTGGAGTGGACATCTTACCACATCCCCTGCAGTTACCAGTCGTTAGATGATGCTCCTTGCTTTAGGCTGTATGTACTTTCGACTTCACAAAATTGGACAGTCAAAACAAAACAAAATTCATATCAACACTGTTACAGTGCAACTGCACCTGGTTTATATATGTATGCACTTACTTTATTTGTAAGACAAAATCAAAGAGGGAGAGGTGAGACAGATTCTTTATCTACCAGTTCACCCTGCAAATAACCACCAGGAGCCAGGAGGTTGTTTTCCAAGTCCCCCTTGTGGTGGTCGTTAGGGTCCAAATACTAAGATGGTCTTCTGCTTTCCCGGGAACATCAGCGGGAAACTAGATCAGAAGCCAAGCAGCTGGATCCTGAACTGCACTCACGTTCCCACATGGCAGCATTCCAAACTGTGGCTTTATCCACAGGGCCCCTGACTTGTGTTTGAATTACAAGTTTGGGGGCAGGCATGGTAGCACAAACTCCCACTTGGAGTGTTGGCCTGCAGTGTGGGAGTGCCTGGATTCTGGATTCAGTTCTGCTCTCCACTCTGGCTCTCTGCTTATCCTACAAGGCAGGAAGTACTGGGTCAATTGTTTGGGTCCCTGTCACTCAGATGGGAGACCAGGATGGAATTCCTGCCTCTGGGGTTTGACCTGGGATCAGCCCAGCGAGAACTATGCTACACTCCATACCCGCTCTTTTTCTCTCTCTCTCTCTCTATCCCTCCCCCAAATACATGAATGCAATTTGTAAAAAAAAATAAATAAATAAAATAAAATAGCAGGTTTTGAAAGATCTCTTTTAATCAGATAGAAAAATGGGATCTTACAGTTTGTTTTTCTAAGGACCGTATTAAAGCTGTGCCCTCTCATTGTAGAATGGTGTTTGCTGAAATGGATCAGGACACTCTCCTGCCCCTAAGGCCAGATGGGGATTATATAGGATTCATCATTGGGACCCCAAGTATCTTATTGTTAAATCTTTTCTGCATCACTTAAAGCAGGTGATGTTTATACTAGAGTGACCAGCACTTTGAAGAATCAAAGGGATGGTTTCCAAAGGTCTGTACATTCAGAAAGAAAAGGTCTGGTACATTCAGAAAGAAAAATTCTTTTTATTGTTATTTAGGGTCTTTTATTGGGAATGACAGTAATAAGATAAATACTTAATAATGTGAACTGAAATCTTGTGGAAATATTTTATGCATTACTATACATTTATGTGTTACTATACATAAAGATAAAAACTAACAAAATGTCTTTTTTTAAAGTCTTATTTAACTGAAAAAGAAAATTTCCATCTGCTAAGACATTCCCCAGAGGTTCATCCAGCTCTCCTTGATGGGAGGCAGGAGCCCCATCACTTGGAGTAGCGTTTTTGCCCGTCCTGTTAACACAGTAGCATGAGCCTGGAATTGGGCGGTGGAGCGGGGAATCCAGCAGTCCCACGTGGAACGCATTCTCTCAACCATTAGGCGGAACACCTGTTCCTGCTTATTTTACGAAGGTTCTTCCCAGGCCACACTTAGCGGCCTACTCAGCCTTGAAGACATTATGTGTTAACACTGTCATCCATCATGTGTAGTAAGCCACTTAAGTAACATCATATTTTTTTCTCTTATGATTTGGATTGAAAGAGGTGTCTTGGTTCATCTGTAAGATTGATTACACTGCACTTTTTTTTGATTGCTTAGAAAACAGCGTAATTTCTCACAAATATCTGCACTACTGTTTTATGATAAACATTGTTACCTTAAGTTTTACTGTCGAATGTGAGTATAGCGGAAAGCAGTGAGTCGGTCGTGTCACCATTAGAATCAGCCATGCTGAAACCAATGTTTGATCTACACAGATTATTCATTTTTTTCTTGTAAACCACAAGCAGACACGTTAAATTTAGCAGTTGGTGTGCAACTTTGCAAGGAGAGGGGTGCGGTTAAAAATAAGCTTAGTTCTCAAGACAGCCATGTCAGAGGGGAACAGTGCATGGCAATAACAAAATTTAACCCTGATCATGCAGGAGAAAATTGAAACACCTGAATGGGGCGCTTGCTGAGCAGTGGAGTGGCCAGGGTTGCCCTTAAAGGCACTGGTTAACACGCTTCAGCCGTGTCTGCTACTGGAGCCGCGCTCTTTGTCACCCAGTTGAGGGCTCACGGAGTGGCTGCCCCAAGGGTCATCACACTAGCAACCGCTGTGCGCGGTTCAGCCCCGGTTCTGATAAAAGAGTTTCTAGAAAGTGGCAACATGAATGGCTCCCAGTTCCTTCTCTAAAACGTCAGCACTTTGCATGGCCTTTACGGGGCTGCCTGTGAAAGGTTTCATTTTTAACACATGCTTTTGTATTTTTAAATTTGTCCCACAGATATAGACTTAATTTTTTTAATAGAATGAGTTGTGGGCTTGGCAGCGTGGCCTAGTGACTAAGGTCCTCGCCTTGATCCCATATGGCCGCTGGTTCTAATCCCGGCAGCTCCACTTCCTCTCTATCTCTCCTCCTCTCAGTATATCTGACTTTGTAATAAAAATAAAATGGATCTTTAAAAAAAAAATAGAATGAGTTGTATCTTCTGGAAAAGAAAAAGCTTGTCAATACTGCATATGGCATGATCACCCAAGCAGAAAGCCCAAATACTCGTCTAAGGGTACATATGAAATTCCCATAGCCCTACAAATGATCCACATGTTAAGTTTTCTCATATTCAAGCAAGATAGGTGATAAGATGTAATGAGAATGTGTTACTATTTATCATGCCAGCGAGCTCTATCCAATTTGTAGACAATATGAAGATCTGTTCAGGACATAAATGGACAAAATAGAAGACCTGTATAAATGGTATATAAAGTTTATAAATACACTGTATTCTTAGCTGACAAATGCTTTATAGACGTCCTTTCTTTCCAAGTCAGTCCACCAGCTAAATGCAAGTTCCAACAGCCTCAAAGCATTGATGAAGTTATTCTAAGTATTTTCTGAAAGAATATTAGCTAGGAATGTTTTTATTTCTTAAAATTTCTGTTAATATAAAAGAGCAGATTTCATGCATTTTAGAGATCCGATTCCAAGAAGGTGATCATATTTCCCTCTCCTACTCACCTCAACCCGCGTCCTTCCTCTCCTCTCTTCAGTTTTTGTGAGATATAATTTTAACCTGCTTTATATTTATAGGCTTAAGTTACAAATCATAATGTAGAAAATTAGAAACTAGGAACACCCCAGTTTCATGGCTATATGAAAAAGGACTCTACATAACAATCCTATCCCCAAATGAGCATTTTGTTTTTATACATGTTTTTGTATTCTATCTTAACTGCCACTTAGCAGAAAAAAAAATTTTTGTATTTTTGAGACTGGCTTATTTCACTAAGTGTAACAGTTACCATTTGCATCCATTTTGTTTCAAAAGATAGGATTTGCTTCTTTTCTTATAGCTGAGTTGTATTCCATGGTGTGTATACCATGTTTTCTTTAGCCAGTCATCATTTGATGGACATCTGGAGGATTCCCTGTCTTAGCTATTGTGCATTGAACCACACACTGGAAATAAGTTGAAGAGAAAAGAAAGATTGCATGTCTCCAGATTCTTTTTAAAGTTTTTTTTTTTTTTCCTTTTAGTTCATCACAAGCAACAGAAACAGAGAGCTCCTGTGTCTTGATTCACGCTTGCCCCAAACGCTTTAAGAGCAGAAGCTGGGCCAGGCTGGTGCCAGGAGCCTAGGATTCCATTCAGGTCTGCTCCATGGGTAGCAGAAACCCAAGTACTTGTCTCATCATCTGCTGACTCCACCTGTCCATTGTGGATCTGTTCAGGCTTTCTGTTTCTTTGTGAATTACTCTTGGAAAGGTGTGTGTGTCTAGGAGTTTCTTACAGGCTTTCATATTCATCATATAACTGTAACCTTTGCATTTCTGTGATTTGGACAACCATGTCTCCTCCTCCGTTGATGGCTTTATTTGAAGTAACTTATTTTCTGGGAAATAGGCTTGTCAGTGGTTGACTTTACGGCTTAGTTGGTAAAACAACCACCCGTAGCGCAGGCAATTCCATAAGGGTGCCAATTCACACCCTGACTGCTTGACTTTTGATTCTGGTACCTGCTAATGTGGCTTGGAAACTAGCAGGTCCATAAGGGGAAGTTGACTGGAAAGTGGGGCAACAATTACCTGCCCACTTGGCAGGAAGCTGGATGGAAAAAGGGGCAGGACTTGATCCTGGGTACTCTGACACACCATTAAGGTGAATCAAGCAGCAGCTTAACTTACAGTACCACACCTGTCCCACCTTCTGCTAGCTTTTATTTTGGTAGTTCCTCGAGGTATAAAATAAAGCTCTTTATTTATTGTTCGCCTGTCTTAAAGCAGACAAAATCACTGTAAATATCCCAAGGAGGCGATATTTTAAAGATGATTTTAACCATCTTTACTTTTGTTGACCAAAAATCTCAATTTTCCTGGGCCTGTACAAGTTCATGGGACACTGGACCTCAATATGTGTCAGAAATCAGTGCTGATTGGTCACTGCACCAATACTTACATTGGTTTTTGTAGGCCTAGTTACATACAGGTGACACACTCAAACATGAAATGTTCAGCATCAACAGGCCAAGTTTCTGAATAAGGAGAGAATTCTAGCCGAGCAGGCTATGATAATGCCCTCTAGTTAGGCAGAACGAAAACCCAACCAGAGTAGGTGGCAGCCGAGCCAACTGCGCACTGAAGAGGTCTTTGTGGACAAGCATAGAGAGGTTGGATGGTTGGAAATTAGGATAACTCCAGGAAAGCTGATGTTAATTATATCTTGTTAACGCACACACAATTGCACCTCACTGCAATTCTACCCTGAAAAACATTTTTCAGATCCAGCTAGTTACGAACACTGCCCACCTGAAAGACATCCTTGAATGTACCTTCTCTTTCCCATACCCCATCTCTTTCCTTTACAGAGGCCCTATTCAAATACTCTCTGAGTGTCATCAAGTCTTGTTCATCCCTCATCAACTCTCTCCTGGACCATTGCCACTTTTGGAGCTGCCTGCTCTGAAAGGTTGGCTTTCCCAAAATATCACCAAAACAATCGGCCAGTAGACAAAGCAGGCTCTGTTGCACCCTGCGGTTGTTATTCAGCACTCTGGCTTCAGGTTCTTGGGCACTTTGCACTGAGCAGAACTATTCATGAGATATTGAGTTTGATGAAGGTGAGCCTGATCATCTGGGGATGTGGGTAATTATCAGGATGAAATGGTTTGGGGTTGTTGGACACGGCTAGATGGAGATTTGTAGCAAAGGATTCAAACAGATTTGTAGTATAAACTATCCTGTCATTTTCATTTTGAAATGAAGTTGTTTGGAAGTTTTATCTTTCTGGGCAAGTTTTCTAGAATGGTAAAGTTATATTTATGAAGACAGTAAACGATGCAGGTGTAGATAGGTTTTCTTTTTAGAAATTATTTATTTCCTCGAAGGGTGGAGTTACAGAGAACAGGAGAGCTGGAGAGAGATCTTCCATCCATTGGCTTACTCCCAAATGGTGTGATAGTCAGAGGTGGGCCAGGTTGCAGCCAGGAGTCAGAAACTTTGTCAGTTTCTCACCTAAGTGGAATGGGTTCAAGTACTTAGGCCACCATCTGCTGGACTGGGAATAAAACTGCCAGTTCTCTGATATGGGTGATCCCAATGGCAGGTGGTAGTTTAACCCCCTCCCCCACAAAACTGGCCTCAGGGGTTCTGCTTTTCATTTCCAAATTTAAAATCTCACATTCTTCCACTCTGGGACAGTAACAACAAAAATAATAGTAGTAACAACAATTCTTATAGTGACAAATATGTGGTCCTCACTTTATGCCGAACACTATCCCAGGTATTTGATAAGTATCAGTTCAGTGTTAGATTAATTATTTGATATCACACATTTCTTCACATTTCAAAGCCTTGCATAGAAATAAGTGCTTATGTATCATTAATTACATGGTTAATTACTAAAGTCAATTAATTTGTATATACCCAATCACCTTCTTTCAGAGAAATAAAGTCTCATTCACCCCCAAATAGAAATGATAATAGAAGCGCAAAAAATACAGCATTAACCACCTTCTAACCTTTTCCTAAATTTATTGTTCTCTCTGTAAAACAAACAACATACTGAAAACTAAATGCTGTGCCTAAGTGTCCTGTCCCTTTTTCTTTTTTGCTGCCCACAAGTATCTCTGTTGAGGAAATTTGATCTTTAGGAATCCAGTGTCCTTTCCTGACTACCTAAGCATATGATTGAGCTAACTGGAAAGTGTAGCCAAGCCTTCTTGTGTGGTTTCAAAGTTTGGGTCTCTGGCAGCTCCAGATTCCTTTCGTTCATTTGTAAAAGAGAAGAAAGAATACAGGGGTGCGGGGGGTGGGGGGGAACAGCGGAGATAGTGTGTGTTTCATTGGTTCCTGGCTGCTTTCTTTCCTAAGTCATTTGCAGAATGCCACAAAGCGGGTCAGGGGACACCTGTTTCCTACAGAGCTGGCCTCTGCTTTGAATGAGAGGCAAACAAGGAAACAGTGATGCATATTAAAGGCAGAGACGACACATGAGTGTAAAAGCATGGGGCACCTACTTGTACTCTCGGCTTAGGAGAGCTACCACCAACCCAAGGAGATAAAACAGGGAGGTCTACTCTAGGAATCTCTCCACGCAAGCACTGCATGGTAAACGGACTGTGGGGAAAGACTTGGTGCAGTTCTGCTGTGTCATTCCAACAGGGGATGCCAGCTGGAGTCCACGGTCAGAGGAGGGGAAATTGCCTTCCGGAATTATGTCCATTTAAGCAAATTTGTGTTCCACCTTTGGCACTACCGATGTTTTGAATCGGATGATTTTTCATTCCAGGGACAGAGGCTGTTTTTCTGTTCCATAGAATGTTTGCCATCATCCCAGGCAGGCCTCTCTTACTATATTCCCGCAGCACCTTCCTCTCTTGAGTTTTGATAGCCAAAGATGGGTGCACACATTGCCAAATATTCTCTGTGGGCACAGAAACGCCAGGAGAACACCTCACTTCCAAGAACAATTCCGTTTCCACCCCAGCCCCTAACTCTCCGCCTAGGTCTTAGATTTATTCTGGTGAACCGAATCATCTTGGTGGTTTCACTTGTGAAGCTTAAAGTTAGTGGTTGACAAGAAGACAAAGCGCGAAAGCTGAAGCATGTGGCAAACCTGAATTTTTAGAGAAACCTCTGTATTGTTTTCCACAGTGGTTGCACTGAAAAAAATAAACCAAAAAATATTAAACCCATAGATGTTTAAGCCCCACAAATGTTTAGAAATCTTTGGAGGTAAGCCAGGTACAGTCAAATCTTATTATTCATAGTAATTGTGTCCTATAGGACTAGAGTAAACATAAATGAGTGAATGTTGAACTATTATTACAAAGGGGAAACTTAAGTCACAATGCTTCCTTCATCTGAAATACCATTTTCAGTCTGTCGGCCCCTTCACCAACTTCCTTGTGTAACTATGTGATAACTGGCTGCACCAGTCTTGAAAGTCTACACTTCCACAGAACCCTTTCCTGATATACTGCTTAGCAGGCAATTGTTTCACAACTTCCTGATCTGTAGAGCCTGCCTCACCTACAAGTCTAACACTTTTTTAGACGCCTGAATGACTTTTAAAAAGTGTGAACCAGTCAGCGCTGGTCAAGCGGGGCATGACCCTAAATCCATCCACCTTCAGTCTCACAATGATGCTGATCATTTATGTGATCATTTGTGATCATTTCGCAAATCCACACATTTGGGGACTCTTCCACCTTGATAATAGGTTTGGCATCTACTAGGACAGTAACAGCCCTTCCTAGGGCAGGCTTGTATTCAGATTGCCCAATTTCCTCTTGGTTCATCTGGACGTAGAGGGTTTTTGATTCATTCATGTTGAATGCAGAGTCAACACACTTGGCCTCAGGCTATTTTCCCTGTGTAAGGTGGGCCACACTGGACATACTACACAGCACCTCAGCACTAAGTGTGAAGGCAATTTCATTCATATGTCTACAAATTTCTATTATTCCTCATTTTGTTTGAAAGTCAGAGAGAGATCTTTCATCTACTGATTCACTCCTCAAATACCCACACAGCTAAGGCCAGGAGCCCAGAACTCTATCCTGTTCCCTCACATAAGTGGCAAGAATCTATTTGAGCCACCACTTGCTGCCTTTTAAGGTGGGCATTAGCAGGAAAATGGTCCAGAAGTAGAGTGTCTGGGACTGAAGCCAAGCTCTACAATATTGAGTGCAAGTGCCCTAAGCATTGACTTTAACCACTGAATCAAACAGCTGCCTCTAGGAAGCATGTCAAAAAACAGAATCACCAGCACAAAGTCCATGAGTGTGCAAACAGGGGCACTAAGTAGAATAGGAAAGACGCAGCAGTTTACAGGATGAAAGCTGAAATCAGAAAGCAGACTGGCCTTACCGAAAGGTGACTAGGGAGGTCTTAATTTGGGCGATTCCCATTTTCTGGCATAAAAGGATTGGTTTTGAGGTTACAAATGACTCTTAGCAAGTGCGTGAATTTGTAAATGCAAGGTCCTTAAAACAATGAGGATTCATGGGTATGTGAATTTTTTAAGATTTATTTTATTTTTCTTGGAAAGTCAGATAAACAGAGGGAAGAAGAGACAGAGAAATATCTGCTGGTTCTCTCCCCAAATGGCTGCAACTGCTGGAGCTGAGCTGACCCGATACCAGTAGCTGGGGGCTTCTTCTGGGACTCCCAGGCAGGTGCATGATTCCAAGCCTTGGACCATCCTCTACTGCTTTTCCAGACCACAAGGAGGGAGTTGGATGGCAAGAGGAGCGACTAGGACGTGAAGCAGCATCCACATGATGCTGGTGCATTCAAGGCAAAGATGAGATTGAACCACTAAATTAGCAAACCTTAAGGCTCCTGCCTTCTATACTGATCACGTTGAAAGTTCAATTTTCATATTGTTCTAGGCATTTGGACACACACTTATTTTTAGATAAAAAAGAGACTAAGGAAGTGGAGGCACAGTAAGTTGCAGCATGGGATGCCGACCTCCTATATTACATGGAGTGTCTGATTTCATCCCAGCCTCCGATCCAGTTTCTTAGTCACATGCTGGGAGGCAGCAGATGACTGCTTGATACTTGAGTCCCTGCCACTAACATGGCAGACCTGGATGAAGTTGTGGGCTCCTAACAGTGGCTGGACAGCAGAGAATAGCCCTCTGACTTCCAACTACTGGTTAACTCTTCAAATGGCTTTACAACAGCTGAGACCAAAGCCAAGAGTCCAGAACTTCATCTGGGTCTTTCACAAGGGTGGTAGGGGCCTCCCCACTTGCCCATCTCCGCTGCTTTCCAAGCTCATTAGCAGGCAGATGGCTCAAAGGAAACATAGCAAAGAGCTGAAAAGAGTTTTCCCTTTGATTCAGTTTCCTACGTGATGACAAATCGCCGTAGAACTGCTGGTTGAAAACCATGCACATTTATCTTTACGCAGTTCCAAAGGTCAGAAGTCTGAAAGGCACAACTGCTCATTCTGGAATCTCCAGGGTCGAATATCTTCCCTGCCTCTCTTACCTTCTAGAGCCTCATTCCTCACATTTTTTGGCTCCGATTCCTCCCTCTGTCTCCAAGGTTGGCAGAGTAGGATCCTCATTCTACTGATATCATCAGGTGCCTTTTTGCCTGAGGCTGCCTGCCTCTGCTGTGTCTGGTAAGATCCTGTGATGGGGCAGGTGTTGGGCACAGCAGTTATGACACTGCTCGAGACAGCCTCATCTCAGGCTTAGTGCCTAGGTTTGCATCCTGATTCTGCTTCCAACTCCAGCTCCCTGGTAATGCAGACCCTTGGAAAAAGAAAGTGACGGCCCAAGTGTTTGGGCTTCTGCCTTCTATGGGGAAGAACCTGGATTGAGGGTCTGGGTCACAGCTCCCTGGCTAGTCCTAGCTATTGTACGGATTTGGGAGAGTGAACAATGGAAGATCTCTCTCTAATAAATAATTTTTAAAAATATATCTTATGGGTACATCTTATTCTCTCCTATCAAAGTTACTCACCAGATCACATCGAGTCCCTACCATGAAAGGCAACATATTTATGAATTTTCGAAATTAGGATGAGAACTTCTCTGGAGGCCGTCCTATATCATTCATTCGACCAAACCTTTTAAAAATTATAGAAGCAAAAACTTGAGGGAAAATTTATAATTCAAGGGCACTTACTTTGGATTAGAGGGAAAAATGCTGAGTCGCATGCCAGTTGGTTCATATTTGGTTCTAAAATCATTCTTTATGACTTTGCTGCCTGAGGGGTCACTGTTGTGGCATAGGAAGTTCAATCCCCACTTGCCATGCTGGCATCCCATATGGGCACTGATTCTATATAATTCTGGCAGCCCCACTTCCCATCCAGCTCCCTGCTTGTGGCCTGGGAAAGCAGTCGAGGACGGCCCAATGCATTGGGACCCTGCACCCGTGTGGGAGACCTGGAAGAGGTTCCAGGTTCCCGGCTTCGGATCGGCGCAGCACCGGCCCGTTGCGGCTCACTTGGGGAGTGAAACATCGGATGGAAGATCTTCCTCTCTGTCTCTCCTTCTCTCTGTATATCCGGCTTTCCAATAACAATAAAATCTTTTAAAAAATAATAAATAAGTGTTTTTATTAAATTTAAGGAAAGGGGGAAGGTGAGAGGGAGATTGTGAAGGAGAGGAAGATGGAGAGAGGGAGAGAGCGGAAGTGCAAGGGAGAGAGAGATTAGATCTTTAATCTTCTGATGTACTCTCCAAACATCCAGGACTGCTTGAGCCAAGTAAAGCTGCAAAGCAGAAGCCTGAATGTCCATCCTGGTCTTTCCTGTACATAGCAGGGACCCAAACACCGGAGCCATCACTAGTTGCTTCCCGGGGTATGTTTTAGCAGGAAGCTGAATCAAAAACAGAGCAGGAACCTGAAACTAGATACCCCATATGGGATGCCTGTGTCCTGAGCACCATTTCAACCACCGTGGCTGTGATTAAGGCCCGCCCCCGAGAGTTTTGTCTATGTGGTGTCAGCACATTCTGTCCTCAGAAAAAAATGTTAAAAGAAGAAATGCTACAACGCCTCAAGGCCAGAGAGAGAGAATCTGCTGAACTTCAAAGCAGAAGAGGCGGGAAGAATGTGCTAGAGATCTTCATAAGATTTATGGGAAACTAAGTTTAATGCTATTTGTTTTTGGGCTAGCGTGATGACTCCTGCCATTATGGCCGTTTGGGGAGTGAACCAGCAGATAAAGAATCTTTCTCCCCATCTTTGCTCCTCCCCTTAAATATGATCTTTCAAATAAAAATAAATAAATCTAAACAAAGCTAAAAAGAACCAATCGTGCATATTATAGTTAAGCACATAATACACATTTTATGAAGCATAATGATGTAAATCGAATAGCAAGATAAATAATAATTATTAGAAAATTGAGAAGTGGGGGAGAAATTCATGTACCATATTAAATTCTTTTAGCTGCAATAATAGTAGGTTGTTTGTTTTTAGAACTGAAATCACTTGAAAAAAATATTAATCAGTGACTCCAACGGATTAATATTTTACATAATGTTTTTATAAAGTCTCAGAAGGCTCTCATTTATTTGAAATTGAACTTAATCCCTTTTTTTCCTTTTAAGGAAATACCATATTATAATCTTTTATGATAAAATGGCATTTCTGCGCTATCCTTTTTCTTTCTTTTTCTGCTGTTTTGCCCGGTTAGCCACAGACATTCTGAGCACAGTGTGACTAAATGTAGAGGTTGCTTGTTCCGGGGTGTTGGCACTGGCGGGAGGGAGAAGTGGCATAGAGCTTCTTTGTGCTTGGTTGGTATTTTTACATTTTAAAAGCACTATGACTGTTACACGCCATCCAAGTCTATTTTGTCAAGTCTTTTTCCAGATATTTTTATGAGGCACTATTTTAGGTGAGATTAATACTTGCTTTTATTTATGTGTTTGAGAGGCAGAACAAGAGAGGGAGAGCTAATACTCTCACCCACTGGTTCATTCCCCGTTGCCTATGGAGACGTGGAAGCCAGGAACCCAACCCAGGAATCTCTTGTGGGTGGCAGGGACTCAATCACATGACCCGTCACCACTGCCTGAGCATGATAGTGGAGGCAGGAGCCAGAGGCAGGGGCTCCGATGTGAGACAAGAGTATCTTAACTACTGGGCTAAGCACCTGTCCTAAATGATCTTCCATACTGTGTGTGGGCCTTGTCTAATCAATTAAAATCCTTAATAGAAAAAAAATCTGCCTTCTGCTGTTGCAAAGTCTTCGCAAAACTTTGACTTTCCTGTTGGTGTCTGGCAGATAAGGGGCTGAGGCTTGCCACATACTATCTCAGCAGGAACACGTTTCCTGCGAGCGGGATGCTTGCTCACAGGTCTGACGCTTGGGCATTAAACTGTCCAACAAAATCAAGAAGTATCTTGTGCAAGGCACACCGCCAGCATTCCCAGTCACTCCCATGGAGACCCACCAGGGCAGAACCAGCAGTTATAGCCAGTATGAAAAAGAATGATCCGTTAATTCAGAAGGCAGAGTAACACACACACACACACACACACACACACACACACACACACACACAGAACGATAGCTTACGTCTGCTGAGTCACTCATCCGATGACTGCAGTAGCAGAATCTGGGTGCCAGTGTCCAGGAACCCCATGCTGCTCTCCCACTTGGGTGATGTGGATCCAGGCACTGGGGTCATCTTCCACTGCCTGCCCATGTACTTTGCTGGAGAGCTGGAAGTAGAGAAACTGAACCTCAAACCAGCACTCTGATACCACATGTCGACATTGTCAGTGGCATCTTAAGCTGCTGTGCGATGGTGCTGGCCCCCTACAACCACTTTTGACAGAGAGACATCAAGACAGTATTAGAGGCAGAGACAACACCCTCTCTGATTCAATGACTGAAAAACCATGATCTATGTAGGGACAGGGGAGTAATAGATGTTGAGAACATGAGCAGCAGAGATTGCTATACTTCCTAACTTCCACTTGCTCATTCACAGTGAATTTTTTACCATACTTTCTAACTCCAGCTAATGAAAATGCCATGTTGGGGGCCTGGCACAGTAGCCTAGCGGATAAAGTCCTCTCGACTTGAATGCCCGGAATCTCATAAGGGCGCTAATTCTAATCCCAGCGGCTCTGCTTCCCATCCAACTCCCTGCTTGTGGCCTGGGAAAGCAGTCAAGGATAGACCAAGGCGGTGGGACCCTGCACCCGTGTGACAGACCTGGAAGAGGCTCCTGGCTTCTGGCTTCAGGTTGGTGCAGCTCCAGCTGTTGCGGCCACTCAGTGAAGCATTAGATGGAATATCTATCTTCCTCTTTGTCTCTCCTCCTCTCTGTATATCTGACTTTGCCAATAAAAATAAATGCATTGTGAATGGTTTGCCATTAAATGGAGTTAGATTTTTAATGTGCTCCATTCAAAAAAAAATCTGGCATACGGTGCTGTGAGCTTCCTGTGTTCTGTGAAGTGACCCACCCTGCTGTTTTGCCAGCCTAAGAGTGGCCTGGAATTAACTGGACAGCTTTCCAGGTGGACACAATATCAAAACTGTTTCTAATTAGGTCAGAATTCCCTGCAATAAAAGCTCCTTTTTCTGGGGTTTGTTTTCTTTACTGGAAAATTCACAGAATTCATACAACCACTTCTTTGACTAGTATATATGGAGAATAACCTTTCTGGTATGTTTTTTGCCTGACACTTGGTTATAAGGACCTAGTTATTTTTTTTCCCCCATTTAGTTGAAGATCAGATTACTCACTTCGTAGATAAAAAGGCATGCCCATGCCGCATCTATGCTAAAAAGTATTTAAAGAGCTATAAAGTGGGGGCTGGAAGCCCAAAACCAACCAACCAACTATAGGATCTATTTTTTAACTTGGAAAAAATCCCCCTTTTTTTCTTCAAGATAAACACCTATGTCAGCTAACTTTGGAAACTTACGTATAAACATTTGCTTGTTTACGTATAAAACATTGCTTGGGAATTTCCGTCTGTGATGAGGACAGATACTAACTAAACACTTGCTAGACTTCTTAGTAAGCTTAAGAAACTTACCATTTCAAATGTCTCAAAATGCTGCATTAAAACATTACAGATTGCAGAGTGCCTCTCTTCTAGACTGTCCTATGTGCTTAAACAATTTATTGTTTAAAACAGTTATTCATTCATTTTCCTCTACCTGAAAGGCAGAATGACAGAGAGCAAAAAGTCCACTGGTTCACTCCTCAAGTCTCCACGAGCAGACTAGTCTGAACAGGTGGAAGCCAGGAGCTTAGAACTCTATTTGATCGCCCACAGAGGTGGCAAAGGGTGAAGAGTTCTTCCCAGAATGCATTAGCAGGAAGCTGACAGGATGCCAGCTTCCCAAGAGCCAACAGAACTTCATGTAACCAAATTTGAGTACTCTCATTCAAATCACTCAAACACGCACATCTCTAACATGTTGCAGTTGCCTTCCTACACTGGTAGGAGGCTTGAGGAATGACCTCAGGGTCCACTAGACTTAGGCCTGAAGGATTTGTTCCAACCTAGTTCCTATAAGCACCCATTCCTTTAAATCACAGTATCACAACACCAAATCTGGAATGCCATTGACTGTCGGGGTTAATAACAATCATAGAAGCATTTGGTTTAACTAAGGGAGGAACATGACAGCTCAATTGTCTGGGTGTCTGCCTCCTGCATTGAGTCCCTGTCTTCCGGCTTCAGCCTGACCCAGAGGCTATTGTATACATTTGGAGTGGACCAGCAGATGCTTGATGTTCTGCTTCTTCTGGCCCTTGGGTGGCTCCTTGACAGTCTTGGTGATCAGGGCTGAGGTTGAAGGCACCACCTTCAATCTGCACCTGTAGCTTCTGGATGGTCAGCTTCACAGTGATCCACAGGCCCTTCTAGTCACTGGTGGCCTTGGTGATGTCATCACCCACCTTTTTTGGAGACAGACCATGGGGCCGAGTTGAGAGCCAGGACAGTTGTGGGGCCTGCCTTGCCACTGGTGCACCACAGGTAGACAACTTTAATCTCAATTGGGCGGCATGGTGGAGACGCCTGGTGTTGGATAAACTTGGATTCCAGATGGCCAAAGAAAAGTTGCACAGTGGCCTCCTCCAAGCTGAAAATCAAAAGCAGCTTTAACTTTTACACCCTCCAAATAGTCTATATAGTCTGTAAGAATGGTTTTCTTATCATAATAGTGGCAGTCAGACACATTCGCTAATTCACTTGACATAATAATTTCTGTTTGATGAGCTCACAATTCACCACACTCTACAAACCCCAAATGGTTTGCTTTGCCCACAAGTCAGGCAAGAGGAGTGGAGGAGCAGCGTCTGCTAAACTTTCCCGGTCTCTTTATACAGGTGCACGACTACCACGTTGCCTTAGGCTCTATGTATTTCTGTAGTAAAACACCTGAATAATTTGTAAAGAATGGAAATGTACTTCTCATCATTCCGAAGGCAGAGAAGTTCTCACATCAGACATTGGCAGGATTTGGGTCTGCCTCCAGACGGTGTCTAGTTGTGTGTCTGGAAAGCAGGAGCCGTACATCCTCAGAAGCAGAGGGGACAGGAAGGCAGGGTGTGGCACACCTGACTCCATTACCTTTTGTCGTCTTCATATACCTCCACAATGGGAGTCATCAAGTGAATTTTAAAGGCACTATTGAATAGGCACAGAGTAAGTGTGAGAATCTGAAAAAGAGACAGTGTGTGTGATTCCATTTACATAACATTTTGAAAATCTGAGAATAGAAACATTATGAGGATGAAAAGCAGATTGATAAATACCAGGGGACAGGACCACTGATTCGTAACAACTGATTGCAGTGGTGGGCATGTGGCCTGCTTATTAAAATGTCCATTAGCTAGGTTGCATCCCATATCAGAGTGCTTGGGTTTGATGCCCACCTCCAGTTCCTGACTCCAACTTCATACTAATTTGAGATGTGGAAGGCAACAGTGATTGGCCCAAGCAGTTGGGTTCCTGCCCACCTTATGGGAGCCCTGGATTGAATTTCTGGATCTTGGTTTGACCCCAACCCCTTGTGGGCACTTAAACCAACAGCTAGGAGCTCTCTCTCTCTCTCTCTTTATTCTATTGCCTCTTAAAATAAGTAAATCTTTAAAAAAAATCTTACTTCAAAGAGCTAGCATGAGGTAGATCTTTGTGGTCACATAATAGCTATGCATGTTGATTGCATTGGTGGTTATACAAATACACATGTGATAAAATGATATATTAGACTAGCATCCAAACCCATGGTTTTGATATCAGACTATAATTATGTGAAATGTAACCACTGGGAGAAATTGTTTGGAATATACATGAGGCCTCTCTGTTCTATATTTACAACTCCCTGAATCTATTTCAAATTTCAGAAATTTAAAAATATTTTACAAACCAGGTTTAACTTTACTTAAACTGAAAACGTGAGTCAAATTTAACTGGGTCATTTCTTGTAAATCTGACAGAGGTAAAACTGAGCCTCCCCAAACAAAAATAGTCAGCTAACATATTTTTGCATCCAGGAACATTTCAACAAGGTAAATGAGGAAGCTCAGTTTGTAACTGCAACAGTATCAGTCGGCTTTTCATTACTATAACGAAATATTGCACACATTCTCCTTCTGTAAAGAAAAGGGATTTGTTTTGAGATCATGGTTCTGGTAGAACACCTTTTAGGGCTTTCTTCTGACCGAGGCTTTCTTCCTGGCCAAATCCTAAGTTGGTTCAGAAGACCTTCTGGCAAGAGACAGGGGGCAGTTATTTTATGTTGATGCCTATGTGGTCTTCCTTTCCTTCTAAAGCCACCAGGATCCAATCACAGGGCTCCACCCTAAGGACCTATTCCCGTCTCTTCACTTCCCAAGGATCCCACCTTCAAATACTGTAATTGTTTTAAATTTCCATCCGGTTAGTACCATCCGTGTAAGACATTGCAAACTGAACTGTATGAGTTTAGGAGATAAATATTCATACCATGGGAGCAACCAATCAAATAATTTCTTAACTTTATTTCCTGTATTTACTCCATAAATATTTGCCTCTGATGACTTATCACTAGAACACTACGTCTCCTAGGGTCTGTTGTTCCCCAATTTATAAACTGCTTCCTACACAACTACAAAATGGTATTGTGACTCAGATATCTAATGGTTTGATGCCCATTGTGGGATCTGAATGAGATTCTCATTCATCACCTCCAGAAGCAACCAGCAACCAGGCCCAGGCATTCAGTGAGACAATGCATGCTCTCTCGCTCTATCTGGGGCTTTGAGTTCAGTGCTTTGCACCCTGAACACTCCAAGTTAATCTGGATCATTCAATTTCATAATGGATCCAGAATTCATACAGAAAATGTAAGAACTGCGCAGGGTCCAGCTAGAGACTCAAGCTGAAGCTAAAGCCTTCTGGTAAGCCATTAGAAGACATGGTATATTACTCAGATTTTGGTTACTGTAACTAATTCGCTGGAGGAAGGAGGCCAACTCTGACTTATGGTTTTGGACATTTGTAGTTGAAGATTGGATGGCTGTGTTGCTCTGGTATCTGAGGAGGGAGGTAGAGAAGAAGGGTAATGTGGGGAGCCAGAGGTGGAACAGGGAGCTTGGTTGTCCCTGAGGCTCCTCCTTGCACAACACTCATGATTCCATCACGGGCTGAACTGCTGCAAGACAACAGAACATAATTGCTTCCCAAAGGTCCCACCTTTGTAGCTGGATCAGGTCTCCACCTGTAAGTACCATCACCCTGTGAGATTGGGCTTTGATAGTTGCAACCTGAATTTTATTTGAATTGTAGCACTGGTTAACATGGATTTGAAAAGATTAATTGTTTCTAATAAAAAGCCATCAAAAGTAGCTCATCAGTGAATTCGTTCCAATAATATTTGTTTTTATGTTTACTCAATACTTTCGTGAATCCTTTAGTTTTCCTTTAGCGTTTCAGAATTGTTCACCTAGCACAAACAGAATGTGTGATGGAAAAAACCGATCTTTTCATTCAGTGATTAATGGCTTTCATTTTTATTTTTCTAAACTTAAAAAAAAAATGTGTCACCAGGGAATTTAACAGTGAAAAAAAAAAAGAACTCATTAAAAATGTGGGTTTCTTGATTTGTCTTAAGTTTTCTAACCCTTTTTCACCAAATGTCCAAGTTGACCAACACACAAGTCAGCTACGCAGAGCGCACAAGGCTGAGAATTTTCTGGGGGAATGCCAGGCTCGGCTAAAACAGCAACCTTCTGACCATAACTTGGGGGAAAAGAACCCATTCTGCAATCATCGTTCATAAAAACACTGCAATTTTTTTGCACAAAGAGCTCTTTGAGAGCTGATGGTTTGTTACAGCCATTTCTTTATTCCCCAGCAGGAAGCAGCAGAAAAACCAGCCGTCTTGCTTGTGCCATTTCTGCACAGGGAGTGTTCAAAAGTCTGTGCTTTGAGTAATCAGCAAGTCTGGCTGCCCAAATGGGTGGAGGCGGTGGCGTGGTCCTGGGGCTGGAGCCCAAGACTTGAGTCAGGGTTTAAGTTGGTCAACTGAGGCAAATCACGGAGCCACATGGGGTTTCCATGTCCCTGTCTTGGAAATGCACATGGGAAAAAAAATACTAAGAGACCTGGGTTAATCAACCAAGAAAAAGAGAGGAAATTCTTGTATATATCAGAATTTCTTCACAAATGTCAGCCAGTATTACTTCATTAATGTGGTAAAGTTGTCATTTTTCCGTTTTTACACAGGAAAAACCTCCTAGCCTGCCTCCCAACAGTCTACCCTGCAGTGCCAGGGTTTCTATTAAAAGAAAAAAAATTTTTTTATTCTTTCTGTTTAGACTCTTTGAAAAGACATACTGATGCCTCCAAGTAATCCCTACTAAAGCAGGTGGGCTTTTTCTAATGCTTGCTTTCTCTTCCGGGAAACAGGTAAATGAGGCTGGAGAACAAAAAAGGATTATTCAAAATGGGGAAGAAGTGGAAAGCCTACAGAATAATAAAATGGTAATGGCCTTGCAGGTTTAAAAGATTACATTCATACCTTTTTCTATGAAACAGAAAAAAAAAACACACACACGGAAACTAGGATGGGAGCCTGCCCCTCATTGCAGATGGCATGGATGTCTCCACCTCCCGCCATCCTGTACCTCTGGAAATGTCCAGGGAATAGAGTTTGAGAACACCACTGGCTTAACCTGTGTGTGATACAGGGATGGCAAATTGACGCCCTCCGCCAGAAGAGAGGACAGAGCTGCTCACTTGCTGTGGTGCTGCTCGCTGTAAATCAATAGACGATAATCCAGAACACCTATACTGAGCTGTGGCTACAGAAGCGCTTCCATATACAAAGTGTTCTGTGCAGATAAACCTGTCAAAAGTGAAAAACAACAAATTGTAAGTGTACATACAGTGAAAGCACCCAACTTATCATAGAGGACAGCTGGGGGTCTGACTGACGGCTGCTCTTGCTGCCCAAGATCGCAAGGAAAGAGCACACAAAATACTGGTGTCCCAGAAAAAGAGTCAAATTGAAGCTCTCAAAAGTATAGTTTCTTCTAAACGCCTATTGTTTTGCACTATTCTGAAGATGAAAAATGCTTTTAAAAATCTATTTTTATCTTCTTTATTGCATTTTATATTACATTATAAATGTACTTTAGTACATTTATATGCATCTAGTAACTGTATTTGATAAATGTATTTAATAAAGAAATTTCTATATTCCATTACAAATATACATATTAAATTATAGATGTAATGTATCATTACATCTTTCATAATTTTTTTATTCTGTTTTGTTTTTTTATAGGGAGAGAAGTTTCTATTCACTCATCATAGGGCTTCGTTGCTCAGGGTGGGGCTAGGCTGAAGCCAGGAGTCGGCGACAACAGCTTCCCTCCTAGACGGCAGTTATCCAGGTACCCCGGCCATCTTCTACTCCTTTCTCAGGGAGCTGGATTGGAAGTGGAGCAGCTGGGACTTGAACTGCCACTCATCTGGGATGCTGCTATCACAGGCTGTGATTTATCCCACTGTGCCACAATGCCAATTCTGAAATTTAAAAAATCGTAAATCAACCATTGAGAGGCTCTGCGCTAAGTGACACCAAGCATCCATGCGACTCTCAACAGGTCTGTGAGGCCGGTACGGCTTCATTCCTTCCGTACAGATGAGGAAACTGAGGTGTAAAGCGGGAAGAAACTGCGACCCAGCCCTGTGTGTTTCTGTAGCGGATTCCTTGAATTCCATCCTGGATTTTCTCCCCTCACACAGTTGTTGAAGAAACCTTGTCTCCGGCCCTTATCCACCACAGATGCCCTTTGGAATTTCTGTAGATTACAGATTTGAATTTCAACAGAGACTTGCTTACAACAAACATCATCTTCAATCTGGATTTATGTTTCAGAAGATGAAGGAAGAGTTAAAATAGAAGTGGTTTTTTTGTTTTTTATGAGTACAAGTAAGTGAGCATCTACTCTTAGGCACCAGGTGAAATTCTACTTTCCTTCTATGTTGTCAAGTCTGGGCTCTCTCTCCCTCTCTCTCCCTCTCGTTTTGTCAGCCTGTCTTCCTATCTAAAAAGCAGTAAGGATAACATCAAGATAGAAATAGAGACTAGACTACACTAGAAAATAGATCTTGGAGGCTGAGGAAGGAGCAGGAAGAAAATGGATGCTGCAAAGAACATGTAATGGGGTCTCCTCTGAGTCCACCGTGGCATCATTGACCTCCAGCTTCTGAGAATGACATGTTACCTTTAGGTCACTAAACTTTTCATAATTAGTTACAGCAACAATAGGAAACTAACACAGTGTTGAAATGGAAATTGTATTACATTTTGTCCAGATTTTATGCTATTTTCCTTCCCATTCAAGAACATAGTCTGTGTTCATTTATTCATATAGTTTTGTTGTCTGTCAGACCGGACTGCAGTACCCCCGGGAAAGTGCAGAATCTAAAGAAACCATGGGCACACCTCTGCCAGCGTGCAGCTCTCAATGGTATGAATGAAAGTAGGACTGGGTGCAGGCCAGTCTTGGAAGTTATTCCTGCCAGCAGGTCCCAAGACCACCGAGGGGTGAGGCAAAGGTGTTCTTAGGCTACAAGAACCACCGCAGACAGTCTGATCTACCATGTCTGTTTATTGTAAAGTGAGCACAACTTACATAGACTAGGAAAGAGGAAAGTAGAAAGGCAGTCTCCACAGTCCTCCCACCCAGCAATGACATTGTAACTGGCTAGAAGGTGTGTCTGTCTCTCTGGATTCTCCAACAAACTCACAGGCCACGTTCCACAAACATAACTGCCAGGTAGACCATGAGTCATGCGCAGCACATAAGCTGGAAGCCATGCCTCAGGTCATATTCACCAAGTATGGCTGGCAGGTAGGAGGTGGGTCGCATTTGATTTCTGACATTTCTCATGAGCTTATGAAACACCCTCATGCACAAATACTGGCTACAAGTATTACTCTGTGTTGTGAGGAACCCAGAGCTCCTTTGCTAAGATTTGTAGAAAAAGGACACAAAGTAATTTCTGCACTTTCAAATGAGAACATGAGGGTGAGAGGTTTGGAGAAGAGACAGTTAAACTAAGAAGCAGCCAGGTCAAGAGATAGCAGTGGCAATGTTATAAGGAAGTGGTCAGTGCTAGCAGACAGTGGGTCATGAGGCTGAAGGGAGCTGGGAGCAGTTGTTGACTCACATCCGTCTGTCCTTGGTCATGCTATTGAGAACATTTACAACTTCTCAGTGATTTCTGCAGGCTGTAGCTCAGGGGTAACTGGGAAACTGAAGCTAGCCATCCTCGGGGCATTGGTTTCACCGGATCTGCATGACATATTAAAGATGAAGTTAACCTCCTGAACATCTCATCATTTCCACATTCGTTCTTTTTGATCATGGTGAGTGTACAGTTAGGGATGCCAGGTACCCAAACACCAGGCACATTGATCAACATTTATAGATCAGGGGCCACTGTGATCAATGGGTTAGGCACTTGTGATGCCAACATCCGATATCAGGTTGCTGGGTGGAGGCCTGGCTGCCCTGCTTGAGATTCAGCTTCCTGCCAGTCCATGCACTAAGGCAGCAGAGATGGTTCAGGCACTTGGGTTTCTGCCACTCAGAGCAGAGCCAAGCTGTTATGAACAGTTGGGATTAAACCAGTGGAGGCAAATTCTCTAGGTTGTCCTTCTCTATAACTCTACCTTTCAAATAAATAAATATTTTAAAAGTGTGTACCCCCTCAATCATTTTTACTTTTAATTTTTATTAATACAGTTTTGTAGTATAGGGATTCCCCCCTTGTCCTCCCCCTTTTTTTCCCATTTTTCACCTCCCACCATTTTTTCCCATGTTGCCATGGTAATGTATCATTTAGTAACAGTTACCTGTTTCATTTTCTGCTATTTAAGTGTATCATGGCATTGTAGCCAAAGGTAGAAAATCTAGTATCCTATTGTCAGCGTATATTTAATCGTTTCATTGGGAGTCCTCCTTTTATTTGGGAGTAAAGATGCCTACTGCAACGTATCTTCACTTCCCAGTATTGCTAGTTATTGATCCAAATTTTAAAAAGCAGCCCCATATTCCAGTAATATGGACAAATGTTAGCAATTAAAGGTAGTACCTTGAACATACATTGTTCTTCATTATCTCCAAAAATCTCACTACAATGATTGAGAGTATACATTTTTAAGCCACAAATCCATGAAGTCAAAGACACTGGAAGTGGAAGAAATAACAAGGCAAAACCAAAGACGGAAAGCTGATTGAAATAAGTGCCCATTGACCCCAAAGAGAAAGCATGTCAGTGGCCATTCAATGTGCACCCCAGGAACACGTGGGAAATCAGACTACCTGCATGTCTAAATCAGGGAGGAGCGGAAAACAGATACATTGTGTTGAAGCCTTTTTTCAAAAACGATTTACTTAATGTTATTTCAAAGTCAGATATATAAAGAGGAGGAGAGACAGAGAGGAAGATCTTCTGTCGGCTAATTCACTCTCCAAGCGGCTGCAATGGCCAGAGCTGAGTTAATCCGAAGCCAGGAGCCAGGAGCCTCTTCGGGGTCTCCCATGTGGATGCAGGGTCTCAAGGCTTTGGACTGTCCTCAATTGCTTTCATAGGACACAAGCAGGGAACTAGATGGGAAGCAGGGCCGTCGGGATTAGAACTGGTGCCCCTATGGGATGACAGTGCATGCAAGGCAAGGACTTTTGGGCCTGAAATTTTTTTTTAAGAATTATTTATTTTTTATTGGAAAGTCGGATATACAGAGAGAAGGAGAGTCAGAGAGGAAGAGCTGCCATCTGCTGGTCCACTCCCCCAAGTGGCCACAATGTTTTGGGTTGAGCCTTTCCCAAGCCAGGAGTCAGGAGCTTCTTCCAGGTCTCCCACGTGGTGCAGGTTCCTAACGCTTTGGGCTGTTCTTGACTGCTTTCCCAGGTCATAAGCAGGGAACTGGATGGGAAGTGGGGTGGCTTTGGTTTGAACCAACACCCACATGGGATCCCAGAGCATGCAAGGTGAGGACTTAAGCCACTAAGTCACTGCGCTGTGCCCATGCATGAGTCTTTCCAAGTAGCCCGTGGACTCCAAGTTCGCTTCTCCAAGCCCTGCAGCAGAAGACCTTGCCCTTTCCCCACATTTGCACAGGACTGGAAATTTCTTTTCTAGAGCTGCCCTGCTCAGTACAATAACCACTGCGAGCATGTGGTTGTTGTGCACTTGAAATGTGGCTATCCTGACAGATGTGTGTTATAGGTGTGAAATAAACAATGAATTCTGACCATTTAGTAATATTTTAAGAACGTAAGAGATCTGAATTTTTTAAAAAGATTTTTTTTTTTATCTGAAGGGCAGATTTACAGCAAAAGGTCTTCCATCTGCCACTCCACTTCCTGGAAGACCATAACGACCAAACCTGATGCTAAATAGATAAATGTTTCTAAAAACAGTGAGAACGGGGCAGTTACTCAACAGGCTAATCCTCTGCCTTCCAAGCACCGAGATCCCATATGGGCACCAGTTCGTGTCCCAGCTGCTTCACTTCCCATCCAGCTCGCTGCTTGTGGCCTGGGAAAGCAGTTGAGGATGGCCCAAATCCTTGGGACCCTGCACCTGTGTGGGAGACCCAGAAGAAGCTCCTGGCCTCGGATCAGTTCAGTTCTTTCCATTGTGGCCAGTTGGGCAGTGAACCAGCAGATGGAAGATCTTTCTGTCTCTCCTCTCTAAATCTGCCTTTGCAATAAAAATAAATAAACTTGTAAGCACAGTGATTATGGGTGACATTTGACACAGCACTTAAGCCATTGCGGGAGACTCCTGTATCCCATATAAGACTGTGTGAGCTCAATGGTTTTCCAGGGAAACAGCCTGGTCAGGTCACACCTCAGAGAAGCCATGGGTGAGTAAGTCTCATGCAAACACCCAGAGGTCTTAATTTCTGTTTTTTAGTGTTTACATTATTTTATTCCATTTTGCTTTTCAGTAAAATGAAAGTATGTTTGGAATACAAAGAGCTGCACCTAACTGGCAAACACAATTTGGTGAATTTGAAAGTACATCTTGTTACCCACAGTCACTGCGCTGGACAGCAGCGGCTCAGAAGCACTTCCATCCTGTGCACCTGCAACTGTACACCTGTTGAACACTGCCGGCCCTCCCCTCCTAGCCTTCATTCTATTGTCTACTTCCACACCCGGGATAGTTTCGGGTGACTCTCACAGAAGGCATCAGACAGTGTTTGTCCTTCTAGAATCTACTTACTTTGCTTAGCGTTCTCCAGCCCCATTGGTGTTGCTGCAAATGGAAGAAACTTTTTTTTTTTCAAAGATATAGTGAGATACAGTCTGTATATATTGTATTTTTGCTATCCACTTGTCAGTTGAGGGATATTTGGATTATTGCATTATTGTGGCTCTTGTGAAAAATGCTCTAAGGTACATAGGCACACGGATACCTCCTGCAGATTCTGATTCTAACTTTTCAGATATGAGGTTCATGGAAAACAGAATGGCAAAAAGTTTATCCTGAGGTAGAAACAAGTTTGAAATGTATACATGTGGGAGGTGTCTTTGAAAAATTACATAGAAAATGTATATAATGAAAAAAAGCATTTGTGGATTTTAAGGTTTTTTGTAACAAGCTAAACTTATCTTTTAATTCTATCTTTGCTTAAGCATTTTGAAGTATCTATACTTGTGATGCTCTCTTGGATATAAAGTGATATCTCATTGTGATGTTGATTTGCATTTCCCTGATGTAGGCATCTTTTTGTATACTTGTTGGCCTTTGCTATTTCTTTGGAGAAATGTTGATTCCTTTGGGTTGTTTTATTTTTTTGTTCTTCACTCATAGCTTCTCAGTGTGCTTTTCAAAAAAAAAATCATTTTCGTCTGAAAGGCAGAGTTACAAAGAGAAGGCGAGATAGAGAGGGGTCCTCCATCTGCTGACCCACTGCTCAGCTGGTTAGAACAGCACTTGGGTCATCCTTCGCTGCATGTTCAGGCCATAAGTAGGGAGCTGGATGTGAAGTGAAATTGCCAGGGCTTGAACCAGTGCCCGCATGAGATGACAGTGCCAACAAGCGTAGAGGCCTAGCCCACCATGCCACAGTGCTGGCCCTGTGCAGCTTTATTTTCAAAAATGTGTGGAGAGCCGAAACAACCAGCTGTGCCAGGAGATCTAATGACTCAGCGAGTAAAGCAAAGTTTTGAATTTCTTTTTTTTAAAGTAACTACAGGACTCATTTTCAAATGCCCAGCTTGCGGATGAGAGTGATATTGTGCGGTAACAATAGTCAAAGCACAAAAACAGGGCTTGCATGTTTGTGTTTGTTGCACTAAACTAAGCAGAAAGCTAACACATTGCACCCTCTGTCTCAAAGTTAATATTTTGCCACTCTTCAGAGAACCCAGGGCTACTCACCTTATCAGATGCTGGAAGACAGGGATTAAAGTCAGTGCCTGCAGCTCAGGGGAGCAGGGTGGGATAAGCAGAGAAATGCTGGCTATGTGGTTGGATAGTCTACACACAGCTCAGGGAGCCTGGGGTGACCTGACACAAGGAGATTGGGCAAAGGACAACAAGAATGTTTTCGAACAACTGCTAGATGCAGTCCAGAGAAGGACATGCCCCAAAGAAAAGTAGAAACTGGAAACAACCCGAGAAGGCCTCCAGGGAGGGAGGACAGGAAGTGTGTTCCAAGAGGCTGGAATGGAACCTGGGTCACGTGGTGGAGGGCATGGTTCACCATGCCAGCCTGGGCCATGTGGCATAGGGCCACGGTTCACCATGCCAGCCTGGGCCATGTGGCGGAGGGCATGGTTCACCATGCCAGCCTGGGCCACGTAGCAGAGGGCACGGTTCACCATTGCAGCCTGGGCCATGTGGCGGAGGGCATGGTTCACCATGCCCACCTGGGCCACACGGCAGAGGGCTACGGTTCACCATGCCCGCCTGGGCCACGTAGCAGAGGGCACGGTTCACCATGCCCGCCTGGGCCATGTGGTAGAGGGCACAGTTCACCATGCCAGCCTGGGCCACATGGCAGAGGGCCACGGTTCACTATTGTAGCCTGGGCCACGTGGCAGAAGGCATGGTTCACCATTGCAGCCTGGGCCAAGTGGCAGAGGGCCACGGTTCACCATGAGACAGGGGTCCAGTGGTGCTGGAGGCTCAGGGTGACTTCACCTGAGGAGAGGTCTCTAGGTAACGATCTCCACAGTCACTTATTAGTGCTAAGAAGTCTCTCTCCTGTGAAGGAAATGGAAACACTCTTATCTCTATATGTTTTATTCTTGCTTTTAAAAAGCTCTATTTGCAAAGCAGAATGAGAGAGGAGCAGGAGGAAGATTTTGAAAAAGAGGAAGAGGAGAAGGAGAGAATATTCCGAACCGTCGGGGATGGCAAGGACCCAGGACCTCCACCCAGGCCTTGTGTGGGCATGGGGAATGTGAGCCCTTGGGCCGTCTCTGCTGCCTCCTGGGTGGGTTAGCAGGAGAATCCGAAGAGGCAGAACCTGATCCCAGGCACTCCGATGTAAGATGCAGATCGCTCTGCTGTACCACAACTGCTGTATCTTTCAAAAGGCAACATGAGAAACCAGACGTAAGAAAAAGATGAAGCAGGAATCTACCAAAGCTGTGACGTATACCTTTTAAGTGTACCCTTCAAGTGTACCTCTTGCACTGTAAGTTACCCTTTGCAGCACACCATACACACACACACACTCATCAACATCCTTTTATTGTTTTTTTCCACCACTCACTGCCTCCATTTGTCCCCAGAGCCTCTCACCAGTGGCTGAGTTGCAGGCTGTCTGATCCAGGCCTGGGTGAGACTTTCCCCAAGAAGCAGTGTAACAGTTTAACCTGGACACATGAACCTTTCCCCAGGAAGCCTTAACAGCTTAACCTGGACACACGAACAGGATTTCTAGAAGCACTAGAATCTCTGGCTTCTCACAAAGAGACCGGGAGGAGAACTGTTGGAGAAAGTGTTTACAGCACCCAGGAAACTTTGATTGTACCTAAGGGATCTGGGTGACATCCAAAAATGAGGAATGGCAGTGTCCCCTTAAAATGACATACAGGGAACACAGCAGATCGTCCTGGCTTCTTGTTTGCTAAGATCACTAATGCCTAAACTAAGAGTCTATGAACCTAGTTTAGCACTCAGATCTTTAAAACAAACCAAAAGCTCATAGAGAGTACAAAAGCCTCCCATTTGGCCTTGGTTTCTCATCTCAAAGTGAGTTATTTAAACCAAGCACTATGGCAGAAACTCTGTGTTCAGGTTTAACTCTGAAATGGGGAGCGAGTGGGGGTGGGGGGTGGGAAACTGACCAGAACAATGATACTATTGGCTAAGGTATACATCAGGAGAGAGAATTCCGATCAGTTACAAGACAATCCCCTCTGTGGTTTGCTGCCCTGTCCTCTTGGCCCCCTGGGGTGGGGGTCCACTCCTTGGCCCCCTGGGGTGGGGGTCCACTCCTTGGCCCAGAAGGCTCTGTTTACCCTACCCCCATGGCTCTTCCTTCAAACTCACTGTTCTGTCCCTTCATCTTGATTCTGTTGCCTGTGGTCCAGCCTGGCATTTACACTAATAGAAGATTCTCAAAAATGTTGACCCCTCACATAATCCACATTCTCAAGCCATGAGCCAAGACCCTCCCTGTGTCACTGCACCTCAGTGCCTGGCTTCTGCTGAAATCGTTGTTGAGATCATAAATCCAACGCCTAATCTCTTCAGCAGAGCGCGTCCCGTCATACCCTTGGCTCTGTTTCCGGAGCCAGATCATCAAGTATTGGCTCCTTTTTTTGCTCAGCAGTTCATCCTGTTATTTTTTTTCTCTTTCCTCTTAACGTTGTACAACACAGACAAACCAGATGTTACCTTCCACATGAAGTTTGGAAATCACTCCAGCTGAACATCCAAATTCATCACTGAGAAGTTCTAGTTTCCATGAAACAGTAGCAAATAGCTCAGCCAAGGGCTCTGCCGCTCGATTCCAAGGGTTTCCTTTTCTCTGGTGTAGCTTGTTCCTCATTTTTCGTTTGAGGCCTTCCTAGGGAGCGATGTTTAATGTTCGTATTTCCAGAAGGATCTCTCCAAGTGTGCTAACTTTGTTCTGAGCCCTTATCACAACGACCTTTAACACTCATACGTCTACCGCCCATATTGCCAAGGAAAGCCAAGCTTGCCTGGAAAATTCTTTCAACTTATGCCTATTAGCAGTTTCTACATTTCAGTATTTCTTACAGCCGGCTCTCTGGTACCAAAAATCCCCTCATTTGCTTGGGCTTCTGTAACAAAGTTCTGCTAACCCAGTGGCTTACAACAACAGAAATTGTGACCCTGGCGCGGTAGCCTAGCGGCTAAAGTCCTTGCCTTGAACGCGAATCTTTACGATTCAACAAATTTTCTTGCAGATCACAGTTCACTCAGTAACATGGAGTGGGTGCTGGCAGCTGTGTGAACCATGAAAGCACCAACCAGATCAAGATACAGAGGTACTCAACATGGCCTGGGTCATAGTGAGATTGGAAGTTGGCATAGAACCAGGAGGCAAAAGAAGAGGCCAGTCACCTGCAGGCCCAGCTAGAGGACTGCCACATTGATGATGTGGCTAGTCACAGTCCTGACTTTAAGTAGCAGCCAACTCAGTGACCCAAAGCCTTTAAGCAGAGTCAGTCCTCCAGCCTAGCCCAAGCCCAGCTGCTTCCTCTTAACACTTGCCTGATTAAGCTGTGGTGTTCCACTGCAGTTTGAACCTAACCAAGGCCTGTATGTAAAAGGGAATACCTGATAAATAAGCTTATGAAAGGACTTCACTCGCCACATAATTGGGGGGGGGTGGCTAAAGTAGAGGGATCCTAGTTAAAATCTAAGTAACTTGAGGCAAATATTTGGCACAAAGTTTGGGTCACTCTTTGGGACACCACCCCATGGTTTGAGTCCCAGCGTCCCTCTCCACTGGAGCTTCCAGTTAATGTATATCTGGGAGTCATTAGGTGGTCACTCAAGTTTTTTGAGTCCTTGCCACCCTGTGCAGGAGACCTGGAGGAAGTTCGGCATTCCTGGCTTCAGCCTGTCTCAGCTCTGGCTGTTGGGGAAACCTTGGATATCAACCTGTAGATCGGAGCTCTCTCTCCACCCCACCACATCTTTCCTTTCAAATAATCAATTAGCAGAATCTTTACAATCTAAGTGATTTAATAGCAAATCATAAAATAAAGCCATGACTTCAAAATCCCCTTGAGGCTTGTCTTGTGGTTCTTCCTGCCTGGAATCTGTGCTCAAAGCAGCAAAAAATGTGAACATGATGGCTAAGAGCAGAGCGCTGTGTTAGGAGGCGAACACCTCCACTCCTTGGGCTCAGCACCTTGCAGAGGTAGGAGGCGCTCAGTTTTCTCAAGAAATTTTCTTAAAGTTGCTCTGAGGGAAGATTGGAGCTGATGAGGCCTTTGAAGAAGAAAGCAAAGATATAAAAAGGGTGAGAGGAAGGCAGAAAAGAAAGAGGGAAAGCAGGCAAAAGAAACAGAGGGTGTTATTCATGAACAGTGAAGCAGATCCACCCACTCACGACCCAGGTTGTGGCTTCCGTCTCAGTCCTTTTGACCCCATAGGAAACGAACCAACTCACTGCTTACCTTTGCATATGTTCCTAGGAAATTCAGTAAACTGAGAGCCCTGGGCTTCTAGGTAATGTGGTCTGTCCCCTTTGGAAGAACAACCTCCAGCACTAGTACTACTGCTAAGAAAGCTCTATGTGTCTTGGGCTGTCTGGCGTTGAACGTGTTTTCTTGCTGATTCCTCCCAGAGAGCTACCAGGTAATCATATTGCCCTTATTTTATAAGCTCAGAAAGTGATTCAGAGATGGTAAATAACTAGCTCAAGGGCAGAAACTAAGTTCAGGCTAACTTTAAGACCCGAGTATGAGAGTGTAGGCATCCAGCTTAGATGCACTTATAATCCAGTCCTTGGAGAGATGGTGGGTACGCGAATAAGTGTTTCCAATCTCCTCTTCCAGCTCAGACTCACACTGATATCTACCCACTCAGCTGTTGCTGAAACACAGCTGGCTTTGTGAACCTGCCTTGAATCTGGCCCCAGAAATGCAGCTGCCTCCTGCTGAAACCACCCGCTCCCCAGGTGGTGGTCTGGCTTACTTTTCATCTCCTCCCCTCTCCCTTAGTCTGTGGGTCACCAGGCTACTCGATAGCACCTTGGCCAGAGCATCAATGGACAAGGAAAGGAAAAGAAGGGAAACTTAGCTCACAACTCTTGTTACCTGAGGCGGTAGCTGAAACCTATGCGCACAAAAGGGGTTTTGTGTTTCCCATGAATTTAAAATGTCCTTGTCACTCATGCTACCAAACGTCCCGAATTGGTGATCCAAAAGGGAACGCTATTGTTGTGTGAGCTGGACCATGTCATAAGGACCTATTTCCTAGCACACAGTTATGTAATAAAAGTATAACCCAAAGAAGCAAATTTCTCCCTTGCTGTTTCTTTGCTGCTCTTGCCTTGGCTGGAAGCGCAGCATGAGCAAAACAGAAGGGAGTCGAGCAGTTGAGCTGAGCTGCCTTCAGGAGAAGAGGTCTGACTTGTCCTCCCTCATGGGTCCCAGCCCATCACTGCCTCTGCACCTGTTCCTCACCCTCCCTCCCCTAGGTTGCATTTGTGCATCTCTCTCTCTCCCTCTCACACCTCACACATACATACACTTACAGCTCATCCACCTGCTGGTTCACTTTTCAGATAACAGCAACAGCTAGGGCTGAGCCAGACTGAAGTCCTGTGTGTGGTGGAGACCCAAGACCTGTACCATCATCAACTGGTACCACTCAGGAGCCCACGAACAGAAGCAGGGCCAGGTCTGGAACCCAGGCACTCCAATATGGGATGTGGATGTCTTACACGGTGCCAACCACTGCACCAAATGCCCACTCCCCCAGGTTGTCTTTTCTATTGTCATTGTCAGTCTTTGGCATGGAACACAAAAACTTGGGCTTGAGGTACAGAGCAGCTATGAGCAGTCACTGAAGTAAGGCTGCCTCCTGACAAGCTTGATTGTCACATGTCAGGCTTTTCTGCAAACTTGTGTGTGTGAGACTTTGTGTGAGAAGTGATTCCAACATCCCATCTTGGACCCGCGCTCCTTCCTGCTTCCCTTTCCCCACAGCTTTGGAGAGATTCGTGCCATTCCAGTTATCCACCAATGAAATGTCATCTCATGTCTTACCAGAGAATCCCACCCACCAATCTCTCGCGGCCCCTCCCCGTAATCCCCACCCACCTACCTGTGTCTCAGACACTCTGGGTCACCAGTCCTTGGGGCCCGTCCTTCTCCTTCACCCTCTCTCCCCTTCCTTTTTTAACTGGTTCTTCCCCCACCCCACCCCGCCGCCCCGTCCTCCTCCATCTTGTCCCCTTTCCCTGCCCCGGAAGCCCTCATTCTGCCACCATGGCACGAGATGTTTCCCTTCCTGTCCTCTCCACCCCCGCCCCGCTCCTGTTGGAATAAAGCACCTCCTAAATATCTCATCACTCGGCCTGCGGTAAATTAATCGTGAAAAGAGGACTTGGCAGAAGAAATTAGCTGTATGTAAGAACGTAAGAACTTTAAGTGCGTTCAAAACCTAACACTTTGTCCAACCCTTAGGTTTCATCTCCTGGTTGTTGGAAGGATGTTTGCCTGGTCGGTGGGCAGAGAAGACAGAAATGGGGCTATCCCAATCAAAAGAACACCACCTGTCTTAAAACTTTCTTCTAGTCCAGCTGCTTCCTATCTCTCCAGGGCTTTTAACTCTTTGTACTTACTAACTGACAGGGGGGAGAGTGGGAGAAAGGCACCATTATTATGCAAGAGACTACTACCTTGGCTTGCTATCTTGAAGTGCAGGAAATCTTTTGTTATGTAGAGTGACAATTGCATTTCAGTTGTGGCTGATTCAAATTTTATCTGAGGCTGAAAGTGAAACAGCAGGGAAAAGTTCCTAATTTTTGTGGAATTTTTAAAGTTATTATTCTTAGAAACTTAATGAATCTTAATTCACGTGGCAAACCCAGATGGAGTTCTTCACTCCTGACTTTGCTCTGGCCAGCCCTGCCTGTTTGAGACCTTTTAGGGAGCAAACCGGTGGATGAAAGACCTTCTTTCCCACCCGATCACTCTGCTTTTCAAATGAACAGGTGAGCGTGCCATATTTTATTTAAAATGGGGTGAGTTATTCTAGGTTTTTATGAGAAATCTCAGAGGTAAAAAGAATATAGTGAATCCTTAGCCTCACAAAAGTGAGGGAAAACAAGTGGAATGAAAGAGTAATTAAGGAAAGGAAACAGTTCAGCCCAGCTTCATTTCCTGTTACCAAGGAGTTGGGGGAAGGGTGGGATGGTGGAGGGGGCAGTGCCTGTGGAAGAAAGGTGCTAACAGCTGCTCTCTGTGGTTTCTTCCTGGCCACAGTGGATTTGTGAATATAAAAGGAACTTGGATGGGAGGGAGATGAAACCTGAGATTTGGACAAAGGCTCATAAACAGGTTTGCAGAAAAACCCAAACGGGAGGAAGCTGCAGCTAAGGAAGAAAGAAGACAACTTTTTCACTTGCTTCTTGGAGAGTTGGTGAGCACCTGCTGGAGGGCGAGATGGGCAGGGGTGATCTGGTGATCTAGAGGAGACCGGGGGTCCCAGAACCAGCGTACCCAGGGAGCGGATGGGGGTCTTGTTGAGCAGCAAATCTGAGAGAAGGGGACTGGGAACCCACCATTCCAACAAACTCCTGCAAGAGCCAGAAAGTGCTACTGACGCTGTGCTGTCATCTTCTTGAAATTCTCAATGATTTGAAACTTGAACTCATGTTTTTTTAAGTTCAGACTAATGGGACAGTGCAGCCAGCAAATAAAAAGAAAAAGTACGTGTGGCCGAGCACGGGTAAGGCCTCTATCTGCTGTCACCCCATTTGCACACAAGATTCACGTCATAGCACCAATGCCAAGTGCTGGCGCAAGTACAGGCTAGGGCGTGACGATTTGCAGAGGTGAAGTTCCACAGCTGGTGGCAGTCAGGACAAAGAGTAGCTGCTGAGAAATGCGAATGACCCAGGAGCCCTGCCATTTCCTGGCTCTCTAACTTTCATGTATTAGCCAACCAGGTGTGCTGCATGTGACGCCATTAAAGAAAGGGAAACTCTCTGTTCGGTCTCGCTGTTCATCGGGGAACAGAAAGGAGGCATAGTCAGTGGATGCGTTCTTATGAAGAGCTAAAATCAAAACGTGATTTATTCTGTTCGGTGTTTCCACTGCAAAGAACAAAAATGTATGGGTGACATAGGTGTGTCCATGTTGCCAAATATAAATTGTGTCTTTTCATCATTTCACTGATTCCACGTTACAGATTAAATAGTCCTGTGTGAGTATTGGCATTGAAAATGTCATTGCTTAATGAAAAAGATGAATATCAAATTCCTGCTAGTCATTGGAAAATGTTCTTTTACTTGGAATGAGATTAAATGGTGAATGCAAAACATCAGAAGTTGAAAGGCAGTGAAAGAAACTTCTTTAACGGGTTTTTCTCCCTGCTTCTTTGAACAAGGAGTCCACTTTTATTCTGCGCTGGACCACGCAAGTGACACAGCCATGCAGGCCAATGCGTTCTGCTGATGTGGCTGCGTGCAGCCCTCACAAGGCAAGTGCTGGGCCAGCTGCTCCTGCCTGCTGCTTGTGTGCCTGCTCCAAGGCACTCCCTAAAGAAACACATTTAAAAAAAGCAAAGTGCTATCTTTCTGGCTAATCAGTAACCACCATTGTTTAATGGGGCAGGTGATACTTGTGTTCACATACTTTAGTTGGTTTATCGATACTTATCTGTACTAAGGTGGATGATCATTCCTCCCAAGCAGGAATTTGCAAGGCAGCTGGCTGCCCTGAATTTATCTTTCCTTCTGTTTTCTTCTGCTCTTGGTGGTTGTTTACCTTTTAGCTGCACTGCTTAGGAGTAAGCTCTTTAAAAAAGGAGATGCTATGCCTCTTGGCTGTACCCATGCCTGCACAGACAAGCTCAACGATAAAATCAAGCTCATTAGGAGCTGACATAGTAGGACCATGCTAATATACCTGGGAGATCAGCTTCAGGCCCTGCCACCCACGTGGGGAGAGCTGAGTGGAGTTCCTGGCTTCTGGCTTCAGTCTGGCCAGGCTGGCTGCTGCGGCTATCTGGGGGAATGAACCAGTGGAATGAAGCTGTCTCCACCTCCCCAACTCTACCTTTCAAATAAACAAATTAAAAAAAAAATCTTTTAAAAAATATACAAACACAACTGTATTCTAATCCAAATGCTTCTTAATGAAGGAATGCAAATGTTTTGCCTCCACTAAGCAAAGGGAAACATTAGAAATAATGAGTGTTTATTAGTGAGTCTTTGAACACTTCCCCCAGGTGCCTGTAATCATCCCATGTAACGATATTTTTCTTCTTTCCTATTTCAGTTGTACTTATTTGGCAAGGATTGACTACATGGATTCTTTGGGCTTCCAGGTGTGGTGGTTTGCTCTGGTTCCACCTCTATTTTGGTTCTGTCTGGCTCCTGCCCTCTGCAAGCATCGTTCCTCTAGTGAGCTGTCCTAATGCCCCTCACTGTATTTGATTGGCTGATCCCCGAGCCAATCTTAGTAGATGAAGCCCATGATGTTTCCAATAGCTGGAACTATTTGATCAATTTAGCACAGCTTCTTGCTGTGAATAGGGCTCATCTCAACCCAACAAAGCACGGTGAGTATGGCGTGGCGTGTGGCTGTGGATTAGCATCCTGGATGGTCCCCTTACTGTCTATGAAGATTCTGGTAGGTCTGCTGTTCGGCAATGGACATTTCCTCTTGTAGGACTCTATAATTAGTTGGGTCCTTTTAGATAACAGCTGTCTCCTCTTCATTTTTTGAAGCTTTCAATTATTTTAATTTTATTTGAAAGGCGGAGAAAAAAAGATTGATCTCCTTGGCTTCATTGCTCTCCCAATGCCCGTACGAGCCAGGCACAATCTGTCTGACTGGGTGTTGCGCTGTGGTTTCTGTTTGTTACAGCTGTAGGTGTCGGAAGGTAAACTTTCATCTGGTGTTCTTGTTTGTGCTTCTCTGTTGCCTTTGGACTTCTCCAGAGACTCTTTACTTGCTCTCCAGAGACTAATTAAAGAGTTCAGTTGTATTGCTCGGTCATTGTACGAGATACCTGCAAAACTGTATCATGGAAAATAACAACAATTTTTAAAAAGTTAAAAAAAAAAAAAAGGATCTCTATGGATGTGTGGAGCGGGGGGAGGGGTGACATTCTATTGTCTTCTGATTAAGTCCCAGCCTTTTTTTTTTTTTTAAAGATTTATTTATTTTTATTACAAAGTCAGATATACAGAGAGGAGGAGAGACAGAGAGGAAGATCTTCCGTCCAATGATTCACTCCCCAAGTGAGCCGCAACAGCCGGTACTGTGCCAATCCAAAGCCGGGAACCTGGAACGTCTTCCGGGTCTCCCATGCGGGTGCAGGGTTCCAAGGCTTTGGGCAATCCTTGACTGCTTTCCCAGGCCACAAGCAGGGAGCTGGATGGGAAGTGGAGCTGCCGGGATTAGAACCGGCACCCATATGGGATCCTGGCACGTTCAAGGCGAGGACTTGAGCCGCTAGACCACGGCGCCAGGCCCAGTCCCAGCCTTTTTTGAGCTGCTATGGGGTCCTGACCTTCACAGGTGCCTCTCAACTCTCATCCTGCTGGAGTGAGCCAGGAAAGCTAGAGAGGGCTAGAGTTGGGTGTTTCATTCCCTGGGGGCAACAAGGCATTTGTTTATTTGTTTGTTTTACAGATTTGTAAATATTTGTTTTTTGTAAAGGCAGATCAACAGAGACTGGAGGTGAGAGAGATCTTCTGTCCTCTGGCTCAGTTCCCAAGTGCATGCAACAACGGGCCAGGTTGAGGCCAGGCACGGGGAACTGGTGTCCAGGTGGCAGAGACCCAAGCACTGGAACCATCCTTTGTCGCCTCCCAGGTGCATTTGCAGGAAGGTGGATGGGAACGTGGAGCTGTGACTCAATCCCAGGCGCTCTGAGATGGGTCCAAGCACCTCCATCGTGGTCCCAGCAAGGCTCTAGCTTCCACCAATGGCAGGTATGGCTAAGAGCAGAGTGTCCTGAGAGCATTTCCAAATGGCCACTGCTCCATCCACTACTGAGCACTGGGAATTTTTTCTGATGGTCCCAGTTAGAACCTTCTACAGCTTTGAGGGTAAAACCGCAGCTCCTGTGTCCGAGACCTGTCTGCCCTGAGCCCCCCATGGTTTGCTGGTGATGGGTCAGGCTTTCCTAAGTCCAGGTTGTCCCCCACCCTCATCCCAGGTGGGACTTCCTCCAGATCTTCCCCCTAGCATGCTGAGATGACTCTATGCCCTTGTGTCTCTGCAAACCAGAGGACAACTCTTTGCTCCATGATCTCAGCTCTCTGACCGAGACAAGTAAAGCTCCTGGTTTTCAGTTTGTTTTTTTCTAGCTGGTGAACAGGAGAGACAGCTTCCGAACTCCTTCTGTGGTAGACTAGAGCCTGGAGGTCTCCTATTGCTTGATTCTTCCAAATTGAAGTTCAGAGACAGTCATGCATGCATTAGATGGGAAAGTCAGAACTGGAGAGCTCAGGTGATAGGACTCCCATGTGATTCTCTTTATCGCCAAAGGAGGGTACAAGAATAAACGACCATAGAGGGATGGCTGATGTGGCACAGGGAACTAAGCTGCTGTATGGGGTGCCTTATTCTTATACCAGAGGAATCTGCTTCTAATCCAGCTTCGGGCTAATGGGAACTCTGGGAAGTAGCAGATAATGGCACTCGTGCTTGGTTCCTTGCCACCCACCTGGTAGACCTGGTACAGTTCTGGCTTCAGCCTGACCTGTCACAGCCAGGAGAGTGAACCAGTGGATGTAAAATTCTCTCTCTCTCTCTGGCTCTTTCAAGTAGATGAAAATAAATAGAGTTTAAATGCTGAGATCTTTCACACTAAATTATTAAAAATTAAAAAATTTCAGACTCATTTCTGTGGTCGCAGTCAGGATTTCCCTGCTCCCTGAAGCCTGAAGGTAACGTGTCCCAAACACAGAGGGGGTGTATCCAGAAGAAATACCCTGCCTTGCTCTGCTTCACCACTGCACTCACCATCCTGCCCCAACTGCTGAGCAGAGGGGACAACAGTAGGAACTTCCGTCAGCTGACTGAAGACATTTTCATCTTAGAAAAACAGCTTCCCATGCTTTGTGCCCATTCTCACGGCTCACTGTGTGAGACTGACTCAGATGCTAGGGTGCAAGGTTGGCCCTTTTCAAGGGAATTCTGTGCTCGTGGTCTGTTGCTACGTGATGCATTTTTCTGAGTTTCAGTTACTGAAGGCAAGCACTAGGGGTTATCTCACAGTTTCTGAGTCAGGCATCAGCCGTTTCGCTGGCTCAGTTCTCTGACAAGGCTGAACTCCAGGTTTGGTTGGAGTCGCAGCCATCCCGAGGTACAGCCTGGGGAGCATCCATCTGCCTCCACCCTCACGTGGCTTTTGGCAAGGCTTGGTTCCTGTCTGGCCCTTGTCCTGGATTGTTATCCTTGCCACATGAAATTCCCTGCTGGGCAGCTCACAGCATGGCAGCTGGCTTTCCTGAGAGCAGTGACGGGGAAAGAGGGGGCAAAGTAAATAATACGGAGCCACCAGCATTTTACACACTAATTTTAGCAGTGACATTTTATCACTTGTATTCTGTTTGTTAAAAGTGAATCACTAGTTCCAGCCTACACTCAAAGGAGGTGATTATATGAGGGGGTGAATGCCAGGAAGTAGGAATTGCTGGGAGTCCACACAGCTCTCTCAGAGGTAGACCATCCAGGTCTTTAATGATTTTTCTGCCTTTCCTAGTCCAAAACAAAGTTGCAAGACATCTGTTACGAAACCCCAGCTAGACTCTTGTGTGGATGGTAAATTAGTGTTGGGAGTTTCTTGGAGGAGGAGGCTCTGGAGATGGGGGTCACAGAGTTAAAAAAAGGAGCTGCCAATCTTTACCTGTATCTCCAGGGGCCTGAGGGCACAAGGCAGAGGGACCCACAGGCATCAACTTCCTGCCCAGAACTGATCCTAGGAGGCAGCTGGGGGCTGCTGTGTTTGTTTTCTGGGGACAATGCAGTCTTAGGTGCTGTATCAGAGACAGCAGAGTCCTTAAGAGACGAGTGGACTATGGAGCGTCGTGGCTCTGCGTGGATCTAATGGCCTTGGACAGCCATCAGAATGCCCTGGTGGATTGGCGTATATTGAAAACTAGAATGTCTCCCTCAAGCAATTATTTGAAAGGTGAACAGAGAAAGACAGCAAGAGAGAGACCCAGGAGTGCAGAACTTCATCAAAGTCCATGGCAAGTATGACAGGGACTCAAACACTTGAGCCATTTCCTGTTGCCACCCAGAGTATACCTTAGCTGGAAGCTGCATCAGAGGAGCCAGAACCCAAGCCAGACACATAGATGTGGGATGTAGACATGCTACGTGGCATCTTAGGGGTTACATCACAATGCTTACCCCCTCCCCTGCAGTCTTTGCCAGGTCACTACAAAAGAACATAAGAGCCCCCCAGTTAAGACCACTGTGGAACTCCCAATCCTCACAAGTGTTTAGAGCGGCAGGTCTGAGATCAAGGGGTCAGCGTTCAGTGCTGGGCAGGGACCTTCTTGCTCTTTCCTGGGTTGATAGAAGGAGATGACTTGGCCCTCACGTGACCAAAGGGTAAAAAGCAAAAGACTCTAATAACACCATGCATGAGGGTGACTCTTGAGGAGATAACAAACATTCAATAGCAGGGGTTAGAATTGAGATATAATGTAACTTATGTGGTATCTCTTTAACCTTGGCTTTGCAAAGGTATATTATGTGCCTATTCATTATCTAATCTTTCCAAAACTCTTGGTAGTTGGCATTACTTATTGCTGTTGCAGAAGGAGGAGGTGTAACCCAGAGAAGCACAACTACGGTTAGTGGGACGGTACAGAAATATAAGCCATGGATGGAGAGCCTTTTGTGTATCATGGTGAATCCTTTGGAAAGGAACCATGTTAATCTCATCAAAATGTTGGGGATTCAGGGTGCAATTGGGCAGCACAGTGAGTTCAGGGGCTCACGTTGAGTCAACAGCATGTACTTTCCCTTTATCCTTCTATACTTGCTTATTTTCAGGTTTCTGGTGGTAACAATTCCTTCCAGTAAATTCAGAGTCACCACCTTCCCAGATACGGATACCCTTGCACCCAAAATCCCCGGCAAATCCCCTTGTGTCTTTAGGGTTCCAGTTGGGTCACACATCCATCTGAGGGTCTATCACTGGGGGAAGTGACACTCATATCCCCATCTTGAACAATAGGGGTTGATTCATGGACTGAGATTCAAGTATAGAAGTGATCTCCCCAAGTGATCTCCCCAATCTCCCCAATTGCGTCTTCAGAGACGCAATTGGCTCCCAATACTAGAAATAAGTCCAAATGTACATTTTTTATTGTGTCAGATAACACCTGATTTTATATTTGCTAGAGAGTTGCTGAACATTCCTAGTGTAATATGAAGAAACTTCAATGGGATTTTGGCGAAGTGGGTAAACAGCTGGTTGGGATGTGCACATTTTTAGGTCACAACATCAAAGTTTAAGTCTTAGCTTCATTTTTGATTCCAGGTTCCTGTGGATGTGCACCCTAGGACGCAATAAATAAATAAATAAACATGATGGTTTCACTAGCTTTGTCCTTGTTACCTATGTGGTAGAGCTGACTTAAATTCCTGGCTCCTGACTTTGAGTAAGCAAGGAGGTGGAAACATTCTCAGTCTGCCTTTTCCTTTGGCCTCTCAAAAAATTGTTTATTTGGGTGCAAAGGCAATTTTGAAACTTTGCATGTAAGAGATAGGTCTTCATAAAGTTCATGAAGATGCGTTTTCTGAAAAACCTCTGCATGGATTTCAAAACACCTTGGAATTTAGCTCCATTTTTCCATTTCCGCAAAAATTTGTTTTGGAGGGGTTAAGAAGAGGAAGGAGAGGGAGATCTTCCATCATCTGGTTCACTTCTAAAATGCCCAGAGCAGTCAGGGTTAGGCCAGACCAATGCCAGGAAATGCATCTGGGTCTCCCATGCGGAAGACAGGAACCCAAGGGCACAGGACTTGACTGGAAATATGGAGTAGCCCGGACTTGAGCCAGGCACTGAACTGTGGGATTACATAGCATAGGCCTGCTAGGGGCTATATTAACCCACCACAGAAAGAAGTTAATTGCAAATGAAGCTAGTCGCAGAAGCAGGTCCAGACAATAATGGAGACCATATCTTGATGATGAGCCTTTATTAAGATGAATAACATTTCTCTTTGATTTAACTTTTTTTTTAAAAAAAAGATTTGTTTAATTTTATTGTAAAGTCAGATATATAGAGAGGAGGAGAGAGAAAGGAAGATCTTCATTTCCCAAGTGGCTGCAACAGTTGGAGCCGCACATATCCAAAGTCAGGAGCCAGGAGCCTCTTCCGGGTCTCCCATGTAGGTGCAGGACCCAAAACTTTGGGCTATCCTCCACTGCTTTCTCAGGCCACAAACAGAGAGCTGGATGGGAAGTGGGGCTGCCTGGAAATGAATCGGTGCCCATATGGGATGCTGGTGTGTGCAAGTGGAGGACTTCAGCCACTAGGCTACTGCACTGGTCCTGACTTAATTTAACTTTCAGACAGATTTTTAGCATGTGTATCTCAAAGGATCTTGACTCCACATGTCTCTTCCTATGACATTTTCAATGATCTCTCAATGAGAGGGTGGCTTTGTGCCCGATGTTCTCTCTGAAGCTTTCTTTACTCTGCCAAGAATTCTAATTGATTGTGTGTGTGTCACTTCCTGCCTCCCACAAGGGTTATCATGCTTTTATTACATATCTAAAATCTGTTTGGTCAATGTTAGTTTATTTAATGACTACAGAGATAAACTGAAGGTTAGGAAGTAACTATTTCTACTAGGAGAGGTACCAAGAGTTTTAGTGCGTGTGATTCAGAACGTTTCCGAGACAAATTACTGATAGCACAACAGTCTCTATGTTACCATCACTGAATGTGTTTGAAATGAGTCATTTCCTTATGGTGACCCACCTATGTCACTGTGGATTTGAAAATATTAATTGGGGCTGGAGCCGTAGGGCAGCAGGCTCGTCCTTTGCCTTGCAGCACCATATGGATGCCGATTTTTTGTCCAGCTGTTCCATTTCCATTCCAACTTTCTGCTTAGCCTAAGTGTTTCGGAACCTGCACCAACATGGAACACCCAGATGAAGCTCCTGGCTCCTAGCTTCAGATCAGCTTAGCTCTGGCTGTTGCAACCATTTGGGGGGAGTGAACCAGTAGATGCAAGATCTCTCTATCACTCTTCTCTCTGTGAAATAAAAAATAAATCTTTAGAAAATATTAATTTTCATTCATTTGAAAGGCTTAGGCCCAAATGCAGAGGGAGAGAGAGAGAGAGAGAGAGTGAGTTAGTTATGCAAAAGTAATCTCATATCCGCTGATTCACTCTTCAAATGCTTGCAGCAGCCAGGGTTGGGCGAGGCCAAAGCCAGAAGCCTGAAATTCAGTCTCCCAGATGGGTGGTAGGGATCCATGTACTTTAGCCAGCACATGCTACCTAAAGACAGGCCATTCAAAAGTATCTTTCTGTGGAGAGCTACCAGGGAATCCCTTGCCAGCCTTCAAGCATTTTGAGTCAGCTTTGATTGCAGGTTACTAATGGCAGCTCAGCATCCTTGGCCGTAGGGGGAGGTTAGAGTGAGGAGGCAGTAATGAGAGCACAGATCACCAAGTTCCTGCCAACTTATATGGAAGACCAGGATTGAGTTCCTTGCTCTCAAATTTGTCACCGAGCCGTTGTGGGTATCTGGAGTGTATAGCAGCAAATGGAAGTACAATCTCTTTTTTCTCTCTCTGATAAATAAATAACAACGCATAGCACCAGGATGCGACTGAAATAGACTCAATCAGTTCTGGTGCTATTGTTGCCAAAGATGGACAACCTGAATCCAACATTCTATATAATAACCATGAGTAATTGTCATGTGTGTAAGTCCAGGATAAGCCTGAAGAAGTGGTCCAAGTTGAAAAAGACTAAAAGGACTATGACAAGTACATGTCATGAGCCATTGTAGACTGGCTCTTTTGTCTAAAAAGTGTATTTATTGAGACACAACAGGTGAAACTTGAAAGACACCGGAGTCTTAGCAGGCACTGATGTTGCAATAATTTCTTGATTATGACAGATGAAGAAAATGTCTGTTGGTAAAACACACCCTCATACAGTAAATATTAGGAGGTGATGAGGTATCATGTAGACAGCTCATTCTCAAACATACAGAAACAATAATCCTTTCTATTGTTCTTGGAAGTTTCTGATTTCTTCTAACAGGTAACACGAGTACACTGACCCATAAGAACAAGTTTGAAAGTTTGCTCAGAGAGACGTTAACAGGAAATGAAGTAACAGAGATTTGAAGAGTAGGTCAAAAAAGTTCATGAAAAATGGAATTAGAAAATAAATTTGTCTTGGTGAAAATAATTGAAATCCATGCCAAGAGGGGTTCTTCACAGAGAAATGTTTGTAGAAAATACATAAGATGGGAAAAAACTGCAGGGATTTCGAAACTTTTTATACCCAAACAAATTTATCTTTTAGTTCCATTTTCACAAACTTAAAAAAAAAAAAAAACCTATAAGTCAGCCTTATAGGGAATTAGACAATAAAAAAGAGAGGGTGAGAGAGAAAAAACAAATCCTGAATTAGTTGACTGAAGCCAAAGGTGGGGCTGGCAAGGCATTCAGAGAAGTTGGCAGGTTAACAGAGAAAAGCCTGAACGAGTGGGAAGATGAAGAAGAGGGTGGAGAAGAAAACTAATATTTGCTGAGTGCCTTCTCTGGAGGAAGAATTAAGCTGGGCATTTAAATCCCATTGACCTCTCACATATACTTAGAAGCATTTTTAATCCACATTCAGCGGAAGAAAGGATAAGCCAAGCTTCAGAGAAGTAAGTAACCAGTCCAAAGTCATACAGGCAAGAAACAGAATCGGGACTTCAGCTCACGATGTGGGATTTCTTGGAGCAGAGGAACGGTCTCATCAGCTCCAGGAGGAGAGAATTTCATTCCTGCCATCCCACGCTGCCCCAGGAGACTGCATGAGACACAGAGTGAGAAAATGATGCACAGAAAATGATTGGAGCAGCCAGGACTTGAACTGGCACTGCAATGTGGGATGCCAACTTAGTCTGCTGTGCCACAATATTGACCCGCTTTTTAAAAAATATTTATTTCTTTGAAAGAGCAACATACACATGGGGTGGGGAAGAGTGGGATAAAGAGATTTTTTTTTAATCTGCTAGTTCACGCTAGTTCAATTCCTAAATGCCCGTACTAGCTGGAACTGGGCCAGACCAAAACCTGGAGCTAGGAACTCCACCCATGCGGGTGACAGACCCAAGCACGTAGGCTCCCATCCATCGCCTCCCCATGCCACATCAGCAGGATGCTGGACAGAAAGAGGAACAGGTGCGGAATATGGGATGCCAGCTGGACCTGCTGGATTAAAAACCCCTTTGCCTTTCAGGATGAGCATTCTTGGATGGCTTACAGCACTGGGGACAAGGTCAGGGTACAGAGGAAGAACAGAATAGCTGCGTGGGGACGCAGAGTGCTTGAACACTATTTTTCTAGTATCTGTACCTGAAGGTCCTGGCTGCAGGGGCTGCAGGTTCAGTTGCACTGTTTCATGTACTTTTTAAAATGTGCTTTTTAAAAAAAAGTGGATTAAATTTTTTTTGACATTTTTATTGGAAAGGCAGATTTACAGAGAGAAGGAGAGACAAACACCTTCTGTCCACTGGTTCACTCTCCAAGTGGCTGCAATGCCTAGAGCTGAGCTGAACTGTTTCTTTCTGAAGATTGTGAAAGTGGAAACTAAAGAAGAAATCTGAAAATAAAATAACACTTAATGTACTTTAATTTAAAAATAAATACAGACCATGAATAGGACAGAGAAAGAAGCTGGCAGAATCAAGTAATGGTGAAACACAGAGGTGTATCCAAAGGGAGAAATCACGTACCAAGAGCAAAAAACATATCCTGGGTGTTTACCCTACAGAACTCTGAGACACGAAAGGCGAAAATGAGAAGGAGTGATGCTTAGGTGATCAGGAAAGCTCAGAGTGTCTTCCAGTGTCAGCTGCCAGGCAGAGAAGGATTCTCTTTGACTCAAAGAAAGAAAACTTTAGCATGTGGAATCAGTTTTTATTTCTGAGTTATACACAGAGACTACAGGGATATAGTGTGTTGTTACATATTTTGTATTATTCATCCACTCTATTGGAGAGGAAACCATTTGTTTAGCAAAACCAAATCCAATGCTTTATTTTGAGCAATTCGATACATAGTAGAAAAAACTTTAAATATATAAAAGATTAATTTGTGCACATCTAAATGCTTCTAGGGGAGCAAACAATGGAGGCATCAGGATAAGCAGAAGGTTGCCAACAAAGTTCCATAACCGAGTACCCAAAATGATATCTGGTGACAAAGGCTAGGAGTGGTGACTTGCTTCTGCATCAGATAATGTCTTGCAGGGTAACCCCAGAAGACTTTTATGGCTTCATCAGGAACTTCAAGGTTCTCTTCCACACCTACCTATTGCCCTCAGGAAAACTGCAGGTTTTCGCTTTTGCTCTTCATCAATGAGTGACCCCCAGAACAGGTTACCACCTTAAGAAAACAATACTTTTGCCCCATGAACTCCTTGGTTCCTTTAACTAGAGTTTACAGGAAAAGTGCAAAGCAGTTTTGAGAAGTCAGAACCAAAGCAAGAATGCGGCAGGTGTAAGAACTGGATGGCATGAACGCTTACATCTGTCTACCTATTTGTTTAGGGATTGCGTTTCCAGGATTTGTCTAGGATTCTATTTACCTGGATTGCACTTACATGATAGCATTTTCTCTAGCACATGCAATTAATTTGTATTTTTAAGATATAAAATGTCTAAATATCAGAATGGTTATGCAGTGAATAGAACAGTTCCAACAAAATCATGGATTGGGACAGATGTTCATAATTTTCTGTGTAAGAAAACTAAGTTCCCATAGTACATGCCCTCACAACCTTCCATAACCAGGCCTGGACAAGGTCAGAGAAAACGTGAGTGGTGAGATTGTTGCCACGCCTGATTGGCTCTACCGTGAGCCTGTTATCAGCAGTTCTGCATTCTCAGATCAGCCTCTTAAACTCCTCATTGCATTCTTCAGGTCTTCACAGGTTCAGCATGGCTTGGAGAGGCAGACATAATGGGTTTCCAAAAGGAGAAGTGGCAGGTGGGTGAGGAGATGGTCTCTAGGAATTACTATAGGATGAGCCAGATGCTTTTGAGGAAAGAGGTCCAAAAACAGCACAAAGTTCAAAAAGTTCAACTTAGTAAAGTTGAAAGGGATCAAGAGAGGGGACATACAGGCCATGGGGGACACACAGCTCATGCACCTGTATGGCAAGGCCATGTGTGGATGGTGTGTGTGTGTTTGGGAGGGGAATCAACAACAAGCAAATGAGGTCAGAGAATCCCAGCCACCTATACAAAGATGTCCACTTCAAAATACTTCAGGGTTCATTCTGTCCCGGGACCCAGCGTATCCGAAATAACACACTCCCCTGAGAAATTGCCACCATGCAACTCTGGAGGAAGTCCTCTCTCTGCTTTGTATTTATGTTTTCCAGATTATTGAAGAAGTTGTTCCGTGGGGACTGGTTCCCACAGTAATGCGAGGATCTTAGCAACATCTGTGTGTGACTACACAGACACATACTTCTCATTACAACCTGATCCTTGCTCTGTGGCCGTTACTCTTTGAGCTTGTCAGTATGCCAGGCCCTTCACTTCACTGCTTCTGAGTGTCAAAACTTTACTTATGATGAACATTAAAGTTTGCAGCATCATTTGTCCATTCTGTTAGAGATATTATCCGACTATAAAAGGCAAAGGTGGGGAATAAGAAGGATATATCTGATAGAACACAGGTTAGGGAATTCTTGCTGTAGCAAATATTTGAGGCTCTCTGGGTCTTATCCGCTGTAACTGCTCAGTTTCTGCCACTGTGGTGTGGAAGTTGCTATGCATGATCCAAAAACATATTTATTTTACTGTGTTTCAGCAACACTTTTATTTATGGAGACTTAAATTTGAGTAATTCTCATGTAGCATAAAGTGTTAATTTTTTTTCCAACCAGAAATGTGAAAATCATTCTTAGCCTGCAAGATCCCACACCAACAGGTAATAAGTTAGATTTGAGACCCACAGACTTAAAACCATGCTGTGTTTCAGACAGCCCTGGATGACCATAAGGGAAATGCTTGAAAAATAACAGCATATGCTTAAACATAGATTGGCTATGTTTTAAAGCAGATCACTTTCATAATACATGCAGGAGAGAAATTGGAATGTAAGTTCTGATTAGGTTACCTTACACTTGAATCCTTGGTGCTTAGAGGGTAGCACATCTTGAACTAAATTTGGAACCTGAAGCTATTAAAAATGTAATATGGATCCCTAAACTTCCCAACATGAAGGTGTTCAACATTCATCAAAGCAGGGACGATTTCCTAAAAGAGCAATTTACATAAAATGTGATGCCCCATTTGATAACTAAAACAGAACTGATGCAAATTAGGAAGATTTCCCTTAAGAAGTTGAAGAATACCCATGTGCATGACAACAACGTGGTCATTTGGTGGATGACAGTCTCACATCCGTGTCTGGGTTATGGCCGTGCTGAGAGGCTTAACATTTTAAAGGCAGAGTTAGTTGGGGCAAACTTGACTGGGGAGGGTTGAGCCCCATGTTCTGAAATCCTGGAATGATCACCAAAGAGAAGGCCAGCTAATCTATGGAAACAAGTCAACTCACAACTAATAGAGGGTTAAAGCTATTTTAGAGTTAAACACCAGTGTAAGGGACCAAAGACCACTGCACCAAGGATTGGCAAAACATCAAAATGGAAGGTAATACTTGGTTGCTAAGGTTCAACTGAAATCTTTGAGGCACGTAATTGGCAAAATAGGAAAATACACACAATTTCAGAAACTACGGGAAGAGTAAACAGTTCTCCTTCTGTTTCCGCCCTTAGACATTTAGAATGGCACTGGGTAGTGCAAAGTGAAAAAAAATAGCATCAGCTCTCTCCCAGGTAGACAGGTTTCTGCAGAACCATGCAGCACAAAAACATCATCTTCTTCCAGCCATGATTAACTATGGCTTCTCTTTGAGCTTCAGGTCAATGCTGTGAAGGAAGGAAAAGAAAAAAAGAAGTATTCAGGAATGGGTGATACAAATTTGTTGTTTTCCCTTACAATCCTTATGGAAGATGATGAACCATGCATATGGGGCTTTTTTTTGTTTTAATACTACACACTTCTCCCTTGGTTGCCGAACTTCTCTCTACAATTCAGATTGTTTATTTTTACAAAATTATTTGGAAGCATTTTACACCTTTTCAGATTGATCCAGGAAAGACAAGACTGTGGGCAGGCTCATTCCTAAAGTCAGTTACAAAGAGGAACCTTATTACACAGTGGAGATAAGGGGTTTGTCCTCTTGTAGTAAATGAACTTGTACAAGTGCGCGTAAATGAGCTGCCTCGCCTAGTAAGAGGCAGTAAATTAAAATAAAAAGCAGCAAAAAAAAAAAAATACCCAATATTTTGTAGGATCCAAAGGATCTAATTGAAAGGGGCTATCTTACCTTAATGAAATGGTTCTTTATAACTAAAAAAAAAAAAGCTTATTTTTAAGAAATCCAGGGATTTCCCCAATCTAAAGGTATTTTGGAAAGTGTGTAGAATATGGAATTGAACGACAGGTCTGGGATTGGTGGTCTGGTACAGTGGGTCAAGCTGTAGTCTGCCACACCTTCCTCCTGCAGCGCAGTGCAAAATGTTTAATGAGAATTCAATATAAAAGACTGATTCTTCACTGGGGGCAACTGGTTTGTTTGTTTGTCAGCAACCTTGAAGTCAGACTGATCAGTCTGCTGATGGCTTTGCCACTAGCCATTTCTACTTCTGATGTGGTTAGGTGAGATTCCTTACAAAGTGTGGGCTAGTGGCAATAATGTGGGGATACCAGTGGAGAGTGGGAGATGGGGAAAGAGGAAGGGAAGGTAGAATTCCTATATCTATAAAACTGTAGCAATAAATGAAAACATTTGCGTGTGCTTAGGAAGCAGGACAAGCGTGCCCTTCCCTCCTCTGTTCCATGACAGGAGATATATATATATATATTTTTTTTTCCCTTGACCTGATCAAGCTCCTTAAAGGAGAGCCATCGTCTGTTTTATAGCTTGCTCACTCAACACCAGCTCCAGAAGGTGTAAAATGCTTCCATCAGAGCTCTTCATTGGTCCCTAGGACTTGGAATGGATAGAAGCCTGCGGAGGCCTGAATAAATAAACAAAACAAACAAATCCCCCTTCTAATACCAACTAGAATCTCCCCTTCTAGTAAAGAAAGCTGGAGACCTGGGACTGAAAGTTGGCAAAAGTGATTTTGGCCACTCTGGCCTGTATCCTACATCTTGTTCCAGGCGCTGTGGTCGTGGGCCTGGGCAGGGCTTAGGACAGGCAAGCCTGGACAAGGAGACACTCTTCCAGACACTGAAGAAACAGTAACCCTTGGCAGCCTCCCTACCTCCCACACCTCACTCTGGAATAAACCCAAACAAGATAGCCCCCGTCAGCCCAGGCAGCTCTCTGCTTGAATGAGGAGCACAACACACAAGGCAGGCAAAGGAGTGGGTAACCCCGAAGATGCAGCAGCTGTGGCTAGGCGAGTGAAGAGGCTTTTCAAGCCATCCATCCACACAGTGAGTAAACTGCACACCAAGAACTGCTCCAGGGGGCACATTTCTGGGGGGAGAGAGGGAAAACCGTAATTGCAGCTCAGACTGAAGTGTCTTCACTTTGCAGAGTATCCATCCTGTGGCAACTTTGTGGCAACTTTGTCTTCATCTCCAAGAGGTGGGACCAGAGCGTCCTTCGGGGCTTTGTGTACTTTTCAGCTGGAACTTTCTCTGGAGTTTTCTGCCTGAACTAAATTTCTTTATACTATAAGGTCACCATGGCAACCACAGAGCTAGTGCAGTGTGATTTTTTTTTTTCTAATTACTTTTGGATTCCCAGGAAAAGGAGGGAGAGGCAAAGAGAACAAAAAGTAACAAAAGAGACCCAGTTAACTTTAATCTTTGCCTCTGCTTCCTGGGAGCACAGATAATGTAAGTGTACCACAACTCAAACCAAATTAACAGTCTGGAGTTGAATGGTCAAGCTGTCTCAGAGAGAGTGTTGGTGACCACTGTTATTCCCTGCAACTGACTTGTCCATGAGTAAACTGTTCTCTTAGGTAAGTAATGTTTACCCTTAATTCTGTTGGAGGTGGCACATCCATTCCAGTGCTGAGTCAATGACTTGGAGTAGGTGTTCAGTGTCCAAGTGTAACAGACACTCATGTCCCACATCAGAGCATCTGAAAGCAATGCTGGCTCTGGCCCCAAACTCCAGGCTCCTGCTAATGCAGACCCAGGAAGCCTACAGTCTACACTACCTAATGATTCGAGTAATTGGATTCCTGCTACCTCCTGCGAGCTGTGTCAGCTGGGAGTTCTTCCTCTCCCTCCTTCTGCCTCTCAGATGAAAAACAGTAGTAATTGGCTCTAGAATGGCACTGCCAATTTTCAAATCCCAGCACAGGGCCATGTTTACACAATAAAATGTTGATCTTGCCAGACAAATTCTTTATGGCTCTCTTTCCTTCTCTAAAAAACATACAACATGAGCTTATTATAAGGATTAAAACCAGACACTTTGAGTGAAGCTTTCAACAGGGTCTGGTGTATGGGAAGAAGCCAATACATGCCAGATTTTCATTTCTCACAGGTTGGGAATCATCCGACCAGATCACCCCTGAGGTCTCATCCATATTGCACTGCATCCTGGATTTTTAAAACCAAGGACATTTTTCTCCCCCCAATTACCAAAAATTAAGTTCAAATGGAAGTTCAAATTTTCACTAATTAAAATGATGTCATACACCAGACAGGTTTGTATTTTTCTCACCCAAATGTTTTTACATCTGGCACAAACAACCACTTGCCCTGTTCTGGGATTGGGAAAATGGAACGCTATGTAGAGATTTGGATTGCCCTGAGAGATGATCATGAACGAGACAATGTTAGGCTGGACAATGTCTCTCTCAGGGTCTAACTTCAAGAACACAGAGCATAGGAAAGCTGCACATCTCAACAGGCTTTACCCAGTCTTTAATAAGTCTCTTTCTTTCACACAACAAATATAAGAAAAACCACATAGTAGTCAGGAATGGTGAAGTCTTACTCCTTCTCCATAGAAGACATTTCTGAGTCATTGTAAAGGCAGCTAGTTCTGGGTGCAAGAAAAAAAAAAATAGCAAGCAGTCATTTTCTCCATTCGTACCAACGATGTAAGCACAACATTCTGGGAGCATTTGGAGCTGTTTAATGTGGTCCCATCACCAACAGGGGACAAATCTACACCTGAACAAATTATAATGGGATTCAGGTCTGATTCTTTTAGCACCTGTTTCCAACACAGTCATTATCCATGGATTAGAAACATAAAAGGAAGATTAAAAACTTCATATATCTCAGGTAGTTGCAGTCTCCTATCATTTGTTTCTCTGACTTTTCAAGTTATCTTAATCAGACATTAAAAGTTTGCAAAATTTTATGTGTTCCCCCAACAACTGAATGCTCTAGACGGAAGAGAAAAATCGCCCTTCCAGCAGCCTAGTTTCCTTTACATGTGAACACAGCTAACTTTCCATTTTCACAAGAGGGAGGATTTTCCTAAGAAACTAAAATGATCAAGGTGCCAGGGTCAGTCTTCCATGTTGTGACAGCAGGAAAGTACCAGGACACTTGGCACCCCATACAGCTCAGCTGTGTTCAGGCAGGACCCCTGAATTATGACACCAGCTGAAACCATGTGTGTCTGGGAAGGAAAATGTAACCCTATCACATGAGGGAATAAAAGATCTTGGATGACACTTGTGGCTTTCATGTTAGATGAGGTAGTCTGGATATTGTGTATGGGTGTGATTCCTACTTATAGTTAACATACTTGCCTGTAATGAATTCCCGGTTTCTGATTAATACTTAGTACAGCTCATCTTTTGCTTTTTTCCCTCCCCTTTGTAAATATTCTATTGTTGGCAAGCAAGCACTATTTAAAAGGATTCTCTGCATCTTTTTAAATGTCAAAATTTCTTTTGAAGGATGGAAAACTTAGCAAGTTAATTTACCTATTTGTACATAAGCAGGTGGTTGACTGAAAACGGCTGAAAGCTTTTACCCTGGGCAGAACTGGGCCATCTCAGCTCACTCCTCCCAGGCGGTCTGGGGTTTTTATGGGGGAATATTTGGCAACTCCAGTGAACAGGACAGTAAAGGAGATGTTGACTGTGTGCTAATAAAACCTAGCAACGATGGAATGGAATCAGGCAAGGGCAATCTTCCAAATCCAGCTTTTCCACTTTTTAATATTGAGTAAATCCCTCCAAAGAAAATAGCAATTTGCAAACCATGGAGTACCATCTCTCCAAGGGCAGTCGGGATTCGCCTCCATTTTTAAAGTAAGACTAGCTCTATGTACACTCTTTATCCTTGAAGGTATTTTACTTCCATTTAAGATTTTAAGAAAATAAGAAGTCAGGTTGTGAAAATCAACTCCTGAGAGTCAGTCAGAGGGGAGGTGCCAAGATTTTTTTCAGAGTGATTTTTAATTTTTTTTCAGGAGTCAGTAAAGAATTTAGTAATAGAAAAACTATTTCGAAGAAATGAAAATAAGCACAATATCAAAACCCATGGGTTGCAGCAGAAACAGTATTGAAAGGGTTATTGATCTTATAATAACCTGCAATAAGGTTACTTTGTATCAGAGAGAACATGTGATATTTGTACTTTCGGGATTGACTTAGTTCATTGAGCATAATGGTCTGTAGTTGGGTCCATTTGGTTACCAATTGAATAATTTCATTCATTTTAATGGCTGAGTAGTATTCTATGGAATAGATGTGCCACAGCTTCTTTAACACTCCTGTTTGGGTGGGCATCTGGGTTATTTCCATGTCTTTGCTACTGTAGATTGTGCTGCTGTAAATATTGGAATACTGATCCCTTTCTCATATGTAGATTTCATATTAGGCCCCACCGGGATCTGCTGGGTCTGGGCTGAGGATAATGTTTGAACAAAAGTTCTATGTAATTCAAACGCACAATAAAGTGTGAGAACTGCTACTCGACAGCAATGAACACAATACGGATGAAAGTCATTGCTTTATGCGGATTTACTCAGTTTCTGTTGTATACTAGGCAGGAGCATGGTGGCTGTTTTAAAGGAAACCACAGCTTCATAGAGGGGAGAGAAGAATATGTAGTGATGAGTGGCCAAGACAAAACAAAAATAGCTATTTCACTATAATCACTAAGTAAGAAAGGTGTCAATATTGAGAGAAAAAAAATCTATTGAAGCAGCAAGATTTCATGGAAGTCATGATGGATTTGACGCTCTTGCCTTATATTTTAAAATTAACTCTTTAATTCCATTGGCATGTCATCATCTTATAAAAGTCAACCTGAAAGAGAAACTTGCTGAAGATTCTCTCTTTGGGGAAATGTCATGACAAAGTCAATTTGAAAAATAGATAAGTGTTAGCAGGATACATTTTACCCACGTTGCTTTTTGATTCCTGATATTTTCCTTATGTGCACTTATTTTTATGCATTACAATTTATAGCAATTGAGGTAAAAATTATAATACCGACTTTTGTTAGCATAGGTGCATGTCAGTTATACAGGACAAGGATAATATGGCAGTTACCTGCACTAAAAACAAAAACTTTTCCTTTCATTTTAACTCCAAATGATCTGCATTAGGGGCACAATATTGTAGGTTACCTGAAATAAAAATGTCTAAGTGGATTGCTTTAGTGAGGAACTGACATTTACAAATGTCCTAAAGAACTTCACTATTTAGATCTCCTTTAGTTAGATTTATAGATACTTGGACATCATCCAGAATTTCTGTTTTTGCAGTATCTATTAAAATGAGGGTTGGCAATACATATTAGCAGCCTGGGTGACACCTGAAATGGAGAAGCAGTTACTGTACTTAACATAGTAAACTTTCCAAATAGTATCTGTTTACATTTAACATATGGTGTCAGAACATTTCTTTGTGACTTGGAAACAAGAAAAGGAAATAATTGGCTATTCTTTAAGAGCAGTGCCGGGCTGACTTCCTATTGCCTGGGCTGCTTACAGCTCTGTACAATGGAAAAGTTATTGCCAATGTTACACTTTGTTGTCCTGTTTGGCATTAATGGGTTTTGTACTTAACCATCTTGCTGAAACATTCCTTCATCAATTGCCTATTTAGTCGTCCCTTCTTACCCATGATTTTACCTTACATAATTTCAAATTTAACGGAAGACTGAAGTAAACAAGTCAAAGGTTTTAAATACCTTTTATTACAGGTTATTGCTATAACTGTTCTATTTTGTTACTACAATTGTTGATTTTATACTCTGTTGAATTTATAAATTAAATGCTCTGAATGTATGGATGTATAAGGGAAAAAAAATCATAGTATTTATAGGACTAGCTGTGGATTCAGGCATCTCAGGAACATGCCAGAACATATTTTGCACAGGTTAGTGGGGAATATTACAGCTATCTGCCTTCTCAAATGCTTTCTGAACTAGTTCCTTCATTTAAGAATTAGTTGAATAAAATTATTGCCATTAAGTTTATATTTGCCTTTTTGGAAATCATACAATAGTGAGCAATGACTTTCTTCCTAGTCAACAATTAGCTTAGTTTGGTGACATTTCCAAGTCACCAGATTAGGAGTTGTTTTTTAAATGTTGGAATGCCATGAAAGTGATCCTAAAAAAATCTTCATAAACGTTGCCTTGCTATCCATTCTGCCTGTTAGTATGAATTAAGGAGGCTCTGTGGCTTCAGTGGTCTAACGTTACATTCAATTTAGCAAAACCTGAGATGTGCTTATACTGTGATGCCTAGAACTGCAGGTAGATTAAAAACATTAAACAGTGACAAAGGCATTCCCCCAAGACATCCAAGATTAAAGGGAAAAAGATCTAACAGGATTAACAAGGGTAGCGTCAACGGGGGAGGCGGGGGGCTGTTTCACTACTCTTTAGGATCAGACATGAATCTATAGATTATTGTCCAGCAAATGGTTATCTTTAAAGGAATGTTACTATGAAGATGCAAGAGTGAAACACCAGGCATGCAGGTTGTCTCAGCTCATTCCTGAAGGCAAGCCAACATCACGCCAGCTGCGACATGAAAATCAGGTCTTACTTAGCTGCTTCTGATGCTTCCCTCAGTTCTTCGTCCAGTCTGCATGAGCAAAAATGATCGGTGTAGAAAAGAAACAAAAAGAAGCAAGCAGAGCGTGAGAATCACTCAGCAAAGCAGAGCCAAACACAAATGCTGTGGTACGCTGTGAAAAACAGTCCTTGGCAGAATCGAGACTCACTCCAATATGGTGTCATTTCTTCCCATTCAGAGTTCGTGTATGTCTACTTTGCAAATCCTTTCAGAAAGGCAAGTATACAAGTGGCAAGAGGGTCAGGAACATGCTGACTGAACAAAACTGAAAACATGACATTCATCTGTTGGCTATGTTCAAGTTAGCTTGCAGCCTCAGCCAAGTCAGGGTTGGATCTGGCTTAGTAGGGTCAGTTGCAAAGTAGGTTGATCTCAACAGCTTCACACATGGGACAGAGACCAGGAATGGCATACAAAGGACTGACACAAGAACCTCATGTTCTGATAGCATGTTGAGGTCACCCACAAGTGAAACATAGGTGGACACACACAGAGGGGCCAGCATGAATTGTAGTCCGGGTTTTACCTCACACTTCTCTTAAATGATCTCTCTTCATCGTACCTTATGAGATAAAAGATGAACGCCATGAGGAAAATGAACAAGCAGAGTCAGGAAAAACGACAGATAAATGTTTTACACAATGGTCCAAAGTTGAGAGACAAGACTTCTCTGAACAGTTACCTTGGCTTTTGAAAGAAATCTTGCTTTCATTAAGTAATAATCAAAATGTATGATTTATATATAGATAGTCAGTCCTCATTATTTGTAGATTCTGTATTTGCAAATTTTCCCGCTTTGGTTTGCATGTGATTTCTGCCTTCCTACGAAGTTGTGCTGAAATTAATTTGCCATTACACGCTAATTAGGCTGTTTAGAGGTGAGCCTTTGGGCAATGATAATGGGTATGACCTTGATGCTAGATCCCTCTTGACTGAATGTCAGTGGCTTTGTGAGAGGCAGAGAGACAAGCACAGTGACGCACCTGTTCCCTGTCTCTCTTTGGACCTGCACTTTAAGTCAGAACTTATCCAGTCTGTGGTATTGTGTTATTAACAATGAAAGTGAATTACACATTGCCTATTCACTGAAATCAATACATGGAACTTTTTTGAGTCACTTGTGGATATGTGCAGGGTGGTGAAAAGAAAAATCAGAGTTGCCCAGTGGACATATTGGCAACTGAGGTCAAACCAAATGAGGCTCCAGTTGAAAATGAGTCAGGTGCCAACACCGAGGCACAGTGAGTTAACTCACAGACTGTAGTGCTGACATCCCGTACGGGCCCCAGTTTGGGTCTTCCACTTTTGATCCAGTTCCCTGCTGATGCACCTAGGAAAACAGTGGAAGATAGCCCAAGTATTTGGGCCCCTGCATCCATGTAGGAGACTCAAATGAAACTCTGGACTTCTGGCTTTGGCCAGCCTTGTCATGGTTGTTGTGGCCATTTGTGGAGTAAACCAGCAGACAAAAGATTCTCTCTTTGTCTCTCTCTGACTCTTCCTTTCAAATAAATAAAACTTTTGTCAGTCTAGGTAGTATTTTTTTTGTTTGTTTTACTGTTGTGTGTTTTCTTGGCAACTGCTACTTAAAATGACCCTAAGCATGGTATTGAAGAGTGTTCCTAGGGTACAAGAAGATAATGTTGTACCTTACAGAGAAAACCCATGTTAGATTAATTTATTTGAGGGACATTTACAGTGCAGCTGGCTGTGAGATCAATGTTAATGAATCCACAGTAAATTCTCAGTAAGGTGCCCTTGAACAGAAACACACATCAAACACACTGACCAGATGATGGACATGTGACCACAAGGTGCCTCAAAGGAATAACAGTTCAGGACTTGCTAATCAAATGTTTGCTTTACAAAACGTAAGTGCCACAAACAATGAGAACCAACTGTAATCAGTAACAATAAACCCGAATCCTGGTTGGGCAAATTTTCCTTTCATTTCAGCCCTTTGGTGACAAGCTTCAGACTGATTTTGAGTAAGGCCAAGACCAGCTACTTTGTCTGCTAGTGAGTAATTAAAAAAAGGAATCATGGCCTGTATCATTTTAAAAAATTACCTGATATGAATCTAATAAGGCAATGCAAGCCAGTGATAGAAAGGAGATGTCCTGGGGAAATGGATTAGGAAAGACAGAAGAAAATATTCTCTCACACACACACAAGCGGGGCAGGGGGAATACATCTAAATTTCTTTCTCCAGAAGAACATTTTTTTTTTTTTTTGCCAAATAACACACTTCATCCCATAGTGAATTTTCCCAAATAGAATCCCTGAGAAATGGTATGTGCAGATCAAGAGAGGTCAGCTGGGCTTGCTCAGCTTCTCCACAAAGCTTCACGTAGGTGAGCCTCCAAGTACTGACTGTAACACGTAACAACTCTATGCTGGAAGCTTCTGGATACTTTGTGGACATCATTCACATTCTATCCTCCAGATCATTCCATGAAGTGTGGTTCACTTCCCCATTTTATAGAGACTGAAGCTGAGACTCAGAATTTCAACAGGTGGCTTGAGTCCCCAGAGACATTGAGAGGTGGAAGGCAACACTGAACTAATCTTTACGCATTCTGCTGCCTCTAACCACCACATCATATTTACCAAGGACGCTGCCAATGCTCAACTCTACTGAAACAGAGAATGTTTTTGTCATCTCTCACAGAAGGAGACGGCATAGGACATGTGTCTGATAGAGGTGGAATTTGGAGATAGAGCACACCTTTTGGAGGAAGCCGACCAGAGCTGTGAGATGTGCTAGGGTGGAGACCCTATAAAGCTAATGAGCTGTTCTAGTTGATAACATGGTTAGGATCTTACGGAGTCTGTGTGGACTGAGTGGAACCAATGGCCACTGCGTGTGCAGTCAGTCTCCTGTGTTCGTGCCACATGTCGGCATCTGCTCGTGCAGCCTTGAGCTAACAGGCGTGGCCGTCTCAGTGCCTGATTGAGCTGACACTGCCTTCTGGCTTCATCTCCTTTAGTGACCACTTGCATTTTGCAAAGTAAATGCTTACAAAGTTATCTTGCCCGCATCTGTAAAGTGGGGGTTTAGGATGGAGGGCTATGTAACTGACACACATAGAGCATCTCTCTGCCCACGTCAACATTGGCACATTAAACAAGAATCCTTTCCTTTGACTTTCTGTGACTCTTAAAACAAATGTTTTTTAAGTGGGGGAATTTTTATGTGGCATTCCGGTTTGGGAGGTTCATTGCCATCCAGTTTGTGGGGGATTAGCCACACCTGCCTTTGAGGTGATATCCAAGTCCCATAAAATAATCATATCAGAAGCTAGTGAGTGGGACACAGTAGAGGAGAAAACACAATAAGTAGAAAACAATAGTCCTTTGCAACAACATACCAGTGTTTCTGTTGCTAAAGCTCAGCTTCAAGTACTTGCTCAGTTGACTTATTCTGGCAGAGTCAAGCTGAAACTCTCAGTGTATATATGCCTTCCCCTTGCAATCGGAGGTTGCAATGAGCAAGGAATCCATTTCCAGTCACCCCACCCATCACTATGCAATTAACCACTGATATTGCATCTAAAGGGTTTACAAGAAAACAAAGATAGTATTCTTTGTCCATCTTCCTGGGGTCTTGCAGATGAATTTCTTTATATAAGATAATAAGGAAATCCTAGTGATGTTGAACCTTCCCATGTCAGTGCCAAGTAAGGGACACAATGTTAAATGCATGCCTTTCCAAAGTGGATACAGAACTCAAACTGGGCAATAGCCAGTAATTCCTAGAAAACTGTATGAGAGGATCTGACAGAACAGATACCTACAGGTTACAGGGGAAAAACGAGATTATATTTATTGAAAAATATTTAGTACTTCTGTTAAAAAGAAGATGTTCTTTCCTCACTATTCCAGAAGTGAGTTCTTTTCCAAACATGCACTGCCCCTCCCCCAGTCTCCAAAGCTGTCAGACTTACTTGATGATGCTTTCTGGAATGTGGATGCAATCCATGGGGATCAGGGCACTGAGTTCTGATAAGCTGCTCACGTATTTAATTTTACTGCTGAATTTTGAACTAGCAAAAAAGAAGAAAAAAAAAACACATCAGGTGTTATGTCATCCAATGTAAAACCATTGCCTCATGAAAATCCTGATAGACTTAGTGCCATGTCCCCAAAATTTCTTACCGGGAAGAAATGTTATCAGAATGTTAGGAAAGTGGCACAGAAAATGGGGTACCACATGATGGAAAAGAGGCTCAGAAAGAGAGTGAACAAACAAGGAGAGAACGCACAGCCAGAGTGAATTTATTAATGATAAACTCAAAGACGGCAGCCCTCTGCTTAAACACAGATGCAGTGATCCTGTGGCAGAGGCCCAGTCTTTCAGCAGGCTGGGTTTGTTTGTTTTTAATAGTTTGAGGTCTCGGGGTGTTCTAAGAGAGGAGGAATTTAAACCAGGGCCGCTCTCTCCCGGGGGCTGTAGTCACATGGAGTTAGGAGCTGGAGCCAGGCCCTTTGATACTGACAGGGGCTTCTTAACCTGTATTTGAACTTCTAGGCTAAACGTCTACCTCCACAATACTTTATGTAGTAAAGAGCTAATCTCTGACAGAGTAAACAGGCTGTTGCTACTCAATCATTGGAAGTAGGCAGTGAGAAAGCTCAAACAACGTAAGTGAATACTACACCGAAAGGTAAAACCTGGAAGATATTTTTAATATCTGTGTAAATACTGAAGGGCTTTAATGTCCACATTTTTCCTATGGAAGTTATCAGAATTTTTTTCTTAGAAATTCATCAATAACCTTTTAAAAAGATTTATTTATATTTATTTTTATTGAAAAGTGAGATGGAGGAGAGACAGAGAGGAGGAGCTTCTGCCTGCTGATTCACTCCGCAAGTGGCCACAGTGGCTGGAGCTGAGCCAACCCGAAGCCAGGAACCAAGAACTTCCTCCAGGTCTCCCACGCAAGTGCAGGATCTCAAGGTTTTGGGCCGTCCTGAACTGCTTTTCCAGACCACACTGGATGAGAGGCGGGGTGGCCAGGACACGAACCAGTGCCCATATGGGATCCTGGCACATGCAAGGTGAGTACTTCAGTCACTAGGCCAGTGCTCCGGGCCCCATCAATAGCTTTCCAAAACAATTATTTATTTCAAAGGTATAGACACAGGGGGAAAGAGATATGAGACAGAGAGATCTCCCCCATCTGCTGGCTTGCTCCCCGGATGCTTACCACAGCCAGATGGAAGCCAGGAGCCCAGAACTCAACCTGGGTCTATTACAGAGGTGACACCCCTGCCATCACCTCTGAAAGTTCGATTTGGGAGCAGAACTGGAACTCCAACCCATGCACTCCAACATGGAAGGAGAAAGTACCAAGCGATCTCTTAACTACTGTGACAAACTTCCCATGTAGGCCATGTGCATCTTGATGGTAGGCACACCAGTATTTCTTCGTTTGAGAATTCTTATTTATAGAACAACGAATAGATGTTTCTAAAAACTACTAATACCACCTGTACTATAATGATCACCATACCTTATAAATGGTCGGGTCACAGCAAGGATTGTTCTGATGAACCAGGATGGATGGACAATAATGAATGATTTCAAATTCTTCCTTAATCTATTTGAAATACAAAAAGATTAATATGTTACTCTTAATCCATCTTAAGTGGGAATTAAAGCAGAAAGTAAATCCCTACATAACAATTATGTAACTTGGGAGAGTTCTGGGTAAGTTACAGGTGTCTGTTGGAAAGGTTTTGAGATACAATTTGAACTATGTATATTTCAATCCTATTTTTTCACAGGAATAAATATAAAATCGAAAGATAGGGGCCTGGTATGGTGGCCTACTGGCTAAATCCTCACCTTGCATGTGCCGGTATCCCAAATGAGCACTGGTTCATGTCCCAGCTGCTCCACTTACCTTCCAGCTCCCTCCTTGTGGCCTGGGAAAGCAATGAAGGATGGCCCAAAGCTTTGGGACCCTGCACTCACGTGGGAGACCTGGAAGAAGCTCCTGGCTGCTGTCTTCGGATCAGCTCAGCTCTGACCATTGCGGCCACTTAGGCAGTAAACCAACAGACAGAAGAGCTTTCTGTCTGTCATTCTCTCTGTAAATTGCATTTCCAATAAAAATAAATCTTAAAAAAAAAATAGGTGGCATTCTTGGAATATGTGCATCTGTAAGTGCCAGGTCATATTTTTATTTCATGTTTTTCATTCTCATAAAGATTGGCTTCATTATTTCTTTTAAAGATTATCTATTTTTACTGGAAAGGCAGATCAGATTCATGGAAAGAAGGAGCGACAGAGAAAAAGCTCTTCTATCTGCTGGTTCACTCCTTAAATGGCCACAATGGTCAAAGCTGAGCCAATCTGAAGCTAGGAGTCAAAGCTTCTTCCAAGTCTTCTACATGGTTGCAAGATCCCAAGGTTTTGGGTCACCCTCCTCTGCCTTCCCTGGCTATAAGCAAGAAGTTGAAAGGGAGGGTAGAGCAGGTAGGACATGAACCAGCATCCATACAGAATCTTGGCTTTTGCAAGGTGAGAATTTAAGCATTCATCCATCATGCTGGGCCTGCTTTCACTGTTTTGTTAAGAATATTTTTTTCATAGCAATCCAGACAGTTTATCTCATCCTGCTGGGCCTTGTTGCTTCTTTTGTATGATACAAACAGGGCTCAGCATGTGGCATAGCAGATAAAGCTGCCACATGTAGCGCTGGCACCCCAGCTGTGACATGATTCAGTCCTGGCTGCTGCACTTCCAATCCAGCTTCCCGCTAATGGTCTTGGAAAGCAGCAGAGCCATGTGGGAGACCCAGAAGGCGCTTCTGGGCTCCGGCTTCAGCTTGGCCACTATGGCCACTTGGGGAGTGGATCAGTGGATGGAAGAGATCTCTTTCCTTCTCTTATGTAACTCCATCTTTCAAATTAATAAGAATCATTTCAAAAGTAATGAAAATAGTAACAGCACATCATGTGATTCTCTGGCTCTAAGCTTAACACTCTAACAGTTCTTGAAGTTCAGGTATATTTCTCAGCATTAATAATGCTACTTTATAGATATTTGGATCATTCAGCCTATGTTAGCCAATGTAACAGGACACTTACATCTTTTTGTGCAAGAAGACTCACCTAAGGGATTGACATGCAGCTTAGATTTCATAACTTTACATGCTTGCTAAAGTAATTTTCTCATAGAAGGCAATAAAGTATTTTGTTTTGATAAAATCAACATTGATGGAGGCGCCATTCAGGAAGGAGAACACAAAGCTACTGAACGGTAACAAAGTGACAATGAATGCTGAAATAAGTGCACAAGGATCCATCAATATTCATTCAGTGAACATGACAGAAATGAGATCACATGATACTATTAAAGCATCATGGGTAATTTGATCTATTAGTTCAACTCTCACCTCCGCATGGTGACAGCATATGGAGAATTCCAAACTGATTTTTGTGGGAAAGTGTTTGGCATGGCAGTTATGATGCTGCCTGGGATACCTGTATTCTGTATCAGAATATCTGGATTAGTATACCAGCACTTGGTCTGATTCCAGTTTCTAGCTAATGTGTGTCCTGCAAGGCAGCAAGTGGTGGCTCAAACCCTTGGGTCTCTGCCATTGTCATGGGAAACCTGGCTTGACCTCCAGGTTTCTGACTTGGACCTGGCCCAGCCTTAAGTTTCCCCATTCTCTGTCCCTGCAGCTTCCCAACAAATCAATAAAATTTAAACAAAAAAAAGCTTTAGTCTGCCAGGTTTAAGATTATAGTCAGCAAAATATGGGGCAAATGTGCTTTACTTAAACTTTGAAGCATCAAGTGACACTTTTATTAATATTTCCACAATGTATTGTTTTTAACATGCAGAACTCCTAAAATGTGACTGGATTTATAATAGATGGTAATGGAATTATGTATTGAGTAAGTCAAGTAGTGACTAAGTAAGGGCGCTTACATACCGCCTGTCAATCATCTGGTAGCATTTCTTCATCCAGCCTAACCCTGGCATCTTCCGTCTCGGGGTGGCACCGTTCAAGTACACGATCATGTAGTCTTCAGCCACCATCAGCTCTAAAGTACTTATTACATATCTGATCACAGGAAGGAAGAGGAGTGCTTTCAGTTCTCACATGAAAGCCTTCATACTGCTTACACTGTAATTACTTAATATCTAAATTGTAGCGCCTGTGACATTGAGGGATACTTGTACCCATGACCTCTTTACCTTGAGGAAAAGAGTGAGTATTGCTTATTCACTTGCATGGTTATCTTGAACCAAGTGCACTAGAAAACCATGTGGGTTAGAAATCCAACTTTCAGAAATGTTAACAATGTTATCAAACACTTAAAGGTTACTTCACAACCAAGGGCAGATAGAAATGGAGTTAGGTTATTACCAGATGCCCCAGAACATGTTACTGAAGAAGAAAAATTACACTTCAGCCCAAGGAGATGTTACAGGATTTTTAAACGCAGGTCAAACTCCATTTTTGCTTTCAATCTTAGCAATAAGACAAAATAACTCTTTGGAAGAGTTTAGCCTCCTGAGCCATGTTCGCTGATAGAAATCTTACTGACTCTTTAATCAAAGCCTTCGAATATTTTGCATCACCCATTTCCTTTAATTCAAGATGCTCTATCTGCCAGTACATGCCACAGACATTAACTCAAAGCACTCTGTCATAAATGTCACTCACAGGAAAAGATTTTCCATGACATAGTGGTAATCCGCCCGACTGCTGTCTGGCAGAAAACATGCGGCAAACACAATGATGGCATTTAGACCGTCCCCATAGTATCCTGGGGACAGACAAAAAGACATTTGTAACTGATTGCAAGCGCTTAACAAGACAATATGTAACTAAAGGATAAGTCTGAAGCCTTGGCAAATGAGTGAGTGTACGTGGATATAATACAAACAGTGAGAGAGTGTATCTTGAGTATTGTTTTATAGGCATACACACATAATTACCATTTAGTGGTTAATATGTATGTCATACAGATTCTCAAATATAGACAGTGAATACATTTGCAAATATGGGCAATATATATCCATATTGTAGTTGAATATATGAGTGGCATATATAGTGTGTGGATGTATGTATAAATGTATGTAATAATACATCATGTAACCATGAATGAATTGTATAAAAATTTAGCTTATCACAGAATAAACAGTTAATATGCTTTTACTTACAAGAAAGCTATTTTACACAATGCTTTTTTTTCTGATGGCTAGAAAAATAAAAGCTTCTTTTAACTCTCTCTCATTTTTCTGCAGTTACACTAAACTGCAGTGTAATTTCCATTTCAAACGCTCCAGGGAGCACTTGTGAGTCGCTGCGTAAGACACATTTACCTCAATGTTTCTGCCTGGTCACTCACTTGGAGTACCCATGGGCATGGCTGTGCCAGACTCAACAGAGTGTAGACTGCTGGGAGACCTTAGGCAGGCCCAGATAACCAAGCAAGGAAGTCAGAACCTTGCCTCTTCATGAAAGAGATAAGCTGAAGAAGGGCTGACTAAATGCTCTAGCAGATTTACGAAAATACAAGCTTTTGGGAAAACTGGACAGTTCCTTCTGATAACATGGGGTGGGGAGTAGAAGTGCTGTTTGTGGGTGGTGTTAAGAGAACAGAAAGTGGAAAACACACACAAAAAAATGTGAGTTTGGCCACTCCAAGGATCAAGGAAAATGAAGATACAAGAAAATGGAGAATTAAGAAAAAGTGCATGGAAAATAGAATTAAAAGACAAATTTATTTTGGTCCCAAAATTTTGAAATTCACCGCTAGATTTTTTTTTAAAATAATAATACACATTGTGCATGAACTTGGAAGACTCTGCATTTTTCAGGATGGTATTTTCATTTTTGAAAGTGCTGGCATAACTTTGGTATTGTTCCATGGTTAAGAAAACTGTGAGCTCATCTTTGAAGTTCTGGCTGGAGTTGCTCATATCACGGTTGCTATGGAGTTCCAAGTATTTTTCATGTTGTAAAACTAGAAACAAGGCCCTGAATTTTTACTTTTTACTATGTCTGCTAAAAAACTTGCATTTTTTGCCTATAATTCTCGACTTTTGAATCATTAAATAGAAATCTTCTCAGTGCCTTAAGTTGGAGGACAGGATAGACTGTTAAGGCTGATCTAGTCCTGAAAATCAGCGTGCTTTAGTTTTTGTTGTTGTTGTTGTTTTGTTTTCAGAACTCTAAATACCCCTCTGGTGATTACGAAACAGTAAAATACCAGTTAGATATATATTTGGACGGGGTGAACTCTTGAAAAGCAGTTTAATAAGATGTTCTGTACAAAGATTGCAAGAATGACTCTACCACCAAAAAAAGGTGGAGACGACTGATACCAACTAAAGCTACACTCATGTGTGGGTTTGCGTGTATTATGAAACTCAAGGATATTGCATAAAATACATCTACTCATATATTTAAGAAGAGGCTACATAGAGTCTGTACACCTGATGGAACATGTGTTTCTGAAAAGCATCCCAGTAACTTCCACCCAGATTTCTTTTTGCATTATTTCTATCTTTCCCAACATGTAGGTATTTATCTACTTTTTTTTTTCAAGAATGCAATGTAAAGGGAAATGGCAGATACATTTGAACACGAGAAAAGCTTACTTCACCACAAAATTTCATTTCAGATGATCCACGAGGGAAATCCACACTGTCACTGGTGAGTTATTTACACTAGTCCTAACACTAGGATGGTACGCGATAAACACGTGGCACAAAGACAAGACAACATGGGTTGAAACAGACAAGAGGCACAAGTAGTGCAACTGAAAAGCAAGTAAGAATGCCCTTCAAGGCATTTCACCAAAAGCAGCTGTCTGGCTCCAGGATGTCCGAATAACGTCACCATCGTGGGTGTTCAGCTCCTTTAACCTCCTGGTTCTATCTCTGGAGAATTCCTAACACATTTTTTAAAATTTAGGAAATATTGGAGTTTATACACAGTATCTACAAAAGCATCTTAAATGGCAATCCAGGTCATAAATAGAAATGCTATCTGTGTTTGGCATGTTGTAAAACTAGAAACAAGGCCCTGAATTTTTTTGCTGTAGTGCTATCTTAATCAGAGTTTATTCAACCAACTTACTGCTTTATGATCACTGTCTAAGTAAGGCATGTGTCTTCATTAAAAAAAAAAGTTAGTGAGGTCCAGTGCAGTAGCCTAGTGGCTAAAGTCCTCGCCTTGCTCTGTGAGTCCATATGGGTGCCGGTTTGTATCCCATTGGCCCTGCATCCATCCAGCTCCCTGCTTGTGGCCAGGGAAAGCAGTTGAGGTCATCTCAAAGGTTTGGGACCCTGCTCCTGACGTTGGCTTTGGATTGGCTCAGCTCTGGCCATGGCAGCCGCCTGGAGAGTAAATCAATGGACAGAAGATCTTCCTCTGTCTTTCCTCTTCTCTGTATACCTGACTTTCCAATAAAAACTAAAGCAAATATTTAAAAAAGGAATTTAAAAAATGTATGATTTCTGCAAGTGCAATTTCTTACTGGCGGCAGCACAACTCACAGGATGTTTGGTTTTCAAGAGAACTGAACGTCCGAGCCTCTGCTCCATAAACATCACCAGTGTGTGTGTGTGCTGGAATGTGAGAGCAGTCCCACTGTGGAGCTTCCTGGGACCCTCTGGAGCAAACCTTACCTGCAGTGGCACACAGAGGCACGAAAAGGATGGGACACAGGTTTGCTGGCCAGCAAATGGAATGAAGGAAGAAGGAAAGATGTCACAGGCTCAACCCAAACACGCACACACACACACCAGCCTGTGACGCTTCCCCTCATTCTTTCTTTTCAGGATCGTTTGTCCAGCAACACGGTTACCTGAATCTCCTAGAATGAAATAAGAGAAAACAACAAGAAGAAAGGAAACTCCTTGGTAAAATTCTTTGGCATGATGAGACGATTCTCCCTTGTTCCTGTGCGCTCTCTTGCTCCAAGTTCTGACATCCAAAGGAGCCCGTCATGTTGGCTGAAAACCACCCACCCCTTCCTTGTTTTGTGTTTTTAGGGACCCTGCTTGCGGGCTTACATGATTTGAATGCTGATGTTGCAATTACTCTCCTTTACCTGGTTGTGTAGTGGAGATCCAGAGAAAGTAAGCTACATGCCAGGGTCACTGACCCCTAGGTGGCTAAAGTGGCCTTGGCCCTCATTCTGCTGCACTGGGTTCAGGGCCTCTAGCCATAGCTCATTTCAAGATCACTGGGGCTGAAGAATCAACTGTTTAAACACTGTTTTTGTGCGCTAGTATTCTTAACTAGCATGGATCTGGGGCAGGCCTGGCTTTGCAATACTGTTAATCATTTCATCTTATACTTTACTACATAGAGCACTGTCCAGCTAGTCCAAATGGAAAAACATCCTCACAGCAAAATGCGAAGCACTACGAATCATGTGGACATCAGAGTAAGTGCTGCTCTTAAAATGCTCTACAGAAGCTGGACAAGAAACTCAGTAGGTGGGGCTCATGAAGAAGATCCTATCAGCATTGAGCTGTAGTAAAGTAGTTTAGGTTTCCAATACCAAAGACCAAGTTCTGGGGTAGCATCTCAATGGTCTTTACCTACAGAGCACAAACAGCAACCAGGGGGTGGGCAAGGATGGCATCTTGCTAATGTTGCTAGGAGTGCAGCTGCAGACACGCTCATGCAGGCTAGGCCCTGGAGAAGGCCAAGGCGGGGCTGGGGAAAGGAAAGGGGACTTTCTCTTGAAAACAAACCAGTCACACAGACAAAAAGCGAGCACACAACATGGAACAGAAATGAGCAAGTGCCCGGGTGAGCAGCTCAGCAAACCAGGTTAGCCCTATAGTCTCAGTGAAGGCTTTAATAAGCTGGGACAGGCAGCAGCATCAGCTTTCCTACTGATGGCATTCACTTCCTCCTGACATGGGCATCAGGTTAATGGACAGAACCCATCTACTCAATCTGCTTGACTTCACTGTTACTCCAAAAACACTTACACTAATCCATTGAAGTATTCAGAGAGAATTCAACCCAGGACAGCAGCAAAGCAGTGAGCCTGTCTCATTCACAACATGATTGCTCTTTTAGAACAGAGAGGTTACAATGTACACTGGGATAATCGCCCGGCAGCTTCCATGTATGTGGACAGACTCTTCTGCACTTTTTCCACTTTTCAGGATGAGCTCAGGCTACTCTCACAGCCAGCCTTTGTTTAGTTTATTGAATTTTGTTCTTATTTCCAAAAAGCAAGAAAATCAGGAGTGACCTTATCGTAAGAATCGGATTGTGTTCCAGTTGTCGGTTTCATGGTTAAGCACAGAAAGGTGGATTGTAAAGCCAGTTGTCTGTCATTTTTAGCAAGTCAGGCCAGCCTTGGATCTGAAGGGTTGAGCAAAGTTTTCTCTTTGCCATTGCTCCACAGCAGTTAGTGCTGGGTCAAGGTATCATTTCAGCTCTGACAGTGAGGCAGAGCAAAGAAAGATTAGGGTAGGGCACCTACTGGCATTCCTTCTCCTCTGGTGAGGTTCTTCACACTTATATGGAGGTAGCAGTGTGTGGGACTGAAGGTGACAGATGTTTGATTGGAATAACAAAGAGTCCTTCTGTTGGTTAGAAAATAGAGTTCGATGCGGAGCCAAGACTCTCATTCCCCAGTCCTCATTAAGGAAGAGAGAACGCAGACAGCAACAGCCGGGTTGTCAGCTCACACGGCCGCGGAAACAGCTGGATGCCACAGTGATGCCTCAGGATTCAGGAAAGCAGTGCATGCAGCCAAGACGTCAAAAAGCCATCGAAGCTTTCTGCAGTCAACCATATGAAATGTGTTGCCCATGCCCATCTGACTTGCTGTAAACCCCAACTTAATCAAGGCCACATAGACTCTTCAAGTCCCTAAGAAAATATTTGAAATACAAAATATACATTTCTCTGTCCCTCATCCCTCACTTAAATGGGTAGAACTTTTGACCTGAATGGGCTCTTATCCTGCCCATATTTGACGTGGCTTACAGAAAAGTACATTCAGGTGGGGAAAAAATTACCAGGCTGAGTCAAAAAAGATTTCCTAAGGTTTCCGAGGAGGATTGCTTTGTAATAAGAAGCTCCTCTGTCATGGTGATCCTGGTGTTACACTCAGAACCATTCAGTCCAACCCTACAATCAACTACAGGAATTCCAAACATACTGTATGAAGTTGGGCAACAATGACTTTTGAGAAATTTGTGAAGAAGACAGTAACTGGGGATGGGGTTGTGGCACAGTGGGTCAAGACACCATTTGGAATACCTGCATTCCCAACTGAAATGTCTGGTTTGAGCACTGAGTATTCTGTTGCTAATCCAACTTTCTGCTCTGCTAATATGCCTGGGAAGGAAACACATGTTGGCTCAAGTTGTTGAGTCCCTGTCACCTTCAGGGAAGACCCTCACACAGTTCATGCGACCTACTTGTGGCCTGGCCCAGCCCTGAAAGTAAACGGAAGACCTCGCTTTCTCATCATGTTTTTTCCTCTATTTTTGTCAATATGCCTTTCAAATAAACAAGAAAATAGATTTTTTTTGCAAAAATAAGAAGATGGTAACTATCAACTATGTAGTATGTGAAGAGCATTTTTGACATGGAAAAGGTTTTTGTTTAGGCTTTCCAATGCTTATTGAATTGACTGTGCAGCAACAAACTTCGCTGCAGAATTGACTGCAAAATAATATCTTAGAGATGTCATGCCAGAGAGTACCCCAGTTTCATTTTCTTTAAGAGTGTCTACCCTTGTCCCAGCACCCAGGTTTGCACAGAGCTTGACTACCTCCATGAGAAATGACTCTCCGGTAGGGCTCGATGACCTTCATGTCAATCCGCTGCTCCTGTTCCCCAATCACCACCGTTCGCCACAGCCGGTTGTCCTCTCGCTCCTCCTCGGCTGTGTATTCTGGAATGGACTCTGACTCCTGGCCGGAATCTTTGTTGGTTGTGGGATCTTCTGGAAATGAAGCAGAGAACAGGACTAAGAGAACAAGACCTCCACAATGGAGGCACCCAATTGCCTACACTGCAAGCTCCCTCCTGGCCAAGCCAAAGTAACCACCAAATCACCTCCATTAACCAATTCTGCACTTAGCTTAGAAACTCAGAACATTCAATCAAAACTAAGAAATGAGTGGGAAATAAAGGAACACTTATACAAGTTCCTGGAAATAGAGTCATCTGTAAGAGAGCCACAATAAAGTGTTTGTGTTCTGGAAGACACTGTAATTATACATTCAGAAGTGCCCAATTATGTATGACACAGCGTAGTAAAATGAAGTCCAGTTGGAAAGCAGTCTTACCCCTTTTGGCCAATATCACCAGCCACCACCATGACCTACAGAGCAATGGCTCACCTCGGCTCCCACTGTGTCCCCACCAGCACAGGCCAACTTATTGAGGACAAAAAGCCATTCTCTTTGGCTTTAGATATAAGACTATATGACTTGGGTAAATCGATCCATCTGTCTGGAACTCTTTGTTTCTTCTTTCTTACTTGGATGTTAATCTTACTTGTCTTCTTCTCTTTTTTTTTTTTTTTTTTTTTTTGGAGTGGGCAAAGCAGTTTTATTAGTGCCAGGGTTGCGGGGTACCCTAAGAGTTGGCATTAGGGCCCTTCTTCTTGCCGAAGGTGGGCACCACGTTGACGAAGCGCCGGTTGTACCGCATGCGCCGCTTGGCCCGGCCCGTCTTCTTCTTCTTCTTCTCCTGCTTGGCCACCTTCGGAGTCTGACCTCGCACTTTCCCCGCGCGGGCCAGGGAGCCGTGGACTTTACCGCCCAGCATGCGTCCGGCCATCTCCAGCGTGCTCAGGGCCTGCACCCCGCACTGGGCCAGGACGGCGTCATCCTCCAACGGGGTGCCCGCGAGCAGCACGACCTGGTCCTCCGGGGCGATGCCCTCCAGGGAGGCCATATGAGCCTTGATCTGGGCGACCGTCTCCTGGCCGGTCACCTCGAGGGTGTGGAGCTCCTGCGCGCGGACGAACAGCTGCATGTCGGCGACTGGCGAAGCAAGGCAGCGCGTCTGTGACATCCGAACTGTGGAACCTCCCGCCGCCGCCACCAAGATGGAGCCCAATCTTAGTTGTCTTCTTAGAACTCTGTTTACCATCGGTCTCCTCTCCCTCAGGGCTCTAAACTTCAGCATGTGCTGTCATCTGAGGCTCTTGGACATACGCTACTTCTTGCAAAGATCTTGTCATCCACCAAATCTTCTTTGTTGTATTCACCGTGGACCCCAGAGGGGCCTTCGGAATGAGGGCACAATTGCTGTTTTCTATAACCTTTTATTGAACTTAAACAGCTTTTATAAGCCATACTATTGATTCTAGTTGTAAAAGTGCAACAAAACCCACATGCAAATCGCTGACTCTCTTTGACAAGGGCGCAGGAATGATTCAATGGAGCAAACACAGTTTCAGCAAATGGGATACAACAACAGGATAGCCACATGTGGGGAAAAAAACGGAATGTAGACCCAGACCTTTTATGTTTCAGAAAAAATAAACTCAAAAGGGGCCACAGACCTAGAGAATAACATAAAACAAAGCATAATTGACCTTGTATACAGAAACAACTGTTTAGATAAAATACCACATACACAACCTACAAAACAATTGATGAATTTGAACATGAGAATAAAAAAATTTCTACTTTATGAAAGACAACGTCCGAACTGGTGTATCAGCGCTGGCTCAATTCCTGGCTGCCCGGGTCCTGTTCCAGCTTCCTGGAAAAGCAGCAGAGCGTGGGAAAAGTGCTGGGGTCGCTGGGAAGAGCAACAGAGCAGAGCCCAGTGCTAGGGTCGCTGCCACTGACATGGGAGGGCCAGAAGAAGCCTCTGGCTCCTGACTTTGGCCTTGTTCAGCTCTGGCTGTTGAGGCCATGTGGAGAGTGAACCCGCAGACTCTTTCTCTGCTTCTGTTTTTTTTTTCTCTCTCTCTCTCACAGAAGAAAACCTAAAACATGTAGTTTTCATACTTCAAGGTTAAAGTTATTTATATATATAGATACATATTTCATCCCTCTTCCGTGATTACTGTTTGCATTTTACAAAATATAGCTGTTCAGATGTATAGCATGTTTTCAATATGAATTTTTATTTTATGGAAACAGTATCTGAATATATACCCCCTATCTGAAAATACAAGTGGACTTTAAAATTCTGCTTAGGTTACAATTGTGTTCTTTTTGTTTAAGACCTGGAAGCATGCCTGTGGCTAACTCTGTCAACATAATTGTGTCAACTAAATAAAAAGAACCGTGTCTGCTTTAATTACCAGCTTTCTCAGTCGCCACCCCTTTGCTTGACAGCCTTACTATTTATAAAAATAAAAGATTCAGATGTGGTGTGACAAAGCTCTGCACAGGAACAGGGAAGTGGAGGGGTGGCAAGGCAGGACCAGCAGATCATACCACAAGAACTTTATATTCATATACAAGAAAACTGCAAACAAGCTGGTGGGAGCTAGAATTCAAAGCGAGGTTTATTTTGGTGCAAAACACCCTATGCCTGTAGGAGACCTTCAAAAAGTTTATGAAAAATATGTATTATAAAAAAAATGACCTTGTATGGATTTAAAACTTTTTCTGTGCCAAAATCGACTTTTAAGACTCATTTTTCTTGAATTTTTTGCAAGGACTCTTGTAGTAGCAGAAAAAGGCTACTTTTGGGGGCAGCAGCAGGGGATGGAGTAGCTGGGGAAGACCGTTAGAATGGCAGGAGAGACTGAATTCAAGACCTTCTTCTGCGTCCTACTCGTATGTTTCAATCTACAGGATCACAACCCCAATAATTACGCCAGCCTTCCGTATCCATGGCTTCCATATGCACCCAGCAAATCAAACACAGATCAAAAATACCTTTTGCAAATTACGTCTGTATTAAACATAAAATGACTGTTTCAAACCTTGAACAACACAGTACAACTACTTACACTACATTAGGTATTATGAGTAATCTAGACATGATTTATTTAGATTTGTATTTATTTTCATTTTATTTGGGAGGCACAGAAAGATAAACAGACCCAGACCTTTCACCTGTTGGTTCATTCTCCACATACCAGCAGTGAGGGCTGGGCCAGGCTGGGACAGGAGCTAGAGGCTCAGCCTGGATCGCCCAGATGGGCAGCAGTGCCTAAGTACATGAGCTACCACTTGCTGCCTCCCACCACAAACATCAGTAAGAAGCTGATCACCAATAAAGTAGTCGACACTCCAGTCAGGCATTCTGATATGGGATGAGAGCAAGCCACTGCTGTTCCTAGAGGTGATTTAAAGTTTTATATTTCAAATATAGTGGCTAAAGTCCTCGCTTTGCACGCACCAGGATTCCCATGTGGGCACCAGTTCTAATCCTGGCAGCCTTGCTTCCCATTCAGCTCCTTGCTTATGGCCTGGGAAAGCAGTTGAGGATGGTCCAAAGCCTTGGGACCCTGCATGGGAGACACACAAGAAGCTCCTGGCATTGGATCAGCTCAGCTCTTGCAATTTTGGCCACTTGGAGAGTGGACCAGCAGACAGAAGATCTTCTTCGTCTCTTCTTCTCTCTGTAAATTTGACTTTCCAGGAAAAATAAATAAATCCTTAAAAAAATCATAAAATTTTATAATCCTTAAATTCTGGTATTTACAGGAGTCATGCAACTAATCACCAATAGTTATTGAGGGACAACTGTATAGAAATTTACGAACTTGATGATAAGGATAAAATATGAATTCTATTTAAGTATAAAATATTGTAGAACAAGTAATTTACTGCTTCTTTTTTTTTTTAAGTTGAGGAAATGAAGCTCTAAGCTTTGTGAAGGCACGGTCTAAATGTACGGTATTCACAGCTGTTGCTTGTTGGCTCACTGACTTGTGGCTGGACTAATTAGCGAAGCCAATGAAATTATTAATTACGTTCTGTGAGTGGAACTGCTGGCATGAGCATGACTCTAAAGTCAGAATTTTGTTTAATTGCAGCATTGCTTTTTAAGATTAGAAGCCTACTTTAGATGCACACATGCTTTTTTGTGTGTCCCCATGCAATTAAAAAAATGTAATCATCCCAAATAGATTGTATACCACTTATTTTGATCAAAATAATATGACTACATTCATTTTTGGTAGTACAAAAAAGCTAACTGCATCTGAAGATAAAACCAAATAGTAAACTGGCAAGCATACACCAAACACCTATTCATGTCTGAAAAGTCACATTGTCTAGAAAATTCATGGGTCCAGCACGATAGCCTAGTGGCTAAAGTCCTCGCCTTGAACACTCCAGGATCCCATATGGGTGCCGGTTCTAATCCTGGCAGCCCTGCCTCCCATCCAGCTCCCTGCTTGTGCATAGGAAAGCAGTCGAGGACGCCCCAAAGCCTTGGGACCCTGCACCTGCATGGGAGACAAGGAAGGAGTCCTGGGCTCCTGGCTTTGGATCAGCTCAGCTCTGGTCGTTGCAGTTGCTTAGGGAGTAAATCATCAGATGGAAGATCTTCCTCCCTGTTTCTCCTTCTCTGTGTATATCTGCCTTTCCAAGAAAAATGAATAAATCTTTAAAACAATCATATATGTGTGTATATATATTTATAATCATGAAGCAGAAAAAACACATGAGTAGTTACTGGGATTTTCACTGGGCGAACACATGAACTATTCTCTGTGATCCCTAGAAGGCTTTAAAACCTTGTAATTAAAAAATGTGTATGAGACACTGTCACATTTTATACAACAAAATACAATATTTCTAATTCTCAAATGTCCTTTCATCCCAACCTTGAGGAGTGCTCATCTGTTTGCAGCCAGCTGATGGCTAGGGAGTCACTATGGAATGCCTGTACTGAGTCGGGCCAGGGACTGACAGCAGGTGAGCACACTTGGCTAGAAGCACTGAGATGCAACCAGATTTCACTGAGCAAAACAAAGAACTGGGGAGCGGCACTGAGCCATAGCAGGTGATGCTGTTGCCTATGACATCCATACCCCAATCCACTCATGTCCCTGTAGTGTTCTGAAAAAGCAGCAGAAGACAGACCAAGTGTCTGGGTTCCTGCTTGCCCATCTGGAAGACCCAGACGAAGTCCCTAGCTTTGGCTTGGCTCAGCCGTGGCCAGTTGCAACCATTTAGGAAGTCAGCTAGTTCTGTTACTAGAGGAAAATTTCTTTCTTTGTAACTCCATCTTTCAAATAAATACATCTTTTAAAAAGAGAGAAAGAACTAGAGCGACACTGATATTCATATCAGAAGTGTCAGTCTTTGATGGTGAAACTTCCAGGTTTTTGTTGTTGTTTTAATTTTTAAACTTTAATTCTCTCCCCCTTCTATCCACTCTATCTTTCCTTCCTGCTTGAATGGAAAAAAAGCATCTAAAAAAACAAAGACCCTTCCCTCATGAAGCATACATTCTAAAGGTGAGAGAAAGACAATAAATAAATAAAGCAAATAGTTACAAAATAACATTTGAACTAGGGATACATGGAAAATAAATAGGGATAGGGCGTGACGGGATGAGGGAGGCAGGGATATGGGAAGCACATCTGATTCCAGAAGTCCGTGGAGGCCTCTCTGAAGTCAGAAGGAGAGGGAACTACTCATCTAAGGAGCTGGGGAAAGAAACATTGCAGACAGTGTGGGTACCTACAAAGGAATTACTAAACCTTGCTTTCTCAGCTCCAGATCTTACCTTCCAAATTACATTCTCTTCTTCTGCCAATCCAGCCCCAGTCTTCTTCCCAAACAGCATCCAACAGCCTTCCTTCCCATATTCCCATGGCCTGGCATAAGGCCTGGCAGAAAGTTGGGATTTGATAACTATAGCGAATCTGAAGTACAACTTCTGCGACTCACACCTGCTTCAAACAAAAGTGTCTAGAAATCGCAGTAAGGAGCCACCAGCACAAGAATGGGGAGGGGTGGGACTTGTTCCTGGTTTCCAGTCAGATCATCTTCCACTTCTCATTTCACTGAGCAACCTAGTGACTTACCATGGCCAGGGTACTCAAAGGAATCTGCTTCGTCAGGAGTATCAAGTTCGTCCACATTGATATCAATTTCATCAGGACTGTCCAGGTTATCATCAGAGAGAATGGACCCTTCACTTTGGTCCAGAGAAAGGTTGATATTTGGGGCTGTGAGTTTGATTCTCCGAGGATGAGAACTGTTAAGGTCCAGAGAATTAGGAGGTTCTAGAGGAAAGAAATAATAGTAACGTCAGGCATAAGAACCTAAACCTGGCCGCCAAGGGAGAGTTTGGGCCAAAATGTGAACCATTACCTGCCAGGAAAGACAGACTTGTTACAAACCTTTATAGAGCATAGGGATCTCTTCTGAACAGCAGGTCCTGGCCTGACTTCCTTCAGGCCCATCAGCTTTGGTTGATGGAGATAGAAAGCAATACTAGAATACTAGTCTCTGGACATCCCATACTTAGATTTGAAAAATTGACATTGCTCTAATATTTTATGAGGTGTAACAAGAAAACAAGTGAACCTATGTACATACTTTCTAATAGTCCGTGTTGATGTCTGCTCTTATAGAGTGGAGGTTAACTCTCTCCTTGTCTGTAACTACAAGGTCAGGATACACTTAAACAGCAGAATGATGAACTTGAAAGTTTTTGAATGATTATACTGTTGCGATAATGTAGGGGAAATCAGCGGGAGATAGGGAGTTGTGGGGTGTGGTGCTTAAGGGAAATTCTTGAGTCTGTAGAACTGTATAATAAAAATAAAAAAGAAGAAAACATAATTGCATTTCTTGTGTTCTCAGATACTCCCAGAATACTTCTTTTCATGTCCTGACAATTCTGTGTATGATCTTCCTTTGAATGGCCTAGGTTTGTTTTTGTTTGTAACATAATTGTTTTCCTAACAAAACCTGTGGTATTTTCTCAGGTTACATTCTGTGGCCCTGTAACAGCAGTCACTAACCCTTCATTTATTTGAAGGACAGAACATGTGAGTGATAAAGAGACAGCTTCCACCCACAGTCTCACTCTTCAGATGGCCGCCGTGGCTGAGGATGAAGCTGAGCGCCCAGAACGTAACCCCGGAATCCAACCTCTTGAACCATCACTGCCATCTCCCAGGATCTGCACTGGCTGGAAACTGGCCTGAGGAGTCGGAGCCTGGAGCAGAAGTCAGACACGCCAGTGTGGGATGTGTGTGTCTTAGCTGCTAGGCTGGCTGCTCACTCCAAGCATGACCTCTTCTTAGGCCAATATTGCTTGAAATAAGTTCCCATAAGAATAAACTTATGCTGTTAGTAACAGAGCTCCTACCCTTGCCCTGTGGTGTGTATGTGGCTGTTCTTGTGGTTTTAATGGAAGTAGAGCTAGAAAAGCAGTTTATAACCAGGCTCACCTTGCCGAATGTAATGAGAAGCACATTCAGTCTCTGTCTCTGGCACCAGGCTCATAGCTCCTAAATCCTTAGGAATTTTCTGAGTGATAGGAATGCCTTTTACTGTTCATAACAAGTCCTCATGGATTATACCTGAGTTTCTGATAATGAGTTAACTTGAGGTGGGACTCCTAGATAGCTTCTTATGTATGGCTGGTCAACCAAACGAGAAGTGACCAGCAGACTGGGACTTTTTATCCCACCCACTGATCTCTGGTACAAATGTGAGAAGTTAGAGATGAAGCTCTATAAAAACTTCAACAACACTGGATAATATTTCAGGCTGATGAATGAACCAGGGTACTGGGAATGCAAGACACTTGAAGTTAATCTGTATTTCAAACAGAATTGCAAATAATGAGGGTTCAGTTAATTTGTTGGTAAAAAAAAATGGATTCAAGGTGAATTTCACAGTATTTCAAGAATAAGGAAAAACTATCAGAGGAACATTAGATGAATCCTGCTCTGGGCTGGGAAGTCTCATTAAAGTCATGTGGACCAACAAATAAAAGATAGTAAACATTTTCAATGAATTGTTTCCACTTTCAAACATTCTCATAATTATGAGTAAATTTTGTCATGTAGGTCATTAGTAATGACTAGATATCATGGTATAGAATACAGCCAATTATCATAGAAACTAAAAACATTGCCAGATAAGGTTGTGGCCCAGCAGACAAAATGTGCTCCACACCATTGCACCAGTGAGCGTCAAGACTCACATCAGCTCTGAAATTACCCAGTGAGCCTGACACCTTCCTCTGACACCTCTGCTTCACTCTTGCCGTTTATAACTGAAATCTCAGGTTGGATGCACAGGAAGTGCTCCTTCCACTGAATAACAGTTGGGTGTGGAATGCAGGAAACAAATACATCTCCTCACCCGGCCTCATGTCTGCACCGTCGGAACCCAGCATGCCCTCCTCAAGCGGGCTGTCCATGCCTACATCCTCCGGCAGCAGTCTGAAAGAGAGCGAAGCAAAGAATAAAAACTCATGTGGAATACGATTTTCTATGAAAAGGGAATTCAGAGAGATCAGGGCGATGTTTACGAAGCCAAGTGAAGAACAGCAGCCTTTGTCACCCGACCACCACAGCATCCTGGGATGTCAATTATTTTAAACTGAAGGAACTTGGGGCAAATGCGGAAACAGGCTTCCTTCAGGTATCCTCACATCTGATCCAGTCCGTATGCCAAGGAGTTTTTATGAGCTTAACTTCATCACAGAAGATTGAAGTCAGTCAACACAGTCAGACACACTTTTGACACATGTTATTGTTTTCTATTTTTGGTCCCAAGAGAATCGTTTTACAGATCATTGTGGATTCTGTGGGCCAATGAGACTTTGTCCTTAAGCCGCATTTGTTTTTCCAATCCACTGATTCTCCCAAATGAACATTTGCTGTTCCCTTGGTATCCGCTTGTTCACCCCTCCTGTAGAGAAACAGCAATTTCTGAAACTCATTGATATGATTTTTGCCTGTGCTATGATGCATTCCTTTTGCTCACTGATAAGTCTGTGAGTCTTCAGGTTTTATTCAGCACTGATCGGATAGGGAAATTTCAGTGGAGAAGAAGTTGCCTTTGCCCCTAGACAAGAATGCGTACTAAAGCCATCGTCGGTGGCCACGACTGAGAGTAAAGCCTTTTTACACTTACTTCGAAGCAGAACTGCCAACACTGACATCGTGGACTTGAAGCACACCAGCGTCACTGTTCCACCAGCTTACAAATGTAAACACATGCCAAGTAAAAAGTCCAGGAACAGGACATGTGACCAATGAACAATACTTCAAAGGACAGTTAATATAGATTTTTCCAAAAAGAAAAGTAATGTGTGTGCTTTGGAGGAGAGACAAACCCAAGCATGCTGACCTCACTTGCCTTGGGTAACTTTGAGCTTTTTGAGCCTCTGGTTACCTGTATTAACTTGGGCAGACAGCCTCCCCTGCTGGCCTCCTGCTGTGTTTTCTAAAGCAGGGAGACACCATTACGTCACTGAGTTGTAGAAAAAGAGAGGAAAGTAGAGTGCCTGACAATCCTGAGACGGCAGAAATTAACGCTATCTTTCTCCTTTTTGTTGAAAATTTAAATTCTAATGCTGGGAACACAGTTCCGGTCAAAATTTACCACCTCAGGCACGGCATGATAGCCCAGCGGCTAGATCCTCACCTTCCATGCAACAAGATCTCATATGGGTGCCAGTTTGTATCCTGGCTGCTCCACTTCCCATCCAGCTCCCTGCGTGTGGCCTGGGAAAGCAGTAGAAGTCGGCCCAAAGCCTCAGGATCCTGTACATGCATGGGAGACCCACAAGAAGCTCCTGGCTCCTAGCTTTGGAGCAGTTTAGCTCTGGTCCTTGCGGCCACTGGAGAGTGAAGCAGCAGACGGAAGATCTTTCTGTAAATTTGTTTTTCCAATAAAAATACATACGAATTTTCTTCAAAGAAAGATTTACCATCTCCTGCTTCTGATCAGAGCCTAGCCCAGGACCTTCTGTATTGGCCCTTTGAATATGACAAATAAAAGGAATATACAAGAGAAAATGATGACAAGTCTACACTTCTAAAAATCTGACCATGGTTCTCCATGCATTTCTCTAGTTTATGGACAGTGGAATAAAAAGTTTATTTTAGTGCATTAAAAAAACACGCATATGAGGGGCCTTAAATGTGCTTACAAAAATATATTTTATGAAAGAAAAATTCATGGATTTCAATTTTTATGCCACAATACATTTATCTTTTAATTCTTTTTTTCACAAACTTCATCATTAAAGACAAGTGTATAGGGAGCAGGATCAGAAGTGGTGCAGCTGGGACTTGAACCAGCAGTGTCATAAGCAGCACGTTAACCTGCCACCATCAGTCTGATTCTACCGTGGATCTTCATCCATGTCTAGACCTAGAGGAGTCAGCAGGTGTGCTAATACTACTGTTGTTCTCCAATTCCCGGTGTGTGATCATCTTGCACTTCCCAGCTCCCTTGGAAATGGCATGATTTGCTCTGGCTCCTGAAAAGTGGCACTTGCACTCTCTGGGCAGAGAGCCCAAAAGCAAGCATTGAGGGGTAGGCAGGGAGAGTGCCCCTTCTGCCTACTTTGATGATTATGGGTAAAGCTTGCTGGGAGTATTAGCAAGAAAGAAATTTTCCCCAGACATAGCGCTAACTCGTGACAGCATCATCATCTGTCTAGCGCACTCTATACAGCTTAACATTGATTGTGTCTAAGGACATATTTGACACATGGTATGCTCAAACGTTTAGTTCTTAATTTAAATAACCCATTTCTCATGTTCCAACCTACAGTCAAACTGACAGACAGAGCTTTTTGTTCGGGTTGCTAAAGCACAGTAGAACATTGTAGTGAAATGGGGAGTGAAACTCAGAAGCACATGAATATGCATAAGAATGCCACAAGCTTGAGTATCAGTACATCATTTTGGGACCAGTGTGGTGGTGCAGCGTGTCCAACTGCCACTTAGGCTACTCGTCTCATACTGGACTGCCACACTGAGTTCTGTCTGTTCCACTTCTGATCTAGCTTCCTGCTAATGTGCCCGAGAAAAAACATGGATAATCATCCAAGCTCAAGTTCGTGGCTCTTGGCTTCGGTTCCGACCTGGTTATGGTGGGTATCTGGGCAGTGACTCAGCAGGTGGAAAATGAATCTCTCTGTTTTGTCCTCCCGCCAACCCCAATCTGTCTATCAGCCTTTTGGACAAATAAAAGTCTTGAAAACAAAACAGAAGAATCTCACCTTTATGACTATTTTCATAACCATCTGTAACTTTTCAACTTATTGATTTTTTTCTTTGAATTTATTTAAGTAAGTTATTTCAAAATTTTTTTTATCACTGGTATATATGGAAACTTTAACCTAAATAAATGGTCGCATAAATAGAGGGGAAAAACCCATTAAATAGCCTTACTATCATAAGGCGAAACCAACTGGTACTCTACAGTGTGCTGTGTTGCTAAACTAGGATAGTCCATAAGTCAGGTGTGTTCAATAGATTCTCACCTTACATTTGCAAGTTTCAATGGGTTTATCTGTAATATATTTGTAAACCTGAAAGAGACCAGTGGAAATCCTATGTCCTAGAAGCAACAGGTTAGTAGAGACAGATAATAAAAAAAGGAACCCACAGGGTTTCTGGACTGACCACAGGCTTTTGGGTCCCACAGCAGTACTGACTGACCTCAAGTGCCATAAGAATGGCCTAGATCTGAACTTCTAAATATGGTTCTTAGCTTTATTAAAGAACTGCCCCTTTAATGCAAAGGGGATGAGAAAAAGAACTATTTCCCTGAAAGTGTAATCCATCTGTAGTAGAAAATAAAAGGGGACCTACAAAAATTGGAGACATTTAGTTGTGTGCCAAGTATCTGCACGGTGCAGGAAATACAAATGAAGTCATTAAGATTGGTGCTTGCACTGTGCTTACATGGTTAAATGGTTGCCTGCAACACCAGCATCTCATATGGGTACAAGTTCATGTCCTAGTTGCTCCACTTCAGATCCAGCTGTCTGCTAACGCACCTGGGAGAGCAGCAAATGATAGTCCACCTTCTTGGGCATCTGCCATCCGCATGGGAGACCTGGATGGAGCTGCAGGCTCTTGGACCAGCCTTAACTACTGTGGCTGTTTGGGGAGTGATCCAGTGGATGAATAATCTTTCTCTCTGTCTCTCCCTCCCTGTCTCAGTACCTCTGCCTTCAAACAAATGAAATAAAAATTTTTTTAAATTAAAATTAGACTATAGTCACTGATGATCTAAGGCTTTATGGTTCTATCAGAAAAAAATATGAGACTTATTCACCTAGTTAAGCCACCTGCCAATCCGCTCTTGAATTTTTGACATACAGAAGCCTGGAGATAAATGCTTGCTGTTTGCAGGTGTTAAACAGTGAGATGACTCATTAGGCATCAGGAACCAGTTCATATACTCCGCATCCTGGTGGACCTCTTTACTAACCACCTGGGCATCCAAGCCCTAGACCAGCACTAATTTTTCTTTTCTTTTTTTTTCGTCTCCGCTCCAGTCTTTTTTTTTTTTTTAAAGATTTATTTTATTTTTATTACAAAGTCAGATATACTGAGAGGAGGAGAGATAGAGAGGAAGTGGAGCTGCCGGGATTAGAACCAGCAGTCATATGGGATCAAGGCGAGGACCTTAGCCAGCAGGCCACGCTGCCGAGCCCTCCGCTCCATTCTTAACAGCTAATGCCTTGGTTCAAACCCATTTTTTTTTTCTTACAGAAACCTCATGACCCTTCCTTTTTGTTTCATTTCACATTCCATTTTCTCCAAATTGTGAACAGAATATCCTGCATCGCCAACTGGATATACTTCTTAATGTGGTGCTTTCATTGTTCCCACTGACCCCAAGAAGAGAGCCATGACACCAGGCCAGGCTACATAAGGCAACTGTGACCCACAGCTCCCAGCTTGAACCGCCTTTCCCCTTTGCCTCTCCCCTCCTACCTTTGCTAATCCTACACATCCTGTCCTTGGCTTTGACGTCTCAGTCCCCAGGTCTCTTCTGATCTCCACAGCAGGATCAGGTCCCACAGTCTCTTTCACTCAGCTTGCACTGAGCATTCTTCATGTTCTTACAATCTTCTATTTGAAACAAGCCTGCCCTTCCGTTTTTCCCACCTCCCAACCCCTCTACACACATGCACTCACTGGATGGCATCCACAGAATGGCAGCTGGCTTCCTGCTCTAATAGTCACGGCGAGAACAAGGAGGAAATCCCAGTCTTTTTAAGGATCTCGTTTTAGGAAACACAGGATGTCTCTTCTACTTTACTTGGTCCTTCAGAAGCAAGTTACCAAGTTCAGCTCACACATAAAGGAGAATTAGACTCCGCCTTTAAACGGGAGTGTCACAGAACTTGTAAGCAACAGGAACAACAGGGTCTCCTCACAGGCTCCTACTGCCCTGTCCAGCCACACGCCCCAGCTCGGGGTCACCTAGAGTCTCCTTTGCGAAGATGAGGTGCAGAAGCCTCCCTGCCCTCCCACCGGAGCGAGAAACTCCCGAGATTTCAGTTCCCCAACACACAGGGCAATGGCTGCTCTGTTTTTACTTCACCTCCTTCTCCTAAGTCACTCAGAGTCGCCGGAATGTTCCAGACAATCTGGCACCAGAAATATCAACACACAGAGATACCGCTGCTCAAGCAGTTATATTTGCTGACCCACAGGGTGTGGCACAACACTTAAAATCTTTGACTTCTCACTAACTAGGCACAGAAGAGATTTTCAATAAGGAACCAGGTAACAGACATGTTGGGCTCGGGCGGTGATGCGGGGGGGTGGTCCCAGGCCCTGGGTTAAACCAGCTTTGCACCTGTAGCACAGAAGTACCTATAGGCAATATGCAAATGAACAGGTACAGAACAGAACCTTTATGGACAAAAATGGATGTATGCCACCTGGCCTGGAGTGGAGTGTGTTTACTCTATTTTAGAGTAAAGCAACTTGAATGATATCTTATTTTCTCAAAATTGGATATATTTTAAAAACTGCGAAACTTTAGTACATATTGGTACAAGGGTACCCCAATGTGTGTTTACAAATATAAGCAGTATAAATGAAGGTACAGGTTTTTGTTGTAGCTATCAAAATTTTAAATGCAGATACTCTTTGGCCAGTAGTGCTAAGAATACATAGTATAAAATACCCATAAATGTCCAGTAAGACGTATATAAAAAAGATGTTTACTCTTTTTTTTTTAAAGATTTATTCATTTTATTACAGCCAGATATACAGAGAGGAGGAGAGACAGAAAGGAAGATCTTCCGTCCGATGATTCACTCCCCAAGTGAGCCGCAGCGGGCCGGTACGCGCCAATCCGAAGCCGGGAACCTGGAACCTCTTCCGGGTCTCCCACACGGGTGCAGTGTGCCAATGCATTGGGCCGTCCTCGACTGCTTTCCCAGGCCAAAGCAGGGAGCTGGATGGGAAGTGGAGCTTCCGGGATTAGAACCGGCGCCTATATGGGATCCCGGGGCTTTCAAGGCGAGGACTTTAGCCACTGGGCCATGCCGCCGGGCCCAAGATGTTTACTCTTAAACAAATGGCTTTGTGGCATAGTGGGTTAACCACTAGCATGAGACATCAGCATTGTGTCAGTGTTGACTGCTCTGCGTCTAACACAGCTCCTTGTGGATGGACCTGGGAAAGCAGAAGATGGCTCAAGTGCCTGAGTCCTTGCTGTCTATGTGGGAGATCCAAACGAACTCTGTTGCATTTTGCTCCTTATTGCAAGGACTTTCTCTAAATCCAACTGGTGCCAGCAGTCGGGATACTAAAATAAACAAGACACGGGCGCTACCTGCTTTTTCACGGAAGCTGCTGTAAATAACCTTGCTGATTCATCTTTTGCAGAAGGTTGTTTGAAATTGATCTAACTCTATCCCTCATTGCAGTCCATTTTTCCATACCTGTACTTTGTGTTTAATAGTTTCTCTTGTTTTAAGTGTTATTTATTTGAAAACCAGAACAATAGGAGACACAGAGAGAGTGACAGAGGTAAAGAGAGAGATGATATACGAGACAGAGAGAGATCTTCCATCTACTGATATGCTCCCCAAATGCCCCCAACAGAGCTGGGCCAGGTCAAAGGCAAGACTCAAGAACTCTTTCCGGGTCTCCGGGGTGGGAATTGTGGGGTCAGGGACTCAAAAAGTCTTTTTTTCCAATGATCTGGTCTCTTTACTTTGTTTTATTTTACTGTTTTCTTGTCTGTTTTGCTTTTGCTTTCTTTCCCCCACTCTCAAGCTTTGTCTTTTTTTTCCCCCTGTATCCTTATTAACTCATGAAATCTTGTTATTTTCTTTATGGTCTTCTTGTCCTAAAATTTGAAACTCTGGTTCTGAAAGTCTTGTACTTCAAAAACGGGCATTTCTTAAAATTAGCTTTCTTTAAGGCCTTGCTTTCTGTTCCTGTTTTCTGTTTCCATCCCATGGGCAGCTCCGAAGAGTGGGCTGCTACTCATCCGGCCACGCCATGCCTACCGGGCAGAAAGCACTGCCTGACAGCTGGCATGCCACGAACACTTGCTGAAGAAACGCACCTGTGTTCAGCCTTTCTGATCAATCATCCTAATTTCGTCTTATGGACTCCCTTCCTAATGCGTCCATTGTTCCTCATGTTCCTCTAATACTAAATGTCGCTGCCTTTTCATTCCCACACAGACCCTGTCTGTGATTATAAATTTGAATCACTTGTTAAACCCAAGTGGCTTTCCAGGGGACAGCAGGAAGCAGGCTTCCAGTAACACATGGGTAGATTCCTGGGATCCAACCCTGCTCTGAGCTTCCCCTAAGCTCAGGCCAGGCACTGATGGGACACATATAGAATGGGAACACACAGGAGGTGCTCTATTCATCCTGGAGTCCAAGCAGACACAGAGGCAGGTGTGGTCGTAGGTTTTAGCATGGAGCTTCTAAAAGCCTGTATTCAGAGGATTCACTCAAGAGTGAATGGTGGGCTCGGTGCGGTAGCATAGCGGTTGGAGTCCTCGCCTTGAAAGCACCAGGATCCCACATGGGTGCTGGTTCTAATCCCAGTCGCCCCACTTCCCATCCAGCTCCCTGCTTGTGACCTGGGAAAGCAGTCGAGGATGGTCCAAAGACTTGGGACTCTGCACCCACATGGAAGACCTGGAGGAGGCTCCTGGCTCCCGGCTTTGGATCGGCTCAGCTCTGGCCTCTGCAGTCACTTGGACAGTGAATCATTGGAAGGAAGCGCTTCCTCTCTGTCTCTCTTCCTCTCTGTATATTTGCCTTTCCAATAAAAATAAATAAATCTTAAAAAAAAAAAAAAGAGTGAATGGCAGGGACAGGCATTTGGCCCCGCAGTTGAGATGCCAAGTAAGATCTCTGTGTCCTACACTGCATGCCTGGTTTCAACCCCAGACTCCAGTTCTGGATGCCAACTTCCTGTTAATACACACCCTGGGCAGAAGTGATGAGAGTTCAACTTGTGGGGTTTCTCCACACACATGGGAAACCCAGAGAATTTCCTCTGGACTCCCAGCCTTAGCCCCTCACCATTATGGGCATCTAGGGAGTGCATCAGCTGATAGGAGAGTGTTTCTCTCTTTCTCTCTCAAAAAGAAAAAATGCTAAAAGGCAACCCATGACGAGGGAAGAAATATTTCCATGTCATATATATGACAAGCAGTTAATGTCCAGAATATATAATGAACTCGCATAACCTAACAACAATAAAATAATAGTATTTTAAATGAGCAAAGGACTTTTATAGATATCCCCCTCAAGATTATAGACATGTAGCCAAAAGCATATGAAAAGATGCCAAGCATCACTACTTATGGTGTAGCACATTGAGCTGCAGCTTGCAACCCTGGCATCCCACGTGGGTGTGTCAATTCGAGTTCTGCCTGTTCCACTTCCAATCTAGTTCCGTGCTGGGAAAGTTACAAAAGATGGCCCAAGTACCCTGCCATCTATGTGGGAGACCTGGAGGAAGTTCCTGGCTCTTAGTTCAGCCTAGACCAACCCTGATCACTGCAGACATTTGTTGAATGAACCAATGGATGGAAGATCCATCTCTCTGTATCTCTGTCTTTGAATAAAATAAATTTTTAAAAAGAAGTCCCTCTGTAATGGAAATTGTTTAGACTTTTAAAGGGTATTTATTTCTTAGACACCTTACAGAAAGATGTGCCACCTATTTATTATAAAATATATTATTTATGAAAATAAATAAGCTACAATATTTTTACATATATGTATATAGGTTTTTACGTATCTGTAGGTTGATATACCACCTAGAATTGTATAAAAATGCAAATACAGTCACTCCCCCTTATTTGAGGTAGGTTCCAAGGTTCCCAATAGGTTCTAGCAATCAGAGAGTACTGAACTCTTTTTAAGTGTTATTTTCCTTGATACATCCATCCATACACACATTTTAAATATGCATTCTTTTTATTATTATTTATTATTTTTAATTCATTAATTACATTGTATTATGTGACACAGTTACATAGGTACTTGGGTTCTCCCCACCCCTCCCCAAACCCTCCCACCATGATGGATTCCTCCACCTTGTTGCATATTAAATACGCATTCTTACACACCAGGACAGTCACTCTTTCCCACTGAGGTATGAGGGAACACAAACGCACAACCTCACTTTTCCTTCTTTATGGAAGAACATTGGCTGTAGATGGTAGTAACCGCTTCCTTTTTCTTTGCTTATTAAATGGAACACGTCTCACTTTTCTACTCACAGGAGGCAGTGACTTTGTCGTAGCAGAACTGCTAGTTTTGTGCTTCCGGACCACTATTAGATAAACTAATAGTTATGTGAACACAGTTCCACGGTACTCAGTCAATTGGCTCCCTGAGGTGGCTACTGAGTGACTATTGTGTGTTATACGCTAAGTATATGCAGTGTACTACTAAATACAGTGTGCATACACTGGACAAAGGGATAATCCATGTTTAAGGCATGAAGGAACGAGACAGTGTGAGCTCTGATGAGAGTCAGGACAGTGTACAATTCAGCACTATTGTTTATTTCTGAAATTTAATATTTCCTGACAGCAGTTGACTGTTGCTAGCTGAAACAGCAGAAAATGAAACCATGGATAAGAGTCACAGAAACACCAGAATTTTCCATCAGACTCGCTGTCACATTCTTAAGATATGTACTCTGGGCTGATTTACATCCTCCAAAATTCTTAATATGGATGTCCTAACTTTTAGAATTTCAAAATGGGGATGTGCTTAGGAGCAAATTTTAGCAGAGGGAATGAAGTTAAAATTATGTCATTAGGGTGAGCTGTAACCCAGTATGAATGATATGCTTATAAGAAGATAAACTTGAACACAACATATACACACAGTGAGTGGAAAGATCCAAGGAAGACACTGGGAAACACAACCAATTACAGGCCAAGGAGCGAGGCCTCAGAATGAGCCAGCCTTCCTGGCAGCTTGAGCTCAGAGGTCCAGCCTCCAGAACTATGAGCAGACACACTCTTCCTGGCTAGACCCCCCGGCTCTGTGGGACTCTGCACGGCAGCCCTAGAAAAACAGTACGGTGTCCGTCCTCACCAGCATGTCCAGTGTCAAGAGGAAGAGTCCTCGGAGCTACAAAGGGCATTTCAGCACTTCCCTTCATTTTTCCACTAGAACGCTTTCTAACCAGTGCCTGACAGATTGGAATGAAGACAGAGAGAGGGAGAGAGGGAGAGAGAGAGAGAGAGAGAGAGAGAGAGAGAGCACACCAAGCTGGGCCCTAGGGACTGAGCAAGGCCACCACCCTTACTTACATGTGCCTCACTGCAGTATAATCACATTCTACAAACCTAATTTACAAAGACTTGATTAATTTTATACTCTCCTGAGGATATGTTCAGTAATCACACAGCTATGCCAGCCTCTCGGAGGGCACTGATTCACTTAGAAATTTCTCTTTTTTTGTTGTTGTTGTTGGTAGGAGATATACCAACATGGTGTAAATGTGGATAGCTACTCAGGGAGACACATGTGCTTATTCTAAAAGAATTAGCATCTACAGAATGATATCATTATATGGGATTCTATGACTTTGTTTTATTCATCGCTTACATTTCTGGTTGCAGGACCCTGTCGAGAGATATTAGAATTAGAAGAGATATTAGTATTAGAAAATAAAGTTTACAGATTAGACCGGTCACATACCTATCAAGCTACTGTCAAGCTTGAGTTTATAAGCTGTTTAAGTACATGAAAAATTCAGTGAACTCGAACTTCTGCTTGTCGTAAAGACATGAGCTTTAAACTCTCCTAAGTTTCATCTAACATACAAAGAAAGCTCCCACATCATGGGCCCAGGAACGGCATTTGACTCTTGAGCTTGCTTTCTCCCAGCACCATGGACCTGTCTATAGATTAATATCTAGCTCTCCTTCCCCTCCCATTTCACCTGTCTTCCTAACCTACCTCTTGCTCAGTTGCTCTCTTGGACTCACACTATCTTGGCTTTACTCCCATATTTTAGGAAGAGTTGGTTCCAGAATTTTTAATATCATCAACCTTTGCCAGATAATCTTGGAGCTGGATACAGAAAAATGTAATCGCTAAGTGACAACACGTTTTTATTCCTCTGGCAAATTTTGTGGTTCAGGGGCAATAGTAGTTTACATGTGGTGCTTTTATGTTGAGTTTTTATCGTATGATCTATTATTTTTAAAACATTCTGCTTATTTATGTTCATTTTATTTGTAAGGTAGATACAAGAGAGAGTAGGAGGAAGAAGAGAGAAAGCTTCTGTTGGTTCACTCCCCAATTGGCCACAACAATTAGGGCTGGAGCAGGCCTAAACTCAAACCAGAGAGTCAGATATGGGATGCTGCTGGTACCCCAAGCGGTGCCTTAAAGGAAGGAAGAGGACTCTTGGGTTGTAAGCCCAGCCAGCCACTGACTGCGATCTTAGCCAATCACCTACTTTAACAAGGACTTACGTGCCTGCCTGTAAGCTCAAGAAGTGAATAAAAATCAACTGCAAGATTTATTTCAGTTTATATTACTTGGACAGTTGAACCTCATAATAAAATAATACAGAAAATTAGACAACTACCACAAAATACCAGGCAGTTTGCTATTGGTAAAATACAGCCACCTTCAGCAGCAGCCCTCAGCAGTAAGAAGCTCGGTGGGGGAAATCTACTTCTGCCCCTGCCTCTGTTCCTCTTCAGCAGCCACTCACGGTGTGACAGGGCTCTTGTCATTCATCCAGAAGAGCCATATCCAAAGGCTCTTGTCAACTCTGATGCAGACAGGCTAATCTGTAGAATAGAACTGAACCTGTGCTAATTTTCTTTGTCTTTTCTCCCTCCTTCTGCTTTGCCCAACTGTACAGTGAACCGGGATTGGCAAGGAATCAAGAAAGCATCCTAAATGCAAACACTACCAACCTCTATCTGAAAAATCTTTTTTTTTTTAAACAAATAGACTTTTAAAAAAAGATTTATGTATTTTTATTGGAAAGGCAGATAAATAAAGAGGAGGAGAGACAAAGAAGATCTTCCGTCCGATGGTTTACTCCCCAAGTGACCGCAACGGCTGGAGCTGAGCCAATCTGAAGCCAGGAGCCAGGAGCTCTTCCAGGTCTCCCACATGGGAGCAGGGAGCTGGATGGGAAGTGGAGCTGCTGGGACTAGAACCGGCGCCCACATAGGATCCCGGCACATGCAAGGCAAGGAAGGACCTTAAACTCTACGCTATCATGCCAGGCCCTATCTGAAAAATCTTAACGACCGACGAAGGGCAAACTGGAGGAAAAAGCTGCCCTTATTGGATCTGCAAACCTCTCTCAGGATCTTTGACATACGTATGTATTCTGGAAGCAGAAATCTTTCCACAAGAACAAACCCCCATAAGAATGAAATCAGAGTGGGACATAACCAGGCATTCACTGTATGCACCAAACAGAGCCCAAACAGTCAGAAAAAGTTTCTTTGACTTTTTGTTAATAGAAAAAAAATTCTAACTTATTAAGTGCAGGAGTGGGGTTGGGGAGACATTAGACCTTGTTTAGGATGGAAAGGCTAACTTTGAATTACAAAGTGAAATCCCAAGGGAAATTTAGGTGCTGCAGACTGGAAATGACAACAACCTCATCTTGTTTGGTTTGGACTGCAGGACCAGACCCAAATCATTTTGAAGTGCAGAGTTTAATTTTTCTGTAGTTGTCTAAATTGCCAATAGAGATAGTTCCATAAAGGCTATTCATTCTTTTCCCCCTGGATAATAGATCTTTTAAGATTTCCCTATAAGAAAATTCCGTGGGTGTTTTTGTTTTGTCACTAGGCACATTAATCTAATTATTTCAGATTTTACATTGGGTGCATATTGTCCATTACAATTGAAGGAAGTTTTTATCCAATGAAGAGTTTCCAATGAGTCGTTGAGGAACAGCTCCTCATTCTGCTCGATTGGAGTAACTCGGGCCATGGCCGGGTTGGAAGCGGTTATGGGAGCTGTGCTCACACAGCAGTTTATATAAGATGGATGCATGTCAAAAGTTCACAGGTGCGGTGGGATGGTGGCCATTTATGGAGATGACATTCCTTCCCTGAAATCAGTCTGGTCAGGACTCCGATCTCGGGCTGAGTCATATTTTAATTACTTCTGTATTGGAACCTAGGTTTGTTTCCACATAAGAATTTCACCAATTATGCTTTTCTGGTCTCCCTTTCTTTCTTCTTCTTTTTTTTTTTTCTCCAGGGGGTGGGAGGGTAATTGACCAGACGGGAATTTTTTAGTCTTCACATCACTTTCAGTCCTCAGTAAAATACCTTTATTCTCTAGGTGGAATTTCTGCCTTATCATTTGGAAAGACAAAGATGACCTATTTCTGCAGTTTAGAATTCAGGTAGATCAATTGAAAGACTTACAAGACCAGCTCCGCGACAAAAACAAAGACGTGTGCACTCACTAGCTTCATGAATCATTAGCAAACACATCAAAAATTAAAATGCCACAGAGATCAGGGCTGTCTTATTTGCTAAACAAACTAAACAGACATTGAAATACCCCCAAGTAGGCAAGAATCCTGCACAGTTTCAAAAACTGTCATTTTCCCTGATTTTTCTTAACTCCATTATCATCACAGACGAGAATAACAACAATAATAATCAAATGATTAGAGCTGGACGTATCTGCGCTCCTTGATTACCTGGCCGCCCAGAGAGGGGCTGGAAGATACGGCAAGGACAGCAGTCTTCCTGGCTGTGCAGGGGCAGGAGGCCACGCAGCTGGCAGCTGTCAATCGCCAGGGGCTGCGTGGGAATCAGCTTCCTTTCATCGCCCTCCCTGCTCCCCCTCCAATTTCCTTCAAGAAGGACTTTGTCCTTTGCATTCGGCCCTCCCCGAAACCTCTGCTCCAAAAGCGCACAAGGACCCACCTACCTTCTGAGGGTGACAGGAGGCGGGTGAGCTGGCGGCGACAAGGCAGGATGCTCGGGAACAGCTCCTTAGCATCCCCCTTCTGGAGCAGTGAACTGGGAGCACGGATTCGCCTCCATTTTCTCATCACGTGACCCTGGCACATCCAAACGAGGAGGATCACCTGCCTCCCAGATCCCCAGGAGCCCCAGCCGCCACTGCCGTGGCCGCCGCTGCTCCCGCGGGGCTGAGACAGAACCTGGGCGCTGCTTTGTCATTTGAAACCCTTAAGATTCTCTCAAGGCCCTGACCCCAGCGTCAGGAGCAGCCCCTGACTTTTAATGTCCACTCATGTTTCTGAACTAGCATGTGAGTGAACTATCGGTTGCACCGAGTTCAGTTCCCCTGAAACCTTTTAATCACTTTTACTTTGGAATGCTGGATAAGATCAAAATGGATCATGGAAACAAAGCAAAATACATTAAGAAATATTAAGGAATAGTCTAGAGATATTTGGGAGGCTTGCCTACCTGCTCACTGCCCTGGCACTTGGGAGACAAAGGCTGTAGTTGAGAAGCACCGAGTCCTTAAGACAAAGGAGTCTGAATCTGCCTCTACCATGGATGGGTAACTTTGGACACTACACAACCGCACCTTGTCTCAGGCATCCCATTCGCAATCATGCTACCCTAAAACTGCAAGGTAACCTCTGCAAACACAGAGTCCAGATTAAATAAATGCACCATAAATATCAACTCCTATCATGGTTAATGGAAAAAAATTAAAATATATTGATGTAGATAAACCAAATAAAATATTCAAGAAATATCTATGTAATAGAATGAGACATCATGGAAAGTTTTAGCCCAATTCCTATTAGAATATTCTGAAAAACTCAATTACTTCTTAAAACATTTACATGATCTTCAAAGAAAAAAAAGCATATTAGCAGATAAACCAAAGATTTATGGCTATCATGAAGCAAATATCAATATGAATGTCAAATTCTCCAGTGATATTTTAGACATCCTCTGAGAATCTAATTAATACTTTAAAATCACTCCTTGATCAATTGAGATTTAAAAATAAAAATAAGCAGGTCTTTGATGATGATACCTTAACTGCTACAAGCCCCCAAGGAGAGGCAGGCAGTGCTCACGGGGCAGTTCTTCCCAGAGTTCCCACCACAGAAACTCTGTTCTGCATTTTCAACATTCACGTGAGTGAAAGATCCAGTGTTCCTATTGCCTGAGCCTAAGTGATGGACAGGAGAGCGGAAGGCTGGATGTGTGCGCTACTTATTTACTATCAATGTTTAAGATTTATTTTTTTATTTATTTGAAAGGTAGAGTTATATGGAAGAAAGATGAGGGAATCAGAGAGGAGGAGGAGGGAGAGATCTTCTATTCACTGGTTCGCTCTCCCAAGGATTTCAACAGCTGGGGCCATCACTAGTACCTTGGATCTGCAGCCTGGTCTCCCAGTATGGGTGACAGATACCCAAACATTTGCTCCATCATCTGCTTTTTCCTTGGGCATATTAACAAGGAGTTGGATTGGAAGTAGAACAGCCAGTCCCGAGGCCCTTACTTTGATATGGGAAACCAATGTTGCATGTGGCAACCTAACCCACTGAGCCAGAACACTGACTGGCCTCTGGAAGCATTTTTTTTTCTTTATGATTTATTTATTTGACAGTCAGAGTTACAGAAGAGAGGGAAAGACAGAGAGAGAGAGAGAGAGAGAGAGAGAGAGATTATTTTCCAAATGGCTACAGGATCTGGTGCTGAGCCAGGCCAAAGTCAGGCGTCAAGAACTTCATCTGGGTGTCTCACACTGGCACAGGACTCAAACAAATTGCATCATCTTCCACTGCTCTCCAAGAAACATTGGCAGAGAGCTGGATCAGAAGTGGAGCATTTGGAATCGAACCCATCTGGAAGGGTTCCTAAATGCAGACATGCACTAACATCACATGGGGAAGAGCCAGAGCCCAGTGGGGGGGGGGGCTCCAGCTCCAGGGGTCCTCCTTCTGAAGAGGGGGCAAAATTATGATCTAACAAGGGCTCCTCCTTCCGTGCTGAGGACTCCACTTAGAGAAACACTGATTTTATGCCAATCTGCACCATCCTTACATCACGGCAAGAGGAAAACTTGCAAATATATTCAGAATAAATTATTTCTGCAGAAGATCATATCAATGCCAGAGGGAAAATCAGCCAGGATCCAATTGGAAGAAAAGTTTCCTTTTTACAAGAGCTGCCAGGAAGGAGATGAGCTAAGAAATCTCCTTGAGGAAAGCGAAGCAAGTGACTGTCGGCTGATGGTGTTCAGGGTGCAAAGTACAGCCCAGAAAGTGGGACAACAGCTCAGCCAGCTCCTGACTGCAATCTATAACAATGCCAGCGAGGCTGCGAGGGGACTTGTGTGCTGCTCACTCTGACAACAGATCTGGGGTCGCTCTGGAAGGAAATAGTTTGACAGGGAACAAGAAAAGATTAGGCCAACTGAAAATGCCTGGATTTGTGAAACCACAGCTTTTAACTCCTTAGGGCACTTTACTAACCTTTACAGCCTGCCCCTCGCCCCACAGACGCTCCGTGCTTTCTGTTCTCTGGGTTGTTTTCATGAAGACATGTAATTTGTAAATGCAAAGCTCTCCCGCACTCATTCTGGGTCCACACAAATGAGGCTCACAGAATTTAATAGCTTGAGGTCTCCCAGCCCAACCCACTAATTTTATGGGTGAGGAAACATAAGCCGGAGGTGAATCCTAAAATATAGAACTGGTAATGATAGGGCCAAGTTGCCATTCAGATTCCTAGACTCAGAGTGAGTGAGTACGTGGTGTCCGTAATTCTTTGTACTCCCAAACTGAGTATGAAAATCATTTTTTTCTCCACCACGTTTTAAAGGGGAAACATTATTTCCTCCTTTAGTTGGATCTCTTTTCACAACTTCCCCTTTTTATCCCTGGAAGCAGGAGGGCTATATGGAGGCATGGGCAAAGAAGTGAAAACCCTTACAACAGACTTTCCATGAGTTGCCCATCCTAAAGGCAACAGTGACTCCAGTTCCCTGCCCCACGCCCCTAGGGTCCCCACAGACACAGCACAGAGCCAGCAAGCCATGGTGCTCATGAATACATGCACGATTCACTGGCTTGAAGGTTATTTGTTGATTCTTCAACCAATGACTGAAGGAATATTACACAAGATTTTGAATCTGCTGAAAAATAGAGTCTCCTATCCCTCCTAGAAAGTCAGGTGCTTATATAAAATCAGAAAATGCTTTCTCTGTTAAGACAGACTGGGGATCTGCTGGGAAAAGTTCAGATTGAGAGGTGGAAAGCTTTGAATCCCAGAGTGTTCATTCTGGTTGCTTAATTCCAGGCCAAGTGTAGAAACTTAAGCCCTGAGTCCCTCCTCCTTGAGCCCTCGCACTCCCAGCTCTGGACAACAGACCAGCACGGTTCTGATACGGGCTACATGCCCTTCAGAGCAGGTGCTGAATAAATACTGGTGTCACCTTCTCTTATTTCCAACAGCATGTTAAACAGGAAAGGGGTTGAAAGAAAAGAAAAGAAAGAAGATTCAGGAGGGAGGATATAGATCTATGGATGAAAATGAAAGATTTATTTGGCTAAAAATGTACTCAAATCCTTATTTGGCATAGTTTTGTGAAAACTGCTTTCCTTGGTCACGCAGCTTACACTGATTGTAAGCAAAATTCGCCTCCTCCAGGTACTCTTCACATTCCATGAGCCTTCACCAGTTCTCTGGTTTCTAAATAAAATGATTTTTAGGAAAATAAATAAATGCAACATTTTGCTTACCCATTTGGTCTTGTCTTCCCAGAAGTAGACTCGAGGAACTCCGTCTCCTCCTCCATTTCTGTTGTATGGATTCTGTGTTTCTGCTGAGGCTGCGTTGAAAGCATTTCCCATTCATTGTCATGGCTGACGGCCTGCAGCACAGCTGCATCTGGTCCAACCGCGCTCTGGCTCTCGCTCTGCCAATGCTGACCAGCCACATTGGTGGCTTCCTCAAACACAAAGGACTCAGGAGTCTTCATTTCCCCCAGAACCTGGCTTGGGGAACTCTTATCCATGCCAAGGTCAGAGAATGACTCCACAACCTCTTCAGGACATCCAAGACTTGAGTCCCTGGCTCCCAACGACGAATCACTGACTTCACTGTGGCCCAAGACCATCCAACTCTGCTCTTGTGCAGGGCTCTCCAGCGACGATCTCCTGTGAGCATTGCAAAACCTTGTCTCTGCAGAATGCTCAGCTGTCTCCTTGAAGGAGGCAGGTGGACGCATGTCTGGGGAGCTCACTGACTGAGTTGCTGGCAGCCCCTGTTCTTCAGAATCTATGGAAGAGTCTTCTAATTCAGATATGCTTTCTCTCTTATCACTGATTTCTGGCTTCAGGAGTGAATTTCCTTCATGGCTTACAAGTATGTAATCCATGCGCAGTGCCTGATCATCTTCATCCTGCTCTCTCTCGGTTTCTTCCTTTTGTTCTGATTGTGTCTGCTCAGGCTCTTTGCTGGGCATGATTTCTTCTTCTTCCAACTCAAACATTCCCCTGTTGGCACCTAGAAGTGTAAGTTGAAGGTGAGAAGGGGAGATTAAACATTAATTAACACACTGAGTGATTTGCGATCTTGGCAAATGATCATCTGAAAGGCAGTGGTTTAAGAAATGTTTTTATTTTGCAGAGGTGTTTAGTTTGCTTGTCATCATAAGGGCACTTGATTGTCCTGGTTTATTTAACAGGACTTGGTAAAGTATGCATTTTAAATTTGGTTCGTTCTTGTTCTTACCACATTGGTAAGACTGTATTTCATAAATGCACTAGTTTTTGAAAACCAGCATGAATGGGAAGAATGGGCCATTTCTTACCAATTGGTGATCCTATGTCTCCACCTGCTGGTAAATCAGAGTGAACCGTTTCTACTTCCCATTCAATGTTTGAAGGTGATAATTCTCTGTTGACTTCTGCTCCAGCAGGCCAAGAAACAGAGTCAGGGTCTTCCTGACTACGCAGCAAAGTCAGCGGGGACCCAGGCTGTGTGCTTTTGGTCTCGGTGCAGTTCCCTTCACTTCTTCCATCAGGAAGAGCAGAAAGCAACGTCTCTGCTGCTTCGCTCCCCAGGGACACATCCTCTGGCGATCCTGAGTTCCCTATTGAATCAGGGACTCTCTTGGGTTCAGTGAGATAAGACAAGTCAAAGGGTGGCGTGTATGGGGCCAGTGAGTGCTTCAGAGCACCCTCCTCCAAGGGCAGATCGCCGCCGTACCGGAAGTGTTCAGGCTCTTTCGTAAACTCGTCATCAATATTTTGACCCATGGCATCATATTCAAAGTCACCCCACGATGCCTCAGAGGAACAGATATCCTGCTTTGTTACATCCCCATCCATGGGCGTTTCCGGCGTTTCACGACCTTCTGATAACGTCAATTTACTCATGTCATCAATTGTTCCCGTGGATGTGTTCAGACCTGAGGCATCGCTGAAACTGTGGTCAAAGGCAGCTTCACTCACATCCAGACAAGTGTCTGAGGCTAGCAAAGCGTCACTGACTGCAGCGAGACTCTCAGGTTGCTCAATGTGAAGCAAGGCCCTTGCACCTGTCTGACTCTCAGAGGAAAAGCCCTCTGACTCCCAAAAGCCATGGCTGTCTGCATTTGGCTCTTGGTAAGTTACAAAGATGCTGGTTCCCACATGGTCAATGCTTTGGTTGGTTCTATCATCAGGTTCCAAAACTGGTGCTATGCCCGGGCTGACTTGATCCTCTGATGCATGTACACTCAGCTTACTGTCCCCATCTATGTCAGGGGATTCAGGACAGCCTTTGCAAGAGGCAGGTTGGGATGAGCTGCCGATGTTGGCTTGATTGTTGACAGGAGATAGTGCAAGCGTGTTTTCAGGATAGAGTTCAGACTCCCATGGAACAAACTGCTGTGCAGGCTCGGGAGATGGTTCTTCATTTGTTTTTGGCTCCGTGAGATCCAACCCACTGGATTGCATGCCAGGTCCTGGATCAGGATGGATGGGCTGCACCTGCTCAGTCTCTTGCTTGGCCTCAGAATCCTGACAGATATCAGGACTGCTGGAAGCCTGTGGGTGGCTCTCCTGGTCACAGTGGGTCAGTAGGTCAGGGTTTTCATCATCTTCATTCGAACTGTAGAGCTGGTTAGCATCCACCCATAAGTCCGGTGAGGCTGAGGCCAGCTGCCCGCCCTCTGGAAAGTTGCCATGCAAAATATCTGGAACAAAGCCACCTTCAGGGTTCTCCATAGAGCTGGAGCCTGCCTTCTTCATCGCTTGTGTAGCGGGTTGAATGAAATTCTCTGTGGCAGTGCTTGAATTTGTCGTCTCATCGGGGTATGAATTCTTTTCTTCCCACCAGTTTGCTTCTTGACACTCTATAGTTGAGACATTAGCAATGACACATGCGTTTTGTTCTGTGTGAGTGAAGCCTGGGTCTGGCTGATCCCAGGTAGACAATGCAGCACTTTGACATTGCTCTGGGCTGCCTGTTTCTGAAGGGAGTTCATCACCAGCCAAAGATATGAAGGAATCCTTTTCTTTAATTTGGCCTAATACGACAAGCTGGCTAAACTGATTGGCATCTGGATCCGGTTCCCTTGGTTGAATGTTCCATAGTTGCTCATGCACATTCTCTGCATCGTAATTCAGAAAGGGTGACTGATGTTTGTCACCAAAAGGGTTAACACAAGGTGTTTCCATGGATTCACCATTCCCCTGAATGGGCACTCCCCAAGGACCTGCATTTTGGTACACAGAAGAATTTGTTTCGAACACACCCCTTGAATTAGACTGGTCCCCTTCTGAAGCACCCTCAGTGGGTCTGGCATCCTGTGGTGGCACGGTCCACCACTTGTCACTTTCTGCTGAGAAGCTAAGCATTTCCAATTCAGGATGATCTTCACTCTTTGGTTCAGTTTCGGGAGATCCCTGCCATATTACGTCTCCCGTCTCATTTTCCACGGATGCAGTCTGTATTTCAGTCTCTGTTACTGGTGAGAAGTCCCAGGGATCAGGGCTGCTGTGTTGATTGTCACAGGACAGGGGTGACTTGCTCTCTTCTGGTTCTGACTTGCCTTCCTGGTCATAAGGTTCCTCAGACTTGGAATCAGCTGAGGCCAAGGACTTATTAGAGCCATTCAATGAATCCCAGGCCCTGGGTTTACTCTGAGCAACGTGGCAAGTGTCCAGAGAGTGGATCCCTTTGTCCGATGACTTATCGCTACCTACGCTGTCATCAGAATGTGGGCTTATTGGGGCATTCTCTGGTTGCATAGTTGCAGGAATGTCAAGTTCACTTTGCTCCTGCTGGCTAATGAGTAGATTGCTTTCCTGGGAGGCATCTGCATACTCTGAATATTTACCTGTTTCAGGACTAGATAATGAGGATAAGGAATCACCATCAACTGAGTCATCCCAAATCTCTAAAAATTTAGGAACCTTGTGATTGAGACTCTTTCCACCCATGTCCTCAAAGTCCTTCATTTCAGGGGTTACCACTCTGTGGCCATCGGTGGTAATAAGTTCAGAGTCTTGCTGATTCTCTTCACTCCAATCATCCTGATTCTCTTTGGGATGCTCGGTCCTGGGTCCACGGCTCCAGGAAGACAAGGCTGCTGAAGAATCATCTAAGTCAGGACTTGTTGCACTTGAACGAGTATAGTCACTAGAAATACTATCTTGGTCAGCCTTTCCAGAGGACTTGACTTCTAGAAAGTTATTTTCTGAATTCTGAACATCAAGATTTATGGTCATTTTGGAGTTTGCATCACTGACCTGCACACCACTGTCTAGAGGGCTTCCCAAAATCTCCAGGCTTTGAGGAATTTCAGGGGGTAATGGTTCTTCATTCACTCTATCTGGCTCCAGATCATTGTATTCTTCAGTTTCCTCAAGATTCATTTCAGATAAAGATGAATTTTCAGTTAAATTCATTCTACCTGAAATCTCGGTAGCTTCAGCTGGAGTTTTGTGATATATTGATTGTTTTTCAGGGCTGTCTGTTTCCTGCACATTTAAAGAGTCCAGAACATCAGCTGCTTCCTCAGATCCTATGACTTCTTCTGGTCCCTCCACTTGATGACTGAATGTACTTGAAAGAGAGTTGATTGTTCCTGCTTCAAGGTAGATTTCCTGATGTGCAGAAAAGGAGAGTTCCTGGTTCCCTGGGTCTTTTCCAGAAACCCCTAAAGCATTTTCCCCCCTGGAGTCCCATACCTCCTCACAGAGGCTTGCCCTGTCCATGACTTCCTGGGTTTCCTTCTCAACTTCACTCTGGCCATAGCTATGACCTTCCCATGGGTCTGAGGATGCAAAATGCCCTACATCCTCAAGCTTGGTCATCACAGATGCTATATTACTTTGCAGGGTTTCTGGCCCTGCATTCCAGTTGTCGGGTAGAGGGGTCAGTGTTCCTGACTCAGTTGTAGATGCGTCAAGCGCATCTGGGATGTGACTGTTCTGAGCATCTTCTGAATGACTGGGATTTTCATGGGGCACATGGCTTTGCTCTGACTCTGTCGTGTACGTTGAGCTTGGCAACATGAGTGACGGCATGTCTTCATTTCTCATGGCGGACTCCCAAATACTATTTGCGATGAGCTGTCCACTCTTCTCATCCCGCGTGTGGTATTGCATGGGAGCCGCATCCCTGGCTTCCTCAGCACAGGCAGGGAGTTCCCAATCTACTTGACCTCCTTCCTGATACTCGGTGCCCCATGGTTCCAGCTGTCTCACAGAAAATCGGGTGTCTGGCTCACTCCCTTCAGCCAGGTAGCCTTCTGCTTGGCCGTCACTAGAGATGGCCACACCTCCACTGCAGTCATCCCAGTCCAAATCGTTGTCCATGTCCGAGATGGTTGCTGTGGACTGTGTATCCTCCAGAATCACTCTGTTCCACAGGTCAAGACCGTCTTGGGCTGCCTGCCGGGAGTTGGTGCTGCTGTGCAGCAGTGTGAGCTGTCTGTTGGTTTCATTGTACTGGCGCATCATGCTGGGGTCGTCGTAGCTCGACTGGCTGCTCTCCCCCATGTCGTCATCCACAGAGAGGTTCTTATCACCAGTGTCTTCTGTCCTGAGTACGTCTTTATCTGTGTCATGAGCATCATTGCTTTCAGAACCATTGCTGATGCAAGGTGAAGCCCACATGTCCAGGTTCCCAGGACCTGAGCTCAGCCGATTTCTGGGTGGCAGCTGTGGCAATGGGGCAGAAACATCAACCTCCCCCACGGCAGGGTTAGTGTCTTTAGACTCAGAATCTTCCTCTTTAGCAAAGGGTTTGGTTTCTGCTTCTTTCTCATCTCCAGCAAATGTGGGTGATGTGTAAGAGTCTGAGGTGGAGTAATTGGTATCTAAGGGGGAGGGCACTGAATCCTCTCCTACATTGGATGCACTATAATCGGAACATTTGTATGATAAGAATGAATCTTCCCAAGGAGCTAGGCCATCCGAGCCTACTTTCTTCATACTCTCCTCAAAAAGGTGCCAGGAATCTACCTTATCATATGCTTTCCCTGTTGTGCTGGGATCCACCAAAACATCCAGACCTTCCTTCATTGCCTTAGAATGGCTCCATGCGCTATCCAGGTTGGAACTAGGATTTCCAGACATGAGGCTGTTCTCCCGGGAGTCATTATTCTTTATGACCCAGATTTCTCGAGCTGCCTGGTCACTTGTGTTAGTGGGTGAATTGTCCAGTAGGTCTTCTGGAGGAAACGAAAACCCACTCTTGGCCATTGCCCACTCTTTGGGGTCTCTCACAGAAGGTGGCTCATTGCTCGTGGGGTGCAAGTTCCAGGCACTTTGTAGAGCTGTGGTATTATCTTCTTTACCAAATGCACTCCAGGCTGGTAATGACACTGAGACAGCAGTCTCACCATCATCTGTAGGATTTCCCCACAGCTCAGGCATTGCCGTGGGCGAGCGGCCGGAATGCCACAAAGCAGCAAAGTCTTCTATGAGGTGGTTTGTTTCCTGCGAAGAAGCATCCGACAAGAGGGATTTCTCAGTAGGCAGATTCTGAACCTGAAAGCTTTCCTCATTGTGGATTGGAAGAGCATGGCTCCCCACTTCAGGCTGGCTGAATTCAGGTTCCCAGGCATCTGACTTTGGGAACTCGAGACTCTTTGGTTGAAACAGAGAATCAGAAGCTCTCCTCTCAGCTGGACTGGGCCTGTGGTCCTTCCATGATTCAGTGTTCTGGAAGACAGACCCTTGTTCACCAGAACTCCAAGCATGAGCAATATTTTTAGAGTCAATTTCCAATCCCTCCCACCAGCTGCTGCAACGTGCACGTGCCTGAGGTGGCCCCGTGTGTCCTGCATCCATTGTTTTTTGGGGCAGAGCTTCTGGGTAGAGTGGGGCTGGCTCCTCACTAGATGGAGAACTTTCTACAAAGCTGTTCATAGGTGTTGGCGGAATCCTCTTCCCAATAGTTTTCAGCTTCTCGGGCGAAGAAGGTTCATCTCCCACGAAACCTGCCAGGTTCAAATTCCTTTCGGAGTCATCTCCAGGACTTTCTTGTCTCTGGACAAAGTCCTCATCGAATTCCACAAGGCTGTTTTGTCCAGCCTCTGACAGAAGAGAGCTGGATGAAAAATTGGACATGTTGATCCCCAGTCCATCCAGTGCCTTGGGCCCAGCAGGGAGGTGTCCTTCTGAGGAATCACTGTCGGGGAAGTCATTCACTGGGGAGTAGTCTGGCGAATGGGAAGACGAATGGGAAGACGGTTGGGATTGCCCCGAAGCCAGCGGTGCTGGGTCAAAGTTGAAGAGGTCAAAGTGTTCACTGTGCTCAGCGGACCACGCATGCTCCTCTGCGACTGCTCCTTCAGGGATGGGGCTGTAAGAGTCAAAGCCTGGAAGCAGGCTGTGATGGGGTCCGGCCCCGTCTCCCACTGGGCTGTCGTCACTGAGGAAAACTGAACTCTCCTTGGATGAGCGGCTGCTCCTGATGGTGGCCAGCCCGCTATCTGGGCTCACGAGGTCTACGCTGACATCCACCTGGGCCTGGTTAGAATCACTGAGATCTGGAGGGTTTTCTATGAAGTTCACAGAGCTGGGCTGTGGCTCCACATCAGAACCATACAACTCCGTAATCCCTGAGGATCCCTGCGAGAGGGGAGCACTGCCTGCCACGGCTTCTGTTGAGGATGTCCGACTGTTGGAGGCCATCTCTGGACATCTCCTATTGATAACTTCCTTGACGACAAGAACCACCTGATCACACGTCACAGAAGGGTCCTCCTGCTGGTACACTAGGATCTCATCACAGCTGCACTCAAAAGGCTCCAATTCTAAGGAAGGGCTCTGACACTCTTCCAGCTCACAGCAAATCTGTCAGGAGACACAGAGATTGTGTGTGAGCCTTCAGGCCATTTTGACACCTTTTAGTTTGCTTCTCTCCATAAAAGTTACTCTGTGCATACTGTATCATCGCGTGGTCTCTCACACATTCTCCCCTCCCTGTGATGCCGTGTGCCACCAGGCCTTCACCAGAATGAAGCAGATACCAGTACATGCCCTTGAAATAATAATAAATACATGCTGATGAGTTACAGTAGCCATTTTGTTTATAAATTGACTATCCTCAAGTCTTTTGTTAAAGCAACACAGCATGGGCTCACACAGGGTCATGTGGGAGCTAGCACAGTGGTGTATCAGGCTAATCCTCCATCTGTAGTGTGGATATTCCCAAATGAGTGTTGGTTTGTGTCCTGGACGCACCATTTCTTTTTATTTTTTTTTTTGAGTTATCATTTCCCATAATATATTTTTACAAGTATAGGGATTCTCTCACTGTGCTCCCCACCACCATTTTCCCTCATATTATTACAATCGTGTAGTCCTCCAACAACAGTCACAAGTCCAACATTCTGCTATTTAAGTGTATCATGGCATTACAGGTATCGGGAGATGTTAGAAAGTCTAGTATTGTATTGTCAAGGGTACCCTTAACAGTTTCATTGGGAGTCCTCTTTTTATTAAGGAGTAGCGATGCATGCTGTAACGTATTTTCACTTCCTGATATGGGGTTCTGGTTCGTGTTTTGCATGTTCCACTTCTGATCAACCTCCCTGGGAAAGCTATGGAGGATGGCCCAGGTCATTGCGACCCTGCAACCCCATGGGAGACCAGAAAGAAGTTCCTGGCTCCTGGCTTCAGATTGGCCCAGCCCCAGCCATTACAGCCATTGGGAGAATGAGCCAGTGGACAAAAGATCTCTCCTTTCTCTCTTCTCTCTCTGTAAAATCTATCTTTCAATAAAAGTAATAAAAATCTTAAAAAATAAAAGGTCCAATATGCAAAATGCCTCTTTTATTTCTTAAAAACTCAACTCCAACTGTCTTGTGGGCCAGTTTCATAGAAGCCACTGATCTGCTTCAGTGTCCCAGTGTGTTCTGAGTGTCACTGGGTCAGGATGCTGTGAAAGCGGGAAAGGAGACAAGAACGGCTCACCTGGCTGCACAGCTCCAGGTTCTGGGAGTACACAGCAATCTGTCGTCTTGGCTGCTGCTCCTCTGACAGATAGCTGGCAAACAGGATGAGGACATCAAAACCAAACTTGTCGGCGAATGTTTTCAAATCACTGGTGATACTGCTGTGAAACTCACAGTTCTGAAACAACAACAGGAAATTTGACATTAATGTTAAACTGCCAGTCAATGGCAGCAGGGGCGGGGTGTGGAGTCATGTCACAAGTGCCCTGAGTCTTGGGATGTGTTAGGATAGACACTTGTAAGCGAGAATGTTTGGGAGCATTGTGACAGAGCAAGTTAAGCTACCACCTGCAATGCTACCATCCCATATGGGTGCGGGTTGTGTCCTGTATGTTTCACTTCTGATCCAGGTCCATAGTCATGTACCTGGAAAATCAGCAGAGGATGAATCAAGTGCTTGGGTCTCTGCCACCCACATGGGAGACCTGGAAGACCAGACCTGGCTCCTGGTTCTGGTCTGGCCCAGACCCTGCAATAGTAGTCCTCTGGTGAGTAACCACTGGATGGAAAGTCCCTATCTATCTATCTATCTATCTATCTATCTATCTATTTAAAAGGCAAAGTGACAGAGAGAAGGAAACACACACACCTTCCATCTGTTTACTCCAAAACGGCCACCCCAGCTTAGGGGAAAGCCAGAAGCCAGGAACCCCTTCTAGGTCTCCCACATGAGTAGCAGGGACTCAAGTACTGGAGCCACCAAATGATGTTTCATAGGCACTTTAGTGGCAAGCTGCACTAGTAGTAGTCAGGACTTGAGCCAGCATTCTGCCAGGAGATGCCATGTCCCAAGCTGTAGCTTAACCTACTGAGCCACAATGCCCACTGCTCCCATACACATTAGATCATCCCTAAACCATCCACAATAATGAACAGAATGGGAAATGCTATCAACAGAGCAGTTTCACTGTATTGAAAGCCATACATGTTCAGCAAAAACTTTTTTTTTCAAAAATGTTTGCTCTGTGATTGGTTGACTCTGGATGCAGAACTCATGGCTGTGGGTATTTAAGTGCACATACATGTTCATCCTATCTAATCAGTCAACTGAAGGTCTGTTGTGTTCCTGAGTTAACGCACCATAATGTGCTGTATTCAAGGGATTAAGTTTTCTGTTAACTCTGGTTGTAACAGTCATACCCTCTGATGGCAAAACATTAATATGTGTACCATGGAAGGTGACAATGTCATGCACCCTTCCGCAGGTAATCACCATAAAAAACAATGAACACAGTTGCAGTCGTAGGTTTTTTTTTTATATATCGCACAATAATTTCTATATATGGTAGCTTTTCGAAATTTGTGGGTAGCCCCTTTGTGGTTTAGGGTATGTACCAGCCATTTCCAAGACACATCAGACCTGTATGCTGTGACAACGTTGAGGTTAATATCAAGGTGCCAACGCCCCCAAGAGGGCACACAAGACTTTCAGGCGACTGCGAGTCCCACCCATCACCAGTCTCTACATCTTGAAGATGGTGTTGCTGATGTGCCACGGCGATCCCGCTCAGCAGACATGTTACAAGACCACTGACTCCTTCTGTTGCCAAGGGGTTACTCTTACCCATCCGCAAACATGACAACATCTACTGCTGATGAATAATAGCGTTTATTGTACTGATGAAGTGATACAGTTTTCAAGTGCAACAGCCTTGAAGCACGCTGCGGAAAGTGTACTGTCAGCTTTCATGGTTTTTATTTTATTGTTCAAAGAGTACAAGAGCCATAGACCTTTTTGTTTTTAAAAAAAAGGAATTAACAAAGCACAGATAAAGATATTTAGAATGAGCTTTTCAAAAATTTTTCAGACTTTCTATTGTATGTCATATACACATTTAATCGGTAAGAAATTATTTCAAGACATCACTGGTGATCAGGCAAGAACCTCAAAATTTGGACTTCTGCCACTAATCATAAAAAGAGACAGGGTTCTAAACGAAAGTTGGAATGGGCAGCAACTACCTGCATCTTCTTGTAGTCATTGAAAGTGTTGGCGTTAGAAGCCCATTGTCCTTTCCCAGTATTTTTCCATCATGTTTATAAACCCACCAGGATGCACTGTAAATCCACGAAAGGGGACACACCTTTTAAAGAAATTTTCACGTATGGTGACTATGAACATAAGACCTCCTGGCTTGTCACTTCAACAAGAAAATGTAGGGGTTACTTGTATTGGAGCACAAATTTCTGATTCATCAGGATCCATATTTCTTGCAACATTTATTACTCGAAGACATTGTCTGATCCCCAATCTGTTTTGAGTCTTCTCTGTGACACTGATGGTTCTAACACCTGACTCAAGTCCAGCAGCAGTAGCAACACAAGACACCGTGTTGAAAATATAGTCTCAGGTCCCACCTGGATTCTCTGCAGCAAAATCTGCCTTTCCCACCAATCCCAGGAGAATTCAATGCGCACACAAATCGGGCAAGCACAGCCTGGGGGAAGCACTTGTTAATTGTTATGTTTCTCTAAAATCCAATCCTTTGGGATTCTAGTACCATCACACGCTTTGTACTCACTCATGCCCTTTATATTTCTTCCACTAGCCTCATCCTAAGTCACCCTGGAATGTGTATTTCTGGTCCACACTCTCTGTGTTTCTCTTTGAGCAAACTAGAGATCAGAACCAGATGAATCTGTGATTTCACCACATCTCTAAAGTTGAGTCTGATAATTCAGCTCCTTTAAGTAAAGCCATCTTAGTTTTCTTCTGGAAGACCCTGAATTCCATGGAATCAGATGAAGCATTAACAAAGCAAAAAATTATATGAACCCACATAAGCATGTTAGAAAAAGTAGATACTTACATATCTACAGTAACCTCCAAACAGAAGTCTTGAAAAACTATTCCTTGTCTACGCAAATACAATTGTCCAAACTATTTATTCCATCATCCTGGCCTTAGGACAATGTCAAAAGTTTCATGTTTAAAACAGAATCAAACAAGGGAATGAGTGAGAATCATTAGGAATCCGGGAGGCAGTCTGTTCTGCTTTTATGCCGGTGCTGTTTGCATAGGAGATAATTTATTATTGTCTTCTAGCTACGCAGGGAGTCATGTGCTGCGACGGCTCTTATGTTGCTGACAAGCTAGGCTGGCCCTGAATAAACAGCACTTCATCATCAACACAACCCAACTGTAGATACAGGTTGGCATTTATTCACCCCATCTGCCTTCTACCTGATAAATTACTGTTTTAGTTATGTGTATACAAATACGATTTGTTCATCTGCTCAAATGTCTCTAGAATGTTTCTCTCACCTTAAGTGAAAATTATGTACATCACATGGATTTCCCTCTCAATTTTCTAAAGGCTAAAAAAAATAAAAGGACCCTCTACTCCTTTAATTGCTCAACTTCACCCATGCTATCCTCTGCGTTTATGAGCCCAGTCTGTAACTGCAACAAAGGGATTTAGTAGATCACTTATGAGTACAATGGGAATTAGCACAAAATCCCAGACCACTGCTAAAACAGAAAGATTGGCAATTGTTCTCTTAAAAGCCAAAGGTAGGGGCAGGTATTTGGTCATGTAGCTGATCAGGATAGCATGTCCTCCACTGCAATGCTTGTGTTTAACTCGCCCTGACTCCGACTTTCGGCAAATACAAACCCTGGAAAGCAGCAGTGATGGCTGAAGAGGTGCCTGCCTTTCCAATGGAAGACAAGGATGATGGTCCTGGTCCTCACGTGATCTCCTCTCCCAGCAACCATGGTGGGCCTTTGAAAAGTCAACCAGTGAGTGAAACTCATGCTTCCCACACAATGTCGGACAATATGGACACCAGTTCATGTCCTGGCTACTCCACTTCCCATCCAGCTCCCTGCTTACAGCCTGGGAAATCAGCAGAGGATGGCTCAAACCTTTGGGTTCCTACATCCATGTGGGAAACCCAGAAGAAGCTGCTGGCTCCTGGCTCCAGCTCTGGATTGGTTCAGTTCCGTCACGGAGGCCATTTGAGGAGAAAACCCCTTTTTCCTCTGTTTTTGTTTTTCTCTGTAAATCTACTTTTCAAATGAAAAAAAATCAAAAGAACAAGCAATTCCCAGATTTCTGATAGCTGAAGCTTTTGCCCACTTCTTGCTGGAAATAACAGTAGTAATAGTTGTATTAGTAGTAATGATAATAATAACAGGAAGAAGAATGAGGAGGAGGAGGTAGAGGAGGAGGAAGAGAGGAGGAGGAAGAGGAGAAAAGAAGAAGAAAAAGAAGATGAAGAAGGGAGGAGGAGGAGAAGTATCGCTGTAGTTACGATGATTGTGGATAAAACTCACTGCCAAGACTGAAACATCAGCTGTATCTTACAGAAGAGTTAGTCTTGGAAACCTAGTTTGACAATCCGTGCCTACCTAACTTATCTGTGCCTACCTAACTAATCCGTGCTTACCTAACTAATCTGTGCCTACCTAACTAATCTGTGCCTACCTGGTGAGCACAGTGCCCAGCATGGATTGCTGAGTTACTGAAATTTAAGAGTACAACCTGACATTTAGACTGCATAGATCCATTTCTAATCAAGACATAAGAAAAATGCTGAGGTATGTACACAATGTTCTAACTGAAAGCTTTATGATTTATGCAACCAAGATTTCACTGTAATGTTGAAAATATTCAGCAATAATAATGTCTGATAATTCTGACAGGAAAATGATTTATGAGAACACAAATGCATAAATTAAGAGGTTTTATTTATTCTGTTTTTCATACACTCTTTAATTGGTAAGCCAAGACATTTCCCGTAGTTTTTCTTTTCCAGATATCATTTTTTTCCCGGATGTTCTTGCTTTTATGACCTAGCCAAAGCATCTTAGTAGTAGAAACTTAACTGGATTTATTGAAACTGCATGTTTATCATATTTTAGAAAAAAAAGGTTACCCAGTATCATGTTTGTAGTTAAAGAGAAAACCCTTTTGTGAAAATGAAATGACATATTGCAACATAAACTGATATGTACGTAGATACTTACATACAAAGAGGTATAGTCTTTATTATTTATTTATCATTTCATTTTATCGATTTCAATCAACAGCATATTATATAGTATAATTAAATACCACATCAGTATTAAGCATCCTATGTATCATCTTATTTAAATTTAGGAAAACCCTGTATCATTGGTAAGTTTATCTCTGTTTTGCATGAAGTGAGATACTATTCACCCCTAAAGAGCAGAAAATCCTTTGTTTACTACATAACAAATGGGACTGGAGGACAAGGTGTTGAGTGAAATAAGCCACACGCAGAAAGACAATTACGGCATGTTCTCTCTCACATGTGGAAACTGAAAAAGAAATCCTTAATTTGAACACAGAATAGTAATTGCTAGAGACTGGGAAGTATGCAGGGATGGAAGGAGATAGGATGATTAGTACCAAATCAGAAACAAGGAAGAAGTTTCTAGCATTGCATAGCCCAGTAGGAGTAACCATGATTCTTAATAACATATTATATGTTTTTGGAACACAGAGAACAGAAAAACCCCAATGTTCCAATTATAAATATGACAAAAGAGAGAAAATTATTAATTGCCCTGATTTGATAAACACACATTGAATCTATGTATAGAAATGTTGCCCTGTATTTAATAAATCACATAAATTTAAAATTCCTGTTAATGATTTAAAAAGTGAATACATTTAAAAAGGAAAAAGCAAGGATGACATACATTTGTATATAATATTGTTTTACTCTCAGAAGTGTAAAAAAAGGGATTAACTAATTAAATTAAGATCTTATTGCCTAGTTTACCTACAAATTTTATCTTCAGTGCCAGCTCCTCTTAATCTAAACCTTCCTGATATCCTGAGCCAAGCTGCAGGTCCTTCAAGTTAACAAATACAGAGAGGCAGAAAAAAATTTGTGGTTGCCTAATGCTGAGGGTGGGAGGTATATAAAATGATGGAGCCTAGGCATAGGGTTCTGTTGGGGCAGTGAAAATGTTCTACAATGTTATGATTGTACAGCTCTGTGAGGCTTCTAGAACACATTGAATTATATGTACTAACGTGGATCAGGTGGCATGGTGAATGAAACAAACAAATAGATAGGACTGATGTTCCATTCACAAAGACTCGGTCCTGGAAAAAACATGCTTGAAGATTACATTTCATAGAAGACCGGTTCTAGCAATGAATAGTAGATTGAATATTTCAGTGTGGACAGGTTCACAAACTATCAAAAACAAAAATCCCATCACTTCATTAACTGGCACCAAGTAATTTGCATCTTCTGCTGGGAGAACAGAACTGTAATCAGCAGAAGTTGCTGCCTTTGGATGGAGTCAGGTACGTGGTGATGAAAGGGCGAGGTTGTTCCATTTTCATGCATGTTTAGGAGGACTTAGATATGGGCATGAACAATTCAGATCACATGGATCATGAAGTCTTATTTTGGAAGTGGTAGAACCTGAGCAACACTCTAGCTACCAAATATAACTAGGAGTCATAAATCGCCTCCGTAATTAGATAGATAGATGGAGGGATATAAAAGAATTCCTATGGGCTTCTTCTGAGGTATGAGTCTGAACACTCATGCTTTATTCATTTTTCCTTTGTAAAAATAAATCAACTAGTCTGAGGACTATTTCAGGAAAACAGGAGACCTTCTTTCCTTTCTGGGTTTCCCTTTCTGATTTATGGAAGCCACCAGGCAAGTCTCCAGCAGGCAGGCTGCACATACACATTACGCACCCTTCCGATCTTTCTAAGCTGTGTCAATATTAACCTGACCAAATGAAGATCAAACTGCCTCTTTTGTTCCTCACGCTCTTCACATGGGGAGCACACAATATGGCTCTTGTCAGAGGTGCTTCATCATTTTGGCTCAAGGAAACTGTCAGTACAGTTTGGGATTCGTTCTTCATGGGCAGATACCCTGATGAGTCTAATGAAGCCTTTCTGCTGACAACTCATTTGCTAAAAATACCCACACATCGCCAAGTGCAAGTGGAGAATACGATGTGGCCTCTTTGCTAGCGGCCCAGGGAAAGTCATCAACCGTTTGGGAAGTCTAAAAAAATCATCTATCCATCAAGGCACACACCTCTCATCACCCAGTTATGCATTCTTGCTTGTATCCGTTTGCTCACCGATAAACTTTATGACATCTTAAATTGGAATATAATAGGGTAAACACCAATCTTGGAGCACACATGCAGAGCCAACAGTCTGTGTGTGCCATTTGTTGCAATCCAAGCTAATTACCAGAAATCCCCTCCCGAAAACACATATACTCTGGGGTTTTTGGTTTTATTTCTGTTTGGAGACACAGGGGTGGCGGGAATCTCAGGAAATCCTTGTCAGGTCATCCTATTATTATTATTATTATTATTATTATTATTATTAAGTTCCAGAAACTCAACTGTAAGTAAAGGCAAAGATCGGGGAGTAAGTTACACTCAACATTTTCAGAATCATCACCTCACAAAGCAAAAACATTTGGTTAAATTCTGCTTGGTTTAAGAGAGAGAAAAATGATAAAAGAAAACCAAAGAAAAAGAGCATTGACCAAATATTACCCTTTCGTCACCTGGTAAATTAAAAATTTCCATCAATTGTCCTTCAGTTTAGATAGGTATGCTTACATCTTGCAGCTCTTAACAAAATTAAGCAGCAAGGTTTAAAAGAAAAGCCCTGGATTTCATAAACATCCAGTCCTTCTTCCAGGAAAATTAAGTTTGCCTCAATATTTTCCAGAGAATTTTGTTTTTCAGTCTAGCAAAGTTATATTATTCCAAATCAGTTATGGGTAAAGGGTTTTTTAAAAGACCAAGCCAGACATTCAATGTCCCTAAAGATACGTATATGGATCTTTTAACTCCACGTAACCTAAATAGGACAGATATTTGTGGGCACCACCAATAAAATAACATGCCTGGGGCATTGCTGTGTTCAATGGATGGCGAGGTCCCTTGGCTTCTAATCATGGCTACATGGAAAACTAAGCAAAGCCCCTTTCCTAGCCTGAGTTACTTCAACATATATGTCCAAATCATTAGTTCTCAAAGCTTGCTGTATCTTAGAATAACCTAAAGATTTAACTTCAATTTCTTTAGAGTGAAGCACAGGTATCAGCCTGTTATTCAAATTGTAACTGTTGTTGCGATGTGCAAGAAAGGCGCAGAATGGTGGTCCTCACTGCCACCGATCACCAGCTTTGACGTCCGTTGGCTAGGTAGAATGTGTGCACGGGGAAAGTGTGTTTCTATTCTCTACTGGCCGAACTTTCATATTCACTGGGAAAACCATCATTCCAATAATACGGTCACATCTTCCTATTTTTTTAAGATGGCCCCAAATCTTGCAAATGGCCAGATTATAAAATGCAGTATTTAAAGGATCGCTTCTGAGAGCAGGCAGATGAAGATTCAGATCTGAAACCCATGCCCTTGTTATACAACTTACTTGGTGAGTAGACCTTGGGCCAGGCCACTTGACTGCACTGAGCCTCAGCTACTTCCTTGTGAACATGAGAGCTACACTCTGTCTAGAAGATGAGATACTATTTAGCTTGGGATCTCTCTCACCACCAGTTCTCAAGACATGCAGCCACTGGTCACAGTCACAGTACCTATCAGCAGCTACCTCCAGCAAAAGTGAGTGTATCAGTCACTAAGATCAGTATTCCGTGAGAGGGATGCTACAGATATCTTTGCACCACATCAGTGTCAGAAAAAGTCCTTTTCTATGTAAGAGGCATGATTACATCACATAAGCCATAGATTCTCTGGGTTAAAAAACTGCTTTGCTAAATTTTCATATTGTTTTCTTCGTAACATGACACCTTGAAAGTTATTCACAGGCAGCTGTTATGTATGATGATGTACAGTGGTTATTATGGGGGAAAAGGTATATTAAGCATGTAGAACTACAGGGACTGGAATTGTGGCTCAGAGGGCTAAGTCTCTACTTGGGATGCCTGCATTCCCTATTAGCGTGCTGGTTCAAGTCCCTGCTACTCCATTCTCAGCTCAGGGCCCTGCTAACTTGCCTAGGAAGAAGCAATTGCTGTCTCAAGCACTTAATTCCAAGCTACCCATTTGGGAAGTCGAGCTGGATGGAGTTCTGGCTCTTGATTTCAGCCTGGCCTGGTTCTGGAAACTGTAGCCTGTGAGTGAGTGAGCCAGCAGATACATCAGTCTCTCTCTTCCTACCCCTCTCCTTCTGTCCCTCCTTATCATTCTTTGAAACAAATCTTTTTTTTCTTTTTTAAAGGAATGAATAAGAATAAACTTCAGTGATTCTACAAAGTAAGAAGACAATGTGGTCTCAACCTTTATAAAGATATTAATTGGATATCTGGACTTGCTTATTTGCCTGAAAGAGTTTCTTTTTAAAAGATTTATTTATTTTTATTGGAAGCACAGACTTTACAAAGACAGAAGGAGGGACAGAGAGAGAAGGTCTTCCATCTACTGGTTCACTCTCCAGATGTTTGCAGCAGCCAGAGCTGAGCTGACCCAAAGCTGGAAGGTAGCTTCCAGGTCTCCCACTTGAGTGCAGGGTCCCAGTGACCTGGGCTATCCTCCGCTGCTTTCTAAGGCCATAAGCAGAAAGCTGAAAATGAAGTGAAGCAGCCGAGACATGTACGGGATGCTGGGATCATACTGGATGTTGGCACCACAGGGAGGGTGGAGCATTAGCTTGTTGTACCACCAAACTTATCCTGAGTTGGTTTTTTTTAAAGATATAAAAATTGTACAGATGTATGGAGCACCATAGCATGTTTCAGTGCATGTATATTTACCTTATGTAATGTCCAAATTGTTGCCTAGGTGACGCTGGTGGGCCTTCTCCCAGTCCACACTTCATCTGAAGTGTTTTGCTTTCCTGAAGCTCACATTCCTGATCTGAGAGCAGAGGGGCCCGTGAAGCCAATGCAATCATTGCTCAAGTTTTCTGCTGTATAAAGCTATGGAGTGGAAACTTTCTACTGTATGTTTTTAGCCTCGATTAACTGAAGTGATATGACAAACAATTAATAAAAAATTGTTTTCATAGGAAATTGTTACAAAGCAGTCTGTTATAAAATGGAAACTTTAAATATGCATGCATTCATTTGTGATATTTTTTGTAGAACCACGGCTTAAAAATATTTATTTGAAGATGTAAATATAGGAGCTTCCTTTCTCTTCACAAATCATACACATAAAATTTTCATTTTCTGAGTTCAGTTTCATTAATACGTAATAAACACTTTACACATATAATCAGAGGTGGAGTCCTACATTTTACAGTTCTCTCGATATTTTGCAGCTGCACTGTCCTATTTTGAAAACATATTTCCATTGAGATTATATCTCATTTCATCTCATTGAGTCTTCCCAAGGAATTTATCTTAGAAATCACAATCTTATTCCTCTGATGCCTGTTTATTTGAAACTATAGGATTATATTAACCAGTACAATTGATGTACGCAGGTTTGGAAGCAAACACAGCTGATATTTGGTAAACATTGAATTTAGTTACAGGGTGCACACACACCTGTGCATTCTAGAGTGTCAAGTTTGCTGTGGGCAATCCTCTGCGATTATCAGTCAGTATTACGGAGTAGAATGGAGAGTTTGTTGTTTAGCACATTAATTAAGGAAAGATCTAAAATCTATCAGAAGCAACGCATACAGCCTTATCTTCTCATGCTTTAAAACAGGGATCTTGTCTCACAAGCCACAGTAGCCCAGTCATCTCTAACGTTAACATAAATCACATGGGACTCTGGTTAGAATGTAGATTCTGGCCCAATAGGTGAATTGGAAGGCAGGGCTAAGATTGTGCATTTCTGCAAGCTCCAAGGTGGTAGGTTCTGGGCTGTGTTCCGCTAACTAAGCTGCAAGATGTGAACCAGTGCCGTCAGAAGCCATAAAAAAGAAGAGAATCTCATGAAATAAAACACAGAAACACAACATGCTGACAGTGAACCAGGGAACAAATGCTGAATATTCTCAACATTTCTCTTTTGAAAAATGATAATCTGGAGAGTAAAGGACTTAATAAAGTGTGGAATCCTCCTATGATAGAAGAAATAATTCCAGATTGAGACTAGAGTCACAGAGCAATGGCTTGCTTTGTACTTTGTTACCCCTTGTTTATCATCGGGTAATAGTCAAACCTTTATACCCAAACACTCCCACCATCAGCAAGCACCCAGTCCTTTAAAGGACTTTGCATTTATGGCGTAGAAAATTGTGCTGAAACACATTTTCTGGGAAAAGCAGAATTCTGTTTGCTTATCATGGTTTAGAACCTCTAAGAAATTCTCCTTGCATATACACACAAATGCATATTTGATAGAATTTTTGAAAATTGAAACTTACTTCTCCGGGAGAAGGACAGGGAGAGAGAGATGAGAGAGGAACATGGGATTGTGAAAGGCACTGTCATTTTCTGGTTCATTCCTCAAATGTCTGCAAGAACGGTATGAGAACAGGTTTCCCACACAGGTTCATGAACCACCACCTGCCGCTTTCACAAGGAATACATTAGTAAAAAGCTGGAATTAGCAGCAGAGCTGAGCCTCGGACCCAGGCATTCCAATATGGGATTCTGGTGTCCCAACAGATATCTGAAGTGCTGCATCAAACACCTGGCCCTTGGCTGGGGTTTTGACTGTAGTTTAAAACCATCCTATTTTGTGACCTTTCACTTTAATTTTAGAACCTGACAACTGCTGAAGCTTCCTTATTTCCCTTACAGCTGCAGAAATGCGCCAGCCAGTCTTCCCTAGCCCCTGATGATGAGGCCAGTTCACCTCGACATGTGCAGTGTCTGGATTGCATAGTTTGTCTGTGTCTGGTTTTTCCTGGGGCTTGAGACATCACATTAGTGAATCTCACAGAGCATCTATCTTAGCTACTGCCAGCTTCTGGCATAGCTTTTGCAGCCAGATCATTCCAAGCCAGACCGCGTGGGAGAGAAGCAGGCCTCCAGTGCCCACCAGAGCATGCGCCACGTGTACGCTCTGAAAATCCTCCATGGCTATCTGATGTATCTGATGCCCCAATTTTGCTCAACCTTTCTCAACTCTGTTTTCACTCTCATTCTACAAAGAGATCCAAAATGCCAGTCTGCCCAATGCGCTGCTAGGATTTAGAATTTTGGGTAAAAACCAATTTTTCTCCTGTTCACCAAAGCTGCCCCTGCTGAGCACTGGCTTACTAAGCAGAGACTTCAGGAGAAACACCTCGTGCATGGTTGCAGTCGAGATGCTCAACAAGTGAGCCACATCATTCAGTTCAGAGATGCTCTTCCTGCACCTAACAGGAAAACCTTGCACAGGCTGAGATCATCCTTCCTGTCCGTCCCATCCTCCAGCTCCCCACCAAACCTGCCGTTACCCTGCACAAGTCTTCCACATCTTGAGTTACATCCAATATTTCTGCACTGAATAATGACACCCACTCCCAGGTATGTTCTAGAACTGATGATGGTCTTAACTGATGATCTGTGACAGTCCTTGCGTCTCAAACTAGTCAGGAAGTAGAGACCATAAGAGTTTAGGGGATCTGTGTATCTTCGACAAATTGCCTTTCAGGGTTCAAAAAAGTAGTTAAGTGTCCCAAGAAAACAACAGAAAATCATTGGCACTCCTAGAAGTCTGGAACAAACAGACTGCATGAGGTTTCAATGCTCAGCATCACTTCAAACCAGCCACAGGCCCTTTAGCAGCTGAGCACTGACCTATCGACAGCAGATCAAGAGACAGGACTTTGGGGGCAGCTTTCTGTACCGCACCTTACCCTCTCTCTGGTTGGGCGAAACGGCAGATTCACAACAATCCACAACAAGAGCTAGCATTAAGAAGTAGGTTAAGCCACTGCCTGTGGTACAGCATCCTATATTGGTGCTACGTGTTATATTGGTGCATGGTTCAAGTCCCAGCTGCTCCACTTCCAATACAGCTCTCTGGTAACAGATTTGGAACAGCAGCAGAATACCATCCAAATGCTTAGGCTTCTGCTGCTCACATGGGAGACCTGGATGGAGTTCCCCAGACCTGGATGCTGGATGAAACTTCTGGTTCCCCAGACCCAGCACTGATATCATCTGAGGAGTAAATCAGGAGATAAAAGACAACCTCCCCCCTCTCTTCTCCTCCTCTGTCTTTCTGCCTTTTAAATAAATAAATAAAACATCACAAGCCATAGCACACAGCTCTGCTTTTCTTTTACAACTTGACCTTTTCTGATAATCAAATATTGAATAATTCTAAACTGAGGGATGGGTCGTTAGCCTAATAATTAAGACTCTTGTCCCACACTGGAGTTCTGGCTTCAATTCCTGGAATCCGTTTGCTCCAGACTCCAGCTTCCAGTTCAAGCAGAGTTCTCGGAGGCAGTGGTGACAATCCAAGTAATTGGTTTCCTGCCTTGTGCTATTGATAAGTTCTGGTCTGGCACCCACATAAAAGAAGATCCAGTGTTAATCTCCAGAAAATGAACAGAAAGTAGGTTCATTAATGGGATAAAACACTATTTGTAAATTGCATTTTAGCCCATTCAGGTTGCCATAACAAAACAGTATAACTGGAGAGCTTTTAAAGAAGAGACATCTGTTTCTCACATTTCTGAGAGCCAAGAGGTGCAAGGTCAAGGCACTATTGGCAGCTGTCTCCTCATTTGAACCCCACCTGGGCAAAGATGCAAGGTGTTTCCAGGAGACTCTTTTTAAGGGTGCTAAGGTTCCGCCTTCATGACCCAGTCACTCCTCTGCAGCACCTCATCTCCTAACACATCTCCTCTGGGATTAGGATCTCAATGAGGCAAATGTGTAGCTGCCACAACATTCAGGCTACTAGTAAGTGGAGAGAGAGAACAGCACTTCTTTTTCCATGACTTTGTCTCTGAGATTGCTGGTATTTCTACCTCTGAATGCACAGCAGAGGAGATAAATGGAAGTTAAGTGTAGGTCAGTTATTGCCCTGATACAGGTGCTGAGAGCCATAAACCTTCCTGCCCTCTGCATTGACGCAGGAAGTGTGAGCTTTTCTTTATGGGAAAGATATGAGGGGTAAGTGGAAAGGTTCCTCTTATTTCTGTTTTCATCAAGTGTAATTGTCGTCACCAACAGCCTAGGTCTCTGCATCAATAGTGTATCCTTTCTGGTGGACAGGAAACTAAGAATCATGGTCGTTTGTAGGCTTGTTGTAGACAGCGCTGCCTGTTCCTTGTCTAAAGGCAAGACTCTACCTTAAGCTACCAGGTTGAGGTGTCACAGAACCAGCAAGTCTCCGCACTACCCCGTCTGTAGATGCGCACTTTTACCAAATTCAATACTGATTCACTGGCAGTGCTTGGTCATAATACTCAATGTTAGTGAGAGCAGGCACACACCATTGCAGGACAACATACAACGAGGTAGAGTGCGAGATCGTATAAAAATATCACAGGTTCCATGCTCAGAAATAAGCACCACGAGCTATCTACTTTAGCAACATAGCCTCAGGTACAAATTTACATGCAATAATTCATATTCTACCAAATAAATCCCAGGCAAACAGAGTAATGCAAAAACATATTTCCCGCTGTCAAGAAAATTTCTGGCAAAATTAATCAACCATTCATCCATTCAGGCTCTTTGCATACCCTTTTGTCAAAGAGGGAATACGATACGATTTCTTCTCTCCTCCACGCACTCATTTCAATGAATTGAAGAATCCATCAAGCTAGAGTTGATTTATTGAACTGTCTCTTAGCTCAGCAGTAGAACTACAGCAAATGAACTGGTAACTTCTCCTAAGACCAGCAGCATTCAATTCAACAATGTTTGATCTCTTTAACTCTTCATAATTCCAGATTGAACTTATTTTTGTATTTCTAAGTAGCATAGCTCTCTGGGTAATACTTTACATATCTGCATGCATTATTTAGCATTCTGCTAGCAGAAGTTAAATCATAGATTCTAAGACTTTCCCTTTAAGAGATAGAAAAAGTAAGCTTAGATAAGAGGGTATTTAAATGGGGTTTATTTCTTCTTTACAAACTGATTTCTGGTGGCTACTGTTCTAACATTAACAATGAATAACCTAAAGGCAAATAGACGACTTGTATTTTTATTTGCTTTAATCTTCCTTCCAGGTAAGATTCATTGAGGAGATAGAAAAGGAATAAACGTTGGGGGAAAACCAAGCTAACTGTTTAAATCGGACTTTATCACCAAACCTCATCCACCGAGTCCCACGGCGCCCATTCATCACTTTCAGCTTTGCATTTTCCTTTGTAAAGATATATGACCTTTGCCTACTAGATTCATTAACGGGGCACCAGACATGGCTCCTTTGCACATGGTACGAGAGAAAGCTCAACATCCTTGCCTGAAGGATTTGCAGGAACAAGCTCATCTTCAATCTTTGTCCCTGGGAGGCACTTTTAACACCTGCCAACCACAGCACTATCATCAGAAAAACATTTAGAAATTTATCTTCGGGCTGGTAATTATAAGAGATAATTTGTTTGGAGTATGGATAAAGTTGGTCTAGCATAAACAAACTCGGGGCTCAAATTACATGATGAACATCATTAACTGTTGATTTAACCACTGCAGGTCTGCAAGCTCTCTGACACTCTGCCGGGATCCCTGGCAGCACCTTCGGAGGGAAGGCCCATATGAGTTGAGCGGTGCCTTTCAGTGTGTGCTCCGGATCTGCTTGGTTTCTACTGGATTCCTTCTGCAACACTGAACTTCGTAGAACTGTAATTTGTAATGCTTACCAGGGCCTGCGAAGGATGCAGTTGGAGGAAGGTATATGTTCTAGAACACACTCAAATAGTTGAGGCTGACTATTTTAAAGTATGTAACAGAGAGGATTTTGAATGTTCTCAACACAGTAAAACAGCAAATGTCCGAGATGATAGATATACTAGTTACCTTGATACGAACTTCTAATGAGACAGGAAAATGGGAGTTACACCAAAATTAACCTTAGAATGAAAACTGCTATGAATCAACAATGCAGTCAGTATGAGAGACTACGCTATAACCTGAAACAAACACCACATATGTGTACATGAACACAATTGATGCAGAACCATTCACTGTGGGGAAAAAATCAGAGAATATTCAGAGGCGGCACTGTGGATCAGGTTGAGCTGCCACCTGCAATGCCGGCATTCCATATAGGCACCAGCTCGAGTCCTGGCTGCTTCCCTTCCAATCCAGCTCCCTGCTAATGCCCCTGGGAAAGCAGTGCAGGTGGGTGCCTGGGTCCCTGCACCATGAGAGAGACCTGGAAGATGTTCCTGGCTAATGGCTTTGTCCTGGCCCAGCCCAGGCTGTGTGGCCGTTTAAGAAGTAAAGCAGAGAATGAAAAATCTTACTTTCTGTCTTTCTCAATAACTCTGTTCTTACAATAAATAAAAGATAAGTTGACAAATAATTGAAACTATTCTCATTGTCCCTCTGAAGAGGACAGCTGTGTCCCAGCAATCATAACAAAGAACACTGAATAAATATTAAAAGGCTATGTTAAATACAGATCTTTACCTGACTTATCGATGAGAGAAAAAAGAAAATTCTAGAATAATGTGTGTAGTATGATCCTATAGTCAAATTAAATACTATAATTACATATTTCATATATATTTCCATAATTATGTATATGTGTTTATATGCAGTTATGTACACAAAGACTGGTAACTTTAGTTACCTTGAGGGAAGGTAGTTGGTGCTTTGGATGCAGGATAATTTGCTAAGTATTTCTTTACGTATTTTGTATCATTGCTCTTATGCATTATTTTTGCAATTAAAAATATAATAAGGGGAGAAAGCAAGAATAATAAAATGAACCATAAATTTGCCCTACACTGTAAATAGTCTGAATAACATGCTTACGTTTGTCTAAGTGCAGTAGTAAGCACTGGTGGTTATGAGAGCTAACTGAGGCGCCTTCAGCAACTCATTTGTTAAACAGTCAGTTCCTTCCGAATGAAAAGCAAGTCATTATCTACCCAAACAAGAAAACGCTGTGCAGATGTGTCTCCTATACAAAGTTGAGAGGCTGTGTCATCATAATCATTAATTCAATTGGCAAATACCCTTGTAAGTTTTAAAGGAGGAAAACCAAACATTCCAGATAGAGGGAGGATTCCTTCCAGAATACAGGGTGGACCACAGTCGGCTGCTGTTGGTGGGGAGATGCTTCACCAGACAGAAGGACCCCAGGGACTCTGCAGGTCACACGCACGGGGGTGTTGTCTGACAGGGTCAAGCTGTCTGCTCCTGCCTCTCCATGTCTACGCTCCTGCACCCCATCTCCCTCCTGCACCTTCAGTGTTAAGCAGCCTGAGACCCACTGAACCCTACACCTTAGAGTAGGGGCGGAACAGCAACTTGGTGGTTGTTACTCTGGCTGACAAAAGCTTGCTCCAAGTATGTCCTTGAGTCCCACGGCATCCCGCACATGACAATCTCCTCCATTCCCTCTCCTGACCCTTGTCCTGCTATGAATCCCTGTTTGCTTTGTGCTTGGCAATCAAACCCTGACCTTGAGCTCTCGTTACACATTTAACATGGCTGTGTCCCATTCATCTGCAGGGTGCCATACCCCTGCATCCTGGGATTTGATCACATAGAGACCAGATCAAAGGCTACTGAACACACGTCCTGCACCTTGATAGAACTGAATCAGTGTCACCTACACATAACTGTTTTTCCAAAGCCCTAAACACGGCCCTGGACTTTCTCTACCAAGTCACCTATCACAACCATTTCCAACATTGCTTCAGAGAGTCCCGATTTCATTTTTTAATTGTGTTTTCGAGGAAAGAGGACTAACAAGCATTTGTCAAAATTCATGGAAATGCATGTATTGAAAAACTAAGCCTCATTTTTAAAATTTTGGACACCAAAGTAAACTTACATTTCACTTTTCTGAAATTCCCTTTTAGGCATCTGTTGTTCTTGTCTGTCAAGATTTCTTTCCTACCGTTAAAAGTCCCTTCTCATTAACCAAAAAGGTGGGCACGTGATCCAAGCTGGGTTGATCATGGTCCCTCAGTTGCTCTTTCCCTGGTGATAGGCAAAATGTGAGAACAGGTGTCCCCACATGCATCTGTCAGGGTCCTCTGAAGTTAAAAGGAGAAATCCTGTTTTCTGACAATGAAACTTCCCTCTGTGCATCCAGAGCCAATGACCCATTGCCATGACTGGCAGAGTGCAATGAGGTCTAGTGGCTCTGACACTGTGAACTACCTTTTCGTTCTTGGCTCCCATTTCACAGAAATCCTTGGTCTGTCCAGAGTGTTGAGTGAAATGTCTGATGGCCAGGGCATCCAGGTAGCTCTGCATGGGGCTACTGGCTGCAAAGATGAAGGCAGGACTAAAGGGTCCTGTCCCAGGGACAGGGCCTGAGAGCTGAGTAGATCACCAGTAGATCACCACTCCAACTTTATGAGGGATACTGAGTTGATGTCACAGACAACTGAAGAACTTCTTGGCATGGGAAAACTCACCCACATTTGGCAGGCCGAGTATAAAGCAGAAGAGGAAAGCAGTATTCCCACACAGGATGCAAACAGAAGGCTCCACGAACGACTCTCTGCCAGGGCTCAGCTTGCCAGCTATACTCAAGCCAGGCTATCATAGCTATAAGGAGGGATGATTTCCAGTCCACGCTTCAGGCCATGGTCCACTCAGAAAGCCACTCTTGGGGAAGAGGAGGTAGCAGCACATACTACTGAGGAAGGAACCTTGCCCTAATTTGCATAAAGCCACTCAAATTCTGATATTGACAGTTTCTTTCTGTGGATGACAAGATAATCTGTGGGCATGGGAGTGGGAAGATGATGGTAATCTCACATTCACTTTGGTGATTTTGACATGCTTGTCTAAAACCAAGAAAGCTGTGTGAGATCCCTTCTATGGCTCCCTCATGGGTCTAGAAATCAATGCAAGGTGGATCCACAAATGTAATTTGGAGGTTGCTAATACAAATCCGGAGAATAAACTGTGGGAATCCAGACTAGGGCTGAATCTGCAGCAAGAGACATGGAAATTCACTATTATTCACTGATCTGGACTAAGGGGACAAGTATAAAGTTTAAGGACAGAAATGATTAATGTTCAACAGATGGCTCCGGCTGTCTCAATTTGCCAAGCTTTTGGTTCCACAGATTAGCCCACCTCAATCTAGACCCATCGCATCCACATAAGGCAAAAGAAGTTGAACTTCTCTATTGCCTCATAAATAGCCTCTCCTCCAACACTCTGCTAAGCAGGCTGGATGGGTATAAACAGCTGTTCTCTCTGAGAACGCTAGGCCTTGTTCACTGGCAGATGGCGGCGGTTCCCCAGGGTGTGTGCGTGCACACACGTACACACACGCACACACAGAGAGAAACCTTAGTAGGGTCAATCACACTGATGTTCATCAGTGAAGTTACTGAACTTAAGAGCTAGAGGAAAGCCCTGGAACCTGAAGCGTAAGTTAAGGCTGCTTCCCAGTTTAATGCCAGGGTGGATGTTATTATTTTACATAGTTTCTGTGAACAAAACACTTTCCATTGTATCTTTCACTTGGAAAGGGTAAGAGGTCATTTCCCACAGATCATTCAGCACTGGTTCATAGATCTCACATTCTCCTCTGCCCTTGGCAGTAGAAGTGGAGGGCCTTTACAGATATGTATCGACTTGGGAAAGACACCAGATAAATCCATAGTGTGTGGTGACAATGTTTCTTGAAGATTTTTATATTGCATTCTCCTTCCCCACACTGTTATTTATTTATCTTTTTTATTGATTTGATCATTTATGAGACAGATGTTGAAAAGCTCTTTGTATTACTTGACTGAATTATTTCTTCAAGGCACATTTCAAACCTGATGCCATATAATCTATCAGTTTTTAAATTGTTGACTTTTCAATTATTCTGCCCTCAGGAAGAAGTATCCCTGATACCCCCAGCACTGGAAGGTGGCCAATAGATGCTCATTAAAGGAATAAGTAAGCAAGAGTGATGAGAAAGAAATGGATGGACAGATGGACGAATGGATGGATGATTCAGTGAATGCTATATACCAGGATCTGGCTATACAAATTGTACAAACTCATGCTTTCTGCTCTCAAGGACCTGACATCCTAGAGCATGCATTAGGCACACATGATGGTCAAAACACACTGGGATATAAAGAATCAAATCCATATATCTGCATGGAGGTGTCAGCAACAGCATTGAAGGAGCAGAATGTGGAGTTCTTGTTAAAATGCATACTGTAGAGGGTCAGCATGATGGCTCAACAGGCTAATGCTCCACCTGTAGGGCAGGCATCCCATTTGGGAGCCTGCTCTCATCCCCGCTACTCTACTTCTTATCCAGCTTATTGTTTATGGACTGGGAGGACAGTGGCAAAAGGTTCAGTTCCTTGGGTCTCTGCACCCCTGTGGGAATCCTGGAAGAAGATTCTAGCTCCCGGCTTTGGATGGGCTTAGCTGAGGCCACTGTGGCCATTTGGGGAGTGAACCAGTGGATGGAAGCTCTTTCTCTCTCCGTCTATCCCTCTCTCTGTAAATCTGTCTTTTAAATTAAAGAAATAAATCTTCTAAAAAATGCAGACTGTGGTTAAGCAGGTCCAGGTGAGAGGCTGGATTTCCCTCCAGCTGCCAGGTGCCACTGAATGCCAGACAGAAGACCATATTTTAAGGGTCAAAACTTGCACATAATTTCCTCCTGGACCATTCTTGCCACCTCTTAGCTGCTACCAGCCTCAGTCACTAAGAAAATCAAAACAGAAGAATAGCACTTCATGTTAGCAGACTTCAGATCTTGACCAAAAAATAGCCCTTTTGGTAACCAGCTGAAAATCCCCCAGCCAATGAGAAGTTTAGAAGTGCATATGTCAAAAGGGAACTGCTTTCTCCAGATAGAAAAGTATACCTTGACCTAGCTTACTCTACTCACACACACAAATGGTCACGATGCTTAACCTGCCTGGGTAAAAATGGGTCCTGGCTGCACTCCTGGAAGACAGCGGCTCTGGGAGTTGCTCTGGGCAGGTGCTGCTGCCTCCCAGATCTTGCATGCATTTTGGGGTGGCTGATGTACCACGGAGTAAGCCCGGGTTTTCAGTCCTAACATTTACTCCTCCCTCCACCAAGCCAGCAGCTGCAGTCTCGTGTGTTTCAAGCCCTCATTAGACAGTTTCAATCTTGGACAAGCTGTGTCCCAAAGGCACTGTGTCCTCACTACATACATCCCCCAGAAGATTCTCCAGGGTTTGAGAAAAAAATGATACTTGGATGAGGAAAAATCAGGCTGTTGGAAGTGGGAAACAGGAGACCCACTTGCTCATAGACTGTCATGGAAACAAAATGAATGTTTCACACAAAGTGTGAGAAAGCCCCGGGGAGTGTCCCGATGCTGTCTATTTCCTCTCAGGAACATTTAAACTGGAGTCTTTGCCCTGGTTCTCAGGGCTGGATTACCCAGTGCAAGCAAAGTGTGTAATCAGTATTAGTCTCCCGGATGGCCTCACTCCTGCCTATCAATCTAGATAAATTCTACCACCAAACTTTAGGAAGAGATGCTATTCAGGGCAAATGATGCATCAAATTCAAACAGGCCATCAAGATTGCTAATGGATTTTAATAGCAGCTATTACGGCATAATAGTATTTTCCCAACAGCTGTTTGTTGATACAATTCTGCATTTACAGGACCTTGATGTCCAATCCCAGGAGATGGCCCACCATTCATTTATAATCATTCGGTTCCACCTACGAACAAATGTTTCTTTATTTGCATTTGGAGACTGCACGGTTTGCAGATTTGACCCTCACCCACCCCATTCTACGGAACCAGCAGCGAATATTACAAGCTAGATTAATTAGCTAATATTGAGATGGCGTAACCATCAACTGGCAACCTCCAAGAGAAGTGCCAGTGATTGCTTGGCTACATCCCCAGCGTTTCAGTGGCTAACAAGGCCATTGTACTCCTGTGTCAAAGAGTAATGGGATTAATCTAGGCTTCAGAGAGAGAGATTTCTGAAATTAAAGGACAAATAAAGCATTCCACTTGAGATGATGAATATTCCAGAATGCCAATGAGACACAGCCAAAGTGAGGGATGGGGGTAGTAATAACTGCAATAAAATAAGAGTTGAAGAAAAATTTATTAATAGAATCTAAAGCTGTATTGCTTGTGAAGCAGTCAGATGATTACAATATTGAAAATAAATATCAGTTCACACGGTGACACAGAATCGATTAAGGAACGCGTTTAGAATGTGGATGCTTGCTTCTGTGCCAGAGCTTTGAGGCGGAGCTCAGGAACTTACACGTTAACAAGCGCTCCAGGGGATTCTACTGTCAGGCATCCAGGGAACACACTTCAAGAAAACCCAGGGAAAATGGCATTCGTCTACAAATACAATATGTCCCTAAGGCCCTGGTGCCGCTTAAAACCATCAATGACTCCAGAAGTCATACTTCCGAAGAATGCATATGAAACACTTATATGAAACACCACATGTGACTTGATTTTCATTCCCCTTCCACTTTTTTAGTCTTGGAAATTTACCAAAATTATACATATATATACATATATATATATATATATATGCACTAGTAATTTTTTTGTTTATTTATTTAAAAGGCTGTGTGCCCCCACACACACACACACACACACAGATCTTTCATTTGCTGATTCATTTACAAACTGGGCACAACAGCCAGAGAGTGGGCTAGGTTGAGGGCAAGACCGAGAAACTCCCTCTAGATCTCCTACCTGGGTGGCAGGAACCCAAATACATAGGCCATCATCATGAGGCTCCTGGGTGCTCTGGCAGGAAGCTGGATCTGCAACAGAGAAGCTGGGATTTCAAACCAGCACTCCTTGCAAGATGCAGATTCCCAAGCAGCAGCTTAATCCACTGTGCCACAATTCCCACACCAATTGTATTTGTTTTACTTACTTAATTAATTAGTTATTTGTGTTCATATTTATATCATTGGACACACTGATATTTGCACTAAAACACCACAGAAAGTAAACGCACAGACACATCAAGTGGCCTTTCACTCACAAATGCACAAGAGACTGATTGCACTGAATTTGGGGGAACTACCATTTTGTAGACCTGAACCAAATACGGTTTTATCACTTCCAAGACCAGGGCCAAATGATTACCATTTGTTTTTTTCTTGTTTTGTTTCCTATCTTAGAAATCTTCTTTTTGGTCACTAGGTGGCTCTAAATTTCCATCGGAAAATAAAATCTTAAGGAGACATCAACTCAGTTTTCACTAAACAATTTAAAAACACTTTAAACTTTTTTTTGACTTAAGATCATTATAGATATAAGCTCCAGACAGGAGTATCTTTGCCCATCTAGCCTGTGGAATACATTATTTACAGTGTTAAATGACATCACGACTACTGCTTTGCTTACAGGTGTGTTTTTAAAATGAATCATTTTACTCTATTGCTACTCTGAAGCTATAACATTACAAGTCACAGAATGTTAAAAATGGAATCCACTATACTTAAGACTTCAAAAATACTGTCATATAATTTAAATAACTTTAAAATATCTCCTAAGTAAATATTAGCCACCTTTAAAAATCTGAAGCAAACACCAAACCATTTTGAAGGCTGACAAATTTAAACAACAGCAATAAAATGGTCGGGATAAGAATTCATCTGGGGGCCTGGCATGCTGATCTAGTGGCTGAAGTCCTCACTGTACACACAATGAGATCCTATATGGGCACCAGTTCTAATCCCAGCAGCCTCACTTCCCATCCAGCTTCCTGCTCCTCCTCTCTGTATATCTGACTTTCCAATAAAAATTTTAAAATTAAATAAGAATTCATTTGGAAGTCTCTATACTTCTGCCATGTCGCCTGAAGTTCTACCCTTCCTACTAACAGCATTGCAAGCAGGTCCTGCAAGAACCTATTATGTGGCCAAATCTCTGTTACTTCCGAGCAAAGTTTGTTAATTTGGAAAACGTCATCCAAAACCATCTCCAGATAACCTATAAATAAGGAAGATAAGAGGATAGGGCAGAAATGAGACGTGAAATCTACCGTGACAGGAAAGAAGGCAGGCAGTTGCCTCTTGGTTCAGTTTTCTGGAGGAACTTCAACTTGAACATCCGCTTGTTAATACCAGGTTGCCTAGTTTGTTCTGCATCAATCCCACAAATACCCATTTCTTCTCCCAGTGAACTCTGGGAGAGGTGGTTTAAGACCCGTTGTCATTTTACTCCTGACCCTTTTAACCTTGCTTTTCAAATTCTCTAAGCCTTCCTGTTCTCCACCTTCAGGTTGCAGGCAGGTAGAACAGAAGACCGTGAACCCTGCCGGGCTGGTGCTTACATGCAGGTGGAGGGTCTTTCAAACTGAAGACAGCATGGTTGAGCCAGTGACACAGAAGGAGCACTGGTAGCTCCACGATGTGGCAATCCTGTTCATGAGAAACTGGGTAGGGTGCTTCGAGCTGGGCTCAGGACCAATCCCGAACAAAGCAGCCTTCAAAAGAGACAGTGACGCTGAACATTCAACTTCTGATCTACTCTTGTTGCTCCCCCACTGTCCTCCACTCTAGCCCCACGGAGTGCTCACTGCTTCTGAAACATCTGCTGCACACCTTTGTCCTCTCTGCCTGGTACTCTATTTCTACCTGACAAACTTTCATTTTTGCCCTAAATTTTGTATCTAGTGATACACTGGCTGAAATCTGTCAGGGCTGCACTTACGGCACCTGACGAAGAGTTCAGACACTGTCGTTGAAGCTATCTGGGTTTGACATCCAGTTACTTCCTGATTATGAAGCTGATTCATTCATTCATTCATTTGAAAGGTGGAATAACATAGAAAGACATACCCATGTGTATGCATGCATACACACTCAGATCTTTCATCTTCAGGTTCTGTTCTGAATTGCTGACAACAGCTACGGTTGGTCCAGGCCAAAGCCCTGAGCCAGGCACTCCGTCTGGATTTCCAACACAGATGGCTCGTATCCAAGTACCTGTGGCGTCATTGGTGTCTCCAGGTTTGCATCAGTAAGAAGCTGAAACAGAAAATGGAGCTAGGACTGGAACTGGGGAATCTGATACAGGATGAGGGCAACCCAAGCAGCATGTTAACCAGCTAGCCTGTCCCAGATATCAGATACTGAGGAAGTGACTTGGCCAGAATAATGCTAGGTGTTTGGGTTTCACAGATATGTAAAGTTTTTTAAAAAAAAAGTTACCTTAAAAAGACTCAATTCAGTACCGAATACACGTAGACCTGGTTGATAAGCCAGGCCTATGTGTTCTTCCAGCACTCCGTCCAAATCTAAACCAGAAGCTATTCTTCTATATTGTCTCCTATAGGAAACAGTCCTTTCCAGAGGACTGCGATGGGCAAAAAGAATGAACACAGGAGGTTTCATAACTTTTTGTCTCAAATAGAGTATTTAATGTCCACCAAGCCTCCTTGTCCTGCCTCTTTTTATTTTTTCCTAAGAAATGAGAAATTAAAAGCCTGTTGGTGCGTAGTGGAAAGGAGCGGTTGTTAAGGGCTACACCCAGAGTGTTACAGGGCTGTGGCTTATGTTGTGGGCCCAGCATGGATTAAGAGAGGGTGGACTGGGAAGACAGGGCAGAACAATGGGCTAGGACAGTGTGCAGAGATTTTATCTACAGTTAGACAGTGAGAGGCACTCCAGAGTTAATGAATGGGAAAGGGAAGGAAATGCAATGGGCTGCCAGGCGCCATGTCACTTGGATCATGTCACACATCCTGAGAGCCATTAACAAAGGTAGGTATTCATTCTAGGACCAGGCTTCAACACCATGGCAGCTTAAGACTTTACCCCAGGGGCCCGGTGCAATAGCCTAATGGGTAAATCCTATCTTACATGCACCAGGATCCCATATGGGCACCGGTTCATATACTGGCTGTTCCACTTCCCATCCAGCTCCCTGCTTGTGGCCTGGGAAGCAGTGGATGATGGCCAAAGACTTTGGGACCCTGTAGCTGCATGGGAGACCTGGAAGAAGCTTCTACCTCCTGGCTTCGAATCAGCTCAGCTCTGACCATTGCAGCCACATGAGGAGCGGCCCTATAAAAGCTCTCATCTTGCAGCTCTGCTAATTAGAACACTATTTGGATGAGGGTGGTTACTTACTTCTGCAATGCCTATCCACGCTCCCACCTGCCTGCACATCTGCTCATGCATCCTTGGGACCTGAGTGTTGGGATGCACAGGCACAGCCTTAACTAGTGAGAACGCATTTAGTCCAGAGGTGAGGGGACATAATCCGTCTTTGGAGTCACTGTTTAGCTTTCTGGATTTGGTCAAACCAATAATTTTTTCTGAGACTCAGTTTCCATATTCACGAATTGAAGAGATCAGACTGAATGAACTCTAAGATCCATCTTTAACATTCTTGACTCAAGGAATATCTTGTAGAAATGTTCAATGCTGGGGTCTATAAATATACCAATGTAAGTGTAATACCACTCTAGGTTTTTACAAATTAGCTTCAAGCAGAAGAGCTGGAAGTTGCAGGCTATCCCATATGTTCACTCCCCAGGCAAAGTCTATCGGTGTGAGATTAATGCCAACTTGGAGTGGGTGGTTGTGCACCCTATGGGGAGAATATATTTCTAATGGTCACTGAAGGAAAGGGAATCAAAGCCTTTTTTCTTTATGCAGTTTTCCTCTGTCTTTAACAATGCTCAATTCCCCTTTATTTAAAAGCCAAACACATACAATACTGTCAGATTCTGCATCTGAACAAATTAATATTCCACTTATTTCTGCCCAATTAAACTTCTTGGACCATTGGGTTGTGTCCACAGACAGGTTCTTCCCACTCATGTCTTTTGGGACTCTTGGTCTCAGTCCCATGGTTTGGTCCCCATATATCTCCCTCATTTTACTCTGTATCACTCTCCTCTATTCATTTGAGGACAATCACATAAACCTTCTTACTCTTCCTTCAGCATGTCAATCTTGCCCCTGCTCTGGGGATTTTAGATTTTTCTGCCTACAACATCCATCCTTTTCATGTATGCTTTCTCCCTGACATGCCAGGAAATCAGATTTCATGTCCTCTGCATGTCCTTCTCGTTTATCATATATCTATTCCAATCTAATGTACACAATTTTTACAGGCCAAATCTACTACCTTCAATCTCAGTTTACACCAGCACACATTGTTCAAAATGATCATATTTTCATCCATTTGTGTTTATTTTCTAGACTCTGAGCTTCTACGAGAGCATGACAACCCCCTTACTTTTGTTCCTTTGCTTCCGTCTCTTCTTTCTCTTCCCTAACATGGGGAACCTCAGAAGTGCATCCCTTGGCCCTCTGTGTCCTCAGTGTGTGCAGTACACCATCTCACAGATCTTTAAATGAATCCAGCCTGATCAACACAACTCTACAGCACGCTAAGGACCCAACAAAAGGCAGCATATTTGCCCCTATTGTCCTTTTCAATATTTTCCAGCATATCACCTGTTTAGTACCACTGCTATGCTCATTCTCCTGGATTTATCAATTCTCTTGGCTTCTCGCTTGGGCTCCTGAGAGCTGGAAAGACTGGAGCTACTGAAGCATCACACGGTCACAATTCCCTGACCTTCTGCATTCTTCCTCTGTAATTTGGGAAGCACCCTCCAGCTGTACTTTCATCCCAGTAACAGTCAGAGTCTTACTGCTGCCAGCCCCACAACCCAACCCTAGTCCTCAGCCACACAAAACTTGCCCAGTCTCTGTTCTTGAACTACCACATCAATCTCAATGACTTCTAAGCCTTCATCTCTAGTAACATCAATACTCTCAGGTCTCCTCTCGTTGGGTTACAAGGACAATCCCCACTGAGTAGCCCATTAACCAGCAGAAGTCAAAGCTAAACTCATATCACATCGAATTCAGTTCAGAAAAAAATCACACACCTCACTTTGCCCTAATCTGACCACTTTTCTTGAATTTTGTCTCATCTAAGTAATTAGGATTTTTTATAATTTAATAAAAATATCACTGGATAGTTATGTGATATGTGATACTGCATGGATTCCCCTTTTCTTAAAAATAATCTGTATATCTTCAAGTAATCCATGCTACCGAAAACATTATGCTTTATCAATGTTTTAAATAACAGTAATAACGTATGCTGCTTTAAGAAGCCAAACTCAAAGATGTGATCTCAGCATCTTCCAATCCTCCCAGCACACCTTCACTCCAGCCAATGCTGATAGTTGGAGGAATAGCCTTCTAAAAGATAGAGAGATAGAGAAAGACCTGGGGACACACAGTATTTGAGAGCCACGTACACCGCTGAGGTCTCCCACATGGAAGACTTGAGCCATCCCCTGTTGTTTCCCAGGGTGTGCACGTGGAACCAGGCACTTCCATCTAGGACGTGGGTATCCAAAGCAGCATCTTCCTGCTTTGTCACATGCCAGTCCTTTGTTGTGGTTTTTCTTTCAATATGAGATGGAGTGACAGACACTCTTCTGCATATTTCTTTTTTCCCTTACTGATTCTATGAGCACAGCAGTGAGGGAACAGTCCCCCTCCTCTGCAGTATTCAAGGGAGGGGCTGCAATACTGAAGACAGTGCAGAGTGATGGTAAATGGTGTAGAGCACAGCAGGTTGTGGTAAACCAGAACATTCATACAAAAAATGGCTACATGTTCATTCAGCTAATTAATTTTCAGGAAACTCAATAAGATTCAGAAAACGAGAAAAACCAAATTGGTCACTGTATTATCTGTCTATTTATCTATGTATCTGAAAGTCGGAGAAAGGGAGCAAGGGAAAGAGGGGGTGCAGGTAAGAGGAAAGGAAGGAAGGAAGGAAGGAAGGAAGGAAGGAAGGAAGGGGAGAGGGAGGAACAAGAGGAAGAGAACAAGCTTGATTTTCCATCAGCTGGACCAGAGCCATGCCAAAGCCAGCATCCTGGGTCTCAGTCTGGGAGGCAGAAACCCAGCTGCGTTGCCCATCACCCTGCCTCCTAGAGTTTATCAGAGTGCCTGAGTTTGCTTCTTGGTTTCAGATCCAGATCCCACTTTCCCACTTATGTGTAATAACCTGGGGCGGGGGGCCAAGGGGAGCAGCAAATGATGACTCAGGCACTTGGGCCCTGACACCTAAACAGGAGGCATGGCTACTGGCTTCTGCCTTCTAACTGACCCAGTCTTAACCATTGTGGGCACTTGAGGAGTGAGTCATATTCTCATTCTCTCTCCTCTCTCTCTTTTTCTTTCACTCTCTCTCATAACTCCTCTCTCTGTCTCTTCTCTCTTTCTCATGTCCCCCTAAATAAATCAATAGAAATAAGAAAATTTAAAAACTTTTAATATAGAATAGGTAGATTATAGGTTGTCATCACAGGCCAAGGGACAGGTAACAATGATTTAAAGTGGAATGGTGTGGTGGGTGGAGTAGTGGAAATAAGTAGACAAATCTATTTTTTTTATTGTAATTAGTTGGATTTGCTAGTGGACTAGTTAAGGGGATAAAGGTAGAAATTGTCAAGGGTAGTTATCAGGCAAGTAGTATTTACAGATCAGGTGGATCTCCCAGACCATTTACTGAGATAGAAAACACTGCAGACCAAAGCGGCAGGTGCATTCCAGCTTAGCAGCACAGCCATGAGACCCTGGACAACCCCTCCATACCGTGTCTCCTGAAGTCACTGTCAAACTGACTCCTGTTCAGTTCTTAGTGACCGTCTTTTGGGGATCACCTTCTTAAGCTTCTCAAAATCATCTTCATTTTAGCCTCATCTTGCTTTTGGGATCTCAGTGAATCTCGGATGAAGCTGGCCAGACAAAATGTTTCAACCTTCCTTCCAGTTTAGGATATCTGATTCGTAGTTTTTTTCTACTTCTCTCCATAAATTTGCCTATTTCTAAACAGTGGTGGAAGAGGGGAAGAGAGAAGGCCTATTTTGGCATTAATTTATGGGCTGATATACAAATAAATAAAAATATAATTATATTATATAGCACTCAACAGCCAAAATTTTTGAAGGAGGTGTTGCACAGAGCTAAAAGACTAACTGCACCAGTTGGAAGATCTCTTTTTATGCATTTGTTTAACTGAAGGTCAACAAATAAATCCTCAATAAAATACCATTTTCCTCTATACGTGAATTCCAGCTTCCTTGCCCAAAGAGGGATTTTACCAGCTATGAGAATAACAGTATTTTTCTGGTTAAGTCCCTGATACTGTCAGATATAGGCATGTATTTTCCCAGTAGCTTTCACATGATTTCTTTGTGAAACATATTTCTCTCTATAAAAGAAAGTTTATCATTTGAAATGTTAAATGCAATTATATTGACATATGGTGATAATGGGATAAAGCATACGGGTTAAAGGTTGCGGGAACCATGGCTTGGCAATTAGCGATGTAAATGAAACATTCATTATCCATCATGCTGAGAAGTTGATGAACTGTACAGTAACTCTGAGCCCACAGTCAGGACTGAGATAAGTCATTTCAGACAATACAGTGGAGGATGTGGGAGCACCAGGGACAGTGTTTCAGATTCCTGGCATGCAGACTTCTTTACCTACTCATTTACGTTGGATAAAGATCTTATGAAATCCACGTCATCATGCTTTCCTTCCATAAGAATTAACAGGAGAATCTAAAACTTTCTCTTCAAATTAAGACAACCAAAGTGATTCGATGGTGCCAATAGATGCTTTCCATTAAATTCTATCCTATGTAAAATATGCACCATAATGAACTGTCTTGAAGAGGAGCTTAGATTTATTTCACAATAGACCATTGGATTAGAACGAAACTATACATTTAGAGAGCTCAGTCTTTCCTCAGAAAACTTTAATTATGCAGGTTAGATTACATGGGAAATAAGCACAGTGCACAAGGGAACTTAAACGTGAACTCACATGACCTACGGGGTTTGTTGAGTAGAGCTCCCCTGGTATTCGAAAGAAAGCACTTTGATGTTCCCTTCGAAGAGTAAACAGAAAAATAGATTCTGCTGTGGATGCTTCTTTCAAAATGACTTAGGTCTGAATGAAACCACTAAGCATTATCAATGAGAGAGAGCATTAGTCAAGAAAATTTAGATGGTTTCAAAGACATGTAGCAAACCAAAGTGAATACTGTGTTTACCATGAGGTGGCAGGCAGTGGAGATACTAATTACAGTGCAGAACGCAAAATGGTGTGCCTGTGACCCAATCAGTCCATACCTCCTCAACTCTGGCTGGAACATTCAGTCTCTAGGATTCTTTGTAGTCTCAGCCTTCTCCGTACGTCTCTAGCTACATTTATGTTTCTTCTTTAGTTCCCAGATTCGTGCATTCATAGGGTATGCTGTGTTTTGTTAAAGAGTCCTCACACTGTTGCCAAACATTTTATTCACTGCTTTTCCCATGGCTGTGTCCTGGCCCAGGGCATGAATAAACAGTTGTAGTGAATCTTGAGACTTTTATAAGACTGTGTTCAATAACATGTAGATGATGACTACAGAAAGAATCATATAATCAACTATTAGGATGGAGGTGCATTTCCTGTTTCATGTCCATTTTCAAGACTTCAAAAGGGATTTAAATTAATAGCATCAAACAACTTTTTTCCTAAGCCCAGAAGAATTAAAAGTTGTAGCTGTGAGAAATTAATTCTATGTTCTATCTTATGACCCAAAGATGATTGAGTCCTTCATCCCTCTCCTTTATTTCCTTCCAGCATGAAGTTCAAGTGCTTATCTTTCTACTAAAATGCTAGATGATCTCTTCCCTTTACACCTATCCAGGTGCCATGGCCACTACCAGTACCTTCTCTTAATTGCTCAGGTAGGTCTGACATACCAGGTCCCAAGGCACAGCAAGCACACACACACACATTCTCCCCTCTGCCTGAGAAGCTCTTCCTCATCTCCTAGATCTTGGAGTATATAAACTTGTGAATAAATGGAGCCCTACTTCATGCAAAAAAAGGACACATATGGGACTCATTATCACATGGGGGCACCACATGCTGTAAATATAATTTGTTTATGGAAGTTTAGATAAATATATGGGATGAAGAGTCATGGAGAGAATGTTTATGGGGCATGTCCCCAAGCTTGGGAAATTTCTGGCTCTCTTTCTTGACATGTTAACTGCTAACCTTTGCAAAGACTGGGAACCTTAAATTATCTTACAAAATGTACATTATTTCTCTATCATTATCACATCATCAAATAGGCCCTTTACAGAATCGATCCACTTCTATTCATTTCAAGGAGTATGCTCTTCAGCATTGTTAGCAAATCCCATTGGTTCCTTATCTCCATTTTGAGATGTCTTCATCCTTTTGGTTAATTGGGAGAAAAGGAGCAGTATGTGAGCCACTATACCCGTCTATTATTCCTGACAATAAAGCATTTCCAAAGAACTGCTCAGGGCCAGTGAAGAGCTTTGTGTGTGTGTGTGTGTGTGTGTGTGTGTGTGTGTGAGAGAGAGAGAGAGAGAGAGAGAGAGAGGTGAGGGAGAGAGAGAAGTAATGGCAGTGTGCCTCTCTCTCTTTGCCCCATTATTGGAGATCTAAAAACAAGCATGTTTTCAAATGGCGCTCTGAGCTGCCAATGATGTATCACCACCATATCTCATTATTCTCCACTAAATGTGATAATAATGTGATCTGTTAACATTAAAAAGTTTAACTTCACAAAAGCAGCTGGAAATGGACAACCACAATATGCATAAATCTAACTCCTACCATCGGCTACACACTGCTTGACACATATTGTAAGAAGCACCTCGCATTTGCGGCTCCTCTTAAGCAAAATACTTGCATTACGTCTCAGCTGGGGCTATGCATCAGGCAGCTTGGGGAATATTCAGTTCTCAGCAGAAGCCGAATTTGAATTCTTTCATCTTGGAGGACTCATTTACCAGGTTTGGGGGTGGGGGGGTGTAGGCAACTCAGGTGTGTCCACAGACACTTTTCTGTGTTCACAGATGGTCTTATGGGTATGCTTATCTTTGAACTGAGAATGATAGAGGACAGAAAAAGATCCCTCAATGATAACAGAGACTAAGTTACCAGAGGTTAGACTACCAACACTGAAGATACATTATATTGAAGCCCACATTGACCAACAGAGTCAAGGCACCAAGAACTTTGAACACATCTTAAAGGCAACCCATCCCTTAAGATCAAGTATGGAATTTTCCAGTTGTCTTGTCATGTCAATGGTCAAAATGTTGCAGATTTTGGACTCAAAGAGCATGTGATTTGTTGAAAATCTCAGTACTAACAAGTGGTGGACCAGGACTCAGTCCCCTAGACTTCATCCAGTGGTCTCTCCATGACACCAGGGAGTCATGCTCTCTTTTAAGTGAAAGTTGCACACTTTCTCTCTCTACATGAACATTGCTATTTTGCAAAGTTTACTGTAATGTGGAAGCTTCCCTTTGCAAATGGAATTTGATAAACCAGAAGCAAAATTCAAAGCAAGTAGGACCACTAGAATGTTTGGCTTCCCTAAAGGCCTTGTACCAGGCAGGAAGGTACAAAATTCTTGGGTTGGACACCATCCCCAAAGGTTTCCCCCACACGTTCATGGCTGTGATACCACAGTCCTAATCGGTGAGACTTTTATCATCAACATGAATTGAAAATTTGTTGTTCAAGGCTCTCTTCTTCCTTCTCCTGGAAACCCTATATGATTGACAACCGGAAACAATTATCTACAAATCTTGAGTAAGAATTTCTGTTGCCAAATGAATACTGCAGGAAGTATGGGGGAGGGGAGTGGCTAGGCAGAGTTTCTTCTATCAGGACCTGGGGGTCTTGGTAGTCAGAATGAAAAAATAAAAGCCTCAGAATAATCTGTCAATCTCTATCGTAATCAGGGTTTAAAGCCAAAGGCAGCCCAGACAGGTAAATTTTAGTTCATTACGCCTTGAAAAGGCTTAATTTCCGGGTGGGTCAATAAAAAGCATGAAGGGGGGTAGGTGTTGTAGTTAAATGGGTTTAAATATCACTTGGGATGTCCATTTCCCATTCTGAAGTTCCACCTCTGCTTCTTTTTTTTTTTTTAAAGATTTATTCCATTTTTATTACAAAGTCAGATATACTGAGAGGAGAGACAGAGAGGAAGTGGAGCTGCCAGGATTAGAACCAGCGGCCATATGGGATCAAGGCGAGGACCTTAGCCACTAGGCCACGCTGCCAAGCCCCATCTCTGCTTCTAACTCAGCTTCCTGCTCATGTGCCTGGGGGACAACAGGTGACAGCTCACATTCTTTATAGTTTCTTCCATTCATCTGGGTTATTGAGAAGGTGGTCCGGGCTCTCGGCTTTTGGCCTGACCCAGACCCAGCTGTTGGAGGCATCTGAAGAGTAACAGGTAAAGAGGTGACGTCTTCTTCACTCTGCCTTTCAAATAAATAAATACATAAGTTATTTTTTAAAAGTTGAATTGGAGGGTTGAACTAATAAGGAGTCCTTGATCCAAAGGCTTGAACCTTCTTCTACTCCATAAAGTCTCCCCTGGACTCCTCAGGCTAACCTTGCCCACAGTCTCTATAACATCCACTTAACCCACTCTAGGTTGTTTTAAAAGCCCAATGGCCTCTAAGACCACATGTCTTTGTATCTCGGCAAGTCCAATACCTAGCACAGGGTCTGATTTAGAGGAGTAATCGATGAAGTCAACTTTTAACTGCAATGACCCCTTCATGGCAATGGGGAACCTTCTCTCCAGTAAAACATCAGCCCATGACATCAGTCCCCTCTGACGTCTGCATTCGTAACTCTAAGAAATAGACTCCGATAAAAATCCCCAGTTCTCTTCATCTCTCCAGATACAATTTGATGCCACTGGTCTTCTTTTTGCACTTACAAGCTGCAGTCCATTTCCCACTCCAACTACTGGAAAGCTGCATCTAACTAAATTAGATTCAGTGCAGAAAAAAAAGGAAAGAAAAAGTCTACAGTAGATCATATTAAAAATGAAGGGGAGAAAAGCTGTGTTTTCCCATCCTCACTAGATGTGGATGTGTGTTTGCTATAAATTAAGCCTGCTGTGAGAGTAACGCTGAGTCTCCCATATGGCAAATATCAGATTGAGACACACAGGAGAAATGTGTTTTTTGTTCTTGAATTAATTCTGTTAAGTATATTTGGAATGTCATAATATTCACTAAGCGTTCAAGAAACAACACGGTTAGAAATCCAATGAGGTTTTCAAATACAACGAAAGATCATTAATGACCGAACTTTATGAAGTCAATAACAGAACATTTTATCATGACTTGAAGTTCAAGCTTAAAAATGATTCTTTTAGACAAAACTATTGCACAATCTCATTTATATGTGGAATCTAAAACAGCCAAATCATAAAAATAGAGTATAAGCAGGAAGGGGTGAGGGAGAGGTAAAGCCAGAGGTCACAAAATAGGTAACATGAGGGGACTTTGGTCAAAGAGTAAGATGTTCAGCAATAAAATGAGTAAGGTCTCAGGCACTAACCTATAGCATAGTGATTATAATGAATAATTCTACTCCAATACTCCACATTTGCTAACACAGTTGATCTTAGGGGTTCTCTCTGTCTCTTTCACACACACACACTCACACACAGATGGATTTACCAACAGACCATCATTTCACAATGTATACTTACATCAAATCATGTTGTACACATTAAAAATATATTTATTTTCCTTGTCAATTACACCTGAAAGTTGGTGGGGGAGAAGATAGCAGGAAGACACTTCTCTACATACTACATGGTTTGGGCCAAGAACAAGAGGTCTGACACTCAGATTCAGCAGTTATTGGGATTATTCCGAAAATGAGTCATAACTAAACTAAGGTAACATGGTTTCATGGACATTTTATCCAGTATATGTACAGCTAAGTATTTCTTCATAGTTTTGCTAACTATTTAAATCTTCTGTCCTTTTTCAAGTAATGGGTTTATCTCTGTTCCGACATAAAGAATCTCCAGACATGGAACATTATTATTAGCCAATAAGTGGTAAATATTTCCTCAGCCCTGTTCCTACTACAGCCTTTTAACAAGAAAGCTTTCCTTCTTTTTTTCTGTATGCTACTCATTCTGAATTTCACTTCAATTAAAATTTCTCTAGTCTTCACACTGTCCTTGAAAGGTAGATCTTACTGCCCCATTTCACAGATAGTAAAACCAGTGCTTAGAGAGAGAGAGAATGTATGTGTGTGTATCTGTTTACCCATCTCTCTGAAACTCTCCTTTCAGATAAATATATTTTTTAAATCAATGATACGCAAACATGACATGTACTGAAAAGTTGCATTAGAAGGAGTTCAATGACCAACTGGTGCCCAAATGCCTGTTGCTTGAAAGGTACAGGACACAGCAAATACTCACGTGCAAAAAGCAGCATCACTAACTGAGAGAGCAAAGACCCAGGGACTAGGACCTCAGCCCTGTCTCCTTCTTGATAATGTATTTCAAAATAGTAAAGCAAAATGCAGATGAGATGATGTTTAATTGCCATATGAGGGCCTTAAAATAACAAAGCTTGCATTATCCTATGTCATTTATGGACAATAAAGCAATAGTAATAATTTATAACTTGAAGTACTCATATTCAGTTTCCAACTCTTATTTTCTGCCTTTCGTTGTCACCCCAAAGTGCTGCTCTGCATTTTGAAGTGGACTGTTAACCTCTGAAGGGTTAACAGGAGAATTTTGCTCTCCTCTGTGGAGAAATTCTCCTCTGTGGCTAGCTCACCTGGCTTGGCCGAAAAGCCAGAAGGTTTTTGTCCTGCGAGTTGTCCTCGCAGTGTGGGATTGTGTGCCTGCACTGTCAGAGAGCTGAAACAAACACTGAACAACATATGAATAAATTACCAGAAATATTTTACACTTAACATTTTTCAAAAAACACCTCCTGCTGTTAAAGCCCATGCCCCATAAACGTCTTCAGTAAAGCAGTGATAGAAGCTAGAATAACAGCCCCAAGTGATAAATTGGTTAAATTTAGAGAAGACAAAATAAACGGTACTTTCCTTTCCAGCTAAATACAAAGGTTACAGGCACACACTCATCCACTACCCTTCTCCATGCATCAGTTTATAACACAGTGGATTCATCTGTGCTCAGAAACAACTATGAGTGAAAAGCATTTACCAAGGTCTAAAAGCTATGGAATAAATATTTTGATTGATGCTGCTTCTTTAAGACTGCTTGACAAAACACTAGCTGTCTGTCAATTAGGAAGTTTCTGCTGTCTTTGAAAGTGACAGCTACAAAATAAAATTGGTTGGCAGGAAAGAATATTCGAGGAGCCTACTGATAACCATGGGTGATGCTTGGAATATGAAATGGAGCTAGAAAATTCAGTATGTACACAATAATTCACCACCATTTAGAAGATTACCAATGAAAAGTAATAAAAATTAATTGGCATCTCTAATTTCACAAATGATGATTTCTTTAATTAGAGCTATTTATTGCTGCAGGATAGATACCAAAGCTTTCCTTTGGAGATGTGTAGCTGTATTTTAAAATATGGCACCAGAAACCATTTGGAGCCATTTCAAAGCCTAATTTAAAAAAAATCATATCTATCTTGTAAGCTCTTTGCAGATCACGATTTATCCATTTTGGCTCATCACAAAAGAGAAATGACGCAAGGTAAATTCTTGGGGGGACCTCTAGGGTTTCATACTCAATGTGATCAAACAGTTTAGTAAGGATACAGAACATTTCTTGCCACTTTCTGTCACTGTGCATGTGGGACAAGTAACCCAGGAAACAGCTGTGCGCCTCAGCTCCTACACGCAGACAATGGTCAGAATGCAACCCAAGGCACAAGGCATCAAGAGAGCAACCAAGATCCGGACTCGTTCAGTGCTGCACACACATTATGCCATTAATCGAGCTTGGATCAAAGCAGCCTATTCTTATAAGGTGACAAATTAGCCATCTGGCTACCTCATAGATGACAAAACCAAAATATATTAAACTCTGTGGGGTAAATACACCCACAGGCAAATCTAATATACTGACATTTTTAATACTAATTGAAGCTGATTGATTTACGTATTCTATGTTCCCAACTCTCCAAAATGATGTATTTAATGTTTTATTTTTAAACACAATTAAAAAATAATATATAAATATATACATACTGCAAATGTAATACAGATAACAAATTCATTTAAGCCCATTTATGCACATTAGTAACACACCATGTGGCAGAAAGACTAGGACTATGAGAAGACCCCTTGGCGATTTATTTTATATTAAATCCCTAATGGCCTCTCCTTATCTTTGCAAAAATATGCACAAAAGTCCAGACTATGCAGCCATTGAAATGAATGGTTATTTATTTGCTAAACGAGAACCCTATGTTTAATGTTCCTTAGACATAAGGTAGCCTGGACAAGTGGCATTCCTACAGCTCCATACATCATTTATTTTACATACCCTAACTTCTCACAACAGGCATCGAAAAATGTCTCAGAAAAGCATCGTAAGTTGCTGAGATTTTTGTCTGCCAGTCCATCACTGCAAGATGAAATGTTAACATGTTTGTTTGCTTCTTTAGCAACAAAAACAAATTTATGTGCCATCTTGGTGCCTGACACATACATGAATATAAAACGGGAGAAAGTTTGCAAATATCAAAATCTATAATCAGGCCACGGATGACTACTGAAAGTCTAACTTGCAAACAAAGCTGTATTAAAGATGAAGGAGAAAGCTTCATGTATTTTAAAGATTTTTACAAAGAAAAATATTAATAACGACAAAGTTCTTACATGATGTTTGTGCTTTTTTTAAACAAAGGAGATGAGTTTTTTTTTGTTCCTTGTACAACATGCTTAAAATACACCACAAAACTTGGTCCTTGACATATTCTTTTTTAGTAATTGTGCTAACATGGTCACATTTTTCTATCAAGTGATTTCCTGCCAAAATGCATCTTGCTGTGGATTTGCACAACCAAAACATTATGGGCCTAGAAACATCCTTAGGATACAGAGACGCAAGCAAAACCACGGTGTATATCACCTCCCTCCATTCTTTTCTCATCTAACTCATGATACTCCAACATATTCAGCATCAAAAAGGTTTTTAAGCAGAAGGAATTCACACAGAAGCCAACACCTGGCAGGGAAGAACATGTGTAACGGGGAAAAAGCAGAACACCTTCCTTATCTTAACGGAAACAGGAACCTGTTTTTTTCCGGGACTACACAGAACCTAACAGTAACATCTTTAGTATTCTCGTTACCCGTAGTTTCACTCTCACAGTTCTAGCCACACATGGTTAACCACTGCCTGAACACCCAGCGCAGAACAATGAGGTACTACAGCAGAGACAGACCATGATCACATGATTTTTATTATACTATGTTATTATAATTGTTCAGTTTCATTAATTATTGCTACTCTTTTGCTGTGCCTAGTTTATACACTTAATTCATAGATTAAACTTTCTCACCTGGATGCATGCATTGGAAAAAATGCATATATTGTTGTGGTTTTTTTCTAAAGTTTTAGTCAGCCACTGAGGAGGGTCTTGGAACACATTTTCTGTGGCTAAGCAGGGAACTACTATACACACATAAGTGAGGCTAGTGAGATTTACAAAATACGATTTAGGGCTGTAAGGATGGGGGCTAATTTTGCCTAGGTTCTATGCAAACTTCATAATTTTTCTAGATACTATTTGTTAACATTGCTTTCCAAACATTTCCACTTGCAAAAAAAAAAAGATTCAATTTAGTAGTCAAACTGTCCAACCCTGCGTCATGATCCAAACTGTAATATTTGTAGAGGTAAGCTTCTGCTCTCCCCTAAGTTCTGATGGAAGGAACATGGTCTCTTCTTCAGTTGTGCTAACTATAGTTTCCAAATCCTTTTGGGTTGGAGCACAAGAAAGTAAGATGGAGTAAGAAGGGCAGGAAGACTACCAGTTCACCATACTTTCTGGAGTATGTAAATATCAGCACCTGCTGCTCCCCGTGGATGCCCACACTGGTGCTTTATCATCACCTGAGGGTCCATCATCAGTCCCATGTCCTGCCTCCCCTGTGCTCCTACACAGTGGAATGCATTTCTGTTCCTTGCTTTCCAGGCTGTAAGAAGGCTGGCTCTGCCTGTTAGCTTCTCTCAGCTGAGCTCTGCTTTGTTTCTCACTCTAAGTATCTCCCTGCGATGAGACCTAAGACAAATGCACCCTGGCTCTCTCACCAGATCTGGTCTTTGTAGATATTTTTGTGTCCCTTTCTCCAGAAATTATTTTGGGGTAAGGGCTGCTCATGCAGCCAGCTGTTCCATATCCCACTGTCAGCCCAGACAGCACATTTCTTGTCCTTTAAGATGCTCCAGCCACAAATGAAGCACAAGCCAACTATGCATCCTCCACTGGAAGGAGCCCTCAGCATCTCCTCATATTGACCTTTTGGAACCCACTGCCCAGACTTGAGAGAAAACTTCCTCTTCCTCCCGTGAGAGTCACACGCCCCGAACACTGCAGTCTCTTCTATCTCCAGCTTGCAGTTGGGGAAAGGCAATGTAACCAGAACTCATCTACTTCTTGTGAAAACGTGGTGTCCTGGCTGCAACATTCTACTGCTGATTCTCTTGACTCTAGCTGAAGACTCCATTGCAGGATGACTTCCTAGGAATTCTGCAGAGCCAGTCCCCCCATCTCCCCCACCCACTGCCATAACACAATGACTTCACAGGCAACCTCCAGAGTCTCTGCTGGCCTCTGATTTTCTGTTGGTTTCAGCTATCAAAGACACAAGCGGTGCTGGGAAGCAAGAAGGAGAGTGAGGACGAAGTATTTATTCTTTCATTTCCTTTTGCTTGGGGTCACAGTGAACTCAGCTTTTCCATGATGAAAAGCTTCTCTCAGTCAGTTGCTACTAGTTTCTGGGACTCTCTTTTCTTCAGTCTTAGGTCATAAACTCTGGGATATTACACTTCCTGTTAGCATCCTCACCCTTCCTTACCCTTCCTTCCCCTGATAAAATGGCTCTCCTTATTAGTCCTCCCTTAGATTGGCCCAAATGAATGGACCATCTGCTCCTGCTGGGATCCAAACTGAGCTCTCATTACGACACACTTCACTGTGATGCACGTTATAACGTGTTCAAACTCATGCTCACATGAGCTTTTGCAGCTTCCTATTCCTTGAGAGTACTGAATGAACATTCCCAACATGCTCATCCATACATCTTTTTTACTTTCTTTTTTCCCCTAATAATAAGGATTCTTACAAATTCAAAGTCAATTCCGGTGGGGGAAAAAAAAATCTCTGTACTCCTGCAGACCTTTAAGCCTACAGAGAGAAAACTGCAGCCATGCGCACCTTAATCCCATCTCAGGAGGCAAGATGACCAGTCAAATTAGTCAAAAGGCAGGAACTCAATGTCATCAGCATCTTTTTCCAGTGTTCATGGCTACTGTAACTCTTCTAATGGGCTTAAGAGCATTTGATAGGATGACCTAAAGTCCCTGCC